>NC_139511.1:18077043-19277043 GCF_008360975.1 Lichenostomus cassidix | reverse complement strand
TTCACAGAATCTCAGAATTACAGAGTGGCTGGAGTTGGGACAGAGCTCTGGAGGTCATATAGTCCAACCCCCTTTGCAAAATCAATTCACCCAGAGCAGATTGAACAGGACCACATCCAGGCTGGGATTGAATATCTCCCAAAAAGGAGACCCACGACTGCTCTGGGTAGGACTCTGCCACTCTCTGAGTGAAGATGTATCTCATATTCATTTGGAATTTCCTGTGTTTTGATTTGTGTCTGTTGCCTTAAAGAACCGTTTCATTAAAGAATTGTTCCAAACAAAATCAAATGAATTCTAGCATTTGTACCTGTTGTTAAAATCAGTTCAGAAGAATATAGAGACATTTTCATGGGTTTTTTTCTTCCTCCTACTTTGATTTCTTTGCACAGGGATCTACATGGTGTACATAGTGAATGTCCATCCTAATCAGACATGGCTTATTATCCCTGAACATTATTAATAGCTACAAATATAATAATTGTATTCAAATAATTCCACATGGTGTCTGAAGATTACATAGAAATAACATTCCCAAATTACATGATTTCTATTCCATACTTAGAGTTTCTTTTCCTGCAACAGAAGATATTTCGAAACTTAATTTAACAATATGTTAAACAAAATGGAATGATCTTGTAGAAGCACTATTCCATGTAATTAAGCCATAATGCCAATAATTAGATTTCATTTTGATTCTAAGAGAATTATCACATTTGCTTAGACAGAAAAATGTAGAGTTCATTTGGATTTTAATATAGTATTCTGCAAATATTATAAATCAAAGTAAAATGAAGTATTCAAACTATTCAATGTAATACAATAGAAAGGTGAAACTCTACTGTTGTGTCACATTTTGCAACTTTCCATCAATTCATCTGTTTTAATAACAGAGGCAAATCACAGCATTATATCTATTAAAATATTTATTAAAATATCTGTGAAAAAGAAATTCTTTATAATAAGCATAAGACTGAATGCCTATTTAATACACCCTGACAAGCTCCAAAAGACAAATACAGTAGACTGGAACTCTGTATGAAGACTGACATCCCCATCTGGGCTCTTAGTACATATTATAAATTGTAAGGAAGGCTTGACTACCCAAATGTCGCATTCTCAAGCTTTGGCTATTTTTCTTGAAAGTACATTTTTCTTCCCCCTTCCTAAAGCATTAACAACTTCTATAGTATAGAAGCATAATTTTATTTCTGGATGCTCAGGGTTTACATGTTTTATCAATGCTCAGTCTGTTACATGCCATCCAGCACACAATTAAACACTTCTTTAACTGCCCCTAACAACACCTGGCATTTTTGAGACTGACACTAGGGCATGATTTAGATAACTAGGTGTACTTCCTGGAACTGCTGAGAAGCAGGTTCAGGAACAAATACTACAATTTACATAGAACGAGAATAAATTAATTGAGGAAAAAAAACCAGCAACAGAGAGAAACTATCAAGAATTTCCATAATTAAACACATTGCATTTTTCTGCTTGTATATTTAGACAGAAGGAAAGTAAAAAGGTGTTAATCTGGCCACAGAGGCATTGAAGGCCATTTTAATCATGGTACGTTTAACAGCATGTGAACAGTGCCAGGACTTCAGAACACAAACTGAGCTCGGTTTGTTAAATTATGGGGAAGTTATGGAAATTGTTTGCTCTAGCTGATAATTGCAGCCTCTTTGAACAGCTATGTGCATTGTCTTCCTCTTCATATTAGTGAGTACTAATGTGACTTCTGCAGCTGTTCATGTGACTAATTTTTCAAACACTGCAGAGCATACAGAAAAGTTACATTTCTATGACAAGCCATGTTGCTGTTGTGGTTCAGTGATACCAAAAACTGCCAGAAGAGAGAAGACCTAAGAAGAAAATAAACAGTACTCCACTCTAATTAGCTCCCAGACCCAAACTGTTTTGTAGACAGACAGGATCTGCTGGGAAGTCAGAGTTCAATGCAAGAAATTTTCATTGAGAACCAGAAGTTAAAAAAGAGTTCCAGAAGTGCTGTATCTAGCAGTGGGACAGCAAACACCTCAGCTATACAGCCCACTAGAGAAGGAAGGAGGGAGAGAGGGAGGGAGGGAGGAAGGGAATCAGCACTGGCTATAGAAATATTTAAAGGGGCACAATCTGGAAGACATTTCATGTGAGATTACCTGAAAAAAAGGGGGGAAAACAGTCATGGGTGGGGAATTAATGGGCTCTGAAGAGGAAGAACTAAAACAGTGAAGCGAAAAAAGATGAGTGGAGAGTTCTTTGTGGGAAATGCTGTCGCCCAAGCAGCAGAGGAAATAATTTATTTCCCATGGCAAAGGGAGAGTAGAGGAGGCAGAACCTGAGACAAAGGGCTGCAGGGCTGATCATTGCAGAGAAGCATGTCCTCTGCAGCAGGGTCAAACTTTCAGATTCTCTGAATAACTACAGATATATATATTTTTAAATTTATTTTCACCTGAAAAAAAAAGTTGTCTATCCTGAGAGTTTTAAAAGCCAATAAGGACATATCTCATCTTTGAAGTACATAGGGAATACAAAACTTGCCAGAAGAGTTTCTCTTCCTTTTTCTCACCCAACCTCTTGATTTCAGCTTTTTCACCTAAGATTGTCATTTCAGTTCACAGGTTTCTTTTCCTTCAAGCAAGAAGCTCTGCACAGCAGAGCAGCATGCAGCCACCACCCTATGGTCATCTCTCCCCTGGGGTTCCAGATGAGGAACCTTCATGGACCTATGGAGATTTGCAGCAACAAGCCGAGGTCCTCCCCATATCAATCTCCACATACCTCTCTCCCAAACACCCTATAGCTCTGTGCTTTGGCTGTTTTGCCTTCCACTTTCTGGGACATGCCAGCCTCTGTACAATGCATAACGACAAGATGACAGTGAATTTGTCTGTTACATCAGTTCCAGCCCTAAAATAAGAAAGAAATATAAATATACAACTTGAGCCTGTGGAAAGTAGCCTTGATCTAGTGTGACCAGTGCATCAAAGTACTTCCTGACGTCATCAAAAGAGATGTTTTAGTTACAGAAAGCTGTGCAGAATAATAAGAAATAATTCACCTAGAAGGGGAATTACATTTCTGAAGTTGTGTAACAGCAAACATAAAAGAAGTGGCACAGGGAATAGCTAAGCTTCAGAGTCAGGTTTTCATGTCTTCTTTGGGTGTACAATGTTCTGCTACATTAGACTGAAGTGTTTGGATGTTTTGTGTGACCATCACTTCAGTTTATACTGCCTTTAATCCAAATACTTTGGAGTGCTTTATGGCACAAAAATAGAATAGCACATCAAATCAAATTACAAAAATGTTAATTAAAAGCCCCATCAAAGCGGTATTAAAAGGGCCAAATGTTGTGCTTCCTGATAATTCATTACCTAAGCAAAATATTAATAGCATCAATGTGAATTTTGTTTCAGGAACAGAGGAACAACTCAACATTCTACCCAACAATGAAAATTAAAGTTAACATTTTCATAATATTTTATCCTGTGAAGCATACTACATGGATTAAATATTTACACTGTGGTGTAAATATTATTTACAATTTTGTTGTAAAGTTAAGACTTTTCACAACTCAATGCGACATTTAGCAGCTATACTGCTTTCAAAATACTACTGCCTAATATGCAAGAGTGTTCCCAGAAGTGCTTTTTTACAAACCTTTTTACAAAGCACTTCCTTGATGTAGTCCAGATCCCAAATTTGGGAGAGACTCTTGAGGGTACAGAGCTTCACTGACTATCAGGTTGCAACTCCAGAGAGCACAGGGTATTGATAAATCTACATAGCAGCAGGTAGTTTTATGTTTGCACAGCGGCAGACATGAGGAAGTGAAACACAGCTGTGTTCAACTCTTCCAAGGATATAGGACTGCTGCAAAGCTGATGGCACTTTTTGGTCTTTTGTCTAGAGTCTCCAGCATTAGAGGAAATTAAAAGAAGGTGATTATAGCAGGACTTTTTTTCAATGTTAATGATATTTACCATTGTATCCAGGTAAGTAGAAATTTCTCTGAATCTTTCAGGGGTTCTGCCAGCAATACTAGTCACTGATGTGCAGCAGGAATAACTTTCAGATTCTCTGCATAACTACAGATATATATTTTTTAAATTTATTTTCACCTGAAAAAAAGTTGTCTAACCTGAGAGTTTTAAAAGTCAAAAGGGATATATCTCATCTATGAAGTACATAGGGAATACAAAACCTGCCAGAAGAGTTTCTCTTTTCCTTTTTCTCACCCAGTCTCTTGGTTTCAGCTTTTTGACCTGAGATTGTCATTGCAGTTCACAGGTTTCTTTTCCTTGCAAGTGATGACAAATGATCCAGAACTGAGGAAGTTGCAAGATTCATTATTTCTTATCCCATCTACACGTAAATATAGGTAACTGTTATTGATAGGTTTCATTTACCACAGCTATTGCTAACTTAACTTCATGATGTACAATTTAGGTTAATAATGACACAAGCAAAGTGGCATTTCCCAGTCTGGCAGCATTAAAACTAAAATGCTCAGGATCCAAAATGTGCTCAGGACCAAGGCATGCTTGATCCTACTAAGGATTAGTAAAACAAAGCGCAGACAGAAAGAAATCAGCATGGTGTTCCCATACCCAGATTATAGATAATAAACCCGGTAATTATGAACTACAAAATGTGAAAATAAACCATCTTTTCACCTGTAAGACAACACAGTTCCATCAAAGCTAATATCCTACAATGATACAAATTACTTCTTAATGTAATTGCTGCAACAGAATTCTGCCAGTATTGAGTCGACTGAAATCTAGCAACAGTATTTGCTCTCTCCAGCTGAAAAATAGTTCATTGGAAAATTACTTTGATATGAATTGCTCTCCTGTTTCCATAGAGAAATATATCATTTTCATTCTCTGAAATTACTTTAACCACTAACAGGTATCAGAGTTTAATTTCCAAACAAACCCTTACATTGTAGGAGCTAAGAAGCAAAGGAAGAAAAACGTGTTTGTGGTCATTAAGTGGTGCCCCAACACAAGTCATCTTCCTGCTCTTCATGCCTTTATTAGCAGTCTCAACTACACAGAGTTCTAGCCCATAACTTTAACATCTTATCAGTTTTTATCTACTCCTCTTCCCTCACTAATGGCTTCAAGCACAGAAGAAAATTTTACTTTCTGGCAATTTGGTCATGACCCTATTACACCTTTGTACTGCTTTTATTAAAAATTTTAGCAAACTCTATTATGAGAGATGGAGGGGGGGAAGGTTTGGTTCTAGAGAAAGACAATTTAAGTTTACTCTGTTTAAGAGTAAACTTAAATTGTTACACTTTGGGACACAAGAAATTCCCTCAAGCACCCTAGCAAACCATATAAAGAATAAGTCAGTATCTTAAAAATGTAGTCTTAGGAGTTATTTTTTACAACGAGCAGCATTAAATGTTGTCCTTTTTTCTTATTGTTACCTATCTGAAACCTCAGAGAGGAGCACTGCCTAAGCATCAAGAACAATTTCCTCTAAAATTAATTTAATCTTTAATCTGGTTTAATGAAAGCTAATCAATAAGCAGTTGGCACACATTCAGAAAATTTGAATTGCTTCATTCAGTATTGGTCAGAATGAGTCACATCAGTGAAAACTGCCCTTTTCACATGTATCTACAGAACAATAAAAGATTGCAGGAAGGAAATAATGTGACATTTTATACCCATCATCTGAAAGGTACTAATAACCTTTGAGGCTGTTGTGCAACCAGAGCTCATCAATCCTAATCAGCTTCAGCTCTAAACTCCCCTAAGGTCTGAACTGGCAAGAGCAGGGAAAGGTTGGCTCAGCAAGAAAGGTCTTGCAGGAAAAACGTCTGTGTTTAAAATCAGCACTGCATTGACGTGCTATAGCCAGTCATATGGACAGTGAGATATTTGCAGAGAGACACCCAGGCTTGGCACAGCCCAGAGGCACGTTGTTGCAGGAAGGGATGTGGAGGGAAAAGAGATCCTACTTCATGCTAACACACAGTGTGAAACTACTGTGCAAAATGTCCTAGAATGGGCAACAGCGAGCTAGATGACAGCAGTACTTAGATGCATCTCACAAAAAGTAGAAGCATTAGGCCACTTACTTCTGCCTGCAAGCTCTGGCAGCCTTTATTTATGTGTATCTCTATTTGACTTGAGGCAAAATATTTCTACACAACTCCTGATCTCGAAACAGCATAGTTAAGGTCAGGATTGTAAAAGGTCATCCTTAATAGATTTTGAAATGTGCATAGCATTCAACACTAGCACAATTAAAAATGGTTCCGTTTCAGAGATATTTCCAACTCAGCATCCAGAGGAATAATGCCAGCAGAGACTGTGAATAGAGCTAAGAGCCTGGATCTTTTGCAGACCTTTTAATGCTAAGAACACGAGAGGAACTGTTTTTCAGACATTGTTTGAAAACATGATTTGCATCCCTGTTCAACCAATTACTCTGGAAATATGAAGAGAAAGAAAACATGATTTCAAGATTTTTAAGAACCTCAATGTTTAGTGAGTTTTCAAGATTGCCCAACATAATTTATCAATTATTTCTAATTATTTTTCATAATATACAACATCAAAACATAAAGCTCAAACTGGGTCTTGGAAATGAGCTTTTATCAAAATCTGCAGGCATAAATTGCCCAGCTCTATATATTTTCTTTACCGATAGTGCAGGGAAGAAACTGAGAGGTAGAAATATTCTCCTTTTTTTTTTGTCTGAAATTGTACAGATTCTATTCTCTGTCATGCTTTCACAATATCAAGACTCTGTTCACTTCCAGATAGTTGTGCTAATGCTCAAATTACTTACTCTGCTAATGGAAAATCAGACTCCTCTTCATCACAAATTACTTGAATGAAAGAAAAGGTCACGCTCACTTTACTTAAGGATGGCAATCTGAAAAGATTACAAGGTGATAAGAACTTCTTGGCAGTTATAAAACATGAAAGATCTTTATAACTTGTCTTTTAGTTAAAGCTGGCCTTCGGAGAATATTGTGCCTAATGTTCATCTTGCTGAATATTGTAATTGAGAGACTATTTTTTTAAATTAAGAATTTATCTAGTGAGACTCACGTCTTGTTCCTTTTTTTTTTTCTGCAGACAAATGACAGCCTGTTCTGACTCTTTATCACTCCAAAGTGTCAGCTTTTACTTTGACATTTCTTTGGAACTTTCCAGACCTCTTAGTTGAGACACATTTTTTGTATGTATTCTAATGCAAACAATATTCCAAACAAACTGAAGGAGTAAACACGTACATCACATATTTCTGGGCTGGTTGACTGTGCACAAGTTTATATGCACTTCAATATATACATGGAAATATGCTTTTCTCTTTCCATGTATGTGTGTGTAAGTGTAAATATCTGATTGCCTCCCTCTGCCCGTTAGGATGTTTAGCAACACACTGTAAACAGAGGGCATGTTGTATGGCACAATTATTGCTTCATTGCTTCCAAAATTTTATATTTTTATTAGCTGTTCCATGACTCATTTTGCAAAAAGCAAGCTTCAAGTAAATATATTGATAACCCTTCTGGTCTTTACTACAGTCTCTAGTGATCACTGTGTGGTTTATATAATGCATGTTATAACATACAAAGATGATGATAAAATAAATTTGTATCATATTTAGTAAAAACCTGGGTAAAAGCAGTTTTGTACAGTTACAAATAATTTTGCATAAGTAAACTTTTAAAAAAGAGACAATTTCAATATCTTGGGGAACAGAGAATCTTGCAAACAGCACCTTTTACCTTTACTTCCTGTGATGATCATAAGTTGGGCTTTTGAGGAAATGATTAAAATTTTGTTATTTTATTTTAATATAACATCAAATGAACATACAATCTTCAATAGGGAAAAATAAGACGACAAAAAGTCAAGTACCTCAAAGAGATTACATTAGCAAGGAGCTTCCAACAGTAAAATGCCAAGTCATAACAAGTTATCCACACCATAAGGAAACTGGAGCGACATCTCTGTAGGAGGTGGGAGGCAGTAACTCTGATCCTTACCAGCTGTATGCTCCAGCAAAAATGACAAGGACTTGTGCTTCTGTGGCCACAAAGCATCCTCAGCTAGTGCACACAGTGCTGGCAAACTCTGGCCACAAAGCAAAGCCTCCCCACTGCACTCACAAACCTACATGGGAAACCAAGAGCATTTTAACCTAAAAAAAAACCAAAAAACCAAACATTTTCCTGCACAACGCATTTAAATCTGGATGTCTTGGATATCAGAGAGATAATCTACTCTGATACCCCACTTTAATATGGCTTTCTACCCCTAAACAAAAAATTCTGCGCCAATTTGGCCCAGTCAAGAATCTGATCACACAAAAATCATAATGATACATCAAATTTCCTGTTTATCTTTGTTTTGTTTGCTCTGTTGTGTTTACCTTGTTTTGAAATCATTGAGACTGCCTGTCTTCATGAAAAATTCACAGCAAGAAAAGAATAAAAATTATGGGATATGCACATTTTGCTTTCACTAAGCAAAGGAATTTTTGATGAATTTTAAAATCCACTAGAAATTCTCCCTTCTTTCTATATCTGAATGAATTTTTAGAAAATTTTACTTAGATCCTCAGAAATTGCAAAGCCATTGGTAACCGTTTGATACCATGAGCAGTAAAAAATCCCAGCATTCTTAAATGTAATTAAACAGCACCCTATCAATGGCTTTAAATAAAATGTGTTATTTACTGTTGTTTTTAAAAATGTTAATTTTCTTAAAATACTGCCCCATATGCTTATAGCCAGAAACATATATTAGAGTGTTTTATGCTAAAAAACATGTAGATTACACCAACCAACAATCATAACTGATTTGGCAATTAGCAACCATGTTGCTAATTATATGACATCACATTTGCATAAAAATCTTGGCTGCACTACTACAAAGACTGATTGAGCCAACATCCCACTCTGATTTGAACCTTCCCTTCACATTCACAGTGGCCATTACCTTAACCCCATAAAGACTATCAGGATAGTTTTACAAGACAGGAACAGCATTTTTACCTGAGGCTTTATGTGATTTATTGATTCCTATAACTAAAAGCTGAACCAACAGTGATAATTATTAGGGGCAAACTGGTGCCCATTTAATACATCAAAACAAGGCTGATCGATGTAAATTATGTCTCTACAAATTTGCATCTTATTTGGGGTTTTTGAATCAGCAACCTATACCTCTTCCTTCATTAAATCAATGCAGCAACAGCTGACGCCATGAGTGAACCCAGGTTTTGCTTTTGTGGCTACCTTTTGTTGCTCTTGATTAGAACTCAAAGCAATCACAGACTCACAAGAGGGTTATGAAAGAACAAGCTCTTAGGAAAATCAGTTTGCAATATTGGTTATGAACTCAGCAAATGTTTTTCAGACCTTTCAGACATTACTGAAACAATAATGAGCAGAGGTGGAGTGATACACTTCATCAACATCTTAACTGAGTGAGGAACAGAATGTCCATGCTTGTTTACCTCATTAATGTTTTTTTTACCAGAAAAACCCTCAGTTCAGGACATGAGTTCTTTTAACATTATATAGAGTACTAAACCTCTTGACTTTGGGCCATCCACAAATACTTCATCTGCACCCACATTCAGGCATTTCTGTTGATCTAATTTATCCAGAGAAGCAAACAACAATGCCAGACATAAGTTCTGAAGCTCATACAGGCATATGCAAAGACAATTTTGGAGGCCAAGGGCTATTATGCAGACAGAGATTCACTGTTCCATAGAATTTAGGTATTTAGACAGAAGATAAGACCTGTCTTCTGTCTAAGAGCATGGTTAATATTTTTTTATATTTGCAATGCTAAGATAATTGTATTTCACCTTAAACTCTGGAGACAAGCCTAACTTGCAGAAGTTCATCTGTCCAAGCCTTTTAAACACAGGTAGTTTTGGGTACATAAGGTAATTTTGGGTAACATAAGGTAACTGTTTAACAATTCCAGTGCCGGAAGCAATTCATGGCTTATCACAAACAACCTTACACTGGAATGAAAAGCTTTCCACATTAAGTGTTTTTCTTCTAGAAATGTCTATCAGAGATATTACTTGTCCCCTGTAAACTACATCACCAGAAAAAAGCATATCATATACAGAAACTGTTCTTGCAAGGATTTTGTTGATAACAACTTTGTAATTTCCAAGATTACCTGCTTCCTTTTGGTTTTTCACCCATCCCTCTATCCCATCAGCTTCCCTTTCACACAGATTATTCTCGATTTCTTCCCCCTCCTATGTGGCACCTCTAGCTCTGCTGGATCAAATATACTTAATTTTAAAGTGGTATCAGCTCAGGCAGCCTCTCTTGTGCTGCCCCAGTAACACCAGCTTTAACCCTCTGAGAACACTGGGATGTTCTCAAAAGCACTTCTCAGCCTAATGACACCCTCCCAACAACCAAGAACATTTCTGAAAACTGATGTCCCAGGCTAACACTTCCTCTTCCCAGTGCCAAAGTGAAACCATATTCTGCTGTGATGTATGCAAAAATCCATAGCTATTAATTGAGATATCTGGGGCAAGTTCATTTTCATCTGGCTATATGAAAAATGCTTCTCATTGGTTTGTCTCTGTGCATATGGTTTCCTATATAATTTTGCTGACATGATGTCCCACTCATCCTCTCACAATACCCATTTCACACCTTTGCCACAACTTATTTAAAAATTAAATATATGTTCCTTGAAGTAGCTGCTTTGGCTAGAACTACAACTTAAAGTTTTTAGGCATTACTACAACAGAAGGAAGGAAAAAGCAGCTGACATGAGAGATCTGTTTAGTTTTTTCACGAGAAATGTTAAACTGATCACAAAACTCTGAATGATTCTTGTGTTTTTCGGCTGTCAAAGCTATGAGTCATCTGTTTGTTCTCTTTTTGTGCTTATCTTTGATGACCTACCTTGGTCACCCCATATCCAAAAGCAGTAATTCACTCCTGTGGTGAATCACCATCCAGGATTTAGATGGTTCCAATGAGTCATACTTAACCTTATAGAAAATACAACTCTTAGGCTACATAAATTGTGCACTTCAGCTATAGTGGGTTTAGATGTCCACGTCTGGAAAACAAAATTATATATTCCAGTGACAGAACTGAAATAAAATGTTGAGCAGTAGTCCCTACTTAAAACTCTGTATAAGTAAATCCTTTTTGTTTTAATTCAATTTAAAAACATTGGTCAAAGTACACGTGAAAGAGAGCACCCATATAATTTTTGTGCATTGTTGAGATCATGGGCTTAACAACCTCAATAGCAAATAGCTCTAACATCATGTTCTTCATCGGCAGACTGGTAATATCAAAAACTCCCACCCACAAATCAACAGAATTCATATCCAGAAATTCAGGATGAGCTCAGGGCCTGCATTCTAGAAATTAGGCACACTGTTCAGGAAAACTTATCGTATTTCCTTTCACCTTTGCACCTTATTATCCAATGCTAAACATCTGCCTTCTGTTGTAGAAATTCCCTGGGAGAAAAAGTTATTTCTAATCAGATCACATCAATTCCCCTGTGAAGACCACCTGCAGTTAATGAGAAAGCAGGCTTGGTTCTTGGTTGGTTGGTGTTTGGGTTTTTTATTTCCGTTCTTACTAAATAAAAAAATTAGCTCTTCAGAAGAATGAATGTCAAAGAGACTGAAGTGGGCAACTGGAACAAAATAAGGCAACAGGGTTTGCAGGCAGTGTGTTATCAAAATAATTTGTTAATGCCAAGGGGTGTACTGAGGGTGATATAAAACTGAAGCTTCACCCCTACAGAGGAGATTCACACTCTAGTCTTGATTTGTCAGCTGCAGTATTCTGTCTGCTCTAAATGCCTCCTAAATTTGCCATAACTGAGTCCCTAATGAACCTTCTTTCTCCATCAGTGAGCACAGCACCAGTGAGACTCTGCCTCTATTCTCACTCATTACTGTTGAGACTGGGAAAACTACTGAAAATTGCTTAATTATGTGGAAGAATGCAATAAGACACAGAGCAACAGTGTATCTTACCTGCATCATCTGTGAAGAACAAGTAAGTTTTCAGGTTTTTTGGTTATAATAAAAGTTCAAACTGCACTAACAAATTTTCTGTAAGAATTTACTGATTACAGTGATGTGTAATGACCTTAAAATGCAGCTTTCTCCTTATTAATCTTTGTAGAAATGTGAAGAGAGGCTATTGAATTTTTTGCATTAATTACTAGATACCTGCGTTACGAAAGTGCAAATTAGTACGGTTTTAACATACTTAAATACTTTCAGATCAAAACATGCATTATCTAGTTTTGTTACATTAGATGTGGTTAACACTCGAAATTTTACATTCTCTAGTTAAGACACTGACACTGAAACATTTATCTCAGATGTTTGGTATTTCACCTATGTTTTCAGTCTCCTACTTTCAACTGAAGGAAACTTAATGCATTGACACAATATAAAACTTGCAAATATAAAATATAATGATTGATAGAGCTTGCAGTTATGTCTGAAGCAAGCAATGCTGACTCATATACCCTACAAGAACACTTTTCTCTTTTTGTTGTTGTTGTTTGGACTTCAAAATGTACCTGCACAGAACAGCAAGGCAGTGTTCTGCTCAAAGTTAAAGATCACATCTATTAGAATATGCATAGTTTTTGTCAGTGTACAATATAAACTTTTATAATGTGCAGTACTTCAACACCAAATAAAATACAATCAGGTCAAGATTGCTAAAGCTCACATTCAAAAACAGTAACTCATTTATTGAGTTACATACTGCATATTCCACCATAAACTGGAAGAAAAAACCTGGAAAATTAGGTTGTCTTGGACACTGATGCAACAGCTATTTGAAAGTAGTAACAATAATCATATTTTGAATTGGAGTTCTGCAGAAAGGAAAATAAATGTTTTGTTCTAAATACTGAACCTCATCTTCATCCACAGAGAGTACATTAATACTATGTAGTTATCCATATAATAGTAATTTTTAGGTTAAGCATTAGAAATAAATTGAAAGCACACGTATTTACAGATCAAAAGGATACATGCATGTGTCTTCTTTTATCAAATTTTCTGTTATGGAAATCTTACATAGCATACTGCTGTAACAAACAATTTCTTTCCTAAATGGGCTATGGTTGTGGAGTGCCATTCTCTCCTATTTTCTCCAAAATTGCAAATGAAATGTAGACACTAAACTATTTGCCAGTGGCCACACTTGGTCTGTGAACTAAATGTGGCTCTTCCAAGTAATGTGTTAGTGCTCTAAGTGCTTAGACAACCATTCTCAAGCTGTGGAGTGTGAAACACCAGCCCCAGCAACCATATTTTGAAAAAATAAATAGAACATAAGAGAGAAGTGTGACTACACTGACAGTGCTCATTACACTATGCTCACAGAGGGGTCATAAAGTAAATTTGAAAAGTATCTCCAATTGCTTCTTCTGACAAACCTCTGCAGAAAGAAGTTATACTAAAAAAAGCAGAGGTTTGTTAATTCTTATCAAATGTTTCAGTTTTCCTGATTATACTCTTGCTTGGCCTCTGTATTTTATCTTAATTTCCCATTTGAAAATATGGCCAGAGTTATGGTGGAATTAATATGTATATCCCACTTTCATATTGTATGTGATGTTACCAAGCACAGTATGATTCACTACCCTCCTTCAATTTATAGTTTGGCATGCTTCTGGAAAGCAAACCTGGGTCTGTGTCTACAGGGATTCTCTTTTAATCTCTGAAAAAAGAGGTTGAACTGGAACTCAGAGGTAAATGTCTTCCCAACATCTCGTATTTTTAGGATAATTCTAGGACTAAACAGAAGATAGGCAAAAGCAAATTCAGTAAAAAATTCTCTACAACTGCATTCTGCCTTTGTTTGGGTAGTGAAGAAAATTAACTGTGTAAAAAAAAAAAGCCCAAACAAAAAACAACCAAACCAAAAAACAAACAATGAAAAATCTGTACATACAAAACAAATAAGCAGAGAAAATAAGTAGAAGCTGAATAGAAAATGTCACACATTTCGAGCATACTCCATATTTTTATACACCAAAAACTTACTGAATTTGAAACATCTTTCAATCAAAAGATTAAAAATTGTCCAATTTTAATAAGTTATTTTACCATTTCAAATTATTACATTTGTGTTTTATTTCAACATAATACAGGAAGCTTTATATTTTCCTGACATTAATTGCAAGCAGAGAATAAAAAGAAAGAATAAAAGATGTGTAACAGGCTGTCATTTAAGAAAACTCTTGAGGTTGTTTTATTATTATTATTATTATTATTCAGCAGTTCCATACGGGTAAAGAGCAAAGAAAAGAGCAACAAAAAGCAAAAGCTAAAGCTACTTCAAAACTAAAGGAAAGAAAAGAAAGTCTTAAAAGGACCCCTAACTTCTGTAGTCGGTTTACCTTATGATTCTGACAGAGAGCTCAGGTGAGAGTTTTGTGTGCCACCTTCTCCTGGGTTGCATAAAGACATCTTAGCACTGCAAGGGACATGGTCTAACCAACACAACACCTGTAGCCAAGTGTTTGGTTCATATACTGAGTTCTCCCAAGTGCACTACTAAGGAAAAATGAACAATGTCTTTTAAAAAGGAAACACAATTTACTTTTTATTTCAAGTAAGTGAATTTTAATGTTTAGTTCTACCACAGAAAACTTCAGCCTATGAGTTTTACTGGCTGGAAATGTACCTAAGATTAGGTATTGATATGCTGCTGCTACTCCTAAATCCCTTTATGTTCCAAGTACCTTTTGCTCCCATGAGGCCATAGTTCACAGAAACATGGTTTTATTTCCTGATATTTCGAGTTTTTGTAAGGAAACAATTGTTCAAGCAGCTGGAGACCATTCCAACTAGACCTTAACCCCCATTCTAGCAGACTAATGTATGTTTACTGTTCCCTGCATGTATCAGTTCTGTGTAGATGAATCTCAACACACACAGCTTAAAGTACTGTGAGCTGAAGCAATGAATTCCAGTAGCAGGACTTAAAATAGTCACAGCCAACTTTAGTCCTACTATTGTACCACTGCCTAGTTAAATCTAAATTGAGAGGTATGAGTTTGCAAATGCTGACTGGACTCATTTGAATGGTGTAGTCATTCATGTTTACATTTGTGAGCTCTATTAATCCTGATAAGATCTGCCAGCAAATAAAAACTGATTGTGTGCTTATTGTTTTTTGTTTGATTAGTACAATGTAATACTGAAAATGTGCATAAAGCTGCATGATTTTACTTTTCAGATTTTATTGGATCATATTTATGGTTGTCCAACCTGGTACCTGCTCTTCCTTCAATTACAGTAGGAAAAGACTCAAAGATCTGATGGTGTTAAATATATTAGAAATCAATATGCTTTCCAAAAATGTGTATGACAAAATACCTCTTGGCTAATTTCACAGTAATATTATATATATATAGATATATTATCACAGTGTTATTGCATGATGTGACTTATTTCCCTACAGTACTTGCATTGCAATTAACAGCAGACTGAAATCTTAGATTCCCATGGTGATGCACAACCACACATTAAACTACTCCTTACCCCTACATGACAACACCTGAACCATCCCTTCTCTATTTCCAATACCAGGACTTTCTTTTATTGTGGCATTCAAATATTAAGGGCAGATAACTGTGCTTTCCCCAGAGTTCCTGACTACCTGTAATTCCTTCTGTATTTGGTGGACTTCTGGCAAGATCCTGGCTGTGGAATATTGCCTCTTTAACTCTGTATGGTATGTTGTAGAAGAGCAGCAAATATCCACAAAATCCAGCATTTTGGGATCCACAAGGTGCTGATTAGAATTGTGTTTTGATTCAAAAACACAAGAAAAAATTCTAATGTTTCTCCTAAATTTTTCCTTCTCTAGAAAAGGTGAGACGTTGCCTGACAAATTCCCATTGTCCCCAGCTGGAGACTGAAATGTTAATGCTGAACCACTCACAAAATTCACCTTTTTCAAAAACAATAGATGTTTTGCTGAGACCAGGTTTGCAAACCAGCCACACTGATGCAGAGGAGGTGAGCACCCACAACTGGAGGCTGCAAGCAGGGTTTGAGCCAGGTGAGGGAGAAGGTCGATAAGATGCAGACACTGTGAAAGTGGGAGTGCTTTTTAGCATGTAAATGTACCTCCCTTACACAACGATCCCAGGTGAAAATGTTCCACCCTCCCCATCGGGAGAGGTATCAGGAAATTCCCATGTAAGCCTGAGGGTTTTCATCCCTTCTGATGGGGCATAATTGACTCAGCCACGCTGATGTGAGAGGCAGTTGTCCTGTGTTAGAAGGCACACTAAGCACCCCCAGACTCACTTCTGGGACCTTCCTCCACACTGCACATGATCCACAGTACTGCAACAGACAGTTTAAAACTCCCTCCCTGCCCAGGGAAAAGACCTGGGGATTCCCATCTGAATGTATTGAAATCTGGATTTTGGAGGCTTCCCTGACCTCTGGCAGATTAGGACTGACATCATAATTTCAACCAATGAACACTGAAATTGCAACAACCAAGTGTCATCACTGGATACACAGGTGGTGATATCTTTCCTCTCTGCTATCTACTTTTATCCTATCTTTCTCTTCCTTTTTTTCTTTCCATTATATATTTTCTTAAGGGACATCTGTCTACTTTGATTTTGCTATATTTCCACAGATGATAACCTAAGCAGCTATATTTTTATACTTTTATACTGCTATATTGCCATAGATAATAATAACCAAAATGCCTATATACTTCCTTTCCATGGCAGCCAAATTGTTATAAAGCAAACCCTACATATATATATGCAAAGAGAGAGAGAGGGAGGGAGATAGTTATGTACATATAGATAGATATAACAGTAACTCGGTGCAGTTTCACTCTAATCTGCCCCTGGGGACCTATTAAAAAAAAAAACCAAGTTATGCTTTCCTTCAGCAGTGGGTCATAACACCACCTAAGAGACATTACTGGATGAAACCAATGCTGTAGATTAAACAAATGTAAATTTTAATAGAAAAATCATCTTCTATTAAAAAAAAAGTCCTAGGGCACTAGCAGGACAAATTCTAACCTGTATTCATCTGTATTTAATATAATACCCAAGAACATTTTTTTATTGAGTTTTTATCCCAACCTCTGCATATGAAAATCATTTCACACTAGTATAAGAGTCTAGTATAAAGTCTTCTACTGTTTTCTTCTCTGTGGGTCTCTGCATCATTTGGCTTAGCAGCTCTGCAGTCTACCCTTCCCTTATTGGGATCCTCACAACAGATTTATTATTATCTAGCTCCAATTTCAGGCTTTTTTCCTTTTCCACTGCTGATGACATAAAGCCCAATGTTCAATTACAGAGTTTTCTCTATCCATCACTATTTCTTCTAAGGTTTCTTCCTCTAACACAACTTCCTTGATGATCGGCAACAAACACAATCTGCCTGCAGCATTTTGCTTCATTTCCTGCTGTTCTCCAGCTTTGTGGCTGCCACATCTATCTTCCTCAGGCTAGATATGGCAGAGTCAGCCCAACTGCCAGATTTAGCACATTGCCTGTCCAGCTCCCCAGGCCACCCTGGTCCTGCCTAATGGATGTACTTGAAGTAGCAATAAGCAAGAAAACAAAAAAGATTGCAAAGTAAAAAGTGAACATTACGAAATACAACTGACTGCTACTTAAACCTGGGTTTGAAATAGAGCTGTGGTCAATGCCATTGGTTACCAAAAATGATTGTTAAGGTGGTGAAATATACAATCAATAAACAACAACTGAGTTCAGTTCTGCAAATTACTATGAATTTCTTCTCTGAGAAAAGTCTGATCCCAAATACAAAAACTAAAATGAAGCTATTCAGAGTCCTCCAATACGTGACAAATGTAAAATCAGACTTATAATCACAAACCTTTACAGCGAGGAAATATGGAAGACTATGACAAAACTCCATAAAAAATAGAAAGCAATATGCAACACAGCAGTATAAATAAAGCTGTTTAAATGAGGTTTCATCAAAAGCAGGATTAGGGCCACAGAAAATTAGCATTTTCTTTAAGTAGCTTAGGGCAAAAAGCTTCTCACTAATGAAATATATGAGCAGCTGCAAATAAAAACAAATAATAAAGCAGTCCATAGAGATTAAAACCCAGACGTTGCTACAGCCTGTAATTTGATAACTGTAGTGAGCATATACATAAATATAAATGCATTTTAATTAAGGCATCAAGGTTACAGTGAAATAATAAGCATATTTTACAAGCTCATACAGAGCATCATCATTCAGCCTTTAGTTCCCTCCACAATTGTCCAAACCAGCAACAGTTGCATTCACTGGAACCACAAGATGGTGGTGAAACTTTACCTGTGCATTCTTACACCTAAAAGCCAAATTAGGGGAAAGACAAGGAAATTAATTACTGCAGCTCAATATTCATAATGGGTTGAGCTATCTAGAAATTCCCCCATGGAATAGTTCTCTGTCAGAGAATGCTGCCTCTACAGAAATAAACCATTTTGCAGGAAAATATATGTTTCACCCAAAAATGCTATGAATAATTGGAATATTTACCTTTCACAGTAGCTTACTCACTTCAAAATGAAATTGTATCATAACACAATACTGTTGTCCTTACCAAAGGTAAATATTCAGCCTCAAAGAAATTGAACATTTTGATATGATCAAAATTGGGTTTGGTGCATTTTATGTCATCCTGGAAATCAGAACTTTTCCATTCCTACTGAAGTGATTGCTGAGTATGGTTTCTTTCCAGACAGCAAAATTCACTCATCAAGTTTGTAATATGGAATAGTAATTAAAATGGGCAATACAACAAAAGTTTTGTAAACAAAGGTGTATTTCTCACAGAGCAGGAACATAATAGGCATTTCCTAGAAGTGCTTGTGTCAAGATGTCATCATAAATGAAATGAGTTATGTCAGGGAGAATAGGAAACCACTGGGAACAGGGTGGGAAAAGATGTTACCTGAAGTTGTGCTAATGCTGTTCTAAAGCCATCACCATGCCTACCTGGTTGAATCACAGTGTGCAAGAAAATTGAGGGGAGAAAAGCAGAATTTCCTCCAAACCAAGAGAAAGGTAGGTGACTGAGATGGGAAATATATCAGTGTTGACACACAAATCACCTATTCTGTGCTTTTACTGTAGAGAGAAACTCCTTCCAAAGCAGGTGATGTATGGCAAGGAACAATGTGCTGGACACTCTGGGAAAAGATTACATCTGACTTAATGACATTCTGCGCCGGTGTGGTTTGGGGGTTTTTGGGTTTTTCTATTGTATTAGCAAATGTTCATCCTTCTCCTTCACTGTGATAAGTTCAAGAGAAAGCAAAACAAAAGAGAACTGTAGAGTAAAATATCCTACAGAGAACTATCAGAAGACTATGGTAAGGAAACAAATTTGTACTAAAAAGCTGCAGATACTATATAAGAAAGTAATGGTTGGTTTGAAAAAAACAGCAAGGTTTTTAATTGTCAGGAAGGAATATAAATGAATTCTCATTTACATCCTTTGGTTTTGTTTCTGTCATTGAGATCAAGATGGTAAGAGAGGAGAAGGAAGTTAGAGGATGGAATTATGTACACACTATTATAGGAAATGTGTAAATAACATTCTGATATCTCTTGAATTATTGTCATAAGATTTCATACAGTGACAAATGGGTGATAAGCTCAGAGAAAAAGAAGATACCAGAGACTACAGAAAGCAGAAAAGGCACACTCAATGGTATAGGGAGTTGAAGAGCAGAGACGTTAAGTCAATACAGAAAGCAATGTCAGAGTTTTCCTGATAAAGGGATAGGAGTGCAAGGTTACATTGAAGGACATAAACCATTAGAAGAGCCCAGGCAAATAAACTACTTGTAGCTCATATCCTTTCATGTATAATTCATGTAAAAGTTGTTTGTTGCTCAGACACTGTAACAAAGTAATATTGATAAAATATGAAGGAGTATCAAGTAAAAATTCAAATATTAATTGACTGTCCTAACCTCTTAATGCACTATGCATATATAAAATACACATAAGCATAAAATTTGAAGACTTTAATTATACTTCCAGTGAAATATCTGGGTTTTTAATCTGTCCAAAGATGTACTCTGCTGTTAAGTGTTCTTTGTGTCGATACTGTTGTGTTGAATTATCTCTGGATTTGTTGTGATTGAGAAAACATTGTTAAAAAGATAATTCATTATTGAACTGTGATTCTTCTTTTAGACTACTTGTAGCTCAGAAAAAATGCCAGATCCACATTACACACGGGTCCTGCAGAAAAAAAGCAAAACTGTTTTTCCATTCTTGTTTACCAGTCTTCAACAAAGAAGCAGAAATTAGCACCTGCAAAACGTTAGTACTGATGAAAGCATGACTATAAGCTCATGAGCTTGCTGTGAGACGTGTTTCAAGGTCTGTGCTCTCGCTCTGAAGTCTTTAGTGACTTGCAGATTATTTGGGGTCGTGGTGCCTGTGGTGCTGAGCTTGAAAATGGCCCCAGGCTCCCCACTCTGATCATCTGGGTTACACCTGACATGAATTTAGGTAAGACCCAGGGACCGCCTTAAAGAAGTTCTTGGAGGAAATTGTTGTGCAGATCCATGATCCCTGCTGCTGGGGAGACTGGGAATTATGGGAGCTGTACCTCTGTGCAGAAGAATGTCTGATGTCATTTAGGGTCACTCCAGAGGCCCAGTCTTATTTCTTTCTGTTACAAAACAAGCAGATATGCAATGGCACATCTGTGTGTAAACACCTACAGAGCACCATTGATTAAAAGTCAGGCTGATGCTTTGAGCTTGCTAGAAGGTCAATTTGAGTTACAAATCCACCTTCATTTTTGTATCTACTGTAGTGAAAATCACACAGCTGATATCCCAAAGAGTCTGCATACTTTACCCCACTTTTTCCCCACTCCTTTGTCAACAGCTCCATACACGTGACCCTTATGTACACTAAAAGGCAGTGATGTGTATTTCACCCACCAGTGCTTCCTGTGTTCTTTGGACCTGCTGGTCATTGTCTTGCATCCAACTACTTTCAGGAAATTTTTGCTGAGCAGTTCTGGGGTTTTGGCTTTTTTCTACTGATATGCACATATTGTGTGTTGGTATATCTTGGTACCTCTTTGTTCCTGCCCTAGCACCTTTTTGTTAAATCTAACAAATGGAATAGGTACATATGCAAATGTTCAGGAAAGTATTCATAAATTCCTTGTAATCCAATTTTCAAGAAAAAAAAATTAAATGTATGGAGTAATAATATTTTTTTTAAAAATAGACAAAATATAAAAACCAATGTAAAGCCATAAATTTAAAAAAAATTCTATTTATATTTCATTTTTTGCAGACTAGGGTCATGTTTCTGCTGATTTCCTGTTATCATGCAAGCTAATTAAAATTTGACTTCTACATCTCTTTTTAAAAATCTCTTCTGCTTCAATAAAAATGCAAAATGCCTATGAACACAAAAAAGGAAGTCGCAAAGTTATGAGAAAAAAGAAGCCCCTTCCATGCTAGTTAATAAAAGAAAGTGAATCAACCATATCATGTTGTTTATGCCTGCTACTGTAAATTTCATTTATGCTCAGCTTTCATGTTTAGTTCTACATTTATATTAATACGTTTTGTAGTAAGTTGTAGATATGTAGACATAAACATGTCATACTTATTTATATATACATGTATACAATCATATTCACAGATATATGTACAAGTGTGTATTGAAGAGCTTTTTCTTCAGGTACATAGTATGACTGTTACATTTTCATATTCAGATTCAAGGAAATTCACTTTAACAGAACAGAACATGGCCAGTGAAGAAAACTTTTTCCTGTCTTCATGTTTGCTTCCGTCTCACTCGTTTCAAAATCTAAGGGGAAAAATGCAATTATGAGACGTCAGGCATGCATTGTTCTCTCATGCACTTTTCCCTTGGGCCTGCATGGCAAGGTTGTGGTAGTGGGAGGACTACAGAGGTGGCTCCTGTGAGAACCTACAGAAGTTTCCCCATGTCCAGCAGAGCCAGTGCCAGGATGGACCTGCTGGCCAAGGCTGAGCCCATCAGCAAGAGAGGTAGTAACGCCTCTGTAATAACAAATTTAAGAAGAAAACAACGTTGCTGCACACAAACATCCAGAGAAGAGAGAATTAGACTGTATGAGACAAACAGCCCTGCAGACAACAACACCAGTGAAGAAGGAGGGGAATGAGGTGCTCCAGGTGCTGGAGCAGAGAGTGCCCTTCAGTCTATGGTGAAGACCACAAGGCATGAAAAATGTAAAATTCTCTCCCTCCTCAGATTCATTTTTACAGAATTTTTCTGAGTTTCTCAGCTTTACCCTGGGTACAGTAAGGAAAGGTAAGGAAACAAGCAGCTATCTGAAACACCAAGAGGAGTCAAACCTGCAGCCAAATTAATAGAACTCAAACTTCAACACACATTTCAAAGCACTGCAAAAGGGTTCTTTGAAGTTTTTTTAATTGGGATCTCAAAACAACTCTTTAACATGTTAAGGCTCTTCTGTTTAAGCACTTGTTTAGACTAGATTTTCTTGCTAACACAGCTATACTGATAAAACATCTGATTTCAAGCTTTCAATGTACTTTGAAGTACATCTATTCTATGAAAAAGCCAGGATCTGAGTATTAATGAAAGCATTGATTCATGAAGGGCCAGAAGGACAAAGGAAACAACCCTCTCCTTCCCTTAGGACCTTTGTCTGGATGTAAGTGAAGATTTGGCACATCTCTTCAAGTTTCCTCCATGTCAGGCAGCTGTCAGAGCAATATTTCCAAACCCAAGACAAATGCCTGGGAGCAGCTCTGAGCCAGGCGGTGGCTCTGTCACTGCTCTGCCTCCCCAGGGCCACCCCAGTGTCCCCACAGGGCCCCACAGCCCAGTCTGCTCTGTGCCCTGGCATCTCCCTCAGAGTTTGCATCTTCTGTCCACACAAGGTTTTCACCCTGCAACAATTTGAGGCTGTCTCAGTGACTCCATGGGCACATGGCTCCTTTCCCTCCCTTAAAGAACCATGGAAACAATCTCTTGTCTTCCAGGAAATGTGTGCTTTTGGTAGGCAAAACTCATCACTGTTATCTACCTGTTTCTCTTAGCATATTATGTTCTCTTTGAGGTGTACTTTGTCCCTCAAATGGTATTTTTACTTTTGTTTAATTAGCCATACAATAATCTGAAATAATTTTTGGAACTAATTAACAAGATGTAAAAAAACTAAATAAAACAACTCTATATACTGTGAGTCTCGCTGCCTCTTAAAAGGTTTTTTTTTACAAAAAAAGGAGCAGTAAACAAACCACATATCCGAGTTACGTTCTAGTTTTATCTTTGGTAGATAGCTCTGTATATATTTTGTTATATTTTGCAGATGAGATAAAAGTTATCTTCATTGATTTCATGAAGCTTAGTTTCTCAATGAAAAAAGCCTAGGGTATTCAATGTGTATTAAATGAGAATGGCAATTTCCAGCTGCATTATTTTGATTAACTAACTGATGTTACAAAATAAGTCACTGCATTTATTAGCGTCTAAGGCACTGCATGTCTGTAAATACGCAGCATTATAAGTGTTTTGCAGGGTCATCACTCTGCCTCACAACCAGCCTGGCAGCATGGTATTTACCTTTTCTATGCCTTGTCTTTACCCCAGCCCCCAGGAGCTGGCAAAACCATGTGGCATCCACACTGTCTGGGGTTGGCACTACATGTGCCCTGTGCTCCTTACTCCAATTATACCCATCTGCTTTGGGGGCAGAGGCAGTGCCCCTCTGCTTGCCCTGGTTTTTGAGGGAAAGTCTAAATGTGTCATAACTGTGCAGAGAAGATTCAGATATCACAGAATCATGGAATGGTAAGGGTTGGAAGGGACCACAAAGATCACCTGGTCCCAGCCCCTGCTGCCATGGCAGGACTCCCACTGGAACAGGTTGCTCAAGCCTTTACCCAAACTGGCCTTGAACATTTCCGGGGATGGGGCATCCACAGCTCCTCTGGGCAACCTGTTCTTGTGTCTCACCAACCTTGGAGTAAAGAAGTTCTTCCTAATAGCCAATCTAAATTTCCCCTATTTCAGGGAAAAATATCTTTTGTACCCATTCACATTTGTCCCATCACTACAGTTCCTAATGAAGAGTCTCTCTCCAGCTTTCCTGCAGGTCCCTTCAGATACTGCAAGGTTGCCATGAGGTCTTCACACAACCTTCCCTTCTCCAGGCTGTAGAGCCCCAGCTCTCTCAGCCTGGCTTTTTAGGAGACATGCTCCAGTGCCTTTCTCAACTCCATGTCCCTCCTCTGGACTTGCTCCAACTATTTCCCATCATTCTCATGTTGAGAACAGCAGGACTGGACCTGGCAATTCAAGTGGGGTCTCACCAGAGCAGAGTAGAGAGGGAGAATTGCCTCCTTTGACTAGCTGGCCATGCTGCCTTCGATGTGTTTAAGAAGAGCAATTACCCATAAAATTTTATTTATTTATATTAAAGATATATAAAGTCTTTAAACTGATCTCTGGGTGGAATTCCCCCTTTACATTTTGGTGACTACGTTCAGGAATAACATATTAAGTAGTCTATTTTCATCTGCATAATCCTCTTTGCTTTTTTTGGTATTAATGGTCATTCTAGAAACATATATGTTCCAACTATTTCAAAATTCAGTGAAAATGGGCCAGGCAGTTCTTTCAGAATGTCTCAGAAATTATTCAGTCTTGGTGAAATAAAAATTTGGTTGATGTAGATTCCAAGTACACCCTGTTCAAAGACTTTTAGGTTACCAGCAATGGCTTACAGGTTACTAGAGGGCTAGAAGTTTATCACTGATACATTCTTACTCTTTTTCCAACATCTTAAAAAAGATACATTCACTGAAAACTTTTGCCTTTTTTGCCGAACACCCTGAGAGCACAAAACTGGTCATGCTGTCTGAGCTTATCAAATCCAATCCCATTATTAAGGCAAATACATCACAATCTTACATAACAGTTTTTCCACACTGTTGCCCAGAATATTTGTAGATGCTTGCTGTTTGTGCTGTTTATTTTGACCTTCTCCATTTCTCTACTTTTTCTTTTTTTCTTTCCTTTCTGGTCCTTTAGTGTTTTGATGGTAATTTTCTCTTTCTTGATCAGCTTCTGAAGCTTCAGCCTCTCCCCTTATTTGTTTACAGCCACCTCATTTTCTGTTCTTCCTAGTTTCTCCTCCCTGGATGTTTTACTTCCCTCTGTAAGATGGGATGAGATGTAAGATGTAAGAGTCTTGCTGGCTTCACTCTTTAACTTTTCCCTGGCAAAAGGCTGCAGAGGTTTGGGGGTTTCATGCCTTCTTTGTTCACAGTGCTAAAAATTAAAGATGATGCATGAGTTCCAGGTGATTCCATGAAAGCAATCCCAATAAAAACAAACAAAAACATCAGCGCAGGTCCTTCGGCTTCTCTGAAGTAACATATTTCTGATGTTTAAAGGAAGTAATATGACCTCAGACTGGGTTATATAAAATGTATGCAGTGAACAATCCTTTAATAGCAAGCTCCCCTCCCCTTTCCCTGAAGATTTTAAAGGTTCCCTATTATTATTCATTACATTTGTAGGCTGAACACTCTTTCATATTAATTAATCTGCTCACTTTCATTCTTACATAATTTTACTCTGAAAGAACATAAATTTTAAACCACTAATAAATACAGTCTAGCTGGTGTTATTAGAGAAATTTCACATTTATCTTTTTTTTGTTTTGTTTTGGAGTAGGCCAGGCATAAAGATTTAGTTTTCAAGTCTTTCATATTTTCACTAATGTAAAATGACAGAGTCTTTCATAATCCTGCCAAAACATAAATTCTTTAGTCTATTAAAGACAAGGAGTTGCATCTGTATAAAAATGACAAAATATATCATACTGAAATTGACAGAACAGCTACAGTGCAAAGGATATGTTGCTTAATTAGAGCTCTTTCCCTAGCTAGACTAAGGTTGCCAATGCAATTTCAATTATTTGTGTCTATTAAATCTACAATCACGTATTACCCCTTCCTATTGCTATATATCACATCAGAAAAGTACTCCCTTCAGGAAGGCATTGCCACTTTTAACAAAAAAAACTACCATGCCACCATGCACTCTCTTTTCATCAGAACTTCTGCAATGAGTTACATCAAAAATTGTTACTCTTCAGAACACTGCATCCAGCTGTAAGACAGGAAAGTTTAATGTCAGGAAAGTGGAAATATCCATTTGCTAACTGTTACAAGTGAAATATCAGCCTTTGTAGTCCAGAGAAATCTACAACTCCCTTTAACACAAAAATGTGTCTGCTTATCTTTTCTTGACTCATCTTTTCTCATTCATCATATGAAGCTCATTATTTTCTTTTTCTGTTAATTTAGCAACCCCATTTCAAAATCCTGGATGTCACTGCCTTTTTTCAAATTGCAGATGATTTAGCAAAAAAGTAGGAAGAATATGAAGAAAAATTGACTAAAAAATATCTAGGAGAGCTTGTTTGTCCCTCTTTGGTGTCTAATTCTGGTGGTCTGTAACAATTTCCATTAATCTGCCTAAACTAATTAACTTTCAAACAGCGACTGACTCTTATGCTTGATAAGAACTATGGCAACTATCTGACAACTTAGCTTCTCTTTTAAATTCTTTGCCATTATGCCTACGGACATAAAAGGAAATGTCCTAAACCTAAGGAAATGTCAGGCTCCTTGTGCGCAGAAAGCACTTGACAGCAAACCAGTTGATCGATTCAGTGGATTCTTCATGCATCTGTGTAGACTCACTCTTAGCTTAATGATGATACCTTTGGGACCAGAAAGAGTTAGCTTTCTGCCCCAAATTTAGAGACACTATTGTTTCTAGGTAGAACAGAGAATAATAGCAATAACTCTAATACGTTGCCAGCCCAACCTCAGAGACCATAAGTCCTTTAATGAATGAATGTTCCAAGCTTGACAGAGAGAAGTATAAATTACAGAACAATAACCTGAGCAGTACAGTAAGCTGAGATATGTGTAAGTAGGAGATAATAATTACCACTACAAGTCAGATAAAATTATTCAGAATTAATGCATAAAAATACCAAGTAATCTTTCAGTCATTACTGCTCATGAAATATCTGTTGGGAATAAGAAGTATTAATCACAAAAAGAAAGCAGAGAAGAGGCATGGATATGGAGTCTCACATTCAGTGATAATATTTGCTCAGCAAAGAAGATAACAGAAGAATGAGAAATAGAAAATAACATGGGAAGGGAAAACATTGTAAAAATAAACTATCTATGGTGCTGTGGGATCACCTGATGTCAGACTCACAAAGGCACTGCTTGTTATACAACTCAGGATTTTTCAGAAATGGCACAGGTGATTTGCCTTTGAAACATCATGTTCTTACCAAAGTCCAGGCACCTTTACCTACCCCATTCTCCTGTATCATCCTGCCCTTCTGCATCCATGTTTTTGATTCCGGGGAAGAGCAGGGGAGCACTATTTACATGTACACCAGGGAACAGACCCGTGTTGGAGCTCTGCCCTGTGCGATGAGTTCTCCTGCAGACCAGCCAGGGCTCTCCTCTCTGCTCCCTCAGCCACAGAGACAAATTTGCCTTTTCAAGTTGTATTCTTTGATCAAACTCTTGTCCTTCCCAGAAAAAGGCAAGGCCTGATCTCAGGTGTTCTGTGGGCTTTGTTCAACACACAAATTGACAGCGAGGCCATGTTAGACTGACAAACCAAATATCAGGGAAATCCTTTATAATGTGCTGGAGAAGGGGGTTTTAATATTAAAGTCTTGTTAAATATTATAACATAACATGTGCCAGAATGTTTCAATCCAAGCAATTAATGCTTTATATATTGTCAGATTGTCTTTGCTGATGAATAACGAAATGAAAATCATGTTTGTTTGCATTGATTGTGTCTGTCAAAAAAAAATTAAATAGTTTGACAGATGCTATTCAGGTTTCACTGAGTGTTAGTTATCAGTCATTTAAGGAAGGACATAATTTAAAGTTTTTGTAGGTAGAAGAAAAAGAGTCTGATTAACATCAACAATAAAGCAATGTAATAAGTATAATATCATATGTAAAATATAAATATAAAAGTTGCATAACAAGAAATCAGCATTTTATTGAAGGAGAACTGAACAAAAATCTGAAAATGTTGCAAAGTAAATAAATAAAGACCAGTATGACATTAGTTAATACAGTTTTGTAACTATTTTCATTCCATATAATTACTTTTCTGTTTGTTTGTCTTCACCAATTCAATTACTTTGCAACATGTCTGACAGTACAACCTGGAAACTGAAATCAATTCCCAGCATCAAATGATGCCTGGAGAAATAAAGCCAAGATAATGCTTTGCCTGATACAGAAAGATTTAAACTACTGAATGACTAATAAATATGAGTTCTGGTATGAAGCTCAGACAGGTTAAATGAATAGATTTTTCAGAGACTATCAACATTCAGTATTAAGAGTGGAAATAATGGAAGTTCTTAATAAACAGAATTTATACTGCTAGCCTTGAGAATTTTTACCCAAACACCCATGACCATGTGTTTGACTTCAGCTTCCAGCGCTCACAGTCTAAAATTCTTTTTCCATATTAAATACCTAAGATGCTGGGGATTGAGTGGGCAGGATGGGTTATTATTTATTGTTCAGACAAACCAATAATTTTAGACATTATACCTCCCAGTGCAGCAAGATTATATTGCTTCAAATGGGAGCTCACTATACTCCTATAGAAATTTTTCAAATTTTTGTTGACAAAGCATGCATTGAAATTCAAACATAAGGTAAGCATCCATATCAACTTTTTCATTATTCTCAAACTTGAACTCTCAAAGTCAACCAATATTTCAATGAACTAATTTTTTTTCAAAAATAAACCTGCTTCAACAATGGAATTCATTACTTCTTCCCAATGCCAGTTAGGCCTATCCAAAGAGCTAAAAGAGTGGAACTGATCTCAGACTGAGGAGGAAATTTGATCTAGTTCTCCATCATCTTCTATAAGCATCTTAAATACAATAATTTCAAAAGCAGCACCCCCAAACCTCCCCCCCCCCCCCGGAGTTTTGCAGTTTCAGCATTTTTCCATATTTTCAACTCAATTTATTTTTAAATACCAGTTTCTATTAAAATAGAATACAGCAATGAAGACCAGAGGTTTGGAAGTGTTACTACTTTTTTTACAAAATCAAAAACTTAAAATATATTATACAACACAAAAAACACATTAATTCTGATAAGACTTTGTCATGATAATTCATAAACGCCACTGCAAAACTGTGCAGCCAATAACATTGAAAAATTTGATTTAGTATTTTTTAAAGACATATGAAAGCTTTGAGAGCACCTGTAACAAAGCCGCTGAGTATAAAAATAGTTGGTAAATAGCACTGGAATTCAGCACAGCAAAAATCCTTCAAATAATGCAAAGCTGGACAAAGCATTCCCCCAGATCTGGCAGAGTCTTGCCAGACATTATATGTAACTTTGCATAGTGCTACTTTATCATATTATGCCATTGTAATTATAATTATATTATATATGGTCAGCTGTTCCAAGGACACAGCAGGAGCTGCCAATCCTGTCCCAACCAGGTGTCACAGTCCTGCATTCCCACCAGCACCAGAACCATCTCCCTCAGGGTCAGCAGGCTGAGCAGACCAAACAGTAATTTTTTAAGCATCTTACAAAGATTCCACTAAAACCTAAAAACTCTACTAAGGTAATTCACATACTTTTCACATATTCATCTTTCCCCAGTAGTATTTTGCACTTATCATATTACAGCATGTTTTAACACAGAAGATAGGTAGGGTTTAGCTACACAGAAAGCATCAAATGATAACTATCATCTTATTATTTTCACTCGGTATCATTAGTTTCTGGTTCACTAAATTTAATGTGAAAAGAAACCCACTCACAGAATCAAAAATTTGTTAATCCATATTACTTTTGATAACTTCTTACTGTTATTACTTTGCAATGTGAAACCCCTCAGGAAAAGAGAAAACTGATAGATGTAATAAGAAAAAGCCTACTTAGTCAAACATATTATTAAATTGCATGAACATTCAGCATGAACAGATTGGTATTTCCAAGTGTTTCAAAATGCAGAGTCATTGCAAGGCAAACTAAGTGTGTATGCAGTATGCTGAACACCATGCTTTTTCACTGGCATGAGCAGATGGGGCACAAAGGGCAGAAAAAGCAACTGATATTCAAGATACTTGGGAAGTATTTAAAAGCCTAGGAAGGGAGCCATTATATAGTGAAATGCCAAATAATATTTGCAGTTAGAAGTTCATCACCTATAGCTGCTAAATCTAAATTTCTGTGGAGGCCTAAAAAGAATTCAGATACAGAAACTTATGGATAAAGGCATAGTAGGATTTCTGAGTTTCACTGAGTTATGCTAATTTTGAAAATTTCTACTTCTGATCTGTCTGTTCTTTTAAATCTACAGCTCTAACCAGAGAGAGCAAGCACTAGAATATAGTGAAACACAGGGGAGAAAGAGCTGGAACTTAAAACAGAGAAGTACAATAGCAGTGCTTTTAAACTTGGTGATTAAACCCTGTTCAGAGCCTCCCAACCAGTGCATGCACTGACAAAGGTCCTGCTGCTGCTGTAAAAAATTGTATCAAATAAAAAGACCTTGCTATCATTTACAAATATGACACAGTAGTAGGTGACATATTGCAGACAGTTCTTATTTCAAATAGCATAAAACTAAAATAACCTAGATACAATTTTATGCTCTTGGCAAATATTTAGTCTGGAAGTACTCTCACCACACTTCATAAACATGTGTATTTTCACTTGCTTTTGGACATTTATTTGCAGCATAAACTGTTCTTTTCCATTATCAAGGATTTTTTTTTCTCCCAAACTGCTTGAGGTCACTACAAGAAATTTTGCGATCAGGGAGAGCTAACATAGAAGCCTTAGGTGCACTTGGAAAACATTTCCTTGCCTGTCCTTATGTGTGTAAAGCTTTACAACCCTTTTGAGCCTGACTGTGTCCTTCACTTCTCTGTCTTCTCTTCTACATTAGTCTTAGTGATTACAGGACGTGGTGTGGAGATGGTATTAATCTCTGTCAAGTGGTGATCTGAGGAAATCTCCAGCATACCGAAATATTGGAACTGATTTTTAAGCCTGGGACTAAGCAATGAACTGTTTTACTGGAGAAGTTGCATTACAAACCTTCAGAAACATAGAAAGATTAATGGTTTAACTATTCTCATGACTACATCATGATACATTTTTTAAGTCTGGTCACATACATCCAGAGGTGGCTTTGCATGGAAGAGAGGAAGAGAAGAAAAATAAAGCACAATCATTAAACCCAGAACCCTCAGGTGTATGAGCTCACAGAAGAAAAGGACTTTAAAGGACCTTCCTAAACCCAGAACTCAGTTAAATTATTTCATTTGCAGCTGCCTACTCCAACTTAAGGTTAATGAAACAAAGTTAAGACTTGAATTAATACCATGTTCCTTGAAATTTCCTTATTATATTCACAGTGTCTCAGAACTATCCAGATTATTTCATGAATGTCAAATACGAAATACATAAAAACATGCCTCACTTTAGAAAAACAGTCAGTGGAGAAATTTGTGCAGAAAAAGATAGCTTGAAACAGAATTTGCTGCTACTTCCAGCTTATTAACATTAGATCTCCAAATAAGAGAGAATTAACAAAACTATATATTCTGGGCAACTAACCTGCAAATTTAAATACAGGCAGCTATTAGGGCATGTTATACAAAATTAATTAGTGCATATATCAGTAGTGATAGCTTATGACAAAGAAAAAACACACACGCTATTTATATCCCAAAAATAATTATATCCCAAAAATAATTGGGATCAGAAAGCCAGACACACAGAGAAATAACTGTCAGCTTCAAAGCCACCTAATTTCCTACTTAGCAAATATTATACAATTATTCTTTAATATTAAAAAATACATTAAATTATGTGTTGACATTCAAAATTATTCCACACAATAACTGTAATACTCTTCCTTTGTGATATGGTTTAGTGGTGGTTTGAAGGTACCTACATGACATAATTAGTCATAGCAGCATTGAGAATGATAATTTCAATTTTATGTGTTTGTGTTCTTTGAAACTGTGGACTGTTTGCTACTTAGCTAACAAGTTTTCCCATGAAGGTATAAATGGGTTTGCTTCTGATGAATAGTTGGTTTCTAAAAATGGATTTTTCCTAGAAAATGCAGTACACAGGTAATAATTTCATTTCTATTATCTGCATGAGTTGAATTGTCAGAGAGATGGGATAAACTCTCAAAAAGTAACAATAAGGTGAAATGCCCAGGTAAAACAGTAGTTCCATTTTTTTGCATATTTACATTAAACAATTATTTGTATCTCATAACAGTGTCACCTACAGTGATGCAGAAAAGTTAGTTATCTCTATACTTGCACTGTATTGTAATTACAATATTTCATATGGTTGTACTGTTTGTGCTTGTAAGATGTGGTCAGCAATTACCTTAAATTTTTAAAATGGTTGGATTGGGGTTATATCTCTCAGATGTGATGCTAATATCAGGTACAAATTATAATAAACATCAGAACTAAAATCATGCGAGCACTGTGCCCAGGACTTCAACCAGAACAAATTCATTGACATCAGAACTCCATCCAGGTCTGGGAATTGTAGCCAGTAGTTCTTATCTTTGGGAACAGGAAAACACTGAACAAATTGCTTCACAATCCGCTTTGTCTTTCTTTTTAAATAAATAAAATATTGACTAAAATTTTCCAGGTCTACTTCATCCAAAGTAGCTACTGGTATTTCCAGTAGCTTGGAGTTGTAAGATTTAATTGCAGGTATAAACATAGAATCACAATTCTTTTGGGTCTGATCTTTCAAATCACCATTTCATCACCTGCATCATCCACAGCTGAGTATTTTCCAAATGAGAACCCAAAGTATTTGCAGATCATATTGTTTATAAAAGCAAAACAAATTTGTGCACTGCTACATCACATTCTAGCACCAGTAACCTAATAAGCATGGTTGTTAAAACTGTAAGCATAATGCTGACAGCTGACGGACAGCAGCTACCCATCATTTAGCACATGATGCTGTTGTTAGATGCCTAAGGCAAGAGAACCACCAAATATAACACATGAATGTAAAAAACCAGTAAATATTAACAAGTGCCCTGAAATATGTAGCAAACACCTGCAGGCCACGACTTGAAATTGAATTACTGTGGCCAGCTTGGCCAGTGAGAGAGGCCACTGCATCCACAGCCACGCAGCCCAGCTGGGGAGGAAGAGAATACTGGGAAATATCAGCTCAACAAGCTAAAAATAGCTTGTGCTGTCAGCAACCTGGGCCACCAACACCACACAACACAGAGCTTTTCAGCCACATTTGGCACCACGTCAATCCCTCCTCTTTGGGTTCTCAGTCACCAGGCTGAAATGAGGGCTCCTTCCCACACACACAGTCTACCAGCATCATCCTGCCAGGTTGGTCACTGCACTTGGCATCACACAGAGGTGTGATGGATGAGGGTAAACTCTTCCTAACGCTCAATCTGACTGCTCAGAAAGATGACAGTACAGAAGAAGGCATTTCTGGGGAATCTAGTGGGGGGTTGTGGCAACTTCTGAAGTACAGCATACTTAAATATGTCAGTCTGAGAGTTACAACAGGTTTTTGGTGTGATGTAGCTACTAAGATTGTATAATGGCTAATGAACACCAGAAGTGCATCATCAACTTGTTGACAAGCATATAAGCAAGACAGCACTAGTATCAGGTAGACATCATGAGTGTAGTGATAATTACACCACACCAGACAGCAAAAAAAAAAAAACAGCTGAGGAGAAGCTGATATATAGTTGACTGGAGTGACTGGCCTTCACTATTGACATCAGATTCTAAGGGTCTGTACCTGGATTTGAAAAATCTATTCTATTTTATTCATGACAGCTGCTTACAAGAGTTGGTGACCTGTTTTTCTTCTCATCATCTTACCCCGATTTTTCAGGGTCTGCTAATGTTATACATTTATTATGCACAGTTACTGACACCCTTTTTATACTACGTAAACTTTAAGATTGCCCTGTCTTGTCCTATAGCTTCTAAATTTAGGGACAAGCAAACAGTATTTCTGTGAGTACTAACCAACAGAAGCATTATGGATATCAGTTTAGACCATTGCTTTAATTTAAGGAGCAAAGGATTAGCTTTGATGAAATATCTTCCTTCTTATTTTGTCAGCTTTGTAGCTGATTCCTTCTCCAGGTGCAGACCTGATCCTTCATGCTGTGGCTGCACGACCAGAGTAAAACAGAACAGTAAATCTCTAAACCCTCTACTTGTGGAGGAAGAATGAGGTAAGAAATTTCTCTGAGTTATGTTACTGGCTCAGGTGCAACCGCCAAGAATGAACTGGGAAGGTGTTCGTTTTACAATAAGTAAAGGAAATCAAAGAAGAAACCTGCTAAAACCAAGAAGGAAATAATATACGCTCTTTGCTAATCTGATTTGAAGAATTGTACAAAGGCACACCAGCTGAAGAGGAAAGAAATTGCAGCAAAATTCAGTCACAGAAATTGAAGTCCAGGTTGTAGACAAGGCCAAGAAAGGTAACCCAGGAAGAGATGTTAATGGCCCAGCCTCTCTCAGTTACTGTTTGACAACTCTTTAAATGCAGCATTCTGTAACACTTTGCAATTTTGTTCATTCATTCATTATTCTTTTAATTCAGTGTTTAATAAGCTCATGGGTCAGAAAAACTGACTAATAATTTTGAGAATATTGGGGCAGTCTGACGCTTTGCATCCACAGCAATATTGTTGCCACCCCATACATTCCCATATATGCAATGATGGGCAGAAGTGGAATTAAACTGATGAAACTCCACTGAATCCATTGAACTTAACTGGCTCAGGCCCCCTTGTGACACTTACAGCCAGGCCTGGCAAAACCAGTATATCCTCTGTTACCTATGTAGGGTATAGTACTGTCTCTTGATAGCACCGAACAGAAAAGGCAAAGTTTAAAAAAGGATTTTCAGTCTATTCTTCCGTTCTGAAGGTAAAAAATCACTAATATCTGCTGTATACCCAGTGACAGAAGCTGGCTATCAGTAGGCTATATTTTATCTCCCTCTAAAGGACCTTATGAATTCCAACAGAATAGAAAATTATGTTGATTCCCCCACTGTTTAACTTTGTAAACATAAGAAGTCCTGGTGATAGTACAGATATACCAATCCTTTATTCCAGTGATATGTTTGAGTTGCCAAACTTCAGTGTACCAGATTTGCAAGCAGTGATCTGGTTGGTCTTCTCCCTCTACTAATCCTGAGGACATATCCAGAGCAGAGGGAATAATTTACCTTCTGTAGTTTATTCTTGCAATGATTCTCCAGCAGCTAAAGTCTGCGAAGATAAAATGATTATATTTTTTAAAGGTAATCTTGCTTCTGACTAAAATTTAAAGGTTGCATGTAAACAGGTGCATAGCTCTACTTCAGGTAATACCAGAGCTAGGCTTAGTGATTTTCCATGAAAGATAAAACCATAAATAATGCAATGCCAGAGACATCATCAGAATAGCTTTAAATAATGCAAAGTGACAAGAATATGTATCTCATTGCATGCATTATCATTACAAGGTAAACAGTGTATCACCTTGGCTAAAATCAGTGATTGGCTCTTTCGTTTCAACCTTGGATATTTTCCAGTTCACTTTTAAAGCCAATGCTTCCAAAGGGGAAAAAAAAAAGGGTGTTCCTTCATCACTAAGATATAACATTTGACCTGTCTTGAACTTCACAGAGGTGCAATATCTATGCTTGCAGGTCACTGGAGGCAAGCACAATTTCTGACCTAGGATATTGCCAGGACACCAATTGAGAAACCATTACTTAAAAACAAAGAATAATAATAACAACTATATTTAGTATTTAGAATTATCTGCATGTAAAGGTCACATTTTCTTTGTAACTTCATGAATAAATACATACATACATGCACAACTGACACCAGATTTTAAGAGAAAATTCGTGGTTTTTTCCAGCACAGATATTTCCTAGTGCAATACATGGCTATAAATTCTTTCTTATCACAAAGTTATCAGAAGCTGATAGCATTTTCCATCCCAAAAGAAATCTGGTAAAGGAACTTCTAGCTTTGCATTTTGCATCTTTCATAATGCCAGAGCAATTAGTGCAGCTTTGCGTCGATCAGCAATGTTCCAGGTGAAAAAGCTGACATTTCACCAGAGACTTCTGGTGACATAACAAAATTCAAGGCAGTCATTTCATAAGAGAACATCTCTACAATTCCTTCCACTCAAGCTGTCAATTAAACATGGTTTTACTGCCTAACAGGCACCAAATTCGTAACAAAAGAGCTGTCTGATTCAGAGTCATTGTATATGAAAAATTACTGTGTGACACCTTGACAAAGGAAACATTCTAGTACCTGTGTGCCATTATCTTCAATATCAAACTGCATAATACTGCCATAAAGGTGCCAACATTAATAAAAAATCCCAAGAGCTGCTGGCTGCTTAGCGTAGATGTGATCCTAGTGCTCTATAAACATAAATATGCTTAAGTAGAGATTGAAAGACCACATCCAATACCTGACTTCCTCACAAGAAACAACCAGGAGGGGAAATTTTAAGGCTAATCTTACCTCTATATATTAACTTTATACACACCCCTATAGGCAAACATTATATAAACATCTTGTGTTACTCTTCTCCGGGTTAGGAATGTCTTGGTAAGTTCAGCAATGGCTTTGACCTTGGTTTAATGCTTTGTTGAATGTGCAGAGGGTTGATTCCCATCTTCCCAAGCTGAAAATCCTTTCTGACCATGTTATCATGAACACCAAAAATTTTGTCCCATCAGATTAGTCTTCCCCAAACAATTTCAGAAAGGCATTGACCAAAAATAAGAATTTAGTGAAGTATATCTCATTTTTACCTGTTTTCTCTTGTAAAAATACACAGAAAGTATTTTTTGAGAAAGATTCTTCTCTCAAAAAAAAAAAACCCACCAAAAAAACAAAACAAACAACAACAACAAAAAAAAAAACACCCATGATAATGACATTTCCATGGATGGGAAATCAGTGTTTTAGATTTTAGATGGTACCTACACTGAAATGAGAGTATGCTGTAACAATATACATCTGAAAAATTACCCACAGGAAAAAAAAAATCTAAAACTAACCTAAATGCAGGAATAGACAAAGAATTTAGTTACTTTGGCACTCTGCTGCTCTGATGAACGGTCTCTAGTGAAAACCTGCTCAGCAGAGAAAATTATTCCCTAAAAACAAGAAGACCTTGATCTAAATGATAATGAGGAACATCCAGATTCATCATTCTTTTCAGTTCAAAATCTAAAGGATTTACTCCAAAAGATGAACTCTTGAGAGCCACAGAAGGATGAGACCTATGAATTTTATCCTTTACAAGTAAGAGAACCACTTTCATTACAAGTCAATAAATGTATTCTGTAAGACAAACTTTGTGTGTGCCCAATAGTAGAATTTATAATACCAAACTGAACACATGTGAACAAAGAAGTCTTTCAGTATGCAATGTCATGAGCAAAGCCAGTTAATCCAACCTCAATTTCAAAAAGGAGAAAAAGGTTTCTGGAACATAACCTACTGGTGTTTTCTAATAAGAGGCCCAAATGAGTGTCAAAGTTGCCTTTAAAATGCATGAACATCTGGACTTTGCTAAATGAAAAAAAAATGTCATGTAAACAAAAAAATAAAAGTTTTCTTTTTCTGTCTCGTGCCTTTACTAGAGAGAAATCAATTTTCTTGACACAAGTACATTGATGTAATTGATAAAAGGTTTAGCTGGCATATTTCTCCATATGTGTAACTTGGAACTGGTGCAGTTTTGCTATTGTAAAACAATAAAAGCTACGTTCTGCCAGGATTTTAGTGGGTTGGCAAGTTCTAGGGCTCTCTGCAGAGTTCCTTTGCTCAATCTCTGTATATTGGTGAGCCAAAAATTCCCACAGTAATATAAAGTGTTTCTTCTATGACAGCCAGAACAGCAGGCAGAATTCATAATGTCCAGCAAAGAACCAGAGAGCATTCTAATCTCATGTGGGATGCACTAGGGTACAGATATCATCATTCCGTTAATTTCTCATGCCAATTAAAAAAGTATTAAACCTAATATTAAAGTTAAATTTCACTAACTGAAACAAAACACTTCCATTGCTGCAGGCAGATTCCAAGTCTCCTGCATACACACCGTGGTCACATCAAGATAGTAGGCAGTCTTCTACACCAGAGCCAGTTCCTTAAGTTCCCTCCCTGACTGACAAGCTGACAAACCTCCTTCAGAGCAGTCAGCTCCCAGCTGACCTTCTCGCCATCTGGCAGTTACCCTTTGACCATCCCCACCTTCAGCACGTATGGTCACTGACCCTTTGGTGTTCCATAAACTCAGTTAATTATGTAACAATATTGTGATCATTAACAAAGGCAGAAAAACAAGTAAAGACAAACTTGAACACTACAGTAGATGAGGTAGATGCTGTGCAGGTTATTATCAGTGCACACCTCTGTTGCTGAATTCTGTGTAGACTGTAAAAAATGGCAGTTTGTCTACCAATGATGACTAACTACTCTTCACAGAAAAAGTACTGACAAAAACCCAAAAGTACTCTAGAATTCATTGAAAGTGTTGACCTGTGACCCCAGGTTGCTATGGAACCATGAAAACTAAATACACTTTTCCAGCATCTTCTCTCTTTTTTATGGCCTTCACATCCTCACACCAACTTTTCAAAGTCTTGCCCTCAAGAGTATTTTGGGAGATGCCACATTGAAGGCAGCTGAGCACCAGGCAGAGCACACTTGTGTGGAGGAGGGATGTTGAGCAAATCCATAATATGAATCGCAAGAACCTACTAATGAAACTTTTGTCTAGGTGTCTGTGTTCTGTCAGATATATTCAGACTCAATTGAAAAAGAAGAGCTCAGCATTTCTACTTCTTTACAGCAAACTATCTCCTTACTACCCATTCACTTCAGCCACAGAGGGTGCAACAGCATTTGCCTGTTCAGTGGTTAATCAAACAGGATGCCCCTCTGATTGAGTATACTAGATTACAAAGCTAGTCCTTGTAAAAAAATTTTTTGGCCATATATACATACAGACATATATATATATATATACACACACACACATGTATATATGTGTGTATATATATATGTATATATATAGTATATGTATGTGTATATATATACATACTAAACTATATATATATACTAAACTATATACATATATAGTTTTAGTTTTCTGGTTTGTATTTTGAAGATCACTTGCAACTTCACTAGTTTCTGTCAGTCACAGAATGAGCCAATAACTGAAGTGTTCTTAAAAACAATAATCACCTCTTGGTGTTGAAAACCCCAAGAAGGTGTTAACAGCACTGTAGAGATCAAACCACACAGTTATTCTTAATTAAAGGAGTTACTCTGTCTTAGTTTTAAAGCAAAGGGTCAACATTAATTTAATTGTCAGAGGTGTTCCTTCCCAGGGGTTTTGGAACTAAATGACTCCAAATGACTTCAAGGTCTCTTCAACCCAAACTATTTTATTATTTATTCTAATATCTATTTCCAGAAATTTATATAACTTCTCAAAACCAGTAAATAAGTCAGTTCAGCAAAATATGTCAACAAGGCAGTCAGCTAAGGATGAGTCAAATATCTGCTAGTCATATCTTTATCGTGTGACATTCCTGAGAACATACCAGCTGCCAAAAATGTATCATGCTTTGTACCAAATCTACTTCCACATACAGACAGCTACAATGCATTCAGAAGCTAGCATAATGTTGAAGACAATGTCAAATACGATAAATTTCTAGAAGTTTTGCTTGCCTAGCAAATTAAGCAAAACTTCATCAACTCCTTTTAATTCTCCAATAGTAGAACACATACTCATGGTTAGAAAAAGTTTTCTGTAGTGTGTATCAAGAAACAGAATATCTAAGTACAAAATAAAGCCTGGCATCTGCTTGCAGTCAATAAAATGCTTTTTAATCACACTACATTGATTTTGATACTGCTATTTATGTGGAATCAATATTAAACAGAGAAGAATGTTTAAGACAATAAGATTTTAAAATAAATAGTACCTTCTTCTGTATCATGACATTCTGAGACAATTTTAAAATGAAGTTTTTTTAAGTATTTAATGAAAGCTGAAGCACATTTTAATTTTCATTGTGGCCTATGACTTTAAGTATCTATTTTACTGGAATACCTATTCAGGAGCCCACTGTCTCCAAGAGCATCTCCTTACTCGTCCCTCCACTAGTTAACTCTGCTTCACTGTCATTGGCTGGGGAAGGGAGGCAGGAAAGAAGAAAAGCACATATTCTGTCAAATCTCAGGCCCTTTCCCCCATAACTCTGCCAAGGGTTAGCTCAGCATCTCCAGGACCTTCCTAAATACAGGCATTTCTGGGCTGCCCACAATGCAGTTTGGAGAGGTAAATAACCTCCTTCATCTTGAGAGAGGCAGTGAAATAAAGAATATCACTGCATATTATTTTTCTAGAGCCCAGACTAACCTTCATTGGAACAGAGCAAAACAAACCTCTCAAAATAGATTACACTAGAAAAACTGGGGGGGAGAGACATCTGCCTGAGACTCCATACCTTACTTTTTTGGTTCTATGTGATCTATAGTATTCTATTTTTTTTTTCCCATATCCAGTACTGCTGTTGATAAGACGAGCCCCACAGTAAAGAGAATTACCTCCACTCTTTTCTTGGACAATATAAGAAAGTTCAAGCACCTGCACTGGAGCAGAGTAAAGACCCATCTAACCTCTCTTAAAAGGTGGATGGATTAAGTTACCAGAATAGCACAAGCTTACTTCTCCCCAACCCCAGTCCTTTAAACTTTTTGGACTTCTTGACCCAATACTCATGTAACGTTGTCTTTAGTAGCTCTCAGATGACTGATCAATAAGATTAAGGGTATTCTCCCTTTATAAATCAGCATAACACAGTATCCTGATCTTGCAGAATAACTGGAAAATTTTTTCTCACACAGTACCCTAGAATTTTTCAATAGTTCCCTTCCTTTCTCTATGTTATTTTTTAATAATTTCTGTTGAATGGTTTAATTCTTCATCTGCATAAAAGCTGAGCCACCAGCAACACATGACAAAAAAAAAAAAAGGCTGCAAATTCAATGCTAACAGATCATATTGTGGCAGGTTGGTCCCAGCTAGCAGCCAGGCAGCCACACAGCCTACACAGCCTCTTACTCACTCCCCACAGTAGGAAAGGACAAAAATAGGAAGAACAAGAGCAAAAAAGCTCATGGGTTTTACCATCACAGGCAAACAGACTCAACATTTAACTTAGTATAAAACATTAATTACTGAATTGAGGATTGCGAAACAAAGAAAGAAAAAATTAAATACTTAAGGAAGACACCTTTCCTCCACATTTGCTAGTCTCAGCTTCACTACAGATACCCTCCTCCTCCATTCCCAGTCTCCAGACCTCTCATTATCCCTGCAGGTTGTGCTCAGTCCCTTCAGTGAGGCAAAAGGCATGCCGTAGGTTGGGCTCAGGGCACAGCACAGGGTTCTCTCTGACACTCATTTCTCATGCTTTCCTGCTGCTCCTTCTTTCCCACTTGTTTCCTCTGCTCCAACACAGGACCTCCACAGTCTGCACTCCCTTCAGGTTGCCTTCAGGCTCTACCATGGACCTGTTCTCTGGTCCTGCTCTTCCTCACTCTTGGTCTTCCTCACGATTTTGAAATGTATTTTCACAGAGGCACCACACATTTGGCTGATGGGCTCAGCCAGGTCCTGTGGTGGGCTTCCTGTGGAACCAGCTGGAACCCTTTGTGTCATAAAAACATATGTCCTTTAGGAAAAGCTTCCTAAGAATAACCACCAAAATTTCTAAATTATTGAGTCAGCTATCTACACAGAAATAAAGCTGATAAAGGTTACAGTGGACTATAAGTCTATTTGATTTATTTTAAAATGTAGATTGTGGGGTTCCCACAGTCTATATCTCCAGTAATTTTGCTTCAAATTTTCATAGCAAATTTTATTTGCATTCTTGAAATCACAGAATGGTTGAGGTTGGAAAGGGCCTCTGGAGATCATGTGGTCCAACTTGCCTTTTCAAGGAGGATCACCTGGAGCAGGTTGGCCAGAACTATGTACTGACATCTTTTAAGTAATTTTAAGGGATACTTCAGCTGGGATACCCCATAGCGCCTTAGGGCATCCTGTGACAGTGCCCAGTCTTTGAGATTATTCAGAGATTTTTTTGTTTTGTTTAAATAATATAATTAATGTGATAGATTTCTACTCATTGTTTCTGCAGTAGCAGAGTTTCATCTCTGCAACTCCGAACCCAACATTCCACAGTCCAACAATAAATCTACACTTCTACCCACTTGGTTTTCCCTCAGCTCTCATTCCATCAATTGACCTGAAATGACATCTTTCTTGTTTTTTGCTTTATAGAGCATCTGCTCACATCAGGTCTCTTTGAAGTGCTCAGTCCTCTACAAGGAGTGCACTAGCAAAGTCTTTCTGAGAAGTGTTTTTAAACTTCCAGTAGATCATTATGTGATATTTTCTAACATTTGCAAGCCCCTGAAGAGCTGTGTGCAATGACATATCCTGAGTTCCTGCACGGCATACAGCACTCTGACTGGCAGCAGAACGCCTGCCACTTCTATGCCTCTTGCGTTTGTATCAATAGCTGTTCATGAACACCACACATTTTTTGACCTTTTCATTTACTTCCTCATGACTCACTCCCTGGAAATTATATGTCTTTTTAATTCAGGTACTTCAAAAGGTTTTACAGTCACGCAGTTTAACATTATAAACTTTATACTGGTATAACACTTTATCTTAACTGTGTTACATTAAGAATCAGGAAAAATATTATAGACTACATTATAGACTTATATTTTCAGTATTCAGGACATACCATGATTTGGCATTGTTAGTTAGAAAAAAATAGACAGAAGGTAGCGTGATTTATTGTGGCCTCTGCTAGTGAAAAAAGGAAAGTCTTTTGAAAAGAGCATATATTAATTATAGACAATAGTAACTGTATATCTCATCCTAACTAAAAGAAACATATTGAAACACAATGGTGCCTTGATACTGTGTCAAATAAATTTGAATATATTTCTCAGTCTTCTCTCTGTTTCTAGAATAAAAATTCATATTTATTGAGGTCATGTTTTTGTTTAGGGAGACCCTCGAGAGAAAAATCACACTTAGTTAATTCAACCTTGGACAGGATTTTTTCTTCCAAGAATGGTGGCATTTTCACTAAAAAGTCTTTATATCAAAAGTTCTGAACCTTGTCACTAACTTTATCTTCCTGTGTCAGGCTAAGAGCCCCAGGTAATCCTCAGCAAAATTATGAAAACTTTTTCATTAATACAATCATTTTCTGTTCCCCATAGCCACATGCTGCAAATTACGCAAATGAACAAAAAGAAAACAGCAGTGTATTTATTGATAGTCCCTTCACAGCAATCAGCCATGTAATAGTACAGCTCTTTAGGCATGGAAATTGAGAACATACAAAACACAAAAGACTAATGATAAAGAAAAAAATAATCAAAATTGCATAAACACATATTTCATCAAAATGTGTCAGCAAATTCTGGTGTATATGTGTGATGCCAGCTATGACAGCTATGTGACTGTCAGATTCCCTACTCTGTACACATAAAGATGTGACAAGAAAAAACAAACTTTCTGGCTTGGTATTTCTTGGATCTTTTAAATTAATTTCATCATACTAGCACTCACTTCCAAAAATTCAGATTATTAAACAGACAGCATAGCAGTATCTAATGCATTGTAAATACCTGACCTATTAATAGCTAATCTAACACAGGCAGTCTAGGCCTAAGAAAATACAGAACAAATGACTGAAGGCCCATTTTTTGGACTTGGGGACCAATATTTTGAAACAAGTCTGATACTCCTCAATGCAATAAAAATTTCACAGTCTGATGTGCTTTTCAGTGGCTTTTGGAGGAACTGGACTGTTGTTACTTAAAGGTTACCACAGTCCAGTGGTAACCAGTGCTGGCTTTTATCATGACATCTTCACTGTCAGGATAATCATGGCATTTCCATGACTCTGCACAGTATACCAGAAACTTTAGATAATCACTATTATTACATATTTTTCCACACACTTTCTCAGCAGGGAAGCACAGATAGTTGTCAGGCTTCTCACCTCAGAGATTATTTGTCTTTCAAAATAGAAAACTGCATAGAATATTATCAACTGCTGCCACAAATTCTGGGATACTTTAATACCCTGGACCACCTATTGGATTATTCTAATCATTTCTTATCCTATACAGCTCAAAGCTGAAGGCAAATTGACTATATTATCACAGTATTAAGAAGACCTTGGCACAAAACAACAGGACACATTCAACTTCCTAAGAATGCAGTGCAGTGTATTACCTGTTTTAAATGAAATAACTTCTGTCTCATAAATAAGTATTAATCATAGTGGTAGCTTATCAAAATTTAACACACAGAGATACCATTATTGTAAGAAAATTAAAAATAAAGCTTAAAAAACGTTTAAAAGACAGTTTTCTACCAGTTTCTTTAAAAACATTAAAATAGTATATTTAAATTACTGATAAGGCTTTTAATTGTTTATGGGCATTTGAACCCGTACTGACAAGGTTTCCCCTTTATCTGAAGCAAATTTTCGCAGTCTGGTAAATTGTTTAACAAATCTTAGCAGCATTAGACATAGCAAGCCAACATGCATTTATGGCTTGTAAGATGTCCAGGTAGTGGAATGATAAATTATTCATGAGGGAAAAAAAGGTATCATAGTCTAAATTCTGCAAAACAAACAAATTAAAAAATCAAAAATACAACAATGCAAAATAATAAAATTACCTATACATCATCAGGGTATTTCTTAACCTCCGTTAGTATACAAATCTCATGTCTTGCAAAAACTGGTTTTGGAAATTATGGCAAATGCATGCCTCCTGCTTACTCACTGCAGGGAATATTCAAGTAAGAGGACATCTACAATTTTGAATCATGCAGTTGTCACCATAGTAATGTCTATCTTTAAAGTAAACATCATTCTTGCAGTGTTTACATTTATCAAGGAACGTGATCTCTATGAAACTAATCTTACTTGACAGCATCTTTTCTCTATGCTCCATATTTGCTATTCAAATCTTTTATTTAACATGGACCCAAAGACTATCTTGATACATATATCTTGCCTATAGCAAGCCCTAGTGGCTTCCAGAACGTAAAATAAATTATTTTACTCCTGTAGCACTGGGACCACACCAGGGCCTTCTGGGCTAGCATATTTGATCAACATTTGTCATTAAGATTGTTCTGAAGGAAATCAGCTATTCTTCCCCTCTCCACAAACAAGTCATTACAAGTATGCCTTAAGCATGCAAGCAATCTGAAGTCTCAAACAGGCTCTAACCTTCCAGTTGGCATCTTCATGTGCCTCTTTCCATGATGTTCTGGCTTCAAATAAAGCTTTGCTCAGTGAGCCCACCCAAGCAGCTGCCCACAAAACACCCAAAGCCAGAGAGATGATGAAGCCCAGAGTTAAAAAGTAAATCTAAGCAACTTAGAACAATACAACAAAAGTGAGATTATTTACTTTTAAAATCAAGATCTCCACAATGTACATCTTGCTCTTGTTGGTTGTTTTTTAGATTACATAGTTTGTTGCACAAACACATCAGTCTCACAAAGCAAGAAATGCCTTTCCACCTGATTCAGATGCCTTTCCTCTCCCATAAGTTACAATAAGTTTTTTCATTTGCATCACATTCTTTCACAACCTGATCCAATGTAGGACCACTCCATAGGCTTTGTTTTTTGTTTTGAATGTTTTTGCTAGTTTATCAGCAGAAAAAATATCAAACTATACACATGTTCTTGCCAAGATAAACGATATTCTCTTTTAGGCTGTAAAGCAAACCTTAAATGCAAATTGAAATGCAAGGGCAAGGGGAAAAAACATATTTGGAAAAAAGTAAACAGATTTTTCTCATTTTGAAAGTACTGGAGTTATCTTTTTCAGGTAAATAAAATATAGAGATAGATACAGATATTTATGTGTGTAGTCTATACAATTTATTTACTACCTACTTTATTTTGCCTAGTTTTCTGAAAGTTATTGGCCTTCACAACTTCACTTTTCAGTTTCATTTCAACAGCTTTTGTAATTTTAAATGGGGGAAAACTCCTTTTTTCATCAACTTCTTAAATTTTTAATTAGAGTAAATGAAAAAAGGAAGTCTTAAACAGTCTGAATGAGCATTTCCTCCTTGCTCTCTTACTTGTCAAACAATCTAGGTTCTAAAGTTCTATTGCAGCCTGATATTTTTTAAATACATTTCCAATTACAGCAATATTTTTTGTCTTTCTGAAGCTATGTTTACAGTCCATAATATGTCCATGAAGCAAGCTGATCAAGATAGCAAATATGGTCAACAATAATGCAAAATAAGCAAATTTTTCTTTAATGACTTTAATACATCTATTACAGTGTCATAAGGTTTTACAAATGTTTTCTGAAAACAAACTTCACACTTGAAATTCATCTTTTGCTGATATACTGTAAGAAACATAGTCATAAATGTGAGATAGTGGGTAAAATGTTAAAGAGGAAATAAACCAAATATATTCATAGCACATTTATCTTCTCAGAGAAAATCAAATTGTCCTGAAAAAACATGAAATATGCCAAGAAAGCAAAAGAATTATTGTATTAACACAGTTCATCAATATCTGGCCTTTAGAGGTCATTACAAGAAATACAATAGAAAGTTATTTTGTGGAATTAAATTCTCCTTTTCTGAAATATGAGCAGCTTTATACCAGTGATTCACAAATGTTTAATTTCACAGGCTATAAATCTTGGAGTAAATTGCTCTGCATTGCTCTTGACACAAGTACTGAGAAAACACATAATATTGAGGTTTTTGATTACTGATGATGAACTATCTTTAGACCATGAGAAATATTTTATTTGCATCACTTACACTGAAAGCTTAAATCTACATCAGTAATTGTATGCAAGAGCTGTTCTGATTTCATGAGTGTCAGTAATTTAGAAATACATGACAAAGTAATACAAAAGGTTTAAAATTTTTAGGTGTTCCCACGAAGATACATGGAAAGATTAAGAAAACTTTACAGCTATTTATGCTGTCTTTATGTCACATAAACTTGCTGAATATAACAGAATTTTACATAGTAAGACATTTGGAAATCTTACAGAACCTTTCTGTAGTTATTTCACTATATCTTTTAGTCCACTATATCTTAGGTCCATTTGGCTAAACCGCAGCTGCAAAAGTCACCAAAAGATGTCTTTTAGTCAGCAGCAAAGTCATTTCAGATGACCACTAAGTCACATCTAAAAGATCCTTGTCTCTTTTATTGTGCTTCCACAGAGAACCTCAGCCTCCTATTTTCTGTTGGCCCTCCTGTCAATGATTTAACCTGCGTGCAAAAATTGTACTTTACCACATTTTGTTGACCTGTAACACATGTAATCCTATTACAAGCAAGTGCTTTAGTGGATCAGCCTTTTCAGAGCAATATTTAGGTGCCCATCAAGTCACAAAGTTTCATAACCAACAGTGACTTAGGGTGTTGAGATTCACTGAGAGGCAAGAGACTCAGAATCTTCAAAGGAAGACAGACATTGAACTCTGCAGGAGATAATTGCCATTAATTTTGCCCCAAGGTTCTGTTTCAGACTGTGGGGCTCTGGCATGCCAGAAAAGGTGAGAGTAAGGTCCTGCGAACAACATCTCCAAAAGCTTTGGCAGGTTTTTTTAGGTGTTGAATCAATTAGAAATGTTAAGAGTCTTAAGCCTCCTGTGGATTTACCACCACAAACCTTTCCAGTGAAATGCGCAAGGAATTTTATTCCATGTGTCCTAAAATGTTTTTGAAATTCCTTTAACTTGTTGCAAGAGTTCAATATATTTGGTCATCTTCTTGCATTCAAACTACTTGGGAAATCTGACCCTAATTCCCACAACATTTCAGCTACTCTGAAAAATTATTTTTCAAGAGATAAATGTTGAAAAAAGAATATTCATAATCAACTTAGCATATGGAAACATCAACCCTGTAGGACAGAACAGGAATAGATGGCTTTTATTTCATAGCCTGATTAGCCACAAAGGAGTGCTAAATGAATTTGAGATGGGCTTTTCCCAGAGGTGTGGTGGATGATATTTCTGAGGACAGTGTGGACAATCGTGGAGACTGTACACAAAACCTCCTTATGCTTTGTACTGGATGGATTCTCTACCCCTTCCAAAAAATGGCAGGCTTAAAAGCCCTGCATTTTTTTCCCAAATGGTTATCCTTGAACACATGTAACCCAAACACACATAACCATAGGTATGCATTACAGGGTAGCCTCAGAACTTTACTGTGATGTAAAGATTATGTCTTAAAAATGTGTATGGTTTGCTTTCATATCAGTCTGCCTGCTTGTTACATAGCAACAATTTTGGGACAGAAACAGGATATTTTGATTTAAAAGGTTCTTGTTTTATGCAAAGACTTGGATTTCATATACTCATGGCCAAAGAGCCTATTTTCCTAAATTTCACCCAGTTTTCCTATCTGTGGTTTATTTTTAAGTTCAGGTTATATTTGAGATAAGCGAAGAAATTCAATATTGTTTTTGAATAAGGAAAATTTGCTGTGAAGATTTTTCATAAATGTGTATAAGCAAAAAGAATATATGTGCATCGAGCAGTACAAGTTTATACATTTGTACCATCTATAGGATCTTGATAATTTAGGCAAAAAAACCCAAAAAAGTCAGGAGTCAGATCTTAAAGATTAAAACAAGGGAAAAGTAATACCATAAGTGAATAGATATTTTTAGTTTCCTAATTGTTTGCTTAAATCAACCCGCTAAACTGGGTCGTTTCTAGCATGGGCAGCACTGTCCTACATAAAACAGGCTGCCTGCTCTCACAAATGGGTACTGAATGGGTCACTCATGCTGCACAGGATGACAATGATTGTGACAGGGGTTCATAGGATTGTGTAACAGTTATGCTTTAGCTCCTGTGTTTCTCTGCTTTATTAGAAATTACTTCAATCACAGAGAAAATCACCATTAGTCAGTAGAACTATATTAGGTAAATATATATACAAATATATATATATATTTTTTGTATCAAGATATTACAAATTATTACATGCACTGAATAATACAGCAATAATAAATAACAGCAGTATTCAATAATAGCATCAACCAGCATACCTGTAGCAGTACAGGTTACTACAAAGCATCAGTTGTATGAGAGCAGATACACTCATAATAAAATACTTTTCTGTACTTACATGGTACCAGGTGCACTAAACAGAATCCAGATGGGGGCCAAAACACCTCACGGGGAAGGACAAATCAAACTGGAGCCAGAGGAGGACAAATAAATAAAAAAGTCTCACTTCAAGGTGATCTGAGTCACAGAGTCTGGAGTCAGACAGGCACCCACAGCAAGTGTCCAGAAGCTAAGAAGAGAGGTCATGCAGAGAGCTAAACCTGTTTGGGAGAAGGAAAACTGCATGCACTAGGGGAAGTTCTCAGAGAGAAGATTCCCTTCTGAATGCCTTCTGAATTCCCTTCTGAATGGAAAACAGGTCATTTTTATATCATGGAGACACAAGAGGGTTCAGGACACCACCATTTAAAGGCATCCATTAGATGTTGTAATTTAACTTGGGACATCCAATTGATAATGATTTTTTTCTAATCTCTTGGACAAGCTTTTGAAATTCCAGACTCTTTTCCTGGTTTTGCAGTTTAGAACAATCAATGTTAGCTACTGATTCTTATTTTCTTAGGACATTTTTATCTTTTCAGGTAATAAGTAGCCATTATGGTTGGTATACATGGTGTATCATAATGTGTCAAATTTCCAGGCACATAAGAGATAGACTCTGACAAACAGGACCAAATTATTGTTGAAGTGCAAATGGGCTAGAATCAAACTTAACTTTCTCCCAGCTGTGCTCACTCTGCATTGTTAGGTAGAATAAATGCAGCATATCTTTTATAACTGAAGTCAGCAGACATGTCACTGAATACAGAAAAGGACACAATTGTTGAATAATAAAGTCTCTGTCTGATAATCACTTTTCACAGTAGTGACACATGTTAAGCACAGAAACAGAACTTAAAGGGGTTTCTAGTGAAAATCAGCCATGAAGGGCACTGAACTTCAAGGATGTGATTGCAAACTCAAAGGCAGTGCATACAGGACTCAGGAATAGTCTGGGACTTTTAGATCTGAACCCAAAGCAAAACCTGGCTTTTGATAATTCTCTTTCATCTGTGCCTCTTATTTGTGGTTGCTCACATAAATGAGTGCACTAAGAGAGTGTTTCTCAGCATGGAAGTCTTCCAGGTAGGCCTTACAACACAATTCTGTTCCTCCACAGCAAGTTCTCATTACAGAAAATGCAACACTGGAAAATGAAAAACTGCCTTCTAGAAAAGGAGTAATACATAAAGGAACAACCAGTAAAACTAGAAAAGGTGACCTATGCTGGAACAATGAGACCATATCAGGAAAATGGCCAGCAATAAATCAATAACAGGTGCTGCAAATGGAATTAAAAGTGCAGCCCTCTATGCAATCTGTCAACAACCAGACAGCTAAATTTGGCACCTCAGACCAGGTGATCCACTGTGGTCCTTTCCAACCCTACCCATTCTGTGATTCTGTGATTCAGGAAAATAATTTGACTGTCTCTTGGCAAAACAGCTGCATGCATTTCCTTTGAATTTCTGTGATGTACACAGTATTTAATTGAAAAAAAAAAAAAAACAGTCGCAAGGATCAACTGAGTTTGAAAAATATACAGATTAATTCCCTTAGTACCTAAGCTCCCTTAAATGATTCAGAGAAAAGCAGAACTGAGGAAAGAAAAACAATACTTACTACAGATGACATGGGGTTAGAGGCTCAGCAAAATTCTAGTAGAAGTGATGTAGAAGTAAAAATAGAGTTTCTTCCTCTGCAGAACTACCAAGCTAAAAATCAATGAAGAAATACCATGCCAAAGCAGTTTCCCTCACGTAATTATATATTCCAAGGATATTTTCAGTGTTGTAAAATAGAAATTCTTATATTTCTTAAATAAATAATCCACAATTCCATGTGGTCCAATCAATTCTCCTTGCAGTTTCAAAGAATACTACTTCCATAACCTTAGCTTTCTCTGTTAATCCCACTTTTATCAATATTACTGTATTTCTAGAGATAAAGGGCATGCATGTCAACATATCAGCCTCCATACTAAAAAAAAACCCAGAAACTGTTAGATGTATAATGTGAAAGGAAACAAAAAGCTCAAATATTCATAATTCAATGCTTATAATCCATAAGAATGGTGCTGTCATGCTCTTTATGTAGGAGAGGAAATTTTATTACAAATGAAACATTTTTCCTTAGCTGTGAAGACAGCCAAAACAATTGAGGTTGCATCTTATTTTCAGCAGATGAAAGGAAATAGGTAAGCCATTTGAACTCATTTCCTGCAGTGCCTGAAGTGTTTTTTTGCCAGAAGCTTTAAAGACTTTTCACTTATGCAGCAAAGGATTGAATTCTTTTGCAGCTAAATTTTGGTATTAAAATCCTAGCAAGAAAGGGGATTTCTTTTGCATGTCCCTGTTCCTAAAGGTTCTGGTGAAAGGGGCAGGAGAGGAAGTTTCACACTTGTTATTAACTTGATCCACAGAGCAAAAGCAAAGAATTACAATGTTCTTGAATTTATCCTAATCAATTCCTGCAGAAACTTTTATATGCTTATTTTACCACTTATTAGAATTCCTGTCAAATTTTCAACTAATTGAATTCAGCCTTTCTACAATCACAGCTGACAGGCAAAACACTGTTCATATGTTAATCTGGTGTTTACTCAGGCACTTCAGAATTTCTACTTCCAGTAGCTTTTCATTCCAACAAACAAACAAAAAAAATTTTTAAAAGGCAAAGCAAATTTTAAAAAACCCTTTCCTATATTTTGCTGAATTTTACCATTTTCCATGATGACAAATACATTAACTTCTGTATTTCAATAAGCATAACAAATAAATAACAAATAAATTTTTTGTGTAGAAAAGGCTATGGACTAGATTCATCATATTTTAATTTAAACAGAGATTATGAGAATTTAAGTCAATTGTCAAAGGCATCTGGCATTCACTCAAGTAAATATTCTGTTTCCCTAAGACAGTTGATCTCAAAACAGTGAAGCAAAGCCACTCATGCCAGAAAGCTTATTTTTTAACCTCCAGGGGAGGAAAAAGTAAAAAGTGTTTTCCAACACAATAAATTTGATTGACCCTGTAAATTTAGGATTCATCCCTACAGAGTTTGGTTTTCCTTTTCCATTTAGTTACATACAAATCTGAAATATATTTGTCTTTTATTTGTATATCAAATTTGAGCATCACACTGGGAATTCAGTGATGTTGACCATAACAAAAAAGACCTCATCTCCCTACTGTTCTGGAAGGCTATAAACCCTTTAAAACACAGTCCATCAACATACCTCAAATGAAATAAAATCAGGCTTTTCTACTGAATGTTGCTTTCATGTTTCTGGTCAAAATTCACCATCCTTCCCATGAGAAAGAAACCATCAAGAAGATTAGATATGGAAAAGCAGAAAAAAAATCAGAAAGCTAGAGAATAAAGAAGTAAACTAGAATAAAACAAAAATATATTTTAGCTTACCTAAAGCAGGTAATATTTGGTGGTAAATAGAAATTGCTTTGGCTAAACATTTTGTCTGTATCAAAAATCTGGTATGAAATAAAACTATTGGATTTTAACAAATACTTTTATTTAAAGGAATCAGTTAACGAGCACACAATTATTGTTACTAGAAGTTTTCAATATGTCAACAGCTGCTGTCCATACATTTTTCCAAGGAAGACATTACCATGCTGTGGCTGCAGATGAAGTAACAGCACATCCATGATTTCATACCAACAAAAAATGGCCAACAGCATCCTCATGACCAATAAGACTCTTTACCCTCACACTGAAAACTTTCTGACACTGCATGAGGATTCAGAGTATTCACACAATAAACAAAAATTTACATTTTCCCTGAAAGAGCAATTTCTTGCCTGCCCAGGCATACCACAGTTACTGGAAATGACTGCTGCTGCTGCTGAACTGCCTCTGTTTTCCCAAAAGGCAGAGTGGAGAAGATGGCAGAACTGTGACTGCTCCTGAGCTGACTTCAATATTCAGTGTGCAAATAGATCTCATCAAGACCTGCAACAGAGACTAACAAGATTAACAACTTCCAAAGACATGGCAAAAATTAATTTAAAAAAAAACCTTTTCTTCAATTCTCCAAATGGGTAGCTGGACAAAAAAAGAATGACTACAACACTATAGGATAAGATCTACCTACGAAAATAATATCATACCAAAGGAGTAGCAAAAACATAAAGAAATTATAATTATGGACAAGTTGCCAACATATAAATTGTATGTTAAAATAAAAATAAATTTTATTAGGACACTAGTCTTTAATCATACAGACCATTTTAAGTTTGGATTAAGCAACAAACAAAAATGGAAGGGATACTTTTATTGGGTAATTATGATAGCCAGGAAAAGAAAAAAACTAGCACAAGTTAAAATGTTAAGATAAATAACACCAACGGTACAGGACGCATCAAAGAGTTTTAAATAAATGAACATTAAAAAGGTCATTTCACTTTTCAAAGACGAATGGAACATCAAAGAGAAAATACAGAAAGTGTTAAGATGCAAAATATTACTTTCACCCTCCCCTTTTTTTCCTGCAAGGCAGTGAATTGCAGGCTGGGCTTTGTAAACAAAAGTCAGGCTTACAATAACGACAGCTGAGTACTTGGGAAACATTGACATCACACCTATGAACGTTCTTGAAAGGTTACAGAACATTACACTTTATAAGGCTTCAAAACCAGACAACATAAAACGAAGAGTGCTAAATGCCACAGAGGCTATATGGACATTAGCAGATATTTCATTACATATTAGGTGTGGGAGATCTTTAGTGGTGAGATCTCCTAGGAGTAATGAGAAGATACCATTTGCCTTTGCTTCGTCTGTCCTCTTAACCTTTCTGCTCCAAGAAATGAGACAGGATTTTAGCCAGTCTGTATTGATTAGCCAGTCAATTTTAAGCTCAGTTCAAAATCATGCTTGAGTGAACAAAGAAACAGCTGGGGAAAACCTAACTTGATTTATAACCAAAACTAATTCCACAAAATTCCATACTAATCGGGTATAACCTTGTCAGCATTTAAAACAAGTAATTACGCACACATTTTTTTTGTTACATGGTATGCACATTTTCGTTCTTTTTACTTTGTGAATTAGATAAGAATTTCACAAATTTCCACTTCTATATTTCCTAACAAAACCAGAGTTTTCTCACTAAAAAAGAAAACCAACAAAGCAAACAAACGAACGAATATTCTCTTTGGTGAATATTTAAATGAAAAATTAACATTTTAGTATGCCTCAAGGAAACCAAGTGAGACATAATCCTGTCTATTCTTCCTGCCTTTAAAGGAAGAATATCCCAACCCTACTCTACCCAGGATGAAATTAATAATTGCTGGAACAAAAAAGTTTGTCCAGACTCTATTTCACTGAAGGCATGGCTAGGCAACAGGCAAAAGTTAAAAATACATTTACTTGTAGACACCACAATATCATTAAGTATTTCAGAAACATGAGCAAGCAAATAAGTATCTGGATGTTGATGTATTTTTCCATATCTGAAGTATTAAAGGACTTCTGTATGACACAGTTCTCAAGTCAACATAGATATTAAAAAGCCAGAAAATAGTATTTGCTGTGTCTTCAGAAACATCAGTGGTATAAAATAATTTTGCTCTCTACCTGTCTCTGGGATTTCACCTGGGATAACATGAGCAGAGATATCACCTGGGATAATGTGAGCTTCTTTTATGATTTTGTGCTTCTTTATGAGCACCAGCTGAGGTGGCTGGATTTTATAAATCACCAGCTGACAGCATCCTTCCACTTTGATCCTGTACTGGCAAAAGCATGCCTGAGTGTTTTCCAGGATAAAGCAATTTTCTAGTTTAACAGCAACAAAGATGTGTCTGGCTGCAGTCAAGTCTACACAGGGGAGAACTGCTGAAACTGCCTCTCAAGTGAAAGTGGAGGAAACTCACCTGACTGCTTCAAACAAGTCTCAGCAGACAAACCAACCCACTTGCTAGAGACAAGGAAAGGTTACCAAGGAACAATCTGCAGGCTGATGAAGAGATTGAAGTGATTGAAGTGATGAAGAGATTGAAGTGAAGAGTTGCAGGTAATCAGGGAAGCTTTTCCAGAGGCAGTTTGAAATTAAGGAAAGGTGTCAGAGGCAGGGCAGTCAAAATGCATGCCTGTCCCATCAACAAGAGTATGCACTCAGCCTGAACTATCTCAAAATTACAGGAACTGAGGAAAAATATCACTGTGTGACAAGAAGTGAATATCAGTGTGACAAGAGAAAGAGAGAGAAATAAAACAACATATGCTAATGCAAAAATAACTAGCTACAATAAGAGGGTAACCTGCTTTTATATCCCTAACCTGGTCAAAACAAACAAAGTTTTTTCTCTGGACTTGTTTGTTTTTTAGGAATGATAAAAAAGAAACTGCCTTTTACAGAATTGTTAGATCAGGATGCACAAAAAGAAAACTACTAAGAGAATTATTAAGTTCTCAGTACCTCATTTGCAAAGAACAGAAGTCATCTGTTTTTAAATTAAATTTCCACTGAATGAAAAGGAAGAGGACAAACACTGTAAAGAGATTTAGCATTCAGTACTGACTAACTTGCACAATTCAGCTGTGAAGTCTCTCTCAATATAATCATCCCTGTGTTATCAAACCACAGAACAGCAGAGAATTCATTTACTGCAGAACATTAACAGTACACAAGCTGCAAGCTAATGTAGGCTACCTTCAGGACAGCAACCAAGCCAGGCAGGTCACTCTCTTAGGCAAAAGAGAGTAGGAATGAAGGCTGATAAGGCTGATACTCTGAGGGCACAAAGATAGCCAGTAAGTGACCTGCAGAGGGTGTGGGCTGCACACCTGCAGTCCTACTGAAGTCAAAGAGGGCATCCTTTAGGGACTGGGACCTGGGCTGGCCACGTGGCTTGGAAACACTGATCACAGCCAGGACTTTCTCTCGGTCTGTGTACATCATTGATTTACTACAGTCACAGTGATGAGGACTTCCTCAGTAAATGTGCTTACTGCTCATAGCACAGACTTCTAATATATGTATATATTAGAGAAATTATGCTGCAACACCTGTTTCTGTTTCAATTGCCTATTTCCTCATAAAATGTTTTCAAAACATCATATATTATTAGAATGGGGAAAGTGATAGTTCAGTGTGAAGTGATAAATGAAAAAGTGAACAAATTTGCTTTTTCAGTAAATTTAAGAGCATGTTAAACACACGAGGAAAAGGTCCAATGGTCCACACATTCAAATCAATATTAAGAAACAAAATAGAATCATTTGATAATTTCATGTCCTGAAAGGTCCTAAAGAAAACAAAGTCCATTGTTCTAAAAGCAATCACTCCGAGATTTACATATATTTGACTTGTTGAAAGGTCATTGACATAGCAAAATGCTTTGTTTCACAGTGAAGACAGTACTTCTTTACATTTATGTCTAACAATATCATCAGCATGTTTTCATTTATTTTCTTTTCATTTCCTGTCTTTTATGGGCAAAAAAAAAATAAAAGCCAATTTCAGTTCAATTCCCAATATTTTTTTGTTTACCACCAAGGGAAAAGATCACTTTTCACAGAATCACAGAATATACTGATTTGGAAAGGGCCTACAATGATACCTTAATAATTTCGGGGTTTTTTTCCTCTTCATGTATCTGTAGGTTGGTGTACTTCTGTGCTCTTACAGAATGCTGAAAACCTCAGTTCTCAACACATTTAACCAAAACAAAGCTCTCTGGATAGAGATTCAAGGACATATTAGCTACCCTAGGGCCCAAAAATATGTAAATAAGGGTGGAAAGGGGAAAGCAGCACTTGGAGCGGTCAATATCATCAACTGAAGGTGTGACTGGAGAATTAGGGACCAACATGCTGAAAGGACAGAACTTACAAAAGGTGAAGAACTTGTAGCCCAGTGTCCATTTTGGGTGTAGTCCCTCGAGGAGGACTTTGCTAGCTCAAATGTAACTTGAAGGCCTTGAATAAATTTGTCTGCTTTTTATATTCCTAATTGTTTTGGCCTCTGTTTCAGGTAGCCTGCTTTAGGCATCAACAAGGATCATCAAGTCCATCTTCTGGCTCTGCACAGGACATCCCAGGAGACACACCATGTGCTTGAGAGAAATGTCCAAATGCTCGTTGATCTCTGTCAGGCCAGTGCTGTGACTACTTCCCTGGGGAGCCTGATCAGTGCCCAACCACCATCTGGGTGAAGAATCTGTTTCTGATATTCACCCTAAACCTTCCCTGACCCAAAATTTATTGAAAAACAAACTCTTCACATTTTCCTTCAAGGCTGATTTGATGGATGTATTGTTTTACCAAGATTCTCCTGTCCTTCATGGGTGCACCCTTGCTGAAGTCTGTGGGATTCTCAGCTGGTAAATGAAAAGCCAGTAATTATCACCTCACACAAACGTAATTTCTGCCAAAGAAATTCAAAGTATATGTGTCATACATTTTTAGATGTCATAAACTTTTTCAAACTATATTTCTTTCAAACTACATCTCCTCACCCCAAATCTCTCATCTAGATCAGTAAGCATCAAAATTTCCACGTTTAACTATTATGATTCAATAACACATTTCTATTACTAACCCTTTACATACTCTGAAATCAGACTGGTGGTATGCAATAGACCATTTTTTCAGATTTGTTTTAGTTTGGTTTGGTTTTTTAATCTTAATATAAACAAAAATATTGAAGTTCTGATATTCAGTGTAGCTAAGAATGATGCATAACGAAAGAAAACAGATAGACACATTTCATCTTCCTAAAACCTAAATGTTTATGAAATTATCTGGTACAAGCTTCATTTTTCGTTGAGAACATAAAAAGTATTGTGGTGGATATGGAAGCAATTTCCTAGGGCGAGAAACAAGAATGTCATAAGAATGGCAACAAACAATTGCTAGAAATTGGAGTTAAAAATATTAAATATGATTAACAGAATAATTGTTTTGAGTGGCTCACATACTGTATTTGAACTGTGAGCTGAACTGGCTCACAGTTCAGCATGTGAGATGTGAAATAAGATGCCATATTTCACTGGCACCTATAACTAAAAGCAGCCAAAATTCAAGTAAAAGCTTCCCTGTGGAAAGCAGATTTTTTTTACAGTTACAGTGGAAAATTTGCAAAAGACCAGCACGCTAAACATTTGTCCAATGACACAACAAGGTCCAGAAAAAGCTATTCACCCATTCTTTTCATACAGTGCAAATTTAGAGGGTAAATTTCACTCAGCTCTTGATATGAAGAAACAGTAATGAGATACCAATTATTATTTCAGGCTATGGCGGAGAGGTGAAGATTTATTGGCATTCTCAGATATGATGAAGATGATGTGAACTGCCCAGAATGTTCATACTCAAGCTGCCTTCTTGAATCCAGTTATTCTCTGCCAGAAAAAAAAAAAAAAAAATCCAATTTCTGTAGAGAAATGCAGTATAATCACAGGTGAGAAATTGTAGGCCACATCCCAAAGCACATATATCACATCCTCATCTTAGGAGCAGTAGAGCAAAATCCAATTACATACAGATTGTATAGCACAGTAAATACCTTTGCCATAATAACTAACCTTTTAATTGCATGATGGTTGTATATTTGATCTTTGCTCACAAAACATTGAATGATTTCAGATCCAAGTAACAGGCTACAGATATTAATTCCTTAAATTCATATAAATCCATTCTCAGATAAGTTGACATAAACTGAATTAGATGTCAGTGCATGGATGTTAATATATTCCTTGTTTTTCTGGGCTTGTTTTTAAACCCATATGCATTAAATAAAAGGGTTTTTTTGTAGTAAGTGCCTTGTTAACTAGACTAGGCTCCTCAGTGCTTCAAAAATATGAGCTAACAGGCTCCAGCAAATAGTTTTTTTTAGTCTAGGCACTTCTGACATAAAATAATTGCTTAATTCTATCAATTAAGCACACGTAGCTGTATCTATCAGCATAATAAGATTACAAGGCTTTTTATAATGCAAATGAGCCTTTTAAACACACCACTAAAACTTTCATTGAAAGGCATGACAGTGACCAGTGAATGTTAGTCTATGGTTTTCTGCAGTTTTTCAAGAGCAGAGATTAGGACTAGAAAATTGGACATTGATAGGCTGCCTTTGGCAAATTCTTCTGCTGGTTTACAAGCTCTTTCTGCTAAAAGGCTGCTCCTTCCCTGGGTCCAAGCCACTTCTCCAAAAGGACAGTAGACTACAATGCCTTGTACAGCACCATGCTCAGGCTAGCCAAGTCCTCCTTGAAATGCTCTCAAGCTGCTCCTACCTCTTTTAACATCCAAATTTTCAGAGTTTTTTTTTGCTTTTTGTCTCCTTTAACTTGGCCCCTAGACAACACATATACATGCAACCAGCTATGGCAGAGTCCTTCAGATAATGCAAGAACAACATACGATAATGAAGTTGTTGCCGATATTTAGGTCCTGCATATCATCCTAAAAAGGGTACAAGAAAGTCCTCCCAGTCAGTGCTGGGTGCTGGCTTTGCCTGTATACTCTACTTGTTTCTCCTCCAGCCCTCCTGCCTGCTGAAAAATAGTTGCAACTGGCTTTTTCATTTCCCCCAAAACTGCTAAGTGAGAAACTGTCTATTAGGGAGAAGTTTTCTCACCCCATAACATAAACTTACTGAGTCATCCCACGAAGCAAAATATTTTTCAATTTGTCAAGAAAAAAATAAAGCTGAAAGGCTTACTATGCTGATAAATACATTTTTAAAAAATAATAAAAAAACAGATATAAACTCCTTAATTGCTATGCAAAACAACATTTTCAAGTAAATAATTTCAAATATCAACATGAAAAAATAACTCCAAATTTATTGTCTTCTTGCTGTCTTATTTCAAGGGGTTTGCATGCCAATATACAAATACATATTAGATCATGGAATATTTGAGTATGTAATTCTCTTTCAAAATCAAGGCTTCAAACAGAGCAAATATCTTACATAAATTAAAGACAAAAGGGACTAAAGTGACATCAACAGTGTGGTGGTTTTGAATGCATAGCTGCAGTCTGTTTGCTTGGTTTGTTTATGGTGACAAATTCACAACCAAACTCAGGAAGAGCAAATCCTGTATATAGATTGCTGAGATTAAGGGAAAAAACGTTTCCAAATATCAGGGTGCTTGAATCCCAGATTTTAAAATATATCACTGGCAATAATGGATGGAGAAATCAATGGATTTGATATCCACCTGAAGATTCATTAAGCAAACCCATAGAACTTTAGATGTCTATCATCTCAGAATGTTTTCTTATGAAAGAAACCTACTCTAAGAGAGAATTTTTATCTTACTTGTGTGAGATATTGTCTCCCATGAAAAGCCAAGGAGTTAAATCATACTAGAAGATGATGCTTTATGTTAATAAAGGACAACCAGGCTGTAGAGCACCTTTTCTAAAAAAGACTCATGGCCCACTGGACATGAGTACAGCCAAATATACCTAATCATGCTAGCAGCACAGTTCAAGACAGTCCACGTTAGTTAACTCAAAACTGAGATAGTTCTAGCATCAAATATATTTTAGTGTCTTGCCAAGTCCTGACCACTTGGTGATTTTTTTTCAGTGGGAAAGTTCAAGCACCATACACTTGGGTCTTGGTCTCAGATCCCTTTCTAAAAACACAGTGGCCATAAGCAGCATCTAGTCCTTCATTTCATCACACTACTGCCAGGATATCTCTACATTTTTGGTGAGGTGCAGCTTACAAGGGTTAGATTTCCCTCCACTTGAAAAGCCACAGTTCAGACAAACAGTCCTAGCCTCTTTTCCCTTGTCAAAGGTGATGATGTTCTACTCAAATATTCCCAGCCTGGTTCTCTTCCTAATTACCCTAAGTATCCGCTAACTTGGGGCAAGATTTTTCTGACCTTCCCACTCCAGTTGACATCTCACTCAATTCTTTCACCCTAACTTGCTTTTCTCTAATTTTTTCCTAAATTTTGTTCCTTTTCCTTTGCTCTTCTTGAGCCTGAAATAGAACCACCCTTTGCAGCAGAAAAAGGGTCATGGTTAAGTTGCCAACCTCTCTTCACCCTAGTCATTGTTATAAAGAAAATCATCTTAGTCATACACAGTCACTGATAACACTACATGGGCTTTCAGGAAAATACCCAGAACTAGGAAAAACTGCTGTTGAACACAGCTGTTGTCAAGTCTCTCCTGATCATACCTTTTTGGAGCACTTAAAAAAGAGAAATCTGGACAGGTTTTTACAGTTATGCCAACTGTCAGACACCACACTGACAGAGTTCAGGTTCCAAGCTCAAAACCTGGAGATGTGGTAGCACTTTCAAAAAAACCCCACGAATTTCTTATTTAATATACAGTAAGAAGCAATATTTTTCCCTGTTCTCGTGATCAGAAACAGTTCATCCATTTGGGGCGACCAGAAACAAAGAGGCCGAAACACTTCTCTGTGATAAAAAGCCTCAGCCTGACCGTGGCAGACATGTACATTATAAGCAACCTCCTGTGAGATGTTAGACAGCTCTAGCAATTTACAGAGCTTCAATTCCAAGCAGCAAGAGCAGCAAGCTGCATGACAGAGCCCAGGCAGGCTGAAACCTGACAGAGCTCCATGGCACAGCAGGACACAGCTGTACAATGCCTCAGGGAACAGGTCCTGAGCTGAGCAAAATATCTCAATATCTCAAATCAACCAAGCACTCGGTACTTTCTGCTCAGTCCCTTGCACAGCTGCTTCATGAGCAACACACATCTATTGAGACTTCCCCAGGTAGTGCCACAAGCACACCCAGCACAGCCTTCCAGCTCACCCAGATTCTGATACACTTTTATATGCCCTGTAGATAAGGGCTGAGACAAGATTATTTTTTGTCCCACGTCTTAGGAGGCTGTAGGCAGAAAGGCAGGCAGTCACAGTTGACAAGTGGGGACCCTCCTGGCCTGGACACAGAGGAACAGGGGTCCATCCCTGTTCAGTCAACTCCTCCTGGCTGTCAGCTGCACCAGCCTCTCTCCACTACCATCCTCTTCATTAGTGTCTTTATCAATCTTCATACTCTTTAATAGTCTTTTCTTCTTATAACTAGTGCTTTTCCCACTGTCCAGCCTGCTATTCCCAGTAAACAGCTCTCAGCCCTCTTCCTCATGGTGTTTACAAGCTCAGACGTTCTCCAGGCTACAGCACCATGGCCTCAAAGCACTGCATGAGACAATGAATCTGCTCCTGGCTCCAGAAAACCTGTGACATCTCCCATTCCAGCATGACACAGCAGGCTAGAAGGGTCTTCTCAAGCCCATCTGCTCATTAATGGTGACAACCATATAAGAGCAGAAGAAATTCCTCCACTAATCATTCTGCCCTCACAATTTCATTTTTTATATATATTTGTATATGTTGAGAGTTATTTCACATTGTCGGGGTTTGACCCTGACTAAATGCCAGGCACCTTGACTCTCTCTTGCTGCAGGAAAAAAAAGTGCAAAAATACACTTCAATTTCGTGAGTCAAATTAGATAGGACATTGCTAGGAGGACACACGAAGAAAAAAAGAGGGCAAACAGGCTCCAACTTAAAGTTGCAAAAAGTGATTTAATTACCTAACAGAGTTGGAGGATAAAATGCAAGGCAAAAATAAACTTTTCACACACTATTTTATTCACTCCCCCCCCTTATGAACCCATTTTTATTCACCCCCTTTCCTCTTTTTAACCAACAAGCCCGGGTAGGGAGGCAGGGTATGGGGTATTTTCTCAGTCCACAGAGCAGGTCCATAAATCTATTCATCACCACAATTCTACTACAAATACTCCTTATCTCTACTGATTTTTCTCTCTCTCTCCAGACAGTTCTTCTGCTCTCACCCCCACCCTTTTAAGCAGCAGCCTCTCCGCTCATCCCCCTTCCCTCTTTCCAAACCAGCAACACAGACAGGGGCAGGTTGAGGGGTCCTCTGGTCAGTCCAATCAGGAAAAGAGGTTCTCTACTTAGCCATGGGGTCCCTCCCATGAGAGACAGTCCTTTGAGAACTTCTTTGGCGTGGGTCCAATCTCACGAGCAACATCCCACCCGAATTCTGCTGCAACATGAGTCCTCTTGTCCGTAAGGTGCAGACTCTTCTGAGCTGAGGCCAGGCTGCTTCCATTCCAGGAGCAAGGCCTGTCTCTCCCTTGCAAGGCCTTTGCAGCGTTAGCTCTCTATATGAGACTCCAACTGGATCACAGCTTTCTCCAGGCATCCACCTGCTCCTCTGGTGTGGGCTGTGGGTGGATTTCTGCATTCTTGTGGACTCCATGGGCTGCAGGGGGAACCTCCTGCCCTCCCATGGCCTTCACCATGGCTAGCAGAGGGTTTTCAGCTCTGATGCCTGGAGCACCTCCTTCCCCACCTTCTTCACTGACCTTGGCACTCTCCATGCTGTTCTCTCTCACATATTTTCACCTCCACCTCCTCCTCCTCCAACTACAAAGAAGTGAAAGAAGTGCACGCCTGCTTTGTTTTGAATTTTTCTTAAATATGTTTTCACAGAGGCATAACCAGCACCTCCAATTGGCCCAAACTTGGCCGGCAGCATGTCCATCACCTTCAGAGCCATCAGAGATTGGCTCTGCTGGACTTGATGTAAAAACTTCCAGAACTTGCACTCAGGACACACAGGAGCCATCTTTGTGCCACTCCCCACTCCTCAGACACCTCCCCAGGCCTATCACAACAGCTTCTGAGGGGTCTAAATTTCTCTTAGATGTTAAAAAATACTTTACTGATGTTTTAGGCCAATCAAAACCACCACACACATATTTTGTGCATATAGCAGAAAAGCTGTAATTTGCATTATAATCCAAGACTTTCCTTTACTGACTAAGAAACAATAGGAATAAAATATTAATAAAAGTTTTTAATTTTTTCTTTGCTAATAGTGAGCACTGAAGCAAATATAAAAGAGAATGAGGCAACAGATTAAAACAGCACATTATGTTGACTAATTTAAGTTCTTGGACTATAAAGAAAATTAATGTCATCTTGACATTTTAGTGATTTTTTAATATAATTTCATTAGGATTTTAAAGGACAGTAAAATGGTTGTCTTAATAGAATCCTTATTAGAGTAAAACAAGAAATGTTGATAACAGAAAAAATACGCAATTCCACACAGTTTTCAAGGTTTTCAACAAAGTATGACAGCCCTCCAAGACACTATATTCTTCACACCATGCCCCATGGGCATTTAAAAAGTAATGGAATTAGTATTTCTAAGGGTATCCCAGCTGCACTTTTTTATTAATAAGGATAAAATGTTGTGGCAACTGTGCAGCCTCTGTTAATCCTGCTTAAAGTGCACAGCATGGGTGCATTATCCAAGGGCAGTGCAAAGTAACCTACACTTACCCAGGTTTTTTTCAGAATTATTTTCAGCATGCAATTAATTACTAAGATAAGCTTCCATCAGGGGAAAAGAACAGAGACACAATGCACTTTACACTAATTCTTCCAGGATGAATTAAAAATTACTTGTCACATACACTGTTAGATTGTTGTTTGATTGTTTAGTTAAATGTATAAAATACTAGGTGTTATTAGGTTAACCTGATTTAGGATATATAAATCCTCCTGCATTATATGTAAGAGAATCATATAGTATAGTTAGAAAATGAGTTGTGCAGAACCCTCATGTAGCACCAGAAAATTTAAGTGCATACATGGCATTTAAGAGAATATTTTTGCCTGGAATATAGCAGTTGATCTTATCCGAGAACTAAATTTCTGCCTGTAGTTTAAATTTCATTCTTAGTAATTCAGAATATTAATTCTACTCCATCAAATTATACTCTTGGATTATTAACTAAGTCTTTGTACAAAACAACATCTTCCTCCTTGGTTTATTGCTCTGAGGCTCAGGAATGCCTAAATGAATAGAAAGGTGCTTCTACCCAAGAATCCCTTTTCCATTTTTAAAACCCTTGCACATACATTTCCTTACCTTTTTATTTCCACAGTGCCTGTATAACCAGCACTGACAGTTCAATTCTCAATCTTCAATTTTATAAAGTATGGAAAATAGGAACGTAATTATGGCTTGAGAGAAACCAGACTGAAATTGGTAAACCAAAACATCTTTCATCTCAAGAGCAAGGGAGCAGTGAAATGTCCCTTTGACTAGAGAGGGTGTAAGAATAAAACCACAAGTCACACTGAAAGTCCTTCAGGAATTTTAATTATATGGGTTGATGTAAAATGTCAAAACAGGAGGACTGATTTGTTGCAATTTCCACATTTGTGCGAGCATAGAGATTCTGTAAGAAAAGAATAAGGTGCAGGACATGCCAGAATAGACAGGAGGAGTAAGTGAGGAAAGTAAGGAAAGGGTTCTGGTGCTGAATACTGATTGACTTCATACATGGAACTATGAGAAAAACTGAACTATTAATTAACTGTTTCCTTGCATTTGATTCTTACCTGTTTAGAGGCTCTCAACTGTATCCATTTTTTCAAATGAATGGGGTTTCTTTTGGTACCTGAGCACATCACCAATTCATCTTAGCCACTGTATTTGATCGCATCTTCTATGCTCTGTGTGAGATCAGATCTTAGAAAGTTCTCTCTCCTCATCACCTTTAAGACCCTCTCTGGAACAGAGTGAAGGTGAGGTCAGGGAAAACACCTGACAAGCACTTTCCTAACCCTCTGATGTCAATAAACCAGAAGTAATGGTGTGAAGAACACAGAATAAAGTGGCAGTGCAGAAAGGACAATCTCTTCAGAGAGCAGAGCACTGGTCTGCAAGAGATGTCTGGAACAGACAAACCAGAAATAACAGGATGTGAGATTTCACAATGTCACATTTTCACAAATCCAAAGTATGAAATTATCCCATTACAGAAAAGAGTGCAATGGAACCCAAACAAAGTAAAAAAGGGGGGGAAAATCCATTTTGGGTGTCACAGGAAATGACACTATAACTCTAATGCAGAATCTTTCAAGAATTTGACATAACATTTAGAAAATATATTGCAAATTTTCAACTATTTACAGCAATTCAATATTTAAGTCAGGTTTTCCTTAGTTAGACACAAAATATTACACCAAATGATTGCATTTTGTGACTAGAAATTTCTAAACTTTCTATGAAGAGCATTCTGTCATGACACAAAGAATTACTGCCAAGAAAGCAAAGGCATCCACCTACCTACTTGATCTCCATTTTTTTCCTCCTGCAAAGTCCAGTACATCTTGCACCTCAACAGAAGGGTTCTTTTGTGTACTGTCTCATTCCTTACAGTGACTTTTGGAGCCCAGCATTTCTACTGGGGAAAAGAGCTTGGATATTAGCAGGCTATATGGCTCAGCCTGAACTCCATACACTGCAGCCAATTTACCCCATGGCACTTAGGCTTTGTGGTCTATTTCTAATCTCTCCTGCCAGACTCCTTGCTCAAATCCCCACCAATCTCTCAACACAGTTTTTTTGTCTTTTTTTTTTTTTTGTTAGCCTGCCTTTTCAACATGCAGTCATCACTCCAGTAAGCCCCAAAATTACTCTTTTACTTTTTTCTCCCTTTTGCCTGCACCTTTCCCTCACTAGGACCTCCTACACCCTGCTGCTGATTTCCAACGTTCTTTCTCCCACAAGACAGCATATACTTTTCCAGAAAATGACAGTGATATGATACAAATAGCCTCCTCCTGGTCAGTATTTCCTCTTTAAAAAAAAACCTGCTGAATAGTCTAGTTAAAAAGCCCAAATAAGCCTAAGCTGTTAGTTCTTCACTACACAAAAAAATAGTCATAGAATGTCAGTTTGATTTCCTACAAGCTATGACCAAAGCAGATGATCCTTTGCAATCATGTTGGCATGTTTTAACAAGGCTGTTATTGCACAAAAAACCTCTTAAGCCTCTGACCTAAGCAGCCCAAATTAAGCACTAAATCAGTATGATCTCAGTTTATTCGAACTTGCTCAGAACATTTTGAAAGATTTTTTGACAAAACGATTGCTTGACAAGTACTTTCTTCCAGCACATGTTGCCTGTTCTCCCACAAGCATCATGGTGTTACTTGCAATTTTGCATAACTTACAGGAATGCTGTCATGGGCTTATGACAGATATAAATCTAATGGTGCAATTAGGTGATCTGCTAATGCACAGACATGGCATGGGCAAGAGTGGAAGAGTAGCCTGTACCTCCCTTACACCCAAAGGTCGTGACAAAGTTTTGCACATTTTAACACAGACAAAATCAAATTAAATTAGTGGCAGGAACTGCTTGTACCATTAAGCTAAACTCAGAACAGTTTTACAACAATGTAATTCAATGCTGTTACTTTTCTAATTTACAGCTATTTTTATTTGGAGCACCAGTGAGAAGAAACCCACAAACATTTTTTGGAATTGTACATAAGTTTTATAAGTACTTTGTATAGGACATATATTTCTAGTGTTTTCCCATGTCATCATACAATAAACATCTTACAATAAACATCAAGCAATAGTTAAAGTCTATCATAAACAAATTCCAACTAAGGTGAGACAAAAACAGAACATCTAAAGATGAGATTCTACTTTGATTTTGCACACTGTATATAACAACTAAATATTTCTTGAATGAAGGTTAAGGAAAATGGGCTGGTAGTAAAAGCCATATCTAGAAAATGGAAATGGATTCAAGAGTAAAAGCAGCAAATGATCAAAGGAATTCACAATATATTGCTAACAGGGAGCCAAAGGAACAAATAGTTCTTTTAAGCAAATGCAAATAGTACCCCGTAAATGGCTAGCCCTATTATAATACTACAGCTCTCTGTGCCCTTGGTACAAATTGATCGGAGTGGTTTGAGCATCCTTCACAGGGCTCAGATAAAATAGTGTGGAAAATGAAGGGCTGTAAAAATGATAGAGTGATAATTCAAAGCATCTGTGACTGAAGATGCATAAACAACAGTAAAATGGCTTAAGAAACATCAGCTGCCAAGTAACTCTGCAGCCAAGAGAAAGGAGGAAAAACCTCAAAAATATGACATTGTCTTTCTTTGTTTCCCAGAGCAGGGATTCAAATGTTCTGGATAAAGCTGTACTCCTACAAGTCTGAGAGCACATTGTACTTTAGGAGCTGAGAAACGTCACTGACGTCAAAATAATGGATCCGCTAATTTAGGTATCATTTAATCAAGAGGTAAAAAGAAAAACGGTAAGTCTGACACAAGATCATTCAGAACCAATTCTGCCCAACTATAAACTCATCTTACCTTGTAATATTACATATACAACTTATTGAGTCACAGAGTCATAGAATGGTTTGGGTTGGAAGAGACCCTAAAGACTATCTAGTTTCAACCCCCAGGGACACCTGTCACCAGATCAGGTTGCTCAGAGCCCATCCAGCCTGGCCTTGAACATTTGCAAGGATGAGGCAGTCTCAGCTTCTCTGGGAAACCTGTGCCAGTGCCTCACCAACATCACAATAAATAATTTCTTCCTAAGATCTAATCTAAATCTTTTAGTTTGATCCATTCCCCCTCATCCTGTCACTACAAGCCCTTGTAAATAGGCCCTGTCTTGTAGGATCCTCACAGGTATTAAAAGACCACAATCAGGTCACTGTGAAACCTTCCCTTTACCTCACCGAATAAACCAAACTCTCATCCTTTCTTCATCTGAGAGGTGCTTCATCCCCTTAATGATCTTGGTGACCCTCCTCTGCACTTGCTCCAACAGTTCCATGTCCTCCATATGTTGGGGGCCCCAGAGCTGGACACAGTAGTGCAGGTGGGGTCTCACTAGGGCAGAGCAGGGCAGAGCAGAGCAGAGCAGAGCAGAGCAGAGCAGAGGGGCAGAATCCCCTTCCTCCCCTGCTGCCCACACTGCTTTGGATGCAGCCCAGGATGTGTTTGGCTTTCTGGGCTGTGAGCACCCATGGCTGGATCATGTCCAGCCTCTGATGCACCAGAAATAATTATCGACATGTACTGTGGTAATGTCACAATGTTGTGGTGGCAGGGGGCTGCAGAGGTGGTTTCTGTGAGAAGATGCCAGAAGCTGCTGACACTGGTCAGACCTGAGCCCTTCACAACAGTGGAAGCATCTGTGTAGTAACACATTGAAGAACAGGGTAAAAACACCCACACAGCAGGAGGCAAGAGCAAAGAGTGGGAAGAACAGTATGAGAAACAGCCCTGCAGACACCAATATCAGTGAAGAAGGAGGGGAAGGAATCGTTCCAGGTGCTGGAGCAGAGATTCCCCTGAAGCCCATGAAGATCATGGTGAGGCAGCTCTGCCCCTGCAGCCCACAGAGGTCCATGGAGCAGCAGCCCCTGGAGGAGCCCACAGTGGAGGAGGTGGATGCCTGAAGGAGGCGGTGATCCCACAGGAAACACATCCTAGAGCAGGGTCCTGGCGGGAATGTGGACCTGTGAAGAGAGAGCCCACACAGAGCAGTTTTGGTGGCAGGACTGGTGACCTCATGGGAGACCCATGCTGAAGCAGCCTGTTCCTGAATGACAGCACCCATGGAAGTGCCCCATGTTGGAGCAGGGGAAGAACATGAGAAGGAAGGAGCAGCAGAGACAAAAAGTGACAAATTTACTGCAAGCTCTACACCCCATCCCCTGCACTGCTCAGCAGGGAGGAGGTAGAAGAATTGGAAAAGTGGGGAAGGGGCAAGGTGTTCTTTAGATTTGTCCTCTATTCTATTCTGATTTTGACTGTCAAGAGATTAATTTCCCCAAGTTGAGTTCATTTTGCCTGTGACAGTAATTGGTAAGTGACCTCCCTATTCCCATCTTAACCCATGAGCTTTTTGTCACATTTTTCTGGCTTGTGCTCTTGGTGAGAATGTAGTGACAAAATGGCTTGGTGGGAACTGGCAGCCAGTCAAGGTCGACTCACCACAAAATATTCAATGCACTTTTAGCCACACCTTTATAAAACACTTAACATAACACTCAAAAAAAGTCCAAATTATTAACTAGAAGGCTACAAAATACCATTACAGAAATTAAAGAGGTGGAAAAAAGAATGACAGCTCATAACCTCACAAAGAAAACAAGGAATGCCTTACCTTGGCTTGCATGAAATCACAAATTATTCTTCTGCTGCCACAGACAGCACAGCAACAGTCTGTATTTTATGTTAGCCCAAACCGGAGCAATAAGAGAGTGAAGTAAATATTTACAAAATGGGGAATCATACTGGCAAGTTGCAAGTCCAAACAGGACTTAAGAATCACATCTAGTAAGAAGCTGAGCATCAGTTCCTCGGTCAAGAGGGCAATTGCTCATCGTGATTGGATAAACAGAGAAACCTCAATCACCCACCCTAAGCACTCTACAACCACATTCAGAGCTGGTGTCAATACTTTAGGAAGAAAGGTGCTAAATCAAAGGGAAATTGAAAAATCCACCAAAAATAATAAAGTTGTAATGCACGCTTTATGAGAAACTGCAGAATTTCAATCTCCTTTATTTCTCAAACAGAAGGGTAAAACACTGTAATTCCTAACAAAAGTTACAAAATCTCCACATATCGTAAGTAGCAGAAACATAACATCGTGAAGTGGGTGGAAAGTGAAGCTGTTTAAAGTCAGATCACACAGTACAAAACTACATTACAGGTCATAAAAGAATCTCACTGATTGGCCATGTGACATTAGGTCTTTTCCCCTAATAACTGAATGCAAATTCACAAAATTACATTAGTCTACTACCATTCAGACTAGATTATCACATTTTTCAAGGTCTTATAGGCTGTAAGTTTGCAAAATTAACCATGTGTCAGTGTGGGTAGCTCTGAGTTTTCAATATGCTAACATTTAGGATCCCCCAAAAAGTGTCAGGATGTGCTAAGAAAACAGCTATTTATTTCAAGGCATTTTCATATAACCTTTTCTCAAAGATGTTACATGCAGGTTTGACAAAATACATCTTTCACTTTGGATTTCTTACAGACAAACTTAACAACACAGGCTTTTCCATCCTAAATGTGTTTCATTTTATTTACAGTTGAAAAAACTCAAAGCAGAAAAAACTCCAATGATTTTGTCTCTAGGAAGAGGTTTATTAAAATTTCATTGTGCAATATTGTACTCAATTCTTTTTTTCCACCCCATCTGTGGTTATTGCCCCCTGAAAAGAAGAAAAATGGTTAGAGTGAGCACATGAAGGTGACAGTTTCTAGACCAGCAAGATGCAGTGAGCAAAGACTTTGAAATGAAGGGAAAATGCGCCAGTTTCAGGCTGCTCTGGGAAAGAGCAGAGATGACCAAAGCTCCTGAGGCTGCTGAGCTGCTGCTTGGCACATCCTGCTGCTGCTCTGGCTGAACAGAATCTGGCACCAGCCAACTGACCAAAATAGTGAAAGCAGATAAAACACATGGAGCTCAAATGAAAAGGGCAGCGATTTAACAATATGCACCTTTAGATTCTGCCAAAGTATGAATGAGTCTTCACTGCCCAGCAAATACCTTCATTGATTCTTAAAGAAAGCTTGACAGAATAATGGTTTCTTTTATATGCTTTTAAATGTATCTAAATTTACATCATAAGCTTGGAGTGCAAGAGAATTATTACAGGAATCTGGTGCTGGTCAAGCAGCTAAGTAAAAAGCTAACTTATAACAACTCTCCCACAGTGAAAGGTAGCATACAAAATAAATCAGTCTCTGCTTCAGGTCTCAGGAGCTGAAAAGAGAATTTTGACAGAAAAAAGGCAGCTGTAGGTCAGATCTTCCCTGTTCAGCTTTAACCATCTCTTTGACCTTTGCCGTTTCTTAGATGGATGATCGTCAAAGCTCTGCAAGGACTTTGGAAGACAATATTTTCTTGGACAGCACGGCATAAATAGATTTTTTTTCCCGACTTCTTTTTTGATGAGTATATCATCTGGGGGTAATAATTATAATACCAGTAAAACTAATAAATCAACTTTGATGAAGCTATTTACATGAGTGGTAGTATTGAGGAGCACTACCAGCAAGATGAGATAGAGAATCAACACAGAAAACGCTGGTCAAGTTGGTCAAGAACACAGTTTTTAAAGGCAAGCCAGGCTATGGTAGAGATTAGAAATAAAGAAGGTGAACAAAAGGTGAAAACTTCAATCCTTTACAAGAAACTGATTGCAGGAAATTTTTACGTCCCCCTAAGAACCAATAAACAGCCCCACAAAAATATCTGGAAGGAGATCAAGTTTCATTTACAAGTCAATGAGGCCAAACTAAAAAAGGCAAAATGACAGGAGGCTCCACACGCTTAAAATACTTTCCATGGTTCAAGGAGGTTCTTCCCAAAGCAGTCATCTCTGCCACTGATTTAAAGCTGCACACACATCTGCTAATAAGCTCAGTGAGTAAAGGGTCACTGGGCTACAGCTGATCGATATTCTTGACTCTCTCCTGCAAAAACCCAATCTCCTCAGAAAAGATATGGCTGACATTTAGAGTATACACATACTGTGGTATTTGCTAAGGTTTTAAACAGTTGTGAGTCTTAGATTCTGAGGAGGTACCTTTTTTTTTTTTTACTGAATGCCTGATTAGCATAGAGGAAAAGCAATGTTATGAGAACTTTTGAACACACTCAACGTATTTCAGGCCTCACATATTATACAAAGGAAACCTGATTGCTGCAGCATTTAAGTTCGGGGCTGCATGCTTTCCCCTCTGCACAGCAGTCTGAAAGGGCAGATGTTGAGAAGCACTTCTCACCCTGGGACTTGGCTGTCAGATCTAAGGCTTGGAATGGAGCCAGAGGTAAAGTTGGAAGACACTTTTCTTTCATGTGGCTTTGGGTATCTCTCCTGACAGAGGCAGGCAGTGGAAAGGTCAGATTTTTTTTCCAACAGCATTGGCATTCAAAAAAGAATTGTCAGACACTTAGCTTTATTTTTCTTCAGTGGCTGTAAAGTTACTTTATGTAGCTTAGGAAGCATTTTCAATCTGTTTAGAGAGCTTTCAATACTAAGATCTCTCAAACTTCACAGATTGTTATGCACTATTGTAAAATTTAGCCTCATGAGACTAAAGCCTTTGAATTGTAAATCTGTAATGTCCAGGACAGGAATAATTGTCAATCGGAAACAGGCAGGGATGGAAAGTTTGCTTCCCTAAGTGTGGACAGTGAGGGTTCCTGAACCTTCTCCTTTGCTCCCAATTATATTTCTCCAAGCTCAGTCGCACAGTGAGTGTTAATTACAGTGTCCTTGTCACAGCACACAAAGTAGCAAGTAATGAACAAACAGGTTTGAGAGAGAAGGAAAAAGGGAGAGAAAATGAATGTATGCCCTGTCCCTGAATTTTTACACGTTGCAACAGAGGGGAATAGATTTCATGTTATGAAATAACTAAAGCAATCATAATTTTTCTCCAAACTGCTCCTCAGAACTTGATCATGCAATTTACCTGTTTTCCTCTTTTTGTCCCATTGGGCTTTACTACTTTTTTAAACACTCTTTTGACTCTAATGTCTTCAATCTTGTTTCCTGTTTACTTATTCCAGTTACTTTATTCCAGTTTATTCAAACAAAAGACTGTCATTGCAATCTATATCTAGAAATACCCATTATAAAAGTGCAGACTAAAATAAAACCAATTTAAAACCATCTAAATCTAAGGAGAGATTATGTTTAACATTCCCTGATAGTTATATAATAATTTCAGAGAGTAACACTCCAAGTATATAAACCTCCTGCTAATTTATAGCTCAGAACTGATGGAGAGAAAATTAAAACTTGAAAATTGTTTCTGGTTTACAATATTTTTTTAATTTCAACTGAATTTCCTCTCTTTCAGCTGTGACTTAACAGCACAGCACGATCATTTATAGGGAATGCAAGGATAGAGACATCTTGTGGTAACAAGATGTTTGCAAACAAATGCACTTTTGTATACTAAAAATCTTCTTCAGATACATGACGAGTATACTAAAACTTTTCGAAGTACTTTCAAAACAAAAACTTTCAAAAATGCTTTCAAATTAAAATATAAAAATGCTTCACCGAAAAAATGTTTATTATTTTAAAGAATTGTTTGGAGATTTTATTGACCAAAGCAACATTGTTGAAATTGTATACCTGTTGAAAAAAAAAAAACTGTCCAAAAAATCTCAGCTCTAATTTCAGTAGACGCAAGGAGCTGCTATGAGTTCAAACTACCTAGAAAAGAAATTTAACCAAACAAATATGACTGAAATAATTGTCTCCTTACAGAGGAATCTGTAAGGAAAAACTCTCCAGTAGAGGGAAAATTAAATTGTGCATCTAAATTGCAACAAGGAGAAGTCAGGACAGATGTTTCTTCCTGTGGCAGTCTCTAAAAAAGACATTGGAAGTGATGTCTGGAAGTGACACAGGTATGTCAAGACAGTGTGGACTTTCCTCCTGTGTTGATCTCCATGATGAACTTCTTTCATTCAGCTCCTTCATCTTAAAAAGAACTATATTTATCACATCCTTGAAACATTTGGAGTTTCTGCTGAAAGCATTACCCTCTACTGTCAACACAAGTGGGATCCAGAGCAATACGAAAAATATCTTTTAACTGAGGCTGAGAGGCTTCAGTGAGGTTTATTATGTAAAAACGGCTACAATAAGAAAGGCATTGTTTTTACTGATCCATGTCAACACTGAATGCATGAGAAACAGGAATGATTACAACATTTGTAAATCTTCAGGAACTGAGATGAGTCTATCCTGCTGTTAAATAAATGCCATTGATCAATATCCTTTTAAACAAAAGGAAAAAAATAAATAAATCTTGAGGATTACAGAAAAATTTTTAAATCCTACAAAATATTGCCTAATGCTGCATGACTGAGGGGTCACGAGGTTCAGGGAGATTAAACACTTCAGCTATGACTACAGATCAAGGTCAGACACCAGCTTTGGAAAAACGCCTCACACCCCAAGCTGCAGCTTTTAACAGCAGCTGACACAGTCTTATATAGGCATATTATCCTTCAGTTTACTGGCATAAAAGCATCCATGCATGACATGCTAATCACTACAAGCTACCATAAAAAAAAAGAGAACTCTCTCCAAAAATATTTGAAACAGATGTTGAGAGCAACATCAGACATAGGTCTGTGTTGCCCTCTGGTATGTGAGAAAAAAAATATGCTAGCTATTTTCAAGTTGAGAACTAAATTTCTGTGAGTGGGTTTACCCCACTGCATCAAAACAAGATCTCTTGCATGATACGAGGTTAAAAAAGAACAATATTGGGTCTGAAATGCTAAATGAGTTTGCAGAGTGACAATTGAGATTGCTACTAACTGACCTGGAAGACATCACAGGCTGTTTTGCCAGACGTCTAGAAAGCCAGACTTTTATGGAACACAGAGCATACAGTCCAGGAAGTGTGTTACTCCTATTGCCATTATTTTTTATTACTATTATATGCTAAAGATCTAAAGATCAAAAATTTTGTCCTAATGCATCTTCCCAAAGATTGCAGAGGAGGGAGAGTGTAGATACACACAAGATTACTCACTTCTGCTTTCACAAAATTGTACCACAGCTATTTATAATATTTAAAACACTGTTAAAAATATTTGGTTTAACTCTAACCAGGAGACTGACAGTTTTCATATCAACAGCTAGATAGTTTAATAGTTTTTACCAAATTCCCAGCTTCAAGTACAGCTGAGTTCAAGTCGAGTACAGCTTCAAGTTACACTGATTTTTTTTTTTTATCAAATATAACAATTTTTGAAAAGATGAAACTTAGTAAAGAGAAGGCAAACATCCTGTCACTAACTTCAGGCTGTAAAATATGATAACAAGGAATAATGAAACATAACAAAGTGTTCTGAGATCCCTCATGGAAGAGATAATTAGTAAGGAAACAAAGCCAAATTAAATAACTGCACTTGGCCACACAAGCAGTTTTTGAAGTCATGCTTTCCTCTCTCACAATTGTTTTCAGCTAAACTACAGCTTTCACATTAATCGTAAACCAGAAGAATAGTGCTTAGGAAAAATAATGGACATGGAATGAGGAGAAAAACAAATGGTTAATTACAGTGTTAGGGACATCAAAAGCTCCTTAGGACCTCTGACTGCCATTGCTCTCCACAGCCAAGGATGCTTGAAGAATTCAAAGATTTTCCAGGGAGCACTGCAGAGACGGCTGGTGATAATTAGACAAGATGGCTGGCTTGTATCCAGGTAAATACATTTTCAGCTAAATAGGGTAAGAATAATGATGCTGCTATTAGGGACAGAGATATTACAGGCCTGTGAGTCTGAAAGTTCAGAATACAGCACACATGTCCTGCAAGGGAGATAAAACAGTGACTAGTAACTCAGGGATGTTGAGATGCTGTAAAAAATGATAGAATTGGGGTGTTCTGGCCTTGTACTTTCCTCCTGCAGAGATAATTAAGGAGAGGAAACTAGCTCACCACTTTTTCAAGGTGACAGAATTATTTATTTGTTTAACAGAACACACAGTGTGCATAGTGGAAGACTGTATAGCTCAGACGAGATCCAGATGTGCACACCTGGACACAGAGGTACACACACAGCCAGTCAACCTTCATCATGGGGTGTTTGTGACGTGTAAGTAACACCCTGAGGGCATCTAGAGAGTGGAACAGTCTCTGTCATCCCACCTCACTCATCTAGATAATTCTTTCCCTTCAAGAAACAAAGCCTTTTCTTCAGGATGGTGGAAAGTGACTCAAAGAATAGAGACACACTGCTCTCTGGACCAGTGCCAGGCCACTGACTGTGCTGCACACCCCTCTCAAACTACCCTGTGTCCCTCAAGCATTTTGTCCCTCCAACTCCTAGAAGTGTTGAGTCTCTCTCTGCCTGTGAATCACATTCTTCAATGACTGTGTCTCAGGTTAGCACTCTCTTTCCTCTTTCCCTTGCACCAAGAGAAATCCAGAGGGACCTACTTCTTCCTTCAGCAAGAAGATTTAAGAGTAGATGATCTGTGCTCTTTTACTACTCTCTTCTCTCCAAAAGAAAAAATATTCACTGTAACAGGCCAGCATATTTTTCAGATCAGCAGGGAGAATAGCATTATGCTGCAAGAGCTGGACTTACCCAGGATTCAGAAGAAAGTCAACTTAAAAGGCTGTTCAATCAGAATTGATTACATTTACATTTCACTGTAGATAAGAAAAACTTCCTTTTCTGTAATCTCTCAGAAATAACTAAAACATAAGGAAAAAAAAAACTGAAAGAGCATAATAGGGCCATCCATAAACTTCTGCAATAGTTATAGGGGAACACAAAGTTACCTTTGAAAAGAATATATAGGTCTGCAGCTGGATATGCACTGAAAGAAAGGTTTCCATCCCGCTGCTTTGTGCTGTCACAGACATACTACTGAAAACAGAATATTTTAACTGAAAGTGCAGTAATTACTCTGTGTACTCATCTTTCTCAAGCACACCTAATAAAACATTTGCAGGGACTTTTTGCCAGGAAAGGAAAAAAGTATGAAATATGATTATGGACCTCAACAGTGTACTACTTAGGTAAGTATTAATAGTGCTAATTCCCTCAGAACTGGAGATGAGGTGTGTTCAGAAAAAATAAACCTCTAGCATTTCAACAAATGCATATATGGAACATCAAAGCACCGTCAAGGCTGAAGCAAGTAAGAGAAAATAGAGGGAAAAAATGGTTCAGGCAAGAGAGAAAAGCAGAAGATATGAAGAATAATAATAAAGTGGTTAAAATAAACAACGCTGACATGAAAAATACCTTCCTCCAAATGTGCTCATTGCTACTGGCCTTCAGGCAATGTGCCAATATTAAAAGTAATCTACCAATCCCTTTTTCTCGTCAAAGCAGTATTTTATCATTTACGCACATGCTGCTAATATTGTTTGATATATAATCACTTTTCTAAGCTTTTCATTAAAATACTGTCCATTCAGGGTGAAATGAGCTGTTCCCTATCTGTATGTAAATCACTGACAAATGAAGTGCTACTCACTAAAAAAGTACAGAGAAAACCACAACTGTAAAAACTGCCTATGCCATTGTAAGAAGCAAATAATTTAAAAAGTGAAAGGATTTTTAAGAAATTTAAAGCTCTTTTTTTCCCCTAAAGCACTTAGATGTTGAGCCATTCACATTATCTAGCAATATTTAAGCACATATGACTCCAAACTCCTTTTCAAAGTGTTTTGTAACCTTCAATTGCTTAACAGGTGCTTTTGCTTTGTAAACAATTACCACAGTGCAGGTAATTCTTGAGTATTCTTGACATACAGAGCAGCAAAATGCCTGTCTCAATCTACATGCTTTTACAGGCCCTTTATAGTCAAGAGCCTGTGTTTAACTGCTGTTTAAAACTTACACTGGTAAAGAGCATGACCTCACTCTGGTAGGCACAACACAGATAAACATCAAATTACAACCCTCAATAAATTCATTAAATTTCAACTCAGTTTTAAAAAGTGGATAAATTATTTAACTCTTCTTGCTTCTTTTCTCAGAAACTATTCATATTGTTCTACATATACCATTGACAGAGCTGGTAGATGTTGTAATTAATTTCATGAGGTAAATTATTGCACAGGACTACTCAAATAAATGCAGCTAAATCACAGGTCTTGAAATTCCATTAATAATTTAAAATAATTTTTATGTTCATTTGACTTCAAGAGCAAAGGTTTATGCCCTCAGGCATCCACACCTCCTGCTCCCACACAAACAAAATAGAGATGTTTCTGATAGAACTAGTTTGAAGGACAGAAAGAGAAAGCAAATGACCACATCAAAAATTCCAACATGAAGCAGAGCGATGCCATTAGTATCACTTTCTTTGTGTTAGGCTGGGTTTCACACCATCCCCAGGCAGGCATAGCTGTTGCTGTATACATGGAAGTTCAGATGTCTTCACAATCCTGAGATCAAGAGCAATAGGGGACACATGGAAAAGATCTAATGTTGTAGCCACACCTCGCATTTAGTCACAAGGTTTAGCTGGACCAAGCTGGAAGTAGCCAGGTGGGATCACATAGACAGAGGCAGCAAACAGATGCAGGAAAAGCAAGCAGAGAAAGTGGCAGTCCTGAGGAGAACACGTGTGGCACCAACCACAGCTGCCAGCATGCTGCTCTGCTTCTCTGGGATGGAAGGGCCAGTGTTTTTAGCAGTGTTTATTCTCAGGGCAGGAGTCTGATCATAAATTTAGAGGCTACTGACTCTGTCATGTTGCTCTCTGGCTACCTGAGCAAGTACAGGGCAGCTCACTTCACTGATAGTGCATGTAAATTAACAACTGGAAAATGTGCTGTGTAATATTGCTACTGCTGCATGAAATAGTTCTAATTGTTTCTATATCAAAAGAAGTTGTCTAGGTTTACAAAAAAGCAACACTAGTACATTCAACTTGTTATTATTAAGTCACCCCAACCTAGAATTACTTTGAACTCACTGTGCTATCATTTCTTTATTTAGAGGAAACCAACTGCCAACATTCTTGTAATCAAATGGCATTAATCTGAGCAATATTCAAAGAGCAATGTTCAAAATGTGACCAATGATGAGCTAGTCATTATGTCTCTTGGCCTTACTTCAAATGTTTTGACAATTATATCAACGTCTCCCAGTAAAATAACCACTCTAAACCTTGTTCAAGGTTTGTACAAATTTCCTCAGCAGCAGTGCTCCTGGAATGTTTCACACCTGCTGCTCCGAAAGGAGCAATATTTCCCTCTCCATTGTTTAAAGATCAGAAGACCAAAAGAGACATTTATGTTCATCAGGTCAGCAGAAGGCAGGCAGGGAATTTTCCCCAACAGAATGATCCTGCTGAATGCTTCCTCCTTAATGGTTAATATCAGGGAAATAATTAAGAAAAAACTTGAATAGTTAAATTGTTATGACAAATAACACAAATAGCAATCCATTTTTTCCATTTTCAGGTCTCTGAACAAAACACCAACTGCCAGATGCCTTGTTCACAATTCTGTCCTCCAACCAGCAAGTAGCAAGCTTAGCCCAGTTATCAGGTGAAAGCCTTGTGTTAGCTCACAGATACATGGGCAGTATCTCAGATTCACACGCATTGAAGCTGAATGGATGAAACTGCAGCTTTCACAGTGAAGCAGGACAGCAGAACCAAATCACACAGCTAAGGCACATAAATCTCATTGTCTCCACAGAGAAAAATCTTCATGAAATCTTCAGAACAAGCCTTACCATCAAAGCAAGGATAGTGACCACGGTTTGGCAAAAACACACCAGGTTATCTTTGCCTGAGCAGGTGCCAGCAGGACTACAGAGGTCAGTACAAGCTTGTCAGCCCACCCTGAGCTCTGCTTCCCAGCAGCTCCCACCTGGAGCCATTCTGGAGTTGCTAGGCATCCCTCTGCCAAGCAGCCCTGCAGCTGTGGGAATGCTTGCAAAGCTAAAACTAAATTCTGATCTTTCCACACACCTAGTAGTTAAAAAGGAAAACGCAGAAGAAAAGGTTGTTCTGAATGAAAGATACCAAAAGATGTAAGGAGCTCTGGAGCAGCTAATATCATTTTTACTAAGGTTTCCAGCCAGTATCAAATAGCATCAAAATTTCAGAGAGATTTTCTACAAATTCCCTGACTCCAATTTCCCGGTTTCCCATTACCTCGCAAATTGATCAGCCTGGTCTCTTTTTATGACAAGGTAATAATGGGTAAGGGAAAGGCTGTGGATGTGTCTATCTAGACTTTAGTAAAGATTTTACGCCATTTCCTACATCATTCTTCAGGAGAAACTGGCTTCCCACGGTGTGGACAGGTATACTCTTTTCTGGGTTAAAAACTGGCTGGATGGTCACATCCAGGGTGTGGTGGTGAATGGACCTACATCCAGTTGGTAGATGGTCACTATTGGTGTCCTCCAGGGATCTTTACATCTTTATTAATGACCTGGACATGTAGATTGAGAGCACCATCAGCAGGTTCACAGATGGCAATGATTTGGGTGGGAGTGTTGATCTGCTAGAGAGCAGAAAGGTTCTGCAGAAGTTTGGGCAGGCTGGATTGATGAGCTGAGGCCAACTGGATGAGACTAAACAAGCTGAAAAGTGGAATCCTGCACTGGGTTTTAACAACCCAATTCAGGGATACCGGCTGGGGAAAGAGTGGCTGGAAAGCTGCCCTGTGGAAAATGATCTGAGGATTTTAGTTGGCAAATGGCTGAACACAAGCTAGCATATGCACAGGTAGCCAAGAAGGCCAGTGGCACCCTGGCCTGAATCATCAATAGTGTGGTCAGCAGCACCAGGGCAGGGATTGACCCCCTGTATTCAGCACTGGTGTGGCCACACCTCCGGTGCTGTGTCCAGTTTCAGGCACCTCACTACAAAAAGACACTGAGGTGCTGGAATGAGTCCAGAGAAGGGCAATGGAGCTGTTGAAGTGTCTGGAGCACAGATCTCTGCACTCTCTCTATACAACAGTCTCAAGGGAGGTTGTAGTGAGATTCTTCTCAGATTCTTCTTCCAAGCAGCAAGTGATAATACAAGAGGAAATGGCCTCACGTTGCACCAGGGGAGACTAGATGGAAAATTCCTTCATCAAAATGGTTGTCAAGACTTTAAACAGGCTGCCCAGGGAAGTGGCTGAATAACCACCCCTGGAGGTATTTAAAACTTGTGCAGGTGTACCACTTAAAGGCATGTTGTAGTGCAGAAGTGTTAGGTGTGCAGTTGTGTCTCGTCCCGCTGTAAAAAGGGGGAGTTGGGATGGATTCTTTTTAATAGATTTCTCAGAGGCAGAAGAAAAGGGAAAGACACAGAGAGAGAGAGAGAGAGAGAGAGAGAGAGAGAAGGTAGGGGTATCTAAACGACTTAGATTTCTTAACATATTAAACATTGTGTAACACAGAAATATACAATTCACAGATAAATTTAATATTATGCATAGTCATTTTGGAAGCCTGCTGGACTTGTGTACTAAGTTCTCTGACTTCACACTTTAGTCCAGCATGCTCTTCTACTTTCAAAACTGAACAATAACAATATTAACCATTATTAACACTGCATACAGTTACTCCATAATACAAACAAATAGATTCTTCGTCCCATCGGAGCCAGGAACATAACTATGACATCAGAATGAAGGAATAACCCACCTGGAATTATTTCCACCCCTAACACATACTGTTTCCCTTCTGATCTCCTAAGGGGTCCAATATAATCAACTTGCCAAGCCTCCTGTAGTCCTCCTCTTTCTCTTAGATGTAGTGGAGGCTCCTCTAAGGGGTGTCTCTCAAGTCAGACTCCACATTCTGTGCAGGCTGAAATGCCTGTCCTGCAATTCTCACGTAACAGTCCAGCCTTGGGCATGAGCCTCTAGGTACAAGTCTTTTGCCTAAGTGTTGCTTTGTTTCCCATGTAGCCACTTTGGGAGGCATTTCCAGTTGTCAGTTATTCCTTCCTAGTTTAATGGAGGGAGTGGTCAGTTTGCCTACTTTGTTGTTCCACTTGGCTGCTGGATTATCCTGTTTGGTGAGCAGCTATCCATGCTACTGCAAAGTCACCTTTCTTCACAAATACTGAGATGTTCTGTCACTTCTCCTTCTGCCAAACCGGAATCCCATTTACCTCCTACTCATTCTGTTCCCAGAACAGAAGGCATTCAGTACAGCCCTTCAAAGGAACCAGTATAGATGAAGACAGGAGAGAAGGACAGGTGTTCATGTTTGAAAACACTCCACACAGACACCAGTTCTCCGACCTGGGCACTACCTTCACCCTCGGTGATAAGTTGTTGCTCAGTATTGGTCTGTAAGGCGACTGCCCAGTACTTGCAGACCTTGCCTGCTCACTGAGGCATCAGTGAACTATGCATTTTGCATGTACAGGGAGAAGGGTGGTGCAATTTTTACTACAGGAGAAAGAGTGCCACTCTCCTGATCTGAGGTGCTCTGTTCCTGAATAGTTAGCAATTTAGTGGTTCCTTCTGTCACTTTGAAGATGCCAAATAAAGTTCTATTTGCACATACCACTTCCTAACTGAAGCTCTTTGGGCCACCCTGTCAGTGAGAGGTGTTCCTGCTAAAACTGGCCTTATTACTTTAAACAGCCCCTTTAGCATGTGAATGCAAATCAAACTTCTTCTGCCAAAATATATAAAACAACATTTCAGGGAACTGTATGTACACCAACAGTATTGCAACAAACATACTTTAACACATTGTACTACCACAGTCTCCACAAGGGGTACCCTATTTAATTAATATGGTTCCCCTGTCCACCCCAAGGTAATTTTAGTGCATCATGTTTCATACATGTAGGAATTTGAGCAAGGTGGAGTTATTCTTTGAGTATTTCTCCTGCAATTCTTACAGCAATAGTTTCACTCTCTGTTCTGCTGCAACTATATATACAAAAATAGATACTGCTAGATATAAAAAAAATCAAAACATTAATAAATGCTGAAAAGAGTCACTAAAAATTGATTAATAATCCAGATCAATGTTAAAAAACACTTCTATTAGCTTCCAAATTTTTCACCAAATGAATGCAGAGACATTAGACACACCTCGGGTTTTGAAGGGGATTCATTCATAAAAATTATTCTCTTATATGACCTAATGGTTAAAAAAAATCCTGCCTTGTATATTGAATATCTATTATATAAAATGTTTGAAATGACAGAGTACAAAAGCATGCATAATACTGCAATAAAAATATGCCTGTCATCTAAAGACTTCAAGGCCTTCTCATGGCTGCTTGGATTTTCACAGCAGTTACAAATCGTTTATGTTCTCCAAAACCAAAAGCAGAAGATTTTCTCATTGCAGTTCGGAGCACAGACAGGTGTAATTTAATCATGCCACACAGCCCATTACACAGCACACAGCAGAACAAATCTGACCATGTCCAGTACAGAAATGCTCATCGTGACCAGCCAGAGTTCAGGCAGAGTAACACTTCAGGTGAAAAATACAATTCCCTAATGGAAGTACTTCATATATGAAGGAGAAAGGCATTGAAAGAGAGCATATAAATTTCATGGCTTCTTACTCGTTCAGATAAGGACCTTTTCTTTCAAGCAATGATGATTCAAGTAATTTAACAGTTAACTTAAAATAAGTGTTCTTTGAATCAAAGTTATAGCAAAATATAACTTTCTCCATCTTCTGATATGGCCAGCTATGGGAACAGTAGTGCCTTTAGGAAATGTGAGTATAGCAAAACAGAGGATGATAATAACCCAGATATTGTTACCATAAAGACACACAACAGTTTCAACTTGATTGTGTCCATTTGCTCAATACATAAGTCAATTAAATTGATTTTACTGGAGTCAGGGAATATTAATAATTGCCATGTTAGAAGAATAGCACTGTGCAGATAACACCAACATGATGTGGCTGCACCTAGCAACTAAACACCATCTCACAACAGCTCATATTGTTAAATCCTCTTCTAGTTTACTCTTGGGGTTTCATAATTTGATCCTGTTTTGGCTTTTTCTCTCCTTCATAATGCAAAATTCTTCCTCAATACAGTTCTCTGGAAACCATGGACTCCCATTGACTTCAAAGTCATCAACCTATTTCTTAATCCCTGATTTTTATCACAATGAGAGAAGTCTTCTATCAGAATACACCAATGAGAAAAGCAATTATTCAAAAAATTACTTGCAGCTTCCTGAGTCTAAGAATCACCAACCTGGATTTTGCTCTGGAGACATTTGAACAGGGAAAAAAAGTGCATCATTTTCACTCTTATCAGAAAAAAAAATATCATTACAAGAAGGCAGAGTTAAATGTTGGCAAGATACCTTCAGAACTTATTGGGATAGTTTTCTTGGGACAGGGGAAGCACCAGATTTGCAGCGCTCACCCCTGGAATAAAAGGGGGATATTTCAAGTTTTCCCAGTCAGGAGATGAAAGGGAAGCAAAAACCCAGACCCTTGTGGAGATTTACACACTGTGGTATTTCATACAGCATGGGCTTATTTCAGAATTTTGCAACAGAAAGCATTGCTGCTATTAACAAAGGATATTTGGAAAAACATAAGGTTACATGTATGTTTGTTTTCAGGGCAAGATTATTCATTCCCTAGTGCAGCTTCTAAGGGGCTCAGTTTAGTGCAATAAAATTACAGACTGGTTATCAGTGGATTTCTCTCATACATGCACTGAATGAATGAAACCAGACAGATGAGACCAAATGTCTAAGAATACAAAACAGAAATGCCATGGACTTTTTAAAAGACATCCTAACAGTAAAAATCTTCCCTCTAATCACAAAGCATTTAAGTAGTGGCTACTGAAATTTTACGTAGATTTAATAGGGAATTTTTCTAAGCTCAGCAATATATGAGCTCCAGTTTGTTCAGAATAAGCTAAATTTTATTTGCTTCTTGTGAATGCATATGGTCTTAATGCACTATTACTGTTCACTGAAGTCCAGTGAACAGTGAGACGTGCTGTATTTCCTGCTGATACACATAAATTTCTAAAGTCTCAGTAAAATTTACATAAAATGCACATCTCAGTTGTAAAACTGAAGAAGGAAATAATAATCAATAGCTGCTTCAGTGAGAAACCACCAAAATTGTTATTACCACCTACACACAGCATCTATGATACCACTTGATAGAGGAAAATCCACAAATAATATATGCATCAGGAAGAAATCTTGCAGCACTTGAGCACCAAGACAAAATAGTCATCCTAATACATGTAGATTCTTGCATGTCAATCTGCCATTGAGATTACTCTTGAATTGCTAACAAATTATTCTTTCCAAAAATGTAGGTATCATCTTTGCTAAATAAACACTACATTTGTACCTAACAGATGAATTTTCATTTTACCTCTTGGAGGATATTTAATGCGTTCACATTATTAATGATTTATAAACTTTCCCTCAGATTTCACTCCTGCTGCTGAAGATTCTTTTTTAAATTAGTTCTTCTGTGACAGGTATCTATGTGTCATTTCAAAGAGATATTTATGCAGGGCACTGTCATCAGCATATTGGGAAAAGATTTAAAATATTTATGAGATTATTACTAATGCAACAAAGAACATCAGAGAAATAAATGAAGAAATACAGCATTGGAACCAATGCCTATTTTTGCCTTCTTAGAAAGAAATTCCAGTCTGCGTATTCCTGGTATTTTCAGATATTCTAGACCCAGTTTTATAGAAGTTGTTATATAGCTTTAGTCTTAAAAAACTGGAATTCTTACACACTTCTGTTTCAGTATCTTTAGACCATGGCTCTCTTGAGGAAATGAAAAATTGAAAGATAAAACAACTCCCAGGTCTTTGCACAGCAGAGCAGGACTTTGGAAATTTAGTTAAAGAACCTGCTCCACTCATCTGTTACATGGCCACAAGCAAGTCAGGTAGCTTCCATGAACCAAACTTGTCCCTTACTCTGATGAGTTTAAAAGTTGATAAAATGGAGGCTACGTAAACAATACCGGCAGAAAGAGAAATACTGGGCAAGCACTGACCAAGGAAATTATTAGTACCAAATCAACACCAGAATCCCTGTGGAAGAGCTTTTAAAAAAGATCTACCAAAAAACATCCCTAGACAACACGTTTTTTAGAGATCTCCTGAAACCAAATACTGCAAAAAAATTCAGGGTAGAAAGTAACTGTTTTAACCAGTAGTCACTTCAACCCAGAAAAATAATATCATAATTTCTTCAAGTTAAAAGGTATATCTCTGGAACCTTTTTATTCTTGAACTTTTATCTTGATGTGTATGAATGCAAACAAAATTTAGCAAGGAATTGTACTGGAGGAAGATACTATTGTTTAAGCCCCCCAGGGAAAGCTTTCCATCTGACTGTATTGCCAGAATGGAGTTAATGTTCACCTGCAAATCTGTAAGAAGCATACTACAGCAGTGCTCATTTCTTTCTTCTTTCTGTCCAGCTGGATTTTTAATTGAACAAAAACTTTAAAGGAACTTCTTATCAGAGCCTATTCTTCTGGTTCTGTGCAATGATTGATTAGCATCACTCCACTTGCTTTGTAACAGTACTAGCAATCAATGAAAGCAATTATGCTCGTAATAGAGTACACAGAGAAACACAAGATTTGATGACCCTTTAAAACTTCAATTATCCCGGTAGCCAAATAATATTGCTAACACACTCCATCTATATTAATGATTTATACTGCTGACCAGTCCTACTGTGCTTAACCACTAATTAGACAGGCTACCTAGAGTTTCTGGCTTTTCCCTCATTTTTGGATCACAGAACAATACCTTCACAGATTTTTGGTGGGGAACAACAGGTAGTACTGTGCCTGTCATTTTGGTTTTTTCACAACATTGCTTTCATCTTTAGCCATAAAGAATATAATTAAGCAATATTGATATTCCAATAGCACAAGACATAAATAACATTTCTAGACAATAAACTTTTTTTCCATCATGATTTAATTGTGAAGAAGTGGTTACACAGAAGGCAGCACTGAAATGAGTGTTCAGATGAAAGATCTATGGCTGCCTTTATGGTGGATTTTACCACATGGGTCTCAAAAGTTTAAGCAATGTATTTGATGCTTTCCATACACCGTGAGGCTGTGAGAGGACCATAGCAGAGGCTCTTAAATTCATGCAGACAATAGATCTGGTGCCTGAAATAACTAAAACTTTGGCTTCATTTGCCACCCTCCTTCTCTCCAGCTCCTTCCCCAAGCCTTGAACACCCAGATGAGCTCCCAGATTGCTGAACAGATGAATCAGAATGAGTTTAACTGGCAGCCTTGAGATTGCTATCTGAGATTATCAGGACTCTTTATATATATATATTTGAATGCCACTTCTTCATATTAGAAGCATCAAAGAAGGAATTGGCAGTTTCAAGACGCAGGGCGCACACAAAGTTAATGTACATTTTAATAATTCTAATCTACATAGCAATGCTTGTTAATGAAATCAGAATTTCAAACAGTGTATATTTGCATATTCCTTCATGACCACCAAAAAAGGCAAAAAAGGTGCATTGTTTAAAGGCACATTGTTGCTTGGAGTTAAAGACTGATAATACAGTGTTTTTTGACGAGCAAACTAAGCATTATTTACAGCACTGAGTTTACTAATTATTGATAACATCCATAGCCATCTTTGTACCAGCAGAATTTCAGTAAAGAACAATTGCAGAACTGTCACCTGAGAAGTTTTGAACTGATGTTTCTCAAAGTGTGGTTTGTTCTGCCACGGTGACTTCAGTTACTTGACACAACATTTGCGTTACTCAAAAATAACCTTTAAAAATGCACTCAAATGCTAAAAATGCAAGTAAGAAATTACCAGGAAATATGCAAAGTACTGCCTGCCCAAGGTCTTCTTGGGGAGCAGAACTGAGGGGCCAGGTCTGGAGTCATTACGATATTTTGTGTTCTACTTTTAGTTGCCCTTCATAGAACAACTATGATTATAGAACAACTTTGATTATTTGATTTAATAATCAAATCAGTGACCACACCATCAAAGTACAGACTGGACCATTCAGGCATTAAAATTAAAAATAAGTGAAAATAACATAATATAGCATGTATTTTGGTTGTCTCTGTCAATCACCTAGCAACAGAGTGCTCCATAAAATATACATGTTAAACCTCTTGGAGTAGAGAGCATAGCAAAGATGTTTACAGACAGACTGTTTTCATGATGTCTAAATTTATATGTAAAGAACAGGCTTTGCACCTACCACACAGAAGAGTTTCAAAACCCAGGACCCCACTGGGGCTTTTATTTTTTGTCGCTTCTGAGGAGGAAAGAGCAAATTGTGTGGGAGTACTGTTAGCTTGGCATGGGTTAATGTCTCCATTTTGGTCTACTTAAAACAGTATTTTATCAGCCCCCAAAACCAATGTTCTATGTCATTTTTACCATAGCTACAAAATCTCAGAAACCACGAAAGCTTCTTAGACACTTCAGAAATTGAGAAGGCACTTAACAAAAATTACTTTCTAACTGGCTGTAACAATACATTTCCTATTGCAGCTTAGAGCTGAAACACACTTACATATATTGCATTACAATTGCGTAAGTGCAAAGCTGTTATTTGAGAGCTGCTACATGAAGAGTTATGAAGATATATTACAGCTCCTGGTGTCTAAACCACTGTGAAAAAAAATTTTCTTGAGGTCTTCTTGACCTTCACTCAAAAGCTTCCCTGCGTGCAGCAGACTCTCAAAGTCTACCTTAGCAAGATTGTCTACTATGGTGACAGAAACTGCCACAAATAAATGAAAATTCCTTCACTAATCACAGTCCTGCTAGGAAATAGCAAGAGGCCATCATATGATCTCACACCATCAAGCAGGGATTTGATTAACCGAGTGCTTGACCCCTGAAGAACAGTTTCAGCAGTTCTTTTTGGAATACTGGAAAATTAAATAAAAGCATGCCATTCTGACTGTAAATTGGTAGCTCCTTACAAAAGAAGGTATTTTGATAATAAACAACACTGGCCTCGTATTCTTACAATGAGAACTACTGAAACTGCAGGCTCATTAAATGGCCTGGAATTAATCATCACACTTGAAGTTGCAAAAGGCATGCAGATAAACACATCTTTTTTGAAAATAAAACAAAACCCCCCAAAATCCCACATTAATTTTGAATTACGACAAGTGATCAAATGTTTGGTTTTCCTCCAGATATGAGTAAGAGCAGCCATCAGAAGAATTTTGTAAAGCAAAACTGGGCCTTAGTCAGTGTTGACAGCTGGCAGCCTCAGAGACAAATGACTTCTGGGCATTTGCTTAATCCACCTGAGTCAGTGCTGTTGGTCCCAGACCACACAAGGAACATACATCCTCATTCAAAACTCTTCTTTTTTAATGCAAAAAGAGGAAAAATTACAAGTGGGTTTTGTTCATTTGGTTTTTTTCCTTCTTTACTACATTTATAGTTTTGCTTGTTGTGCTTAGTCACATATGTAAAAAGACTGAAGAAGTAATAAAAAATTCATTTAAAGTATGTTTAGAGCTAGGGAGGTTATATTTTCCCTGATATAGTCCTCAGGTGGACTCATTTTATCTTCATGAAAAAAGAAATACCTAAAAACCCACATGTATTACACCCAGTCAGAAACTCTGCTATCTTTCATCATCATTTCCTAACAGGATTACAATGCTCTCAGCACCAGAGCTATTATGAGCTCAGATAAGGTTACAGCAGATATCCAGAATTGCACTGCCCATTGTTCATGAAAATCAGGCTGAGATTCACACAGCAGAAGACTTAAATGTGCAGAGCACAGACCAGCTCTGGCTAGAAAAGAAGCAGATGTGGGGGAGCCAGGAACAGAAGGGTCATGCAACTCCATGAAAGGTCAGGCAGATAACAAGTCTCATGCACTTCATCTCAATGAAGAGACCACAAGCAAAGAACAGCAAAGAAAGAGCAATATAAGAGAAAAACACTTGTGTAGCGCTTTAAAATCTAGCCTAGGCATTGATTGAAAGAGGCAGCAGCTTGATTTCTATTTTCTATCTGTACTTACTGTCCTAATAATTTTGGAAACACTAACCAGATTGTAGACTGTTCGACTTTAGTATGAGATGAATGCATCCCTTTTTCTTTGTAAACATGCAGGAAACTCTCTGGTTAAAGTTAGAGCATGCAATGAAGCCTCAGCAAAGTTCTATGATTGCTTTTTTAGCATTTATAGTAACATACTCTTCTTTGAGTGGGTTGCAGTTAGAAACACAAACTTGGACAGGAACACAAACTTACATCTACTTACTCCATTTTTTTGCTTAGTTCACAGTAGTGCTGGAATCATAACAGTAAGACTCTTATGGCAGCTTCACTTGTCATGATCCAAAACTGAGTGAGATCCAGACAAGATCTAGGTTACCACAATGGACTGTCCTTTCCCATTCCAAATCCAAGTTTTCACAAACTGCTCACTGCTATGCTAACCTATGTTCGTGCTCCTTCTGACATGCCTTCACAAGAGAACTAGAAAAAAAGAGAGCACATGCAGGGAAAGGGGAAATACTGAGTAAAAAAAAAAAAAGACAAATTCAGTACACTGACTAGCTGAAATTCTTTTAAAAATATGATTGTATAGAATTATACGTATCTATAATTAGAAATTTGAAAACATGTAATCATAACCTAAATGAGATATTTACTTAAATGTGGGTATTCTCAATTGTTCTTTCAGCTTATGTGATGCGCATTTTTGATTCCAGTGGAAAAAAAGGCTCTTGACGTGATCAGGGGAAATGTAGCATAGGGAAATATAAGGAAATTAGTATGCTAAAATGGCCCTTAGAAAGATGCACAGACCATTACACCATATAATTCAGACAATTTTATGTATTATTATACCTTGCTTGATTCCATCTGTGAGACACAATGACCTTTCAATATGGTATTTAAGGTAGCAGACAATGGGAACTTCGATAGTAATCACTGAGAGACACAAACAGTTGCACCTCTTAGAGAGCTCAGCCTACCCACTTATCTAAGATTCTATCATGCCAGTTCAGTGAACCGATTTTAGACAGATGAAACATTCGAATTGTATCATGAGGGTAATATCGAAGTTCTATAAATGAAGCCACATTCATAGTCTACTTTGTTTTTCCTAATTGACTTCATATATGCTGATGTCCAATGCTTTTTAGGTCAGTCTGCTGGAGAAACAGCCAATGGCCTAAAAATTTCTTACTGCAGATGAACCATGGAGAACTGATTCTTGTGTGAGCAAGATATCTGCACCAACTGAAGTATAATAAAAAAGCCACTGCATGAATGCAGAGAGATTAATATTTCCTTTTCTCCCTTTACCCTTTCAAAGATTGTGATCAGAAAGAAATCACTGCCGTGAGACTTATCCTTTCATTACACAGATCTTCATTCATGCTAGAGAGCGGTAATGTTATGTAAAAACAAAGTCATCACCTTTTGAATGCTGCTCTGCCCCCAAGGGTTGTGGAAGGAAATAGAAGACATAATTTCAGTGACATTAACCTCTGTTGGGGTACATAGCATTTTATTAGAGAGCCTTATTTTTTAAAAAATAAATATGCTAAACTATGTAAAAAAATGTTTGTTTATCCAACTTATAATACTTTATATATTATACCACTGAATAATACCATTTTACAAAGCGTTTTAATTCAATTAAGTGACTCTTGAGCGATGAAGAACCTTTTACAAGTAGTGCTGCCCAATGACCTAGAATACAAATAACCCTTAGGAGTGAGCTCCTCAAAGCAGGGTGTGAACAAGCCTTAGAGGACTCAGCATTGAAGTTCCTCTGTCTGAAGTTGCTCAAGTTTACCACTCTCTCATGCTTCTGCTCCTCCCCACTTTTACTCATTTTAATATTCACTGATTATGAATGCACTTGTCAGCTTTTAAAGAGCTGTTGACTGTAATTACTGATGATAGCTGGAAGGTGTATTGAACTCCTCTGAAATAAACTAATTAAGAACAATTCCACTGACTAGAAAGCATAAAGTTTCCCCATCCATTATTACTGTTCTCATCCTTTACTAAGAAAACCCATAAATGACTGAAGAGGACATATGTCAGTGTAACCACAATTTACTTTTTAGAGGATTGCAAGCCAGCAGAAGATTGTAATGAATGTAAGGAGAAGGAAAAAGAGAAATAAAATTACACTGTGCCATGCTTAGCAGTAACTCAGTAGTACCACAAAGATGAACAACTGAATTCTTATCTCAGTGTCACGAAATCTGATGTCCAGACCTCACCTTCTTTACGTGTATACAGAATTAAACAGAACACTGTAAGGTACATATTGCAATAAAGGCCAGACAATCTACATTCTACTCTCTACGTTAAAGAGAGTATGTGTACCGTTAAGAATTTTACTGCTGAGTTGCTCACAAAAAGCCTCCTTATTTTCTACTAAATTTTGCAAAATCACTGAAGAGCTATCTGAGCTGTTTGGTAAACAAGTGTGGCTTTTCAATCCAAAGCACCCACTCCTGGCAAAGAAAGAATATTCAAAGCAGCAGCTACCCTGAAACAAAACGATGTAGTGTGCTGCTGTTGCATGTCTCTAGGTCCTGCCACTACACTGGTATTGTTGCAGCTGTATGACAAGAAAGGTCTCCAAAACCACTCCAGATAAAAGATACCTGGACATGTTTGAAACACAATACTCCGAATCAGAAAAACTGCTCTAGATGAAAGCAGCTGAGAATCATTCACACATAAACTACCTTCCACACCCACTAATATCCTTGCGTGGATGCTCACAAAAATACTGTGTTTACTACTTATTCTTGAGACTACTACTACTAAAAGCTAGCAACCATAAACAGAAGGTTTCCACGTACTAGGAGAAAGCAAAAACTAAAACCTCCAAACCACGTCATCTATATACTCCACACAGCAAACTGACCTTACCTTCAACAGTAAACAGGTCAAGTTATTAGCTAGCATCAGCTAACTAGAATGTTCTTAGGGTAAATACATTGGACTAGAAATAAAACCAACATGCCATAACAATCATAATAGTGGCTATTCAGGCCATAAAACAGACGAAAAAATTAAACACCTAAATTATGTTCCCAGGAAAGAGTCTATCACAACACTGAGAGTCATGCTCATGTAGCCTGGGTATGGGAAGCAAAATGAAGAGCAGGACTTTCTGTTTCAGTCAATGTGAATGACCAATTCATGGTGCAGGAGAAAGCTGAAGCCATAGTAAAGTCAAGGATGTATAGATGCCAAAGACCAGTGCAACTCTGGAGTGTATCTTCTATGTTTTTAATTAAGGCCAGAATCTGGGATACAACTGAGGCATGTGGATTTGTGTCCAACTGAATGTATGCAGGGTAGAAATCATCACAAGAGTAGCCATAAATGGGTTATTCTTTCATCCTCGACCAACACATACCAACACATTTAGTAAAATTATGTTCTTTAGTAATCTCTAACCTGTTAAATTGCAACAGATTTCAACATTACCAACTGCCCTTGTCTGAATATTTTTGCTTCTCACTGAAATAGAGGAAAGAAAAAAAGCTTATTAGCACTCTGTTCCCTTGCTGCGGAGCAGTACTTTCAGATTTCAGACTATTTATGGGGTTAAGAAAAGAAAAAAAACCACCTGTTGTGAATTATCAAGTTACCATGTAACTTACAATAAATACCATATTCTTAAATGGACTAGCTTTCCTAGTCTCAAAGTTAGTTCCTCACAGTTCCTTTTCCTTAATACACGCATTTTTTATGGCATTATATAGAGATTTATAGGCAGGAAAGACGTATGTAGAAAAATGGCAGCTTTGGTTTACCAGGTGTGTGCATAAAATTACAAAGCTGCAATCAATCTCTCCCTCTCATAAAATTTCTTGAGAGAAAATAATAGAAGACACCTTTACCTACTTGACACAAACCTGCTTGATAAATAGAAGCTGGGCAGTTCAGGCATTTCTTCAATCATTTCTACTTGATGGCCTCTTTGAGATGGCAAACTTCATACTTGTTCTGTTTCCCATCTATTCATAATGTGAATTATGTGAGATACTTGTTGACATGAGATTCATGTTTCTCAACCTGAACCAAAGCATGGCTGACAGTACAGCTGTGAAGAAATAAATTTGTTGAGAATATGACTTAGTATTAAAATATGAACAATTTATTCTCAAACTGTCAAGCTCATCTTCAGCCCCACAAAGTTCTTTAATGGCTACAGTCTGCTCACAAAGTCAGGGAATGGAAACACCTACTGGTTTGGGGACAAAAAAAAATTAAAGATTTCATTTTCTAAATTAAGGTCTCCTCTGACCAAGACTTAGATGACCAAGACTTAGATGGTCTGAATTCTTCCATCTTCAAAAGGTATCCACACAGAACACATGTGAAGGTGAAAAAAAGAGCACACAAAATGTTGGTCACATCAATGAAATCAAATTTCCAGGTTTTCATGTGACAATCAGTGATTAAGAGCATACTTTCTTTAGGAAAACATATGGCCACAGCTGCTAACTCAGTTCTGGCCATAGGTTCAAACTGAGGAATTTAATTCCATCTTTCCCTGCTGCTATGGTGCTGGCCCTTGTAAGAACCAATCTACATGAAGAACCATTTGGCTATAATGATGGCCTCTGGTGCAGTCTTAATCCCTCTCACATGAGAAGGTTTGCCCTAAAGAACTAACATTAACCATTTTCTAAGTGATTTACATATGAAAATGACTGACCAATATGGGTTCCAAAATTCCATGAAGTTTTTTTGGTACAGAAAAAAAAACACATAATGAAAAGATGTAAATATATGGAATTTACTTTCATCTTCCAGTTATTTTGATAGAACCATGAGAGCTCAAGACAGAAAACATTCGTTTTAATAATAAACCAGAGAGACTCATATAAGCTAAATCTAAGGCAACATGAATGAAGAGTAACAGACACATAGAAGGAGATATTAAAGAAGTCTATTGGTTTAATTTTCCTCAGAATTAACATAGAAATATATGCTTTTTCGTAAGAACTACATACATTTTATTTAGATATAGATGTGCAATGAGAAAAGTATGATTCTCTACCATTGCTGAGAAACTAAAAAGGGACAATAGTAGCAATTATGTTCATTTCATAACTTCGGTCTACAGCGATTAAATCAGCTTGTGTATTAGCAGTATAATGAATCAGTGCATTGATGTTAACTAGCCTTCAGATCATTGGTACTGAACTAATTGCCTTTCTATCTTCTAAAGTTCTTCACTGCTGTGGTAGGTGATCAAGCAGTTCAGAGTTTGGCATAATCTTTCAGGATCATTTCCAGTTTTTGGCTCAGCATGATGTTCCCCTTCACTTTTAGTTTGCCAGAAAAGAATGCCTAAGAAGAGAAGGAGAGAGAAAATAAAAGCATGTGTTCAGTTGTTTACACATAAACCAAAGAGTTACTAGAACAAAACAAGAAGCCAAAGATAAGAATAGCTGTTTAGCACTCAGGAGGAAGTAAGTCTTCAGTGCTCAATGCCTACTGGTTATCAGTTATTAATGAAAACCGTTCAAGATCAATTCTAGCACCATTCAGAACCAGAGTTTTTTATCCATACTACAGACAATGCCAAGTCTGTCACTCAGACTTGCAAAAATTAAATACAATAAATGCAAAGCAACTTCAGTGGCCTCTCTTTCTTTTCTATGGCTAGCACAGAGGACTTCTCCAGGTGCAAGGCAAATGCCTTCATCAAAAGCTGATAGAAAAATTTCAGTGGGGCACAAAAACAAAGCTTCCAGCATTGTCCCCTCATGCTACAGACATCCACAGATCCTTGTAAGAAATGAAAAAATGGAATGAAAAAGCAATTTAATGAAAATTAAAGATCTAATAAAAATATAAGTACACACTCTAATTCATAACAAATACAAACAAACTTGCACAATTTATTACACACATATTCCAAAGAAATGCAATGGCTTTATACATAGCATATTACAACAAACAGGAAATAAGCAATATTTTGTTGCATTTGCAGAGTCATAGATCAACAAGTATTTTCACTTCATTGCTGGTATATTACATTTTTATTGTCCCTACTTCAAAGACATGTATATCCTGTTTCAATGTAGTTTGTATTTTTTTAAAACTAGTTTTCCTTTGCTGTGGCTTTGCCATTTGAAAGCTCTTTGAAAGTTCTTTAAATGTGCTCCATAGATCCATTAGCTTGAAATACATTCAAATAAAGAATAGAGCCAGCAGAAAAGAATTTGAATAAATGCTTTGAGCTTCTTTAGATTGAAAACTTCACAGAAACTCAAAGAAAACACTAATGCCTAAGCATAGATAATGTTCCTGAAATGCAATCACTGTTCTTTAGTATTCTGATGATTACACATCACCATCTTGTTTGTTTATGCCTTATGCCTGCTGTATACAAAGGATTTTACTCATGTAGAATATAAGACTTTTAACAAACATTCACCATGATCATTAGTCTACAATTTTACAATCAAAGTCTGCAACAACTTCTGCTTGGGATCAAAGAAAAGGAACTGTTTGATATATGATGAGCTTAATTAAAGTTCCCATTTGCTCAAGCTTTAATCTGTAAGCTGACATATTAAATTTGTGACAGTTTAATTTACTTTTACACAAGGCATTTTTATTAGTAAAATTAGTAGTTTTAAGCACTTGATTACTCCAAGAAGCTAAAAGTGCAGACACAGATTATAAATCTTCCTTAAATCTTTCTTTCCCTGAAAAATCATCCTAGTTTGGTTGATTTTGACCAGTTTCAAGGCATCTACATGCATGCACTGTCTTGACATATCTCTTTGCTGCAGTACTAGAAATAAATCAGACCACTGCAACAAACATCAACTTCCTGCAACATGACAATCGAAACAGCCTGAATGATCAAACTGACAAACCTAAGCCTGCAAATTATATACTGTGAAGTACCAGGAAGCAAACAAACTACTTACTTTGTACTGCCAGGCTTTATGTCACACAATCACAGAACAGTCTGAGTTGGAAGGGACCCAGAAGGGTCACCAAGTTCAACTCCTAAGTGAATGGACCACACAAGTATCAAACCCACAACTTCAGTTGTATCAGGGCCCTTCTTTAGCTCTTCATGGCTATCTTTGTCTCAGCATGATAAAGATAGCATAAATGCCTCATCATGCTTCTGGCTTTCAGTGTAAGGTACTGATGTGCTTATACCTCACTTGACTCTGATCTGCACTGTCAAAACATCCCAGGGTTTAGGATTTCAGAATACAAACAGTCATGAATCACAGCTTGATTCAAGGCAGATAATATGTCCATACACAAGGGAGTACATCTGTGACACTCAGGCTTTACCTTCTGGGGGTTGATCTTTTGTTGTACCACATCCATGAAATCCTCATCCGAGAGAGTGAAGGTAGTATCAGCAGAATTTCTGGCAGGCCCCTGATACACTGCTCCAGAGCCATTCTTTAAGTCAATTGCTGAAAAGCAAAAGCAAAGATAGTTTAATTTCAAAATAAAATTTTCAGGCTTACGAACAATACTTTCCTTACCTATTACTATAAAGCATCCAGTCTAAACATAAAGCTTAAGCTATCAGCCACTTTGAAAATGAATGGGGTTTAATTCTTCTTCCATGAAAAATAGAAAATTATTCCTGTACTAAAGTGGAGGGTGTTTACAGCAAGGACTGCCATTTAAAATTCTTGCAACGATGGTAAAAACTATTTTCAAATGACACTAAAGATGCCCAAGATACTAATTAGTGCACTTACTGCAAAAACATTCAAATTAGTAATAAAGCTCTGAAGTTCAAAAACAACATCCTATAGTCAGACAAAGGCAAATGTAGTGGTGTTCAAATGCAGTGCTGCATTTTCCCTGTTCTGCACCACAGGCAATATAATATAGCCTATTCTGGTTTGTGCAAGGAATGTTTAAAGCCTTGTCAATTATCTGTCTTTCTCTTCTGGAAAGACAAGAATTCCTCCATGTGTCTTTTCCCACGCCAAATGACCTGCCAAAATAATCTATTACAAAGCTAACACTATCAGGTATTGTGTCATTTGTTTAGAAGAGTATTTTGACAGGATGTGCTCTGCCAAGTAATTCTCAGATTTTGCAAATTCCCATCTTTCCTTTACACCTTTCCCTCTTGATCTGTCATCCCCCCCATCCCACATATTATTCACGTGGATATTCACATAAGAACATGGCATGTCTAGCCACAGTCATGGCTGCCAGTTGGTTGCTCTTCATGGACAAACCTTAAGGCCCTCACCTAACCATGAAGATTTATTTCTGCATAAACTATTTTATGTGCAACTTTTTTCCAAATGATTTTTTGAAAGGTTAAGGGGAACTATGAAGACTGGGAGTAGCTTTAGTCTATTCAAGTCTTTCATTTTCTGAAATCTGCTTTAAGTAATATTTAGCCAGCTGCAACAGTACTAGAAGGGGAATTAAGTATACAGTGTTGCTCAGTGAGATGTGACATACTGGATTATTATTATCCAGTTGATTTTAAGGGAAATTATAATTTTTGGAACAGTTTTAATGCATATCACTAACTTCACGCAATATGGAAAGAAATTTAAAAATATTATTAAGCACCAGATGAATTATCTATATATTTGTGTTTGTGCATAGCGTAACACACTTGTGACCCAAAACAGCTACTATGTAGTCTAACATCGTACATGAGCCTTTCAGCATTGCTCCTGTAGGTTATGCAGGCACAGACTTTTATTAAAAAAAAAATCTACTGAATCATGAAATGTGAGCTTCACAGTGGATACCAGCTCTCAGACTAAGTTAACCATGCCTTACGGTCCATGTGCTGTTAAAATACACCTCTAAATACTTGCAATGTTACACACCATACCAGTGTAGCCAAACTGGGCTCCCTGTGAGCCAAATAAGTCAGCAAGCCCAACAGATTAATTCACAAAACACAGGCATGGTGTCTATGGTGCCTACAGTTCTTAACTGATTGTTTTGAACTACTTCTGGACCTTAGGAATCCATACTTGTACTTCATTCTGCATGCATTAAATTTTTTCCTTATCCCTAACCTCCCTACAGTGTTCCAGAAGGGACTCAGATGCTGAAAGCCTGACATACTAACTCCCAAGACACAACTTCTCCTTCACTAAGTAATGGCTGACAAGTAATTTTGATACATCTTATTAATAATACCTGTCCATCATTCTCATCAGTGTCAAGTTTACATGATAAAAAAAATTAAAAAGGTGTAGTGACTCAGAAAATTCTACTACCACCAATGTTTTATTTTGAATATAGAACATAGTTGTTACATCATTGTACATTAAGATATTACTTAATATTATTACAGTACTCATTCTCCCTCTCCATTTCCTAGTTAACTCACAAAACCACTGATATTGATCCCAAGACCAATCAATATCTAAAATTAATAGTAACCTCTCGAAGCACAAACATGCCTTTAAACATTGCATAATCACAGTACCAAGGGCAAACCTTTCCTCTTTACAGAATCACAGAACCATTAAGGTTGGAAAAGACCTCAAATATCGAGTCCAACCTTTGACTGGTCATGACCTTGACAACTAGACCATAGCACTAAATGCCACAACAAGTTGTTTCCTGAACATTTCCAGGGACTCCACCCTTTCTGTGAAGAATTTTCTGCTGATGTTCCACATGAACCTTCTGCACTGCAGCTTGAGGCCGTTTCCTTTGGTCCTGTCACAGGTTGCCTGGGAAAAGCCAACCCCCACATGGCTACAGCCTCATTTCAAGCAGTTGTAGAGAGTGGTAAGGTCTCTCCTGAGCCTCCTTTCTTTCCATAAACATCCCCAGCTCCCTCAGCAGCTCCTCACAGGACTTGTGCTCCAGACCCTTCTTCAGTTCTGCTGCCCTTATCTGGACTCACTCCAGCATCTCAATGTCTTTCTTGTAGTAAAGGGCCCAAAACTGGACACAGCACTCGAGGTGAGGCCACACCCGTGCTGAATACAGGGGGACAATCCCTGCCCTGGTCCTGCTGACCACACTATTGCTGATACAGGCCAGGGTGCCACTGGCCTTCTTGGCTACCTGTGCATATATTGGCCCATAGCATGTCCAGCCACTTGCCAACTAAAATCCTTAGATCATTTTCCACAGGGCAGCTTTCCAGCCACTCTTTCCCCAGTCTGTAGCACTGCCTGGGGCTGTTGTGACCCAAGGGCACGACCTGGCACTTGGCCTTGTTGAACCTCATCCAGTTGGCCTTGGCCCACTGATCCAGACTGTCCAGATCCCTCTGCAGCACTTTCCTACCTCCCAGCAGATCAACACTCGCACCCAACCTGGTGTAATTTGTGAACTTGCTTGAGGGGACACTCAATCCCCTCATCCAGATCATCAAACATGATATTAAAGACACTAAACAGGACTGGCCCCAACACTGAGCCTTGAGGAACACCACTACTAACTTGCTTCACCACATTCTGGGCTTGGCCATCCACCCAGCTTTTTAAACCCAGCAAAGACGATGCCTGTCCAAGCGGTGGGCTGACAGCTTTTCCAGAACAATTCTGTGGGAGACAGCGCCAAAGGCTTTGCTGAGATAGACACATCCACCAGGTGGGTCACCTCATCACAAAAGGAGACCAGGCTGGACGTGCCTTTGCCAAACCCATGCTGGCTGTGATCCTGGCCCCTTGGCTGTCCCATATGTGCCGAGTGATCACACTCAAGAAGATCTGCTCCATAACCTTGCTGGGCAGCGAGGTCAAGCTGATCACCTCAAGTCCTTAACCACACCTCAAGATAATCTTACTAGAAATTCTAAGTTAAAAAAAAAAAAGAAGGGGGAAAGAAACAAAAGAAAAACAGGACCAATCCAATGGCACATTCTTTGTACCACTGATTTCACATTTCTATGTGAAAATGTTATTTTCACTTCCCCTGTATGCTTTCCAAGGATCATTAAGATTTTTGACAAGGAAGAAAAAGAAAAAAAAAAAATTCCCCACAGAGCAGCCTCAAAAGCAAAGCACTCTTTGACAGCAAAACTGTCTTTTCCACAAAAACATTGAAGAACTTTCTATTGTTACTTGACTCGTCCTTTTTTTCAGGCTTCACCATAAATGAGTTGACCTCTCTAATGTAAGTAGTAAAAAAAAAAAAAAAGAAAAAAAAAAAAGAAAAAGCAAAGCCACAGTGGTAAGTGATCCAAAATGTATGAGATATTGGTATTTGGGGAAGGAAAGTAACTCCCCTCCCTTATAAAGAATGAAAAACTACCCCAAAAACTTGCTCATTCAGCTTTTTTTGCAGGGCAGAAAAACAACCAGAAGGATTAGAAATGTATACAATCCACTTTCTTGGTTCCTGACCTATTCCAAGGCTAGAATATTCAAAAGACAATTGAGAACTAAACTGGAGCACTGGCTCATGGACAAATTAAACTAGCAATGAAAGAAATAAGCTAAATGCCAGAACAGTTTCCAAGCATCAGAGCAGAAAAATCCTAGCTTTCCAATGACCAGAGAGAGTCCTCTTTTGTAAAATACAACCTTATGAGATAAAGCTATGTATACATATAACACAGCTGCCTACTGTAGCAGGAAATGGTCTTGATGCAAGACTATCCAAGTGGCCTCACACCCCTGCTGGACACTCTGTGATTAGAGCTACCTGCCATCAGTGCAGCTGGCAGCCAGCTCCATGATGACGGGGTACTGGGTGTGCAATGCTAGTTTTCCTTTAAATGTTGCTTTTTCTTGGATATGTCTTATATTACAGTAATGAAAAATCTATGAATTATTATAATCCACAGATGCTGTTGTCAGTGATTTAATAAAAAGGAAAAAAAAATTCACATATATAGGCGTTAAAACACTACATAAAACACTAGACATTGACATTTTATAGCAGGTTGCCAAAAACCTAAAGATCTTGTATTTGGTGTACAGATTTTGTTTTGACTTTGAAGAGAGTCTCACCCTTTCTAGGACAAAAATCTTAACAGACAGACCTTTTTTTGACTGGTTTGGGTTTTCTTCTGCTTTACAGTGGGTGAGTAAGGGCAATACAAGAATCATCCTTAAAGCAAATGAAAAGAAGTATCACCCACTCTTCATTGCCTGAAGTCATATTGCATCATAAATTACTGAGCAATTTCACTTTGTCAGCTGTTCACAACCAATGATATGTAACAATTTCTTTCCAGTTCTCATAACAAAGTTTTATTATTCTGAGAACTGGAAAGGAACAGAAACATCTCCTGCCTTCAGCATTAACTTCAGAAACAAGAAGAAAAGCAACAGATGGGCAATCTCTTCTGAGTACTGTTCTGGAGAGCCATTCACTATCAGATAACAGATCTCAATAGCATTACCTTTTCTCTATGGAAAAAGAAGTTGAAATGAAGTACCTTAACTCTAAAAAAAAAAAAATTAATATTTTATAACCCCTGAAAACAAAGGCAATTGTTGTACAGTAATAAATATGCAGAGAGAGCAAAGCATGCTTTAGGTAGTGAAGCAAATTGGAGAAAGCTGAGGTGGATGTCAATTAAGGATTTTGTTTAAAAGTGACAGACAAAAGGAAGGTAGTTCCAATACCACTACACTTATTTCTTTGGTTTTCATACTTGTTTTAGCTTCTTAAAAGGATTTTCAGCATCCTCTTAAATTACAACAGATTGCTTTTACACAGAAATACCACTAATTAAGGCCAGTTGTCAGGGGTTACAGTTCAACATTGTTTACACAGCAGATGAGCCGTCCAAAATTTCACATACTGAGTGCACAGTCAATTGTTCTACACCTCCCCATGGCTTCACACCATCCAGAGAGAGCTACATAAAAGGAAAGGCCATTGCTGGTTTAACAGACTAGTGATACTAGTGCCTCCATCAGGAGGTGTCTCTGTAACAACAAAAGCCAAATTCAATTCACAAATTTCACTTCATTTAAACTAATAAAAATCCTGATTTACTGCAGAAAGTAGAGATCAAAAGGTGACAGCTGCAGTTAAAACAAAACACTAGAAATAAATGTAAATATAGTAAAAAAAAAAAAAAAACCAAAACTTTTTGGTTCCTTAAAGTTTGAAAAATACCAGAATGACTGCATACACAAGAATGAATTCCACAGAATCAGAGAATCATTAAGGTTGGAAAAGATCTCCAAGATCATTGAGTCCATGCTTTCACTGATCACTACCTTGACAACTAGAACATGCCACTGAGCACCACACTCAGTCAGTTCTTGAACACCTCAGGGACAGTGACCTCAGCACATCCCTGGACAGCCCATTATTTCCATGCATGTCTGACATGAACACCAAATGGTGCAGGTGGGGGCCATTCTTGCTCGTCCTGTAATTTCTTACCTGAGAGAAGAGACTGACCCTCACTGGGCTACAAACTCTTTTCAGGCAGTTGTAGAGAGTGATACGGTGACCCCCTGAGCCTCCTTTTCTCTAGGCTGAACACCTCCAGCTCCCTCAACTGCTCTTCATCAGACTTGTGCTCCAGACCCTTCAGCAGCTCTACTGCCCTTCTCTGGACTCACTCCAGCACCTCAACATCCCTCCTGAATTGAGGGGCTCAGAAATGGACACAGCACTCAAGCTGTGGCTGCAACAGCAGTCCCTAATCCTGCTGCCTTCTCTCATCTGCTTTCTTCCTAGATCTGAAGAGGATGAAGGACATTAGCAGAGGATGCTGGAGCTACAATCATTGAGTAAGACAGCAATGGGCTGCAGGGCCCAGATTGTTTCCAGCACTGTCAACTGCTGCAGTTACCACAACAGCACAAAGCTGTGCAAAAGTGACCAGTCAAAAAATTAAAACACAAAACAGAACAACTATATGTCACATTTAATAAGAGAAAGAGGCCTAGCAGGTAGCCCAAAAGAATCAGAAGCACTGCTTGTAAAGGCCTGGGAGGTGCTTAGAAAGAGAAGCCTAAAAAGAAGATAGATAATAACATTAAGTCACGGCTTAAAACAAAACAAAACATTCAGCCAAAATAATATGCTTCCTCCCATATCAGTTGTTTCAGTGATAACTTGTCAAGAATTTTGACCATACACTGAAATAGTGTGTAATATTTAGCTACGTGAACCAAACTCTGAATCAATTTTAGTGTCGTATTTTCTGTTTTTCTTTCTTGTAGCTATGTACATTATGGAATCGGCCCTTCAAAACGGCAATTTTACTTTGAAAAGACAGAAAGGTAATTCAGAATTGTTCTAATCTTCCAGCATAATATTTACAAAAATTATTTCAAATTCTTGTGCACAAAAGATCAATTAGTAACCACCAGGCCAAATTTAAATGTACAGTAAAGAAGTGCAATTGTACTGAGTTGAGTAACATTAAAATCTGAAGCATGTTTGAAAACCAGTCAAAATAGTGACACAGAAATAAATTCAAGCTACAGCAAAGGTAGCATCTTACTACCATCTTCAGTTTTTAAAGTAGAAAATTAATTTGTCAAAGGCTAAAACTTCTAATTATGTACAGAAGCTTACATTACAGTAATAACTGAAAAAGTCAAGCATTCACGTCAGCAAATGGCATTGTCAATGTTCGTATTTTGAATGCCATTGCTCATCTGCATTATGAAAGTCTTGCTGATGACCATCAAGAGATCTTATAAAGATCCTGTACAGTCAGATCTTTTGGGCTATTGAGAATATCCTAACTGCACAGAAGCTGTCTTCCTTGGAATGTAAACTTATAAACTACTCTCTTCTTCCACACTAACCATGGAAAATGAATTATACCAGCATCTGGAAGAAGAGACAGTACAGGATCATGCTCTTGAATACTGAATAATAAAATAACATCCGCAAATATACAAAAATAATTTAGTTGGCAACTGCTTATAAATCTCAAGTACTTGCCTCTGGAAGGTCTTCGTGTTTGCGTACACAGTTTTTAATGGCAGGAAAGGGTTTTTAAATAGTCCCTAAATAAAAACTGTATCATGCAGATAGATATTTACCTTAACATTAAAAATGTATCATTGGAGTTAAACAGACATCAACAACAGTAGGCTTTTGATCCATATAAGGACAAATGGTGAGGGTTGACGCTACAGTTGTCATAACTCCTAACATTCTGCTAATGAGTTTTCATAACTATTTTTCATATTGACAATACAAAAGTGTAATATTTAGACTACCTGTTTAACATTTTAGTACTAACCAACTCCTATTTTCTTCATCCTATAATTACTTGAAATTTCAGAGACACACAAAAATATTCAGAAAACACAGACAAATACAGAAATAGTATGACATAGAAAGTTCTTTCAAAAAAGTGATATACAAAAGAAGTACTACTATACCAATGCTCCTGAAAAGCAATCAACATTTTCTACACACACCCTGCTGGTCCCCTAGATATTTACACTCAGCCTTACATATTTACTGCACCACAGAGACTACAGTAATTCATATGCTTGAAGGAACTGACCACACTATAAAAATATTCACAGTAACTTTTCCAAGATTCTGGAAATATTTCATTTCAGCTCGTAATAGTCATCAGCAACAGGAAATGTTTAAAATATTAGATTAGCTCCTCCACTCTCCATCCCATGGGGAACTTTAGGTTTCTTTCCAAATTCATGTAATAGCACAGAAAATTTTCACTACAACAGAAGCAGAGGGAACAGGACAAACAAATGTTATGTCTATTTAATCCTTTTTAGCTAGGGACATGTGAATAGGAAGAAGGCAGCACCTTCCTCTTATTGCTTCAGTAGGAATAACAAGAGAGGACAAAAGGCTGAGTATTGATTTATTCATAGCAGAAAGCACTCTCTTGATCTGAATACAATAGCAAGAACATTCACCTGTTTCCCCTCTAGTAAACCTTGGTCTCACGAGGCAGGTAAGGGCACTGCTCAGGCCTAAATCTCTAAGTGTGCTTGTTCTGCATTCAGCAATTTGCAGTTTCAGAACTGCCTGAGTGAAAAATTTTATTCATGTCCTGAAACACCTCTCAGCAGATTTTTCCTTCATTTACTTGTCCCTCTATTCTCTAGACATACATACTACTGAATTTAGATGACTAATAAAGCAATTTTAAAGTAAAAGTCAGTGATCAATCAGTCTGGAATACTTTTCTGGTTATTATTATAAACATGACCATCACTCATATCAAATTTAGTTACACATGAAACAATAGGCAGGACTGATGTAGAGTACAGACTGATTGCCCCACATACACAAGTTTCCACTTTAAGTATTCAGGAGTTTAACCTATGCACTTCTAATTATCATCTAAAAATGTAAGCAAGAGCACAAGAAAAACTTCGTAAGTCTTCTATCCAAGTTCTAACCATGCCCATAATTTAAATTACTTCATGCAAAAATGGAAAACTGCAGACAGTAGAAATGATTAAGAGCAGTAATGAATTTTAAGACAGAACTTCTGAGTTGGATTATGCAGTATTTCCCCAGTCTCATTTTGATATATAGGCAATCAGCTTGCATAATCTACACAGGCATATTCAGAATATTGATTAACATCTACACAAGTGGAAGTCACTCCTTATGCCTCAAAAACTGCTTAAAAAGCAATAGAAGTAGAACACAACTATCCTGATCAATCTATGTATAATATTTTTCCTGAAACTTAGCAGCAGTCTTGCTACTCAAAATCTTGGCTGGTTAACATTAGGAACAGATAAAGTGAAATTATAGGCATCTAAATTGCTCTGTAAAAGGACAAGCATTTTCTTAAATATAACAATTTCTTGAGAACAGACATTGTAAAAACTTAATAGTAGTTTAAAAAATTCAGTGTGCAGAACAAAACACAATTCAGATCTGATCTGACCTACTCTGAGTCTCTCCCCTCAGCCTGTCAAAAGGCAGCCCACTTCACCCGCATCTTCCCCAAAACTCTTTTGTCTACATCTAACCACTGAGACTAATCAAATGAAGACATCTAAGCAATAGACTTGACCCAAAGACTTTCATTTCTCCACAAAAAAAGAAACAAAGCCTGGAAGTTTTACCTTAACTAAACTTTTTCCCTTTGGAAAAACTTTGTACTCCACTAACAGACCAGTAGACATATCAACTAAATAAAACCAAAACAATTTCCAAAGATAATAAAATATTTCCAATTAATAAAATTAGATTTGGGCTGGTTTTTTTTTTTTAAAGTATCCTAATAAAGAGAGAAAAGGAGAATTTAAGAAGAAAAGGTTTTTGAGAAAGTAGTTTGGCCCTTATCAGACCATTTCACATAATTCTATTATTCACTTTATCAGAAAACAGTTCTGCTCTGACACATTGCTATTACAGGCTTTAGTCTCTCATCATCAACCAGTCCCATGCTTAAACGAAATGGGAAATCATGATTATGCCTCCATTAAACCCTGATCTCAGAAAATTTAAATGGAGACAAATTGGGCTACATTTTCACTGAAGTGACAAGAACAATGCAGTAGAAATAATTACTTATTTGTTTTAGATCAGTTAGCATGTACATCACCAGCAGACTAATTATTGTAACACTCCTACTAGGCTAATTTAGCATGCTTTCCTAAGTGCAGTGGCAATCCAATCTGGAAAATGTAAATAGAAATGCACAGAAGTTCTAAAGAATGGTTTGTCTGTGCCTATATCTAAATAGGCAAGTTACAGAAGCATGTTCCTAGAAAATTTAGTTACTGCAAACTTTGTCTGCGCTCCTTGTCATTTGTGCACCCAGAATGCATTCAGACCTGCAGTTATCAGTGAATATTTATCTAGTCTACATTATTTTTAGTTCCAAGCTATCAGTTTAATTAAAGTGAATACAATTAATCCCACTTCATAACAGAAGTGCATCAGGGTATTATATAAAAGCTACAACTTACTCCACTGCATTGCTGTTTTTCCATCTTTAGTGATGTCCCACTGGAATACGGCATTTACTTTCTTTACCAGTTCATTTCCCATCTCTTTTACACGACGACTAATTTCTTCAAACACAAGGTTACTCTGCAGCCCTTCAGTCTTAAAAAAAAAAAAAAGTATGAAGGATTTAAAATTGAAACTTTGTTAAAAGATACTGAATATGTCTCTTAGTTCAAGCATTGTGTGAAGGAAAGTATCTGTAGCAGAATTATCAAATGCAATTGAGATTTCTTCCACCACAAAATAATCACCTCTAGCAACCATTAGCACTGAAGAGTACATTCAAGCAGAAAATGCTTCATTTCAAATTTTCGTTTAAATTATCTCACATCCTGCTTTTGCAGTTTTTGTCATTAATCATTACAATTTAGGACATGTTTTTTTTAATTAGTGCTCTAAGAGTTCTTAAATTGCCCTTTTTTTCCTTTGGAGGATAACCACTGCCTCCTTTTCTATAGTGAATAGCATGTTAGTTTTTAGAACAAAAAAAAATGTATTTACCAACATATTACTTTGACATGGAAGATGTTCAAAACACACTGCACAATGGACACAGTCAAAACTCCAGTGCAGACAAAATTTAAGAGCTACATTTACCCTTTCAACTTTTCCAAACCCATTATTTTGCAAGCCTTTCATTGTCTTTCTTTTAACAAATATTTGTACCAGATAAACAGCTACGCATTAGGACTTCAGTCACATTTTTCGTCTAACTGGTACTGAAGGAAAGAAGGTCCCAGAGCTTTAGTTGTTTGCCTTTACCTACCTTCACACCAGAACACAAGACTCCTCAGGCTGCTATCTTGTCACCTCTTTGGTTAAGCCTAACATTCTCCAGTTTATAACAGGGTCCCCAATGGCAATTAAATTTGCCAATCTTCCCTCAGTCAGGCTAGCGGGTGGGTGGCGTGTCTGACCCTGCCAGCAAATTTCTGTCAAAGCACCTTAATTTCTCGGCATAAGCCTAAAGAAAAACACCCATTCTGCCAAAAATGAAAATCTGAGCAGTTCAGAAAAGTTCTAGTATTTGAACTTCATTCAAGAATTCTAAATGTCAGAAGTTAAAACACAAGCAGCAAAAAGAAACCGGTTCCTGGAATTAATCACAGAAACATAGGATGGCCTGAATCAGAAGCGACTCTGAAGATAGTCTAGTTCTAACCGCCCCCAGTCAGGAGCAGGGACAATTTTCACTACACCAAGTTGCTCCAAGCCCCATCCAACCTGGTTTTCTACACTTCCAGGGATGCTCCAGCCTCTGGGAAATCTGTTCCAGCGCCACACCAACCTCACAGTAAAGAACTTCTTCTTAAGACTCTAAACCTAATCTCTTTCAGTTTGAATACATTCCCCCTTATCCTGTCACTACATGCTCTTGTAAAAAGTTACTCTCATCTCCCTTTAGGTACTAAAAAGGACACAATTAGGTCACCCTGAAGCTTTCTCTTTTCCAGGCTGAACAATTTTCTTAGCCTTTTCTCGTGGGAGAGGTGCTCAATTCCCCTATTTTTCTTGGTGTCCCTCCTCTGGACCCACTCCAACAGCTCTATGTCCTTCCTGTGCTGGGACCCCAGAGCTGGATGCAGAGTTCCAGGTGGGCTCTCACCAGAGTAAAGGGGCAGAATTCCCTCCCTCTCCTGCTGCTCACACTGCTTTGGATGCAGCCCAGGTATCACCTAATATTCTCCATTCTGTGATCACAAGCTTTATATGAATGTTACTATCTCAGTGTTTCATAAATTTCAGGGCATTGAAGTTGCATTGTTTGCAAGCAGGAATCAATGGGGGACAAAAGACACAGTTTATTAAGGCAACACACTGTTCATTGCCTTAAGTACCTTCTAGAACACATTAAGAACCCAGCTCATCCTCAGGATTGCATGTACAATGCTGTCTTTTGTGGCAAGTCCCATACCCAAAGCTTAAAGGCATGCATGTATGTAGAGGATTTTTTTAAATACACACAGTATAAAGTGCATATTGTGTGCTAGACCTAATCACATATACAAACCACTCTCAGAGTCTTATTTCAAAATGATTCAATGACAAAACTGTTCTTTTCTGTCACTACATTATCTCATTTTCAATTATGCTAATGCATTCCTGACACTGTCCCCATGTTTCTGAAAAAATTGAGAAGGCCACACACTTTTACATCCTACACAAAGTTTGACTTCAATGTCTACAAAATAAAAACAAAATTCTTGTTCTACAGATACAGATCCATATTATATGAAATGACTTCAATTTTAAGTTATGCACGTGCTCAAAACATGTGGTCCTCACTGGTACATGCCCCACTTTGTTTTGTAACATGCAGCACAATGCATATCCTGAGAGATCAATTAGCATCAAGCACGTCAAATGACATCAGCCATCCTTTGTATCTTAAAAAACCCGAAACTTACCTCCCAAATACATCAGTTAACATCTGTATCTTAAATAATGTGTGTGTTCAGATCTCTGAACTCATAACTCCTCTGAATACTGCAAATAAGATTGGTAAGTGACCTAGATATTTTTTCACAAAAATAAAGCCTAACCATGCTTCTTTGCAAGTCAAGGCTTCTATTGCTTCCCCTTACCATCACATGCTCCTGAGCAGAAGATTTATCCAAGGCTGCTACTATATCCACATAGCCCCCTGCAATGGCAATTTCTCCAGTCTCCTTGACCTGTAGTGGGGAGAAAAATACATTAAAGACGTGACATATTTGCAAGAAGTCACAACAGAACAGAATCTAAGGAGTATTCCTGATATTTTAAAATCAGAGATAAAGAGAAAACAAAAGTTACAAAGGGGAAAAAAAAAACCCACCTCATAAATGCACTGTAATCTTGAGGCAAGTTGTTATACTATGTTTTTCAAACTGCTCTTCAAACAAAACAATTATTTGCCTCTGGAGAAATTGTACTAAAAGATACTGCTGGTTTTCTGTTCACAAAATAGTTGAAAAACCTTATTTACCACAAGTGTTATAAGATGCTGTCAATATTTCTTCAAAATAGTTCTTAGAAAGACATTGTTCTAAAATGTTTTTCCTTGAGGTAGAGATTCAGTTGTCAAGAGTCCATTTATACCATTTCACTATCTCCACATGCCTTATACTGCAACTTGCACTAGAAACAGTTTTTTAAGCATTGTAAAAGGAGAAAGATTACAAAAAGAACGATGGAAAATACCTGAATTCCTTCCTGGTTTAATTTTTTTAAAGAGTTAATTCAGAGAACAAAGTGGGTTTCAATTTGGCATTGCTTCTTTGAGAGATGTAACAAACCATACTGACTTATGGCAGCAAACAGAAGATGACAAATTGATTCACTGACAATGCATATTACAATATGCACAATAAATAGCCAAGCTGGAGGAATATCAAGTATCACAGCCTAGTTTATTGCAGTACATTAACAATTGCTCAAATCATCCCTAACAGCTTGTCACCTGCTGCCACTGTACTTCAGACAATGATGAAAGTGGATTCAAGCCACCCTATCGAAGTTGTATGTCCACTTCTAGTTTGATTTAACCAGACTTAATTTAAGCACAAAGATGGCTTTAATTCAGAAAAATCCAACATGCAGTAAGAAACAAATTCTGCACAACTCATAACTGTTTAAGACGGTTTTCTGTAATCCCATTAAAACTTGTAATTTCTATCCAGAATTAGCTACTCCAAAGTTGTGGAAGAAAAAAAAACCTTAGCAAAATTCACCAAAACTCTACATATTAGCAATTACTAAACCATGCATAATTACAAATTCAGCCTTTAAACACAGCAGAACAACTCACCCTGTTTACAAATTTGAAAGGGCTTGGAAGCATATTATGAACTCTATTAATTAACATGGTACATGAAAACTGTCAAAAGTAAATATATGAATTCTAGAAATTCTGTCAGGACTGGATGGTAGTACCTTTTAAATATAGCTACAGTAATCTCCAAAGTTCACTTGAGGCACCAAACTACTTATCTACTACTAGTAATTAGAGATGGAGAGCTTGTATGCAGTGGTCTCTATACTGCTATCATTCTGAAATTCTATAGCTGCTGATGCTAAACTAAAATTTAGTCTGCAAACTAAAATTCACCTCCTTCAGTCAATGTATACCCCAGAAAGCTGTACTCCTGTGGAAACAGCAATCCTCTGTTCCTGTGATGACTCTCCTTGTTTGATTTTGTCTGCCCAATCCTCCCTGCAGCTGCAACTATACCTGCTGCCATACTCACTAACCAACAGCTGGCTACATTTTTACACAGATGAGGCTGCAAAACTTTGGCCAGCAAAACAATGTAAATTGCACTGCATTAGCCAAAGCAAACACTGACAAATACCAATCACAGTATCAAATCACAGGTGAAGAAAGTGACAATGTCATACGATGCTACAGAAGCAATGAACATTTGCTTTTTGCCCATTATCTGGAGTTTTACCCTTAGCCTCCACTAAATACCCTATGACATGGAGTTGAAGATTACAGGATACCCACTTAAAATGCTAGTAGCAAGACCAAAGAAAATAGAATAATGCAAACCCAGATTTTATAGAAATGTATACTCTGTTTTACTGTCGTTACTATGTCCAACTACTACGAAATTTCCATTTTTAGGAAGTTGTTCTTTGCAGCTGCAGCTGAAGTTTAACTCAATCTAAGCTAAATCTGTAGCTACATAAGCTACAAGGAATTGATTACAACACATAAAGGTTAAAAAATAAAAGATGCATCTACAAAATTATGAGTAACTGCAGAAAACAAGTACACACTATGATGACCTGAGGACGACTGCTTTTTGCTCTTTCCCAGTGGACAAAAACAATGCAACACAATGAAAAGAGTATTTAATATGAGGGTATTAAGTCCTGTGACTATAACGGTACTTCTGTTAGAACCTGTCGCTGTAATACCTGGAACGCAGCACACAAACCCAGTTCCGAGAAAAGCAGCAGAAGTTTATTGTTGTAATTTCTCTTTATGTACGGTAAAAGCCTATAGGTGATTGGACAGCAGTCACCCACCCCCCGGGGTGATTGGCTGAAGTCCTGCAACACCCAATTCCAAACACACAGTCTGGAATCAAAACAGATCTGGAAAAACAGCAGGTGTTCAAATACTATTTACAAAAACCCATCTTACTGTTTTCGTATTTTGCATGGGAAAGAAAAGGTTCTCAAGAAAGGGCCTGTGTAGCCACAAGAACCCTAGTGACACCATAAAATAATTAAGACAATTTCATTCTGTTTACTTCATTTCTTTACAAAGCCTTCGCCAATGGTGTGCTTAATGAGTTAGCTCCCCCTCATACCCCCAGTCTTGTAACCAATAAATCTTTCTCTGTAGCCCACAATGATGAGATTGTTCTGACCTTGGTCTGAAAATGGATTCTATTTCCTTCCTTCCACATTTCTGTTTGCAAAGTTTGCCCCGGATAGACTGGTTTTGCAAAGCGAACCTGAAACCAAAAAACAGGGGGGGAAAAAGTGGGGTTGTTGAAAGATTTGCCTGTCATATGTAGGTGAAAAGCTTAAAAACATAGGCTCTACTGAAATGATAAGAAGTAAAGAGGAAAATTAAGTCAACTACCAATGTAGAAAGCCTAAATATTTAAGTAAACATACAAGACAGAGGCATTAAAATGCATGCAGCCATAAGTAAAAGCAGTTTTGGCAGTTAAGACATCATGAAAGACTTGTCTCACACTGAAGATTTCTTTTTGTACTAAAACCAAAAAATAGAGAAAATTAACTGCAAAGAATGAACTCACAGACCTTGATTGCCTTAAATCTGTTCACATCATTATCTGCAAACTGCTTCAAAACGTTCCTAGCAGCAAACCCAAAGGTGCAGAGTCCATGAAGTATAGGCTTCTTAAATCCTATTTAAAGAAGTAACATTTTAGCATTTTTAGTATTAGGACCCGAAAATGCAGCCTCTATTAATATCTACATTTTACTCATAGTATTTTCCTCCAATAAGGTTCTTAATCCTTTTTCTTTTTAACCTAATTTATCTTACTGAAAAGGTGTCTGTCACAATGTATTGCTTCCTCCACTTTTGGGCAAAGGAAACTTCTCACTGACAACTTGCACTCTAGCACTGCCTATGCTCTGTGGCACTCACAAGTAGAATTAGACCCTTTCTGTAGAGCTGACAAAAAGAAAAATAAGGAGATAATCTGTTAGGCACACCAGACATGCAGTTACAGGTAAGTACATGTATCAAGGGTAAGACGTATTGCAATCATTAAAAAGTGGCAATACTAAGAATTTTTGATACTTCCTGTTTTAAATTCCTATTTCTGGTCAAAGCCTTCTAATCCCACTTCAGGATTACCTTATCTTTATTTAGAAGTAAGAAAGAAAAAAAAAAAAAAAAAAAAAAAAGAAGAAAATTTACAGGTTTGGGTCTGTTTTTTTTTATATTGACATTTTTGTCTACTTTCCTCACACATGCTTTGAGGCAGGAGCTCAACCTTGGCAGAGGATATGCTTTATATTAGCAACACACCCTTTTTCAGTACTGTCCAAGCCTGACAAAATAAACCTTTGAAAACTGGCCTCGGATTCACTAAAGTGCAACAGTGAAGTTATAAAGATGCTGCTTGTATGTTCTGATTCCTGTAACAGGTTGTACTGACCTGACAAGGCAGGTAAACAGTAATTGATCACACTTGCAACAGCCCTTATAATCCAGACACATCTGTCCAGCCTTGGCAATGAAAACAGTTGCTTTGCCCAGAACTCATCTGCTATTCTTGTCTGCCAGTCTGTTTTTCTTGAGCTCTAAACAACTTCCCATAGCATCTACACAGCATGAAATGCTCTCCCCCAAGGGACAACAGCTGGGAGAAAAAGCAAAAGCAAAAGCAAGCAAAAAAAAAAAAAAAAAAAGTTCAGACAGAAGAAAGTCTAGCCTGCAGAGAAATGGACGACGTAAATGAAAAGAAACCACCTTCAACACAGATAAAAAAGCCACAAGGACTCCATCCTAGCTTTGGCTGGGCTATAATGAATTTTCTTCCCTAGTAGCTTGCAGAGTGCTGTGCTTTGAATTTAGTGTGACAGTAATGTTGGTAACACACAGATGTTTGCTAAGTAGTGCCTAACCTAAGCCAAACACTCTTCAGTGTCCTATGATATGCCACCAAGCAGGTGCACGAGAAGCTGTGAAGAGCATAACCAGGACTGACCTGGCCAAAAGGACATTTTGTGTCATAGAACTCATGTCCAGGATACACTCCGGGGGAGGCTGGCCAGGAGCCATCGATCATGGCATGGGGATGGGTTGGGCACCAGTCAGCAGGTGATGAGCAATTGTGTTGTGCACTTGTTTCTCTTGGGTTTTATTTCTCACTTTTTCTCTGTCTTTTCCAATATTGTTTGCAGTAGTAACAGCAGCATTAGTATTGCTAGTATAATATTTTACTTTGTTTCAGTTGTTAAAGTGTTCTCATCTCAACCCACAAGTTTTACCTTTTTTCGTCTCCAACTCTCCTCTCCATTCCACTGGGAATGGGGGTGGGGGTGGAAAGGGAAGTGCAGGGAAAAAAGGGGAGGGGAGAGGTAAGGAATGAGCAAGTGGCTGTGTGGTAATTAATTGCTAGCTGAAGTTAAACCATGAAAGACTCAATGCTGGGAAAGATGGGAATTATGAGACCAAAGGAAAGACAAGGCTAGCAGGATTACAGGTGAGAAAGAGAATTTTGACATATGAGGTTAGAAGACATGACAGAAGGACAGGCTTAAAGGATCATGAGTCTGTTTTCTCACTGCAAGTAGTCCAGCCTAATCACTCTGTCATTTCTTTCCTGTGAAATATTTGAGTATGCACACTTTTAATGGCACTCACTTTTGTGTACAGCAGGCACTGTTTCGAAAGCACAAAGCTACCATGCAGTCAATTTTAGAACAGGTTACTGCACTATTGTTACATCATCAGTTTTCAGTATCTATCATTCAGAATGTTATAGTGACATCTAGCTCTTTAAAAACTCAGTTCAATTTGCCATGCAAAAACCAGAAACCAACCACTCTACCCAGAACTCACAAACAGCCAAATATATCCAATCCTACTTTTCCTAGTATTTTCTTTATAAAACTAATGCATACTCAAAGAAAAATCCCAGAAGTTACTTTGTATCTAGACTAAAACAAAACCAAAGTAAATGTTGCTTTCACATTCTAGTATCTGGAAATAAAAGACATAGGAATAAAGGCACAAACATGTAAATAGGAGTTTTCACATAGTGTCTATCTTCTGAAACATTAGACATGGGAAGACTTTAAAAAATCCTGGAATGACCTGAATGCATTACATTGAATGCTTGCTTCCAGTACATGCTGGTGAGAGCCAGTTAAAGAGAACATTCACAGAGACTGTTACATGACAAGAAGATGTGTGAATATGCCCTAAGAAAAAAACCAACATTTGCATACCTAGAAACAAATATTTGTGGAATACCTCTACAGTCATTTCTTCTTTGGTTGTATTTGCATTTAGTATAGGTAGGGTACTGTCATAGTTCCCAAATCCAGTGCAGAATTTTTATGTTGAGACAAAGAGACACCTCATCTACAGTGAAAATTTCATCTTCACTGAATGCCAGTGCACTTTGTGTGAGCAGGTAGAAGATTTCAAGTCCTCTTCTTTTGTAAGGTTTTTAAAGTATTATCACCATTATTATTCTGAACACTGGGCTTTCAATTATAAAACATGTATGTTTCACCTCCAGCATCTTCAAGAAGAAATATTTATCCAAAACCACCAACACCATTAACAAACAGAATGGTTTAACAAATCAGCGAAATCTCTTACGGACTCCACTATTTGACAATCATTACTTATGAATACAAATTTACATAGAATTATACAAAACTGAATTAACAAAACAATTACTATGCATTTATGAAATTAGATAATTTGTGAGTGTATTAAGTGTGATCTGAACAAGCAAGCACAACTCTGCTCTGTTAATCTTGGTAAGAACGCCATATAGTGATACTTGCATATTAAAAATAAATTCACTAAAGAACTGCTGGCCAATTATTACAGATTAGTAATTTCATGCAATGTTTATGATGATAGCATACATATTCAGGAAATTTTCTTAAGTAAATCAAATGCCTGTCTGCCTGGAGTAATCACACCATACTACTTGCAAGGCCTGAAAAAAATTTAAAACAAATAACTTTGCAATGGGATTTTAAGAAAATAGACCCCTTTTTAGTAATTACACCTCTTCAAGAATTAGCTAGGGCAGCCTCTGACCTGGTGCTTTTGCATGTAGAATTATGTACATGAACAAGCTAATACACTAGCAAGAGGTGTAGTTAAGCAATTTTATAGGAAAGAAGTGCTAACAAGCTCCCTCTCTCCTGCCTTCCCAGCTTTAGTCAGCTTGAGAAGACTACACTGAAGAACAAAAAGTTCCACTGACACCCACATAATCCCAAAACTATTTAGATAAGAACCACATATCAAAGAATTTATGGGATCCCTTCTGAAGCTTTGATAATGAATTATTTCTGCTTATGAAACAGACTGTAAAAGCAGGATAGTGGCAATAAACAAGATTTAAAGGAAAATAGTTTAGAGGGAATGTTTCCATTGTAAGTGAAGTCCAAACACCATTTCCCATTTCTAGCTACAACAAGCAATTCTTCAAACTGAAGTGACATGCAGAACTGTAAAGATATTTAATGGTGACTCTAAGGACAGCTATAAAACAAGCACTGCTTTTTCCAGATTTTTAAAGATGTACAGTCAAAGTGAAAAACAGATTAAAAATACATTTACTTCATCCTTCATCCAAATATTAACACAATGGTGAGGGGTGTTAACCACGCAGCTCACCTCCAAGAGCAGCAAAACTTGGATCCAGATGTAAAGGATTCCAATCCCCACTCAGCCGATATAAGGCAGCCTGCAGAAACAGAGAAGGAGTCAGAACAAGCAGGAGCCACCCTGAAGTTCATGTCAGATTAAGAAATGTATCGCAATCCATTTTAACAGTCCTTACATAATATACTCGACAACAAAGTAGGTAAAATAGAAATTAATTATAACCGCGCAGCAAATTGCCAAAGCTCCAGGAAAATGTGCTAAGAACTATGTGTGGTCTTACTCCAAAAGAAAATAATATAAGTGCTTAATGGGAGAATGAAATAACCTACTCAGCTGAAATACAGATCCAGCTTCACTAAAATTTGGCAACAGTGAAGCAATGCATTTTCTACAATTTGTTCATGGATTCTTCAGTTTGACGTCTAATTTTATAGAGTGTTTTCCATGACAAATTTACCCACAATGTAAATCCAAAGCATATATATGACTTTTTTTTGTAACACACACAATCATCTTTTTCCAAAAACAGATTCGTCTTACAGAGATCAGAAGAATCCTTAATTTTTTTTCCTTTTAAATTGTGATACACTTCCCTTGTAGCAGATTCATGGGTAGCTGATCCCAGTATTAAAAACAAAGAAACAAAACCCCAAAGTAACACTCCATACTTTCTAGAAGACTTTTGCTTCATGTTAAATATTCTCTTTCATTAGTAAAAAAGTAGAGAAATACAGATTTTGTGTGTTTTATACACTGTGAATGTGAATTAACGTGAGAAACCATAAAGAATATGGCTACTATACTTCAGGTTTCTGTCCCTGTGGAGCTTCAGCATTTTCATTATCAAATCTTGTATTTGCTGTACATGCACAGCAGCCAGCAGTCCATATTATGAGAAATATGAAAAGCCAACCTGTGCATACTTCTGCAAAAAAAATTTAACTCTGATCAACAGATTCCAGTGAAATCCAGTGACTTAATGACTGTGGTGTATTCTCTAGTACAAATTTCCCAGAAGTACAGAGAAAATCAGTACACCATATTAACTAATGAAGATTCCAAGAATTTAGTAGCATAACTTGATGACATATACAAATGGAACATGGACTTAATTGAAAAAAGCTTTTTAACTGAAAACAATTTGTATTTTATTCAAGCACATTAGTGGCCTTTGGAACACTTTATCAGTAAATATTTTTTCCCATCATTTTGAACTAGGACTATAAAAAATTGTATGTATTTATCTGAATGAAGGTAAACTGGGCCAAATTCTGTTTGGAAGAAAGAAGCTCAGATTTCTCAAAGGCAAGGATAAAAAAAAAAGATGGACAAAAGCAAGAATTTTCCAAAATATGTGTAACACTGTTTATTGTATCAAGTCTGAAGCAGATAGTGTTACTAAAGAGGTTCTGAACTGGTATTATAATTTTAAACCATAATCCATTTGTTTTATGTTTTAATCCATTAATATTCGGGTCATTTCTTCACCTATCTACAGCTTTAACACTAAGCTCTACCTCTCTCTTATTTCTCATAGCAACTTTCATCAACACAAGCATGTGGTTTGAGTCTCAGTTAAGCTGGAATATAAAGAGCTTGTCACTGCTTTCCCTGAGCGTTGGAGACACGCATTAAAAACAGCAAGAAGAAAATCCTAGACTGCACCATAGCATAAGCATGCAAACATCAGAAGGGCAAATAGTAAGCTAATACTTCTCTGTGGCTGTTTACATATTTGTTTACTGTCTTAGAAACACTTTTCCTTTTGAAAAAAAAGTATCAATAAGATGACATCAGGGGATCCGAAATGTCTAACTGTAATTTTACTTTTGCCCAAAATGTGTATTTACTATAAACTTTATTTTTTTTCTTTTTTTTTTTTTTTTCCCGATTATCTTCTAATTAATCCTATAATTTCTTAGGAAAATAGTGAAGACTGGAAATTTCATACTAGTGTAAGACTGAAGTTCAGTTGGGTCTGTGTTTCACACTGAAAAGGACTACAGAGAGGGCAAATAATTTGCTGAATATATCAAAGTTATAACACTATGAAAGAGATTTTTACTGAAGGACAGACCCATAGTTTATTTTCAAACAAGTAAATTTAAAACTGACAATCCAAAGAGAATTGTTCAACCGAATTCTCAACAAGGTAGATTATCCCCCTTCGTTACTGCAGTTTTCTTTCAAAAGAGTCTAAAATCTAACAGCAAAATTACATTCACAAATTAGAAAAAAATTGCCACATATTAAATAATTAAATAACTTCTTAGCTAAATTAAAATTCTAAGGTCTTACTTTCATTCTTTAATTAATTTGAATTTTTGCAAAAGTTGTAAGGAGGCTGTTTCCACAAAAGAGCTGCTGCAATAAATTTTAATTCTACCCAAATAACATTTCATTTCAGTACTGGAAAATTCAATTTATGTATCATTAAAAAAAGACAAATTTCTGTGTTAAGCCAAAAACTCAAATCTAGCTATGCAGATGTTGTTTACTAAAGCTGTAGTAAGAACAAGCCATTTATTTAGAGTGATAGTAAGCACTACTTGGGAGACAATACTTGTACCAAATGCTTTTTAAAATTACTGTAGTAAAAGATACTTGTGCTTTGCTAACAAAACAAATGTAGCAGTGAGAAAATGACTGGGTTCAGAGAATTAAATGTGGTCCACATATTTAACTAAAAGTCTGACATATGACTCTGGGAAATTATACTTTTTTTGTATTTTCAATAACTACAGTGGCAATGGTCACAGCTAGAAAACACACAGGCTGAACTGAATAAAACAGTTACAGTAGGCTTTTTCAGATTCAGTGCAGCCAAATCAGGTGTGCCAACCAATTTCATTTACTACAATTTTTGGTAAGTCTTCTTTATATAAACTACAGTCAACATGGTAACAGAACTGTTTTAAAGCCTTGTTGGCTCTACTTTCCCTGTTTCTCGAATAAGGACTTTTCATGTTTGACAGCATCTGGGAAAAAAAAAAAAAAACCATAAAAAACCAACCAACCAAAGATGCATCCTTAGAGGATTACAAGAATCAATTGATGTGGAGCATTAGATTGAAGTCCCTCATAATATAGTTAAATTCTTCTCCAATTAATAACACAAACTGTCAAGTCTCATTTCCTAACAACTTAGGAGTTCTGCCAGACCACAATAAAAAGGCGATATCAAACCTGTCTGTGCCAATTTTTCAGTCTTACTGCAGACAGTAATAAAGGTCAGTGGTAAAGCTACTGAAAAAGGAAGCCAACTATCCACGTATTTTCCCTTCTAGCTGGGCAGATCAATAGCTCTACCCAAGAGCTTACCTTACCAAGTACATGTCTATATATATGAATTCATGTATGTATGTCCACGGACATGTATGAATGCATACTTTAACAGCTGAATTTAAGAGCAAAAGTAGTCAAGCCATCTTGTGAAGAAAAACAGCCACAACCTCGTCTGCATGTGCCAATGAGCTCTCACTCACATTAAGAACAGTGAAAATTTCCAGTTAAACTGGCAGTGGTGATGCTTCAATGGCTCAAATTTACCACAGTACTTAAGTAATTCACTGTATATAAAACTTCCCCACCTCGCATTATTTATGTATTTTGTTTGTCCATACCAAATATTCTTCAAATTTTGTATCAACTTACATATTCTGACAGAGGCTTCATAACACATTACTCATTTTTCAGTAGCATGGCCAATATACAAGAAGCCTTTCCCTTAACAACGCCTCTCTACATTAAAAAGGAAAAATCACTTCATTTTGGGCACCTTCAAATGGAATAACAATTTTTATAGTCTCCACCAAGACACACATAGATAAGGGGAGGAAACAAAGTTGGTAAGGAAGACCATCATGTTTAAACAAATTGACTACCAGACTAGTACTCTTTCTTCTTTTATCGCCTTAACACAGAAAATTCTACCATAATCCAAGCCCTCAACTATTTGTCACAATTGCCATGATTAAAAAATTACATTCTGATCTTCCCCACAGGAATAAACACAGACAACTGAGGGCTATATAAACCTTGGCATTAGTATCATAATATATAGCAAATTTTCAAAGTTATTACTGCTATAAACACTATACAATAGTTCTGAGAGTACCACCTCTACACACTGAAATTACTAAACAAACTCATTTAATGAGCCCTGTTAACTCCAATGCAAAGGATCTTTTACCCCTTTGAGACAGGTGTACCCCATCTGTTGACAGCAGGCCTGCTGTTGTGCAAATTGACCCACGATCAAAAAAGCCAAAATTGTGCCACTGACACCAGGCTCGGAGCCAGCTATTGATAATTTGGGTCTTTCTGTTTCTTCCCACATCATTCTCTAAAAACACAAATATTTACATATGCTTAGGATGAAAATACATATGAAGACTGTAGAATAAAAGATGGCTTTCCACAGAGAAGTATTTACATTCCAACTGCACAGAAGCTTGTAAGGGTCTTAACACACCATCCTCAGACATAAAGCAAAGCCTCACAATAATGGACTTGCTGGCAACAGGCAGAAAACATTTCACAGTAGATTTTAGCTTAATAATTCATTAACCATTCATTAAATGCTTCCCATGCCCCTCTTTCATTCCAAGAATTCTTTTTAGTATGTTTTTATTGGAAAGTGCACATTTTTACAACAAACTAGATTTCTGCATAATTGTCTTCACAATTGTTTCCAGCTACATCAAGAACTGTAATTTTAGCTGAATTTGACATACTGAAAAACTAAACTCAGGTAGCTGCAGTATGAGCAGGACTGCAGGACTGAGAATGACTCAGGAAGGGAAAGTGACTCCCGCAGTCTTAGTCACAGGATGCTGATAACACTACTTCAAACAGGACAGGGGCCAATTATATACTCCTCTTTCAGAGAGACTGAAAAATAACTATATGTTTGAAAAAAACCCCAAACCACTAAAAACCAGCAATTTCTTCACATGCTGTCAATCAGTGCTAGATTCACACCTGGAACTGAAGGCTTTATACAGTTTTTTCAGATTAGTCTAGGAATGATTTACTGAATCTCTCTCAAAATCTCTGAACGAATAAAGAATCATTATATTCCACTAACATATACAGAATGTATATATGTCTCTTTTTTATGCTGCTCACTGTATCACATCCAGAAGAATCACCGTATCACCATATGCCACTCCTTTTAACATTCTCTGTACAATTACAATGCCTCAAACATTTATAAATATCCTTGCTCTATAGATTAGAAACTACAGGAGAAAGGGCTGTAATTGTCAGCATCAGAAACAAATTCCAGCCCCCAGTGCAACATTTGAAGGCCTAGTTTTTTAAAGCATCACACATTTTTTATGTATAGTGTACAAGGTCAGAACACAGCCCCTGTTGATTTAAATTCAGCCTGTGATGCTCAGATATCCTCCTGCTAGTACTACTCCCATCTTCCAAATTCCACCATCCAATCCTCTCCTGCCAGTCATTAGGGAGCACCCACGTTTGAGGATATTTCAGCGACAGCTGCCGACAGACCAAAGTACAGAAAATCCACTGTCAAACTGCAGTGCCAATCAGTCTCTAACAATGAGATAGTTTTCCTCTCATTACTCTTTCTCAGAACATAACTTCTTGAAACAACACAGGAAAACTGACTTCCTACACTGTCTCATCTCATGCCTACAGCCCTCTCCTTCGAATGTGGAATGAGTTCCTGAAGAAGAGGGAAACAAACATACCATTCATGCCTGTATCACTGAAAACTCTATCATTAAACATTGCACACAAAGTAGATTAAGACTACAAAACCCACAACCTTTACTTGGAATTTTTATCTTTTTAAGTATCTGTAACACTTAAAACAGTATCACAGTTTTCCAAATTAAAGCAACTCAAAAATGACAGGATATAAATAAGCTCCTTCAAGAGACCAGTATCAGGCTAAGTTTCACCAGCTCTAAAGAAGACTTTAAAAATCTTGAAAGCAAAAATGGCCAAACTGCCTGACCCTGGAAGCCTCAGAGCAGAAGTACCGTGTGCTTGAGACACCCAAGTTGCATGGAAAAGTAGCTGTGGCAGAAATCTACACATGATAGCTCACATGATGCTGCATGTATACATGCTGGTTCAAAAGCATTACAGGTTGAGACACCATGTTTCTCAAAACCTGTCTAAATGGTCCTTTTTACTTTTTTCATGTCTATTTCTCCCTATCGATACAAGTAACAAGGACATAGAGTCAGAATTCAATGCGGCAGACCGTTTTAGTGAAATACATTATACTGCTGTAAGCAAGGAGAATTTTTCTACTGGCAAATATTTTGTAAAATTATTAGATGTTCTACTGAGATGACCTGACACTAACAGCAACTTGGAAGTCCTGCAAACTCCACATACTACAGCTTTAGTTTTATCATACAGCACACAAAATAGGTAGCTTTCAGAAAAGGGCGGAGAAAACAGAGAACAGTAAAAGTGGAACAACTTCATGAAAAATTTCATCTTATGCAGTACTGCTATGCTGTTTATTTGATGTCACTACACTGTGTGTTCTGAATATTATTTCTGATACTTGAAGAGAGAGAACAGTTTTTTGGAAGGAAACTTGTAAAATATCAGAACACTGAGTTTTTCCATGAGCAAACAAACAAAAAAAAACCTCCAACAAACCACAAAGTCCACAACAAATTGAAGACATCTTATTTGTTTCCTTCCTCAAAAGTTACTTGCATTATTTAAGGTATTATCTACTGTAAATCACCACTGCAGCTTACCTTGTATGTCACCAGAAAATGAGTTCCCAAGAAATCAACACATTTAGGAAGAGAGTGAAAGCTACATGAAGACAAAATTCTCCAGAGATAGAGGTCATTCCCTGCCTGTTATTTTTCATTGCATTAGTAACCATTCAGCAAAATCAGCTTGATTGATTAATTTAAGCCCCCAGTCTGAAAATCGTCAGGACAAAAGCTCTGTAACTACATTAAACATTCCCTATAGGGTTGAAATTGAATGATTCATTCCTTGCTAATGGCTAATAGTCAAACACCCTCTAGACGTCTTGATCTTCTGTCAGAAGGTCTATTTAATTCAAAAGATTTATGGCACTATGTCTAGTAAAGCAAAGCTCAGGTTACTGAGAGAGAACAAGCTAGAAAAATACCGCCACACATGCACATCTCTGGGGCAAGATGGAAAAACTGTCATCCAGTTCTTTGCAGAAGAATTAATGAATATAGAAGAAATATTTTATGTCCTTCTTCAGTAAGATGTAATTTTAAACCCTAAAGGCTTTTAGAAGATCAGATACTTCTAAATTTTTCTTATCCACTTTCACCTTTAAGCAGCTTACATCATGGCACTGCAACTCATTCATAAGCACTGGCCAGAATTTAAAGAACTTCTCAGAAATGAGTACAGATCTGAGAAGGATAAACATACATTATACCTCCTGCTATTAGTCTTTGATAACACTAACCAAAGGGATTACTTTGTTCCGTCAATGGTCACATAGCACAAAGACTTTTCAAGGAACTGTAGGTGGCTGCACCCTCTCTTACACTGAACACACAATGATGGGCAAAAACAGTTATTTAGCCCTCCAGTCCCAGTATCCTCTTCACTAAAGCAGTGCTTCATTTGGTCTCGAACATTCTTCCTCTTAGAAAAAACCCACTGCAACAGAGTTAGAACTGAATAAATTCTCAAGGTAACCACTATCATTATGTTCAGTGAAACAGGTGTGTAAATATTTCTAAAATATGCATGGAAGTCTGTTTATTAGAGAGTTTATTACATGGTCATGATATGAAAAGTTAAGGGGGAAAATGCTAATTATGAAGAGCAGTTTAGCCATGTAATTATGTTAACACAAAAACTGAGTGTGACAAATATCACTGGATATTAGTACAGTTTATGTTAAATCAAATGCCATCTGCAAACTGACTCTTCCAGTCTGTCTTATACTCTGTACCAATTCAATAGCTGAATAGCTATCTGAATAGCTGAACAGTCATTTCTGCCAACACACTTTTCATTTAAACACTAAGAAATTCAGAAACTTGGAAGCAATTTGTGTGCCAGCTTCCACTTTTTAAAGAAGATTTCGGGTAGCTATGTGTCATTCCACATAAATGTAAAATCTTGGTAAATGTAAAACTTTTTCCCAAGCTGTCCTTCACAAGAAAGTCTGTATCTGTCCATAAAGTTCCCGAGCACTACACATTCCCCACTCCTGAACACCTCTCCTGTCATCATCACTGAAACACAGATGCTATGGAATAATTGAGTAGAGAAGCCTTCTTGTGATTATCGAAGTCCACTGTCTGTGGCTTCTCTAACTTCTAACTGGACTGTAATTCTCTTTATATAACTACCTGTCAGAGTAGATCTTAAAATAAACCAAGTGAAATGACTACTCTCCGCTACTTTTTATTTCCAAGAATCAATTCTGCAGTAGCAAAGCTTCCCAGCTTCTCCATTATAGGGTCATTACTATCTTTTATCTCATGAACTTTGAGCATTTTATACACAATAACAATTCTGGACATAAAGCTCAGAAACTAAAATTCCCATATGAAGAAGGCAATCATAAATACTGTATGAAAATTTATGGGCCTGGAATTAGTTCCAATATAATCATGCAGTGGAGAACCTTTCCAACGGTCAAAATAAATACTTTTAAATACAGGACCTTTAGAGATGCTGTATCTTACCTAATAAAGGGTCAGCTGCTGGAGAGCACCTTCCACTACATTTAGCCACCTCCCAGGAACAAAGTTCTCCCTCACCACTCCCTGCTCCTTCCTCACCTTGCCAATTTTGGATGAACAATCGTGACAAGAATTAGACACCTCTATCTCCTAGACTGATGCTGTGAATTTTAGGATGCAGCTAGTACATCAGTGAGAGAAACAAAAATGCTGATCTTGGCTCTCTCCTTGCTGAAGTGTGTAGGGCTAACCTGGACTTGAAGCACTTAATTACTCCATATGTAATCAGAGAGAGGCTAAGCAGACATCACAATTACCACAGTTCAGCTAATGGTCAATATTTTAATTCTGTCTTCAAAAGCTACAGTCTCCTGCCATGACTAAGTTGCTTTAGAAAACACTACTCATTAGTGTCCTAATGTTGGCAGCTTCAGACTTACTCATTTGTCTGACACCTGCATATTTACCTTGAAAGGAGTTTCTATATCTTTGCACAGGCTTCTGCCTGGGGAAAGCAGATGCCTGTGCAACACTGGGAGTGTGGACAGATAGAAACACACCTGGACAGGTGTCTGTCAGTATTTCAGGTATACCCTTACTCCTCCTACTACACAAATTCAATTTTTTTCAAAACTGTGAGCTACGAGAACTTTTTTTTTTGTTACAATGTGTTTGCTTGCATCTTGTGGGGTAAATTTCAGGAAACCTGAACCTTTTTTTCAAAAAGTACAACAGAATACAAACATTCATCTCCTCCTTCTATGCAAAATTTGTAATAAACAATTATAAAACTTCATCAGTCTCAAGAAAAAAATGTTTTACGTAGTACATTGAACACACTGTCATAAGCTAGAAGAAAGCTTTATACATCCATACACGCACATACATGTCCACAGACATAAACATAAATAAACACAAATAAATACCTGAGATATATGATAAAACCTGAACTATTAGTTAGTATCATTTAAAACGCCTTTCTCCAAACAAAACAAAGATTTCCACACCTAAAGCACACAAAGCTTTACCTGATCAGTTGTTGTGACATCAGATATTACAGCATCAGGGGGTCTCTTGGGTGGATCTGCTGTTAACTAAAGCAAAAGTAACAGTATTATTAATATTTCACAGCAAAAGTTTTTATACATACCTAATGCCAGAAATATACCAGTTATGTATAAAAAGAAACACTGTTTACCAATTCAAGGGTCCTCCTATCCTTTTGACATTTATGAACAAACAGAAAAAAATATTTAGTCCAGAAAAGATCTCTTATCAAGCTTAGCCTTACAAAGATAGTGATCCTGAAGCATCAGATCGTGCCTACAGTTACATGGTACACCTGATGAGTTTGATAACATTTCTTCCAAGTTATCAAAAAAAACTCCAGCTAGAACTATTCCCTCAGAAAAAAACAGCTGTCTCACAGAATATAATGTCTTGGAACACAGAAACACAAATGAAGCTTTTAAAATAATACTTTAAAAGGCACAATGAAGAACAAAATTGTTTATTTCCTCACCCATGGACTATATTACATCACTTTTCACCTTTAAGAGCTTTCAGTGTCTTTTTGTTTCACACTTTTTTCTTTTTCTTTTTTTTTTTTTGCAATTACATGCTGCACATTAAGCCCCACATTACTGCAAAAAAAGCTATTCTTTGTGCAATCTACAGCTTCATAGTACAGTTTTGAAGATATACATTTTGCCAACAGACTGAAAGAGAACATCCTAGACCATGATAAACATAAAGGACACTATACCCAATTCAAGCTATTAAGGTAACTGAATTCTTTTTTCCTCCTCTATCCTTGTGTTTTCAAAACAAACAAAAAACCTCAGAAAGAAACTGGCATAAGCTCTCAAATTAAAAGAAGCAAATTGATTCTCACTTGTATGAATTTTACTTAATTTGTGTAAGGTCTTTACCAAAGAAAAGCAAAATCAAAAGAAACCAAGTGTAGTTTCATGTCTAACAAAAGCAAAGGCTCTTCCCTGTTTATTAACAGCAGAGCAAGACTGTTTCTTGGGTGGAAGACTTGGCAACACCACTCCTCCTTTGTCACTTCAGAGAATCACAGTGGACCGACACAACCAGCTTGGTAACATTACCTGAACATGCTTTCAAAACAAGCATGGCTTGCCAATCTAATTCCAGCTGGTTTAAAGAAGCTCAGCTCTACCTACTGAGCCATGAAAATTAGTCAACATATGAATAATGAATGAAACCCCTTTATCAGCAGGTCAGGAAACCCTCAACTCAAGAAGAGACTTACACAACATGCTGCTCATCATATACCTCAACCTGTTCCTCTGAAATTGCAATAAAATTTTCAAATACAATAAAAGTCTAAAGTGACAAGAAGTCACACTATAACATGCCTCATCAGCTTGGGATTTCTTTTTGCACAGAGGGGCATGAAACTCTTTTTAATTGGGAAGGGCTGCAAGGAGAAAAAAAAAAAAGTAGGAAAATTCACCATTTGAAACTGGTCTCTTGCATGCAGGTGCCTGTGTTGAAATTGCTGTATCATTGTGTTGTTTTAATGAGACTACATTGTGGGATTTTTTCTATCAGAGCAAGGAGCTACCTGAAACAGGTATTCTAAATATTTTAAAAATGTAAATTCACATAACATTCTTATACTTCACTAAATAGAGAGAAGAAATTGCAGTTGTCTAAAATGCAACGTTTAACTAAGAAGTGCCAAGGTACTATACTGGACTCACTGACATCACCACTATAGGTTAGCCACCTTTCCTTTGAACCATAGGGCTTGTTTTAGTTTTTTTTTTACATTTACAGCTTGTAAAATCTGATTGCAGAAGAATTAAGGGTTCCTTCAACGACCTCCATACACTATCTGCAGGAATTTCCTGTGAATTTTTTTACACTGTACAGAGGCTCTTTGAAGCAGCAGGCATTTCAGGATGTGATTTGTAAAGTTATATATGGTAAAACTTCTCTACAATTGGCACAGATTTAAGTAAAAAAAATTGCCAGGTTACATGCAAAAATCGCAAAGAACGTCATCTACAGTATTTCAGATATATGAAACCTATGTATTTCATTATAAATGTTCAAAAATACTGAGCTTAACATACCCACTTACTCAACTTGTTATTACTGTAGTGCCTCAAAGCTCTAATTCACAAAAACAATATGCAGTCACAGGTGACACTGCCCTCAAACATGGTATTGAACAGGACAACGTCAGGTACCTGAATAGCTACTTCAGGCTTTCTGACATACACATTCTGTGTTTATGTGACATTGTTTACTACTTGCTAACTCTCCAAAAACAGAAAAGTTCAGCTCCAAACCGTAATGCTACTTCTCTTTTCCTCTTTATGCTTTCCAAGCCTCTTCCATGCAAACACATAGATTTCGAAAGAGCTACACCTAGAGATCTTTTCTAGAAACTACAAGCTCAACCCTGACACTGCTTTCCATTAGGATAATCCTTATCTACCACTTCAAATATTTGAATGTAGGAATATCTCATCTGTTTAATGTTTAGAAATTCACTTTTCTCTCTAACTCTCAAAACAAAACTACTGGTTTCCTAAGTCCTGAACAGTACCTTTTCACTCAGGTTCTGCAGTGAACAAAAGCATTTTAATTCCATCTGAGTTTGCATAGCCAAACTGTTTAAATGCTAGTTTATACCTCCTAGCTCATTTAGCAAGTATTTTTCCTGCAGTGCTGACAAAAGTCTTCATGCACTTTGGGGCTTTTTGGTTTTTTATATGGAAATGTGTAAATTTACCTTGGCCTTTTCTGATGTTCGTTTTCCACCAAATCCACCAGCTCCAACAAAAAACAAAGAGAACTGATTATAACACACTAGGTCCTTTCCACAATAGGTATTCACTGAAAGACAAAAAAGAGGAAGGTCATGTATTGTCTTCAATCTCTTTTTTCATACAGCTAGCATGTGTTACTACATGAGACAAGTTCAGCTGGAAACATGAAAAAGTTCATTTTAGCAACTGAAGAGACAGTGGTCACACTTTCACCGTTGCAAGTCACTTCCCAACGAGGGAAGACTCATGATCTGTTTCAAATAATATCATGAACTTTATCTATATGAAAGCATTAAAATTAAAAAATGAGCGATCAAAATGGTGGTGACATTCAAGGTGCTAAAATATTTGACAAAAAAGTGCTGAAATTAGATTTATTTCAATACCTCAGACAGATTAGCAATTTATTTAAATATAGAATTCCACCATAAAATATGATGTATTAGAAGCTATTAAGAATACTCAGTGTGTAAAGTAGATTATGAACTCATACAAGTGGTACTAGTACCTTGTATGAGAAGAGTTCCAGAGTTTAAGGTCACCTGTCCCTTCTTTTGAACAAGCTAGACTTCTTACACTGACTTGAGATTCAGCTTCCTATTTCCAGCTCATATCTATTTCATTCCCTTACACCTTAGACTGGAATTCACAGCATTGTTTGTTGATAATGTTCCTTTCCACTTCCAGAAGAAATTTAAAAACTCCTGAGACTCTGCTCACAAAAAGAATTTTTGCATTTTGCAGGAAGAGACAGGCTTCACATTAGCCCAGTGTGAAAGCAAAACACAGCTAGGAGGAATGGTCAGCAAAAACCTTTTGTCATTTTATCTGACCAGTGAAGGAATAAAAGGTCAACAGCATTTAGAGATTCACTGCCTGTTAAACCTGTTCTTGCTGTCTGATTTCCCAAAGGACATTGGTAAAATCACATCTAATGATAGCAAGATTCCGAAAACTACAAGTTATCAACTTCTGGAGACATTCTGATCCTCTAACTTGGATACAAGAGGAAGGAAATGGGTTTTGTTTAGAATAAAATAACGTAGACATGAAAAAGGAATGCTCCTTAAGGACATGCTCCTTAAGATCAGCACTTTTCAGATGGATTGACACAACATGCACATTTGATTAACCCTTGCAAAACCACCCACAAAACACATGCAAACATGCAAACACACACCCCTTACTGTGGGGTGGCAGAATATAAACTGGCTGCCTTCAGGCAAGAAAAAGTTTCATCACTATTAAAGAACTCTGATCAGTTTCCATACTGCATTATTCTACCTACACAAGAAGAAAGTGTTCTTATTTCAGTATGTTAACTACCCAAGAACAATTACACTTTGATCAGTTTGCATGGTGCATTGTTCTACCTACACAGGAAGAAAGTGTTCTTATGTCAGTATGTTAACTGCCCAAGAACAATTACACAGCCACATCTCACTGAGATTTAATAAGGTACAAGTGTTTCCTGTCAAGGGCTGGCAGTTACTGGTACAGCTAGTTGAAAAATGAAGCCTAATAAATTTTACTGCACCCCCTTCAAAAGTCATAAACTGTTTTACCATCTATTAGCAAGACTGCTCCTGATCCTTTGTCAAGAATATCAGCAACAGTTGAAACTGAAGTTAATTGTCCTGTAAGAAAAGAACATGGACACATTGTAACATTTTGCTTCAGGAATGAAGCCCATAGATAACCCTTTACACTTTATTACTACCTATCTTACTTAGTAACTTCCTTACCTACTAATATCATCATTGTTGCTGTTATTATTAATTATTATTGTAATTATTATTATCAACATCATCATAATCAGTAATCACAATCATCACGACCACAACAACAGCATCTGGAAATCTTTGCATATCTTGGTTTGAAGATGCTGAGTATTGTTTTGCTTCGGTTTTTTAATAAGTTTTGAGCATTTTTTTAATTGAATTTTGCTATAGTTCATGTATTTGGAGCTAAACACACATCACTTTTCAGAGTCAAACACATTAGTCAAAGATAGCTGATCATGTAAGGATTGTCCACAGATTTCAAGAGAGCTGAGACAACCACAGTCCCACAGAAGCTCAGCTCAGAGCCAGGGATCCCTGAAGTTTGTCGCTGAAGAGATCATTGCTCAAAAAACATGTTTATACATCAGCCTATAGAATGCCAAAATAAAAAGCTTTATGAAATCCTGGCAATCCGTTATTAATTATTGGATTTCCTTGAAGTTAATGTAACTTTTAGATATCTCTTTTTTATTTCAGCAAAAGTCCTGCCATTTGTTTATGGCTTGCAATTTTTTTTCTGCTACACTCTCAAAAACTTAATTTTTAAAAACTACCTATGAAGAAATTCAGACACATGCATATGCTGAATGACTCTAACAACTCTCAGGTGCTGTAATCTATGAAAAGTCAGCCATCTCTGAAAAGAATTTGCTACTGCAGCAACTAATACCTCGAGAATTGTAGCAGGAAGAAAAGCAATTGTTTTTTAGCCTCCTCATTAAGATGTCCATTTCTTCTTTACACACATAATTTAAATCTTATCCTCTTATAGGCACAATACACACAGATGCAATCAATGTTGAAGAGCTCTTAGGTAAACATCCCAAAAGTTTTATGATACAATCTTACCAAAATATTTTAAAGTTCTGGTAATTAGTATCAAATTATATGAACAATACATAGGCATGTAGTGTATTTGCTTACTGTATCAAAGATTAAGCATACTTTACTAAGTATAGTATAGAAAAGCAACACCTGATCTCAAAACGCAGTTTCAGAATTCCTTCAAGGACACAACAGGTCGCCTCTCTTCTCCCCCACTTCTTGTAAAAGGGATATGCAGTAATACAGTTTCAAACAAAGCTTCTCTATGTCCATTTACAATATGACTACAGGAACTGCTGTCACAGTGAAAAACAAATCAGCAACACAGAAGGACTGACCTGAAGTTGGTAATGGTTTATAAAGCTCCAGATATTGCTCACCATGCAGCATCTATGTAAAGAAAGTGTTATCAATTGATGGCTTTCTCCCCCAAGTCAATATACAGCTATTTTAGAAAGTGTTGAGAGCAAACAAATTTTAAAAAACCCAAGTTTTATTATTTTGTTTTTCTAACTTCATCCCCAAAGTATTTTCAAATAAAGTTTTACGCAGTTTAAAAAATGCATAGTGAACAGAAATTAAAATCTAATATCAAATTCATCATACATATCATCGTAGGAAGACACATTATACAAATGAAGTAAATGAATAATTTCTTATGATGTAAGAATATCAAACACTGAATTTTACTTTTCTAGAACAAAGGGTACTTAACAATGTTACAAAAATACTAATTGAAGTCAACATACAGTTATATGACACATAAGCAAAATTAGTTACTTTACTCTTCCATACCTTTGCAAGATCAATATTTAGTCCTGGAAGAGAAGGGACACCATCAAACATGGAAGTCTGAGCAGGAATTACTCCAAAGCTGGGTAAACAGCAGAACTCTTCACTCCCTTCAAAGAGAAATTTTAGATGGTCTGGATCCTTAGTTGACATTCCCACACCAAGAGCATATAGAATAGGCTCCAAGTGAGTATATTTATACACGTTGGTAGCCAATTCACGGCCAACAATGCCTGCCTGGAAATTAGAAGTCAATATAAAATAAAAATTAAAAATAGTTAATATTGAACTTGCACTCTTTCTATAATTCTTCTATGAGACAAACTTGACATTTAAGCATCTTCTTTACAGTCACATGTACACATTAAGTATGAGTAATAAATATACCATAAAATATTAATTAATTCATTGCAATACAATGAATGAATGCAAGGCATTATGCCTTGCTTCAGGCAATCTACTTCAAGAATAAATGGTGTAGCTTCATACAGCTGCACTCCCAGCAGTGCACAAGATTTTTTCTAAAACAAGCCACAGATGAAATAATTAACACCATAAGACTGTAACAAGGAAAAATTACCCACAGAGAAGGAGCCAGAGCAAAATGACACTGTCGAACACCACCCAAGCCTTGCCCCTTTTCTGAACAATACCCTAATTAAAGAGGCCTAACAGAGATTACTAGCACCTAGATTCTGCATTATTCAGTTTATTCACCCATAAGTTTTCCAGTCATTAATAAGAAAAATACAGACTGAAGCCTGGAGATATTTTTTGTTCTGCTTCCCTCCTTCACAGTTTAAACCCCACCTTTCTTTTGGCAGACAGCAAGCCATAGTACAAGCTGGCCAGCAGCACAAGTCTCTCTGCTCAAGGTTTTCACCCACCTTTGTGTCCAGTTGGTAGACAGATATACTTACCGTGTCAACAGATGAAGAGACCACTGATCCAGAGCTTGTTGAATTCATAGAAACACTCCCTTGAGATTCTATCTGACTCAGAGCATCACTCAATACACTTATGGACTCTAGAGAAAGGAATTGAAGAAAACTCACTTATAGATAACCATACATGACACACATGAGTTACAGACACAAAACAAACACATTACCAAGTACGATATAGCCTTGGTATTTCTCAGTTCACTTTTAAACACAATAAATATACATCTGCAAATTGAGCACAGTGCTGTATTTAACAAGCACCCCCACAAAAATAGAGCATAAGTGATTTCTATACATCAGTTCTGCATCCACAAATCAACCATGACACCTATCTCCACATGTTAAGGAGAAGATAATGAGCACTGTATGTTTCAACTCTCAGAGAAACAAGCATCTGAAAATTACTACCTATTATCTTATCACAAAAGTTATTTACACTACAAGTCACAGGTCTAATCTCCTGACTGTTACCTTCTTTCTGGAATCAGACAGACAGACAGAAAAGCAAGTAAGTCTGAGACTGAACAATGACAATTTTAAGTGAGATGATGTGTGGCTGAGTTCAGCTAAGGTAAAGACTGGCCATCAAGAGCAGCTTATTCCTTGAAGCATAATATGGCTAAAGATCAATATTAAGCATTAGAAAGAATCATACAAAAGGTGATGAGAATCTTGCACAGAAAAATAAAAATCAGAGGAGTGCAAAATCATTACTTAACTACCTTAATCTGGAGTCACTCTCCTCCACTTCAAAACCCCTGTGCCCACACTGACTTGCATTGCTGTTTGGACTAACACAATGCTGTTCTATCACACAGCCCTGCTCCAATAACTCTTAGTTATTACTAAGTTATTGCAGTTATTACTGCAAGGTAACTGCATGCTGTCTTGTAGAATCTTGTTTTCCTAAACTATTTCATGAAATGAATATAAGAAAAGAAATATAGAGCTACTGGTGTTGCCCGAACCGAGGAAACACAAAACAACCGAAGTTATTTTATGCGGTGCTTTATTGAGGGCCCTGGGGACCTGAGGACTAATGTCCAAAGTCAGAGCCCCCCAAACCTGCTACAAAATCACTGAGTATATATATGTTTTCTTTCCAATTTGCTTCATCTTAACGAATTTGATTTCTAGACACATCTACCTGATTTATGATTACATTGTGACTTTGTTTTTCGTTAACTGAACATTCTTTATCATCATTAATCTACTACACCCTATTAGATAAGTCACACACTCCACTTAGCAGATTACTTAAATAAACAAACTGTTCTATAGCTACATTCCTTAGACAAGTCTTTCTCCCCTCATCAGTATGCTCTATTGATCCTTTTGATCGCTACTGGCAACTTCGCTACACAACAGTGTTTACACTCAGGCCTACTGATCCCTCCAAGCCTTAGCATGACTACTACTAAAGTTTTTATTCATGGTTTTGCAACACTGGGAGAAGTAACAGACTGTTTCTACTTTTTCTGCAGGAACCAAAGGAAGGTTTCACATCACTTTAAAATCTTCACAGGAAAACACAGGCTTGACCTCCAAGTAAACCTGAATGTTTCCTCAACTTAGCATGGTGACAAACTACTCACATGAATGAATATAATGATCACTTTTAATGGTGAAACCCAAAGATCAACAACATGCATTTTAGACAAAATGTCTTAATTAAAACCAACAATATAAAGGTAACCTGTAAATTAATAATGGTGCACAATACTACAATCTCCTTTTCAAGGAGTCCCTCTTCCAGAACGTATGATACGAGTGGACAGTAAAACTGTTGAGCTCACTAATGTCTGGCTGAACACTAAGGAGATCACATAATCATAGCATAGTTTGGGCTGGAAGAGACCTTTAAAGGTTAGCTAGACCAACTCCTCTGCAACGATCAGATACATATTCAACTAGATGAAGTTGCTCAAGAGCCTCGGCATACCTGACCTTGAATGTTTACAGGATGGGGCATCTACTACCTGTCCGAAAAATCCATTCCAGTTTTTAACTGTCCTCATTGTAAAAAACTTCTTACAGCTCATCTAAATCAACCCTCTCTTAGTTACAGCAGGCCATTATCCCTCATCCTGCTGTAACAGGCCCTGCGAAAAAACTAACTACCAAAAGACTGCAAAAAGATGTCACTGAAGCCTTCTCCACACCGAACAAACCCAACTCTCTCAGCCTTTCCTTTTAGGAGAGGAGCTCCATCACTTTGATCACTTTTGAGGCCTCCTCTAGCCTTGTTCCAGCTGGTCTGTGTCTTTCCTGTGCTGAAGACTGCAGAGCTGGATGCCGTACTCCAAGTAGAGATGAGACTTCCTGGGGGCAAAGTCACTTCCCTCAACCTGCTGGCCATGTTTCTTTTGATGCATCCCAGGGTACAATTGACCTTCTGGGCTGCAGGTGCACATTGCCAGCTTTTGTCCAACTTTTCCTCCACCAGCATCTCCCAAGTCTTTCTCCAGAGGGATGTTTCTGATGCCTTCATCTTGTATTGATACTGGAGCTTGCCCCAACCTAGGTGCACCACCTTGCACTTGGCATTGAAGAAGCTCATGAAGTTCCCACAGGCTCACTCATCAAGCTTGTCCAGGTCCCTCCGGATGACATCCCATCCCTCAGGTGTGTCACCACACCACTCAGCCCAGTGCACCCTCAGCAAGTTTGCAGAGTGTGCACTCACAGTACTGTTCACAATACAGGCCCCCAAGGGACACCATTCATTACTGATCTCCACATAGACATTGAGACACTGACCACTACCCTCTGGATGTGATCAACCAACCAACACCACCTGCACTGAACAGTTCATCACATCTGTACCTCTGCAATTTAGAGAGACAGGCACTATGGGGACTGTGTCAAAGGCCTTATACAAGTTCAGACAGATTACATTCATAGCCCTTCCCTTACTCACTAATATAGTCACTCCATCACAGAAGGCCATTGGGCTGGTCAGACGGGACTTGCCCTTCATGAATCTGTACTGGCTGTCTCACACCACTTCCCTGTTCTCCAGGATCTTCCCCTGCACAGAGGTGAGACTGACAAGTTGGGAATTCCCACCTCTCTGATTTTTTTTTAAATGTATGATGTGATGTTGTCCATCCTTGATGCCGAAGGTCTCATCAAAATTGTTTTAGTTTTGGATTTTTTAAAGACTGTGGCCTACTGTTACATTTGTAATCAGCAAAAGCACTTGAACTGGATTACACCAGAATCATTTAGTAACACATTTATTGCTTTTCAAATATGAAATGCTCTTTCAAGTACTCCTGGTTTTATTCCCTTGTATCTATGACAGACGTCAGCTGTGTGAGGTATGTCTACGGTTCCAGGCCCAAACTTTTTTGAAAGTATCAGCAAAAAGTGTACACTGTTCTTTATGTTTCAAGGTGGTTTTCATCCTCTCGTATCAAAGCTACTTTTAAGATGCTACTCCTTTGGGATGCCTGAAGATGCTCAAGCAAGCTCTTAGAATATCATCAAATACAGGCAGCAAAACTGGGGGAAGGGTGTTGCTGTTGTTTTCGATTTTTTTAATAAAGTGAAAAAAAAAGTTAAGTTCTTTTTCCACCTCCCTGAATTACTATGTTACATAACTTTTCCAGGTAAGAGCCCCAGTACTGACATATTCCTTTCATCTTCCAGGGACTGCTGCAGCAGCATGCAAGTGTGATGTCTCAACACATAATTTATTTCAGTCTTCCCCACATTTCTGCTGCTTGGCATACGATACTGGACTTAGGGTTATGATCAAATACATCATTATGAGCTAGCAATGCAATATCATACTACCCAAAAAGAAAGATGAAACACTAATTAAACCGGTAAGTGAAGTTTAGACACTGATAAATTTTGCATTCATTTTGAGTACTACCAGTTGAAACTGAGCAGGAAAGCAGAGCGTTACAAGACAAGACTTTTCAGTAAACACAGAAGGATATCTGAAATTACGGCTTCAGCAGTAGACTTAACTATGACAATCTGTACTTTTTAACGTAAGACTCCTCACACTGAGTAAGGTTCTTTTTAAGACCCCAGAAATATACAATTACACCAAAGGGTATAATTTTGGCAGAAACAAACCCAGCAGAAAACCTTTTAATTAACACAATTATTTTATTATTGGTATGGGGGTATTTTTTAAATTGTTATACTACCAGTGACCGCTAAAAACTTAAATGTTCACCACCTCCGAATGGCCTGCTATTATACAGCAAATCATTAGCAGACAGCAGGAAAAGATTAAGCTGGAGAACAAAGGTTGAAAATAGTCACAACAAAGGCGGTCTCCTTCCAAAGGGGACATTGCATATGAACCATATGCTTTTACAATGGAGAAAACAGTGCAAGCGTTTAAACCCTTTTTAACACATATAAGGAAAGCTGACACTGAAGCTGGAACACTTCTCCTCTTATGCAAATTCTTTTTTAATATACAAAGTGTGCCTACATACATACACACATATTCTATGTATTCTGCATTAATATTTTCTATGTCAGACATACGCTTTTGAGATGTGCCATAAGTCAAACAATGAGAGTACTCAAGTTGTTCTCTGTAAATAGATAGCTTCTAAGGGAATTAAAAATGCACACAAATTTCTAAGAGCCAATTGCAGACCTATAAAATATTCTATTTAGCTGAAACTGGCTCACATCATCACAACTGAAGAGGATATTCAGACAGAATGTCTCATATGGGTAACACATGCTTCCCCAGATAACAGAACAAGTAAACATGCTAACTGGTGCCACAGATACTACAGAATGCTGTGTACAGTATACAGTCTGCAAGATAGGAATGGCCCCTATCACAGTACAATCTGACTCCCTTTCCACAACAGGAAGAACTGGACAATGATACAAGAGCAAGTAGTACACCACAGAGGCAAGGAGAAAACACACCAACATGCAGTGCATGTGACCTACTGCACCATGCACCACACATTCAGAAGCTTCTGCATCACACTTGATTTGGTCTTTTTGCTTATGTGTCTTTTGCTTGTGTGAATACAAAGTCAAGCCTCTCTTATATAATATAGCAAATATATTAATACCAAAATTAGCATCTTGGATTACAAGGTTTTCTGCTACATTAAAAGCAAACACTTTATCTAATTGCTTTTTTTGGGGGGCTTGGGGTCTTTTTTACTAGATACAAAGTTTAGTACACAATTGCTCTTCACACTATCAAATCACTCAAATTAATGAACTCTGCAGGAAGAGTTTTAACTTGCAGATATTAGGATTGTACTTTTTAATTTTTAATGCAAGTACTATAATTAGTTTCCATTATGTCACAGTCAGATACCTTCATGCAATAAAGTGGAGACTTTGACAGCAGAAAAACTTCTAGTAAAACTAAAAATTTTATTCAGCTAACTTGAGAATTTTCCTCAACCCTAATGCAGATTCTCACAAATACACAATACAACAATTAATGAACAAGTTTTTATTCAGTACCTGTGGCTTGATGGCACCAAAATGAAAAAGCTGTAACTTGGCTAAGTTCATAAAGAAAAAGAAGCTAAGGCATGGAAATTTCATGCCAATGTAGTATTTACGACCTCCTGACTAGTGGAAACCTGCCACGTTGTAGTGTAAGCACTTTTACTTCAGGAGTTCAAAATCTTCTTCAGTTTTTTTATTCTTCATGGCATCAACTGGCAGATGTGAAATACCATATATAATGTTGAAGCAACTTTGAAAAGAAATCCCCATCTACAACACTTTTCTGCTAGCAACGCATAAATACAACACAGTATATGTGACAGGTTGCAGAACAGATTAGAAGGGATAAAGTTGGTATGTTGTTATAAATACCATTCCATAGCAGAACAGACAACATGTACAAACTTGCACACATTTAGAAACAGGGTATCTGTAAGCCAAAGATCAGTAAGGTGACCTAGAACTACTATTTGGATGGCTACATTCCCAGTGTGCAAAGATGTGAGGGAAAGGAAAGTGTTTCCATATCCCGGTTTTAGTATAGGCATCTAGAAGCCTACCCCTAAGGTTTTTAATAAAACGTCCTAATGGATTTCTGAATCGACAGCTTAAACATCTACTGTGCATTTAAGTATCTTTGAAATTCAACTGGCATTGTACATAAGTATGCCTCTTTCCCTCCTGCCCTACACTCTTAAATGCTGGCAAGGAACAAGCAAATTAAACAAAGCATTGAAAAACATTTTGGTCTCCAGCCAGCAGGGTGATGTGACCCAAGAACACAAGGCACAATAAGAACTTATTTGCTGTGATATATCCCAAGACTTAATCAGAGCTTTTTGATAGAGAGACATTCACCAAAAACCAAGATTCCAGGACTGAAAGGAAAATATATTCTCTCTATTACACTATGCTGAATGCATGTAGGCACAATCGAAACACTGTCATCATTCTGACTGTAATGCTTAAAACGACAGTGATGTCACTTCTCTAGAAACCCTGAAGAAAGATAAATTATGTCTTAATTCTATAGGTAAGAACATAAAAGTTTCTTTAGAAAGATCTGATCATACTGAAACAGTAAATTATTAATGTAACACATTTACAAAAAAATTCACTGGTTCTGTAGGTTTTGAAGTTTCAGCAAATGTTTGAAAGAAAGCTCTTCCAAGCTTTGCTTACCCCAGATAGCTTGGTATCTTGGAACCACATACAGAGAATCAAAGCACAGTTTGGGTTGGAAGGAACCTCCAGTGGGCAGCTAGTCCAACCTCCCTGCAAATCCCCTGAGTAGGGACATCTTCAAGAAAATTAGTTTGCTCAGAGCCCAGTCTGACCAGACCTTGAATATTTCCAGGCATGCGGCACCCACCACCTCTCTGGGCAACTTCTGCCAGTGTTTCACCAACCTCATTGTAAAAATCTTCCCTCTTGTATCTAATATAATTGATCCCCTTTTAGTTTAAAACCTTTACGCACTGTCCTATGGCAGCAGGCCCTGCTATAATATTTGTCCCATCTTTCCCATATTTCTCATAGGCCCCTGTAAAGTACTGAAAGGCTGCAATAAAGTCTCCCCAGAGCATCCTCTTCCCCAGGCTGAACAACCCCAGCTCTCAAAAGTCTCCCTTACCTTGGATGCTTCTGGGTTTGCTGGCATTATCAAAGTCACACACCTTCTCCCATTTATCTCTCACAGCTTCAGGTGTCATTGGCTGATTCTTTCCTCTGACAATGGCACCCAAGGATCGCTCCCAGCGCACTAATGGGAAACATGAGCCAGAAAGTTTAAGTTAGAGACAAAGAAGCTTTTCATTACTTCAGGTAACTTTCATCTCAGCCACTGTCTTCAAGATGGTATAATAAAGGAAACGTGTTAAGTACTCCAATGTAACTCAGCAGTGTAATTTCTAGCTGGACTGAAAGGGCTCTCTGCTTTCACAAGCATTTAGAAAGGGAACAGCACTGGTTTTAAACTTCACTGAAGCTACAAAAGACTCTCCAGAAATACTAGTTTTAGGATCCTGTCTGCTGAAAAATTGTATTTAGTATATACTTAGAGGATTTCTCTTCTGACATGACTTTGACTACTAACGCTTAGGCATCTTCTGAAAGACTTCTGAAAGAATGGAAAACTACAGGGAAAAAGTGAAAACCACTTGTTAGCTATGAAAGAACATTAATACCAGTAGCCAGGATCTCCAAATGGTCTCTGAAGTTGTATTCCAACACTGTAACCTCAGAGAAACTGGTCAGGCCAATGTGAAATTAGTTCCATAAGGATACAGACTTCCTGAACTGTAAATCTAATACTTAAACAGTCACGTAGGGTTTGTCCTCAATTAGCAAAAGCCAATGAATAAGGCCATACTGGTACCGTATTAACAACCTGGTTTAATTTCAGTAACTTCAACGATAGCCATTATAATGACAAAAAATGGTATTTTCTCTTTTTCAAAGTGCAGATTTTCAGCTGTACTAAAACCTGACTCCTTGTGCAGGTCAGAGAGATGTTTTGTACTGCTGTCCTGCTTCTTTTAAACTGTTTACCACACTTCCTGGAAACACTATTCCAGTTACACACAACATGTGCAGTTAGTTAGAAATGTAATGTAATGTAGTAAAGTAAGTGGTTATCAAGTAAGGAAAAAAAATTTTTTTTCAAAAAAATAAAATGACTTCCTGAACTAACAGCCCTACTTCCAAGCCACTGGTGATACCCATGTAGGCTGAAAAGTGGAACAGTTATCAAAATTAATGTTTGTTCAATGTATTTAGGAAGAATGTCAAGATACGTCATACGCTGAATATTTTTTCTTTCCCTAAGTCCTCAGTATTGTCTGCAAGTTTTCTTTACATTCATACTTAACATAGTTACTGGAGTCACTCAAGGAAAATACAGAGGTGACATGGCAACTAGTTATTTAAGAAGACTAATTGCCTCAACATGCATACACACTACTTTAATAGAAGTGTAAGTTAACATAGAAAGCATTGAAAAAGCTGCCTGTTTACCAGCATGTGCTACTTTTATATCACGAAAAAATAAAATTATCAAGAAAAGGCAGCAATGTATACCTAGCAACACAAATTCTACTTCAAATTATGCCTGGGATCCAAGAGTTAAGGGTACTTAGGCAGATTTTCTGTTACTGTTAGCTCAAATGCATAACAATGCACATACCTAACCTACCAGTTTTTCCCACATGAAGTTAGATTTGTTACTTTTACTGTATGTAAGTTTAGTAGGGTTCAGTTTCCTCTGAACCCTGAGCTTTTATTAATCTTCTCACCTGAAAAAAAATGTCTTGAGCATACAGGTTAACTGTAAAGAAAATCTGCACAGCTTTGATGTCAATTCAAAGAACCATCCTGCAACAAAAAAGTACTCACATTTTCCAATCCATCCAGCTCCCACCTGCCAAGAAAAAAATAATATGATCAGTTTGTAACGTGCCACAAAGCAAAGCTTTAGTAATGTTGGGAAACAAAACTATATTCCAGAATAAACTCAACATTAAAAATTTCTGAACTGCTGCTGGTTGTATTTAACAGTTTAGTTAAGCACCTGAATGTGATCAACATAAAACAGTTTCCATGCAATGTATGAGTTAGCAGCTTAAAGACAATACCTGTAATGAATATCATAATTAGGTAATTAATCCTTCCTGCAAGTTACTTTCCATGTTTAAATGATTTAGAAAACAAAAATGTCTTTTGAATTTTGGTTTCTTTTAAACCTTAAAAGAATACAGTAAGAATTGTAACAATCAAATGGGTAGCATTTTGAGCACAGACCAGAATTTGACAAGGCTGCTACTGCCTGAATTACTTGTCAAATACAGCACAACAGGGTCAACATTTCATCTGTCTATGATAAGTATGTTTTTCATACTTAATAATTTCGCTTCAGCAAGAAATTTAAGACTGAACAGCATAAAACAACTGATTCTGGGGAGAGGAGCAAAGAGAGGGAAAGAGGGAGAAGAAGGGAAAATAAAAAATTACCTCAAACAGACTGCCATTTTCAGCACAGCTCTCGTGGCAAAGCCAAACTACTAAGGGAGCAACATACTCTGGTTTGAATGCATCGACCAGATCTAGAGGAAATTGGAGGGGAATCATGAAATAGAAATACTCCACAGTTTCCCCAAATTATTTAATCTAATACCCTCTGATGAACAGCAGAGCCAGGAGAATTTAATCAACAGTGTTCTGTCACAGAAACGACAAACCAAATGAAACATTTGAAGATTCAATATATATGAACATCCTGTGAGATACATATATGCCACCAAACCCCATGATATTGCTTCTCAGCCAGAGAGATGAAAGCCTGTTTAAAGGTTGGGAATTCGGGCAGACTGCAAAGGCAGATAACCTTCACACATTTCCATCTGACAGGCAGCCTGAAACAAGAATAAGCCAGCTATACATTATCCTCATGGAGATGTACCTGAGAAATTTTGCTTTCAGTCCGCTAGTCCACTATACAGATGAGCCATGACAAAAATAATTGCAGCTGCTGAATGTGTAAGATTTATCTCATTTGGAAATGCTGATTTTTTCCAAATGATATAGGGAATTATCAGCCCTGCTAAATTTATATTTCAATACTTTTTTGGGATTTTCATTGATATCTGGCACAACAGAAAACTATCTGACAATTGAGACATTGTCATGGAACAGAGTATGGTTGTCCAGGCAGCTCTTGGCACATATTCTATCCACTGTCTGAATAACAACTTTGCCTAATTTCCTTTTCCAGCTTTTAGAATATTATTCTTTCAGCAGCAACAGAAATATAGCTGTTCCTCAGCTAAAGGTCATCAAGCATTTTCAATTACAGCCAGATTTTCCCAGATGAAGAGCTGGGAAAGCTTATCATTCTGAGTACGACTTTAATAGCAAAACTAAAGTAAACAGAAATTCATTTTTAGAAGTTACATAAAAGTAGAAGAAAGCTGAATTCCATTTAATACAGCATGTTTTAACTGCATAGCAAACTGCTTAGGCTTTTCCAAAATATTTCACCTTATGCCACACACAATTTAGTCTCAAAAATTAGCACTAGACTGTTATCATTAATGTTTTTAATCCACTATTAAAGCAATTAAGAAATAGGTAGTAGAAATTAAGAAGTAGGTAGTAGAAGTTTAAAAAAAAAAAACAAACGAAACAACACCAAAGATGCAAACTACATTTAAGAGCTCTTAGAAAGAACAACAGTATGTGGACCAAGTTGAACACACATAACTGGCAATGAAAAAACATAGATGCCTCCACATATCTGAAGACAAACAGGAAAGTAGTGACTAAGATAACATGGATAATTTGATATGACATCTGAAAATGTTCTTTAAAGTTTCAAATCTTTTAAGAGTATTTGAAAACTGACAGGGACAGAGTGAATGAGACAACAAGTAAGTTATGAGTGCTGTAAGTATTTTACAGAGAAGACCAAAGGATCTCACTCTTCTTAAAATGACTGAGAAAGAAAATTATGAGGTATTCTTTATCATCCTATGTAGATTAAATATCTTCAGAACATACCAACTACTGTACTCCATTTTACACTGCATGATTAATGTATTTGGATCTTTTGTAAAAAAGTGCAATAAATCACTGAAACCTACAACCTGTAAGACTGCTAGAGTCATGACCACCTGGATTATTTATATTTAAACCAGGCTACTTCAGTCAAACAAAATCAAGCATTCAATCTGCGCATGAGGTACAAAATATATTACTCACCAGTACCCTGTCTACCAGTTTGATAAATGTGATTATTTCCTTGGCTTTGAAATCTGCCTATCATCAGGGAAAAGAAGGTCAGGAGTGATTCTAGAAGACTTTCTGAGAGCAATTTTCTTTTACAGACTTTTTTTTCCAAATTATTTTTCTTTCTTCTAGTCATTTGCCAAAGTAATTAGTCAGTCTATTTATCCTAAATTTACACTTTACAAACAACTGTCTCCTAAAATGTTCCTTACACTAACTTCCCAATGCAATACTCTGTTAAAACCTGTTCAAACACTGAAAGATAGTAGCTGTGCAATAAATTAGGAAACTCAGCTTACTATCATCTCCTGCTGATCATGGAACCACTAAGTACACACATGGTATGTTGTGCAAAAACTCAGTATTTTGCAATTAGACAATATTGTAACAAGTGCAGACACCTTATGCACATACCTGATTGCACATGTGATGAAACAAACAAGCCTCACCACTACTGTAAGAGGAGCTTGGAAGAGATTACCATTAAAGAGGTTTGCCACATGAAATTGCTTTTGCAAATGAGAAACTTTGCCTCATATCTTGTGGCAGAAGATAAGAATTTCTCACAACAGACAAAGTAAGCTGACACTTCAGTGACAAAAAGATACTGGAACAATGGATTTGTAGTATATGAAATATGAAGGACTTGCATTTTCTAAGAGGTAAGAAAGTTTGTTGTGCTTCAATTCACTGAGAAATATCAGTACATGTAGACTTCAAATGATTCACCTTGTGGCATGACAGTCTGGGTCAGCCTGGATCCAGCAGTAGGAGCAATTGTGTTGCAGTGGATGTTATACTTCCGGCCTTCAATTGCAATTGTGTTTGCAAGACCCAAAAGGCCAAGTTTTGCAGCACTGTAGTTTGCCTGACCAAAGTTTCCATATATTCCAGCAGCTGAGGATGTCATAATTATTCTTAGGAGGGAGGAGAGGAAAAAAAAAAAAAAAATAAAAAAAAAATCAATTATTCCTTCAAGTTATTTGATTCTACACAACCATATTTTCCAGCTTTGGCATTACAGTCTCCATATTCCACAAAACAAAGTATGCAAAATAAGAAAATATTATTTGTTGATTTTGCTAACAATCAGGTAACTATTTAATGTTTGCCAGAAAACAAACATGGTAAATCTTGAAGTACTGTCAGATAACAGAAAACTAACAAGGTCCTGAGGTTTTCTGAGTTATACTGCAAAACTAGGGAAGCTATTTTGTGACTCTAAGTCCAGTACAGAGAAATGTGATTTCATTTCTAACCACATTTCAGGTAGTGTTATTCTTACAACTAATAAATGGTTTCAACACTTAGAAGAAAACTTCTTTACTGAATATTATACTGAAAATTATTTCCCTTATTATTATCTACCTGGTAATATCTGAAGACCCATTCTCAAAGAATTCACATTCAGAGAATTCTAATATGCATTAAATGTGTGACAGAAGAAGACAAAGTCTTGCTCTTTACTGTCCCCATTATTGCTGTGGAGGTGACTGAACTGCTCACATGAGACCTCTGAAAACAGCTGCAGTTCACAGCGGGTTTGAGGAAAGAAAAAGTTGTGCTGCAGGTCATCTCAAATGAAAGAAATGGGTCTACAACTTCACTTTTAAAGGAATCCTTATCGGATTCTGTTCTAATCTACTTGTAAACATACTGCTCAGCTGGGATCAACGTATATTTCATTTTCTTTTATCTGCCTCACTGCCAACAATCTAATGTTTTTAATCTAAGTAAAGAAATGTGTTGCAAGTATTGGCTCAACATGATGGAGAAAAGCTACAAACCCTTTGTAAAGGAAGTATTTTGTAGATGGTACATGTCTATACACAAACTGCAGAAACACTCACTACCACTTATCTGAGCAAATACAAAAAAGAAGCCCAGGAAAGCATTTTCTTAAATGGATGCAACTCTAGACTTAAACTGTTTTTGAAGAAATAATTAAATTTCAAACTCCCACACTTAAGACCTTTGCTATCCTCACAGTTCAGTTCCCCAGGTAAGTGTGAATGCTATTTAGGCCACAGGAAGAGAAAACAGCTCACACAGGTTTTCAACATGTGGGTATGGTTAAGATTAATACAATCACAACATCTGTGCTTTGATAAGGTTTCTGATAAAACAACAACAATGAAAAAACATAAAAGATCTGATTTCACTGCACTCTTTTTGAGTTAACAGTAATACATACAAAAAACAGACTAAAAACAATCACATAATTTCTAAGACAAGTACATTTGTCCAAAGGTTTAAAACTAACAAACAAATAAAAATCCAAGAGAACCCAAAACCAAACAAAAAACCCCACGATCTATGGACAGAACTGCATGTACCAGTCATTTGAATGAGAAGGAGCAGGACAAGAGTCCCACAGTACTCCTGAGTAGCAGTAACATACAAGTTACAAACATTTCTAACCATGAACAGAAATGGTATTTTTATAGTCTTACAACTTCTGTCTGAGACAGTCAGAAAAACATATTTAAATTCATGGGAAAAAAAAAACCCCTTTAAACATTTGGCTAGGCAGGTAGAGAGAGGGGATCAGAACTGAAAATGCATTTGAACTGATTTTGCTTCACCCCTGGGAAAGTGAAAGAAAATAATGCAAAACTCCTTCACTGTTTGGGTATGCATCAGTCTGCTATACCCTACTGAAAAATGCAAAACAGAAGACACATTTTTACCTGCCAAATTTCTGGTTTTTCATATGATTCCATGCAGCTCGGGTGACCAGGAACGATCCCCTCAAATGAATTCTATGAATTATATCTAGGAAGAAATTGAAGTCAGTTTAGTAATTCCAGGATTTTGTCTCCCAGCTTGAAATGCACCATGTGTCTTCTTCATGACAAAAAACACAATCTCTTCATACTCTGAAACTGTTACTAAAAGAATGATGGGCTCTTTTTTCTCTTTTGATAGACCATTTTTCAGCACTTGCCGGAACATACACTGATCATGAGGGGGCTGCCCACATACACTGCCTCTTAGATGGGACTCTCCGGCACAGAATTCAAAATTCCTGCACTTAGCAGACTCAGACAAGAACTACAGAAGATAGTCTATCTTTGCCAAAGTATTCTCCATCAGCTTATCACCATCTACAATCTAACTGAAGGGTTTGCATTTTCTTCTGTTGCTTGGCACATCAGCTTGCTTTCCTCTCTAGTTCCTTCTGGGTCTTTCAAGTCTGTTTAGTATTCAGCCTCTCAGTGCTGGCACTTGGAATGTTCTGCTCACAAAAACTATTGTGTGTAATTCACATGGCTCTTTTTCTTACCGCTTTTGGCAACCAGGAGTGGGAAGAAAAGCCCTTCTTCCCCTTTGGAACTACATACACCTACAATGCATTGCAGCACAGACCTGGTTTGCACACTGAACATAAGAAGCTTACCACTAAATTTGCAGGGAAAAAGGTAAGCCTTCCCTGTCTTCTTGTTCCAGTGTGGGGGATGTACCCGTCACCCTTCACAGAGAAAATACATTTTGAAGTAATTTTAAAATCAACTCACCCCAATCTTCATCACTTATCCGAACAAACGAACGATCTCTTAGGATCCTAAAATGCAACATCAGGAAAAAAAAACCACAAACACAAGATCAACATTTATTTAAACATAAGGGATAGCCCACACTCAAACAAGACAAGACCCTCACGTATACTCACCCAGCATTGTTTATAACAATATCTGAAAAAAAAAAAAGTAAACTAATTCAATGCACTGATAAAATACAAGCTTGTTTCTATTTTTCTCCGACTTCTACCTATATACAGAACAGAACACTGGACATATAAATCATATTACATATATTCTATAGCTCCTTGTTCTCATGAATTCTACACCTCAGGAGTAAGTACAACATAATACTTCAGGACAGGCAAATCTCACCCTGACTGGGACATCAGCAGGACAAAGCCTGACAGGGAGGCATAGCTATGAAGTGCTGGCTGCCTAGCCATCCTGTACAGTTTCGAAGCCTGCTTTGAATTTCAGAGTGCCCCGATTATGCAGTTTGGGCCACCATCGTTGTTGCAGTAGCCCAAATGACAACTAGAGGAACCACAGAGTCACAAAGCTAAAAAAGCAACCTGGATCATAACAATTTCTTGTCAGAAATTTAAATAGGTTCCTTTTGGCTTTGATTATGTGTACTTTAAGTCATGTAACCCTGAGTTAAAACCACTAAGTGGTTTAATATAGTGGCAATCACACGGTTAAAAAAGAATTCTTATTGTTAGATAAAATACCTCAGGGTTTTCTTTTTCATTTCTGTTAATACATTTTGACCTTATATAAGCAGAAGAGCTTCCAAAACATAAGAGTGTTGCTTTCAGCAACATTATTTATGCTAATTCTATGCAGCTAGTTATAACATTTCATAAACTCTGTGTTTTGTGACAGAAATTGTTAACCATAATTAAAAGTTCCAAAATTCTGAAGGGCAGGAAAACAAGAATCATATACGAAGCTTTAAACTTCTGCTCAAACTACCAAAAAATTCAGAAAAGCTGACCATTCAGATTAAAACCTGAAAGCCCCTTATTCCAATTTCATTGACCATAGGCATCAAGGGTTGGTGAATACTACTGTTGTCACACTGCATTTCATACACATTGTTAATTGCACTGTTTGTAATGGCTTTCACTTGCAAACAAGTTTCACCATGAAATAAGCAACTGTACCTATCCTCCCAAAAGCCTCCAGGGCTGTCTTCACAAGCTTTTCACCATCTTCCACGGAATCTATAAGAAGAAAGTACAAATTTTCAAAGACAATTAACTAGATACACTGCACTTCCAGGATACTAATGAGTAATTCCATAGATCTAAGAAGAATAAATTGTGTACAATCCCAGTGAGAACTAAGTTCAAATTCAGCCCCTGTCTGCATGTGGCCTAAAGCAAATCCCACAGCTGTGCAGTAAGTCTAAACGGCACAACATTCACCATTGTAAGAAAAATACAAAGCAAAGCAAGCAAGAATCATCCATTCCCATTTTGCTTCTAAAAACTGCAGATGGACACTTCAATGTTATGAAATCAGAGAAGGGCATTAGTAGACAAATCTCAATAACAAGAAGCAATTAATACATTGCTTTTAGCATCTGTCTTCCCACTTCACACAATATTACACCTGTTTAATGTAGGTGTTACTGGCAAGCTGGCAGTGCTCTTCTACTAAGCAGCGTCAATTTTTCATTTAACATGTCCACTTCTCCTACAGATAAAGTATTACACTCGTCTAGAAAAATAACATACCATAATTGGGTACTGCTTTCCCTCCTTTTGCTCTGATTTCATCGACAACTTTGTCAGCAGCTGAGGAGCTTTTGCCATATCCCTTGAAATCACCTCCAAGATCATTCACTGTGCATGACAAATGAAATTTTTGTTGTTAACACTCAAGATTAGATTTCATGGTCTGTCCTTACCTCATTATCATACTGGAAGTTATAAGGAGTATTAATAAGGCCTGCTGCATCTGCATCTTACTGGAAACTACAGGTGATGAGAGAATAATAGTAGGACATGTGTTTTGGTTTTTTTTTTTTTTGAAAAGCAGTGCAACATAGATTACCCCCTTTTTAAATAATGTGGAAAACAGAACTTTTCTTCCCCCCCCTTCACCATGCATTCCACTTGCTTGCCCTGCCCAGGCTACCTCTGTAATTGTGTTGTAGTTCAGAGATTAAGATCTAGATTACAACCAAATCATAGGCAATTTATTCCAGTCTCTTGTCAAACTGCTCTAACTACTGCATGAACCATCAGCAAGACTGAGAATACTTTGTTCCTGTTTATTAATAGAGTAGCTAAACTGCTCATGGTCAACACCACTACACAAGAGATCCAGCGACCTGAACACATGAGAAGTTGTTCTCTGCTCTCTGCACTGGGGCGCGCATCACTAATGGCAGCTGGAATGCACCATCACCACACTCTGCTGCACTCCTGTATTTGCACACCCCACAGCTTCATGGAATTACCAGGTGAACAAAAACACTTCCAAAAAATCACACACAAACTCTGTACTTGGAAAAAGAGCTTCTAAAAATGGTAAGAAGCTTTATTTAAAGGGGTTCAAAATGGAATTGTAAGAAAGCCAGAATTGACTGAATTTACATGCAACACTGCCATTTTGCTAAACAGTCTTTTGATATGGTGAATTCCAGCTTTCTGCCTTCTAACTTCTAACCTCAAGAAGCCAGACTCAGTGAAATCCACAAAATATTCTTGCTGGTCCTGATGATAAACAGCAATGGCAAGTTTGTTGTGTGATCACAAAATGAAAAAGACCCATTTTGTGCCTTTTTTTTTTAAACTCTCCATGTAAACAGGAACACAGCTTGCAGGACACCTCACAAAATCCCTCTATTTTACCTAGATCAAGAAAGTCTCCAGAAAATTTAAGAGTAACTGAAAGTGCCAAAGCCCAGTAGAAGTCAGCACGGAAAGGGCAGGGACACGACATAACAAAAAAAACCCCGAACAACCAAACAACAACAAACCAAACCAAAAAATGCTCAGCCTGAAGCAGGCAGTACAAATATATTAACATATTGATGCAAAAAAGAAAGGAGACAAGATCTTCAAGCTAAACAGATCAGTGTTTAACAGTCCAGACATGCAGCTAACACAGTTTGGGTGAAGCATTTCATAAGGAAAATTTCTAATTGTAGTAAAGTCTTAGGACAGGCAACCCAGGCAGACTGCTCAACCTACAACATCCATGATACTAACGGAAAGCGAGTCAGGAACAACACTAGGATTCCTACTTTGTCCTGGGAAAGAAGGGTGAATGATTTTGTGGTAAACATACATACAAAGCATTCAGTCCTGTTAAGACCTTGCAACTATCTCCCACAGACAAGTTTACATATGTTTATCCTGCACTTCAACAGTGATTTGCGGACAAAAACGTAATTAAATATTAGGGAAAATTTTTCAAGGCAGGAAAGTACCTCAAGCTGAGCATAGGCCCTAATGGAGTTGAAACAAAAATGAATATGCAAGAAAGAATTGAGTCATTCTAGGTTTTGAAAATAATAAAATAATTCCATGAGTGTGATAGAGCAATTAAAAGAAACCCCGAACAATAAAATAGACAAATTACATTCTTTTAAGCCCAAGCTTTACATCATGCAATTTTCAGTCAAAAACATGCAGCAGGTAAGAGTCAGAGACAATAGTAGCTGTGACACAGCCTGGTTATAGTCTGAACCTTCGAGAAGAACTCCTCCAAGGCTATGAGTGTGCCATTAGTAGAACAGCAGAAACAAATGTGAAGGGTGAAACAGTTGGTGCTGTACAAGTTTTTTAAACAATAAGCCAGCTCATTTCTTGCTGTAGTCTGGTGTCACAAACCAAACACACATGTGGAACAATGTAGGTGTAGTGCTTGATTGCATCTTCCAGTTTGTTTTTTAAAGGACTCATGCAATTCAATACCATTTCACCATGCAAACAAAAATACAAGTAAGATACACATCAGGAGAGACACTTCAAAAGCATTACTTAAACCAAACAAAAACAGCGACACAGAAGAGCCCTCAGGTAGACTGAAAGAAACAGTATGTCTGAACACAACATAGGTTGCAAGACAAAGGCAAACCATCCCTCCCCCCTGCTTTCAACTTTTCCTGATGAGAGGCATGAAAGATACAAAGCATGACAAAAATCAGTAATGGCAAGTAACCTTTGGGTGATGAGAAGGGGGACTTTTCCATCTAAGTTATTCTTGTCAGTCTAACGACACCAACAGCAACTTACTCAACAGAGACACAGGACTGGACAGAAGAGGAGCCATGTTGGGACCTACTGATATTCTTCCAGCGCCTCAAAATATTCCTCCAGAGTATTTGATCACTATTCTTACAATGTAACCTCACTTCCATAACTGAAAAAAGGGAACTTGTTTAAAAGAGACAAGGCATGATTCTCATATCTGCTTGAGTTTTAAAAAACTACATGTTTACACAAGTAAATTCTCAACTCTTTGAAGTCAGAATCATAAGAGAACAAGAGAAACAAATACAAGCATGTACAGCTAACTGTAAAGCAATACTGCAAGACAAGCTAAAGTGTGGTGAAGTTTCCAAAACAAAACAAGAATTTGCCCTTACAGTCAATTCTTAACTTACTGTTTAGCTATTACACAGTAAGGCCAAGAGATAAAAAAGTATTAGCTTGTGTTATTAAAGAAGTATTAGCAATATAATACATTTTCCTTCAGATCATTCTGGACAGTCAGACCACCACCAGCTACAGATAGTCAATAAAATATTTGGGCTGCTTTAGTGACATACTTTTTGTTAAATAAGAACTAAATGTGAATTTTTGACATGCACAGTAAATACAGCAAGTATCAAAGGTGGCAACTATCAGAAAATAAAAAGAAAAAACTACATCTTTTTTTTAAGTTGTCTGCACACATACTCATTTGTAATCAATTAAGAAAAATTTTATCAAATTTTGTAAACTGAGATTGGGATGTTCATTAGAAAACTACTAAAAAGCAGAGAGCAGTGATTACTTGTCCGTAATCTCTTTAAGCATTTCATCTTGAATTCATCAACAATACCTGTACAAATTCATGCATAGGCAGAGAAATCATAAAATCATTTAGGCTGCAAAAGTGTTATAAGATCAAGTCCAGCCATTAACCTAACGCTGCCAAGTCCAGAAGCAAAGCATGTCCCTAAGTGCCACATCTACACATCTTTTAAATATCTCCGGGGTGGTCACTCGACCACTTCCATGGCCTGTTCCAGCGCCTGAAAACCCTTTCAGAAAGTGAACAAATTTTTCCCAACAGCCAATCTAAAAATGGCAGTGCTGACTGCTGGTGAGTACCCAAGAATATAACTTAACCTTCAGGAGTGCCTTGTGATGCAGCATTTTTCACAACTAAATACGCACTGAGAAGGTTCGACCAAGGAACTACAAAACCATCTGAAATCCTTTCCTGACAGCTCTTTGGCACTGAGACCAGACAGCTCTTCTGTCCCATGAGCTGCAGAAAGAAGCAATGCTACTGAGTTACATTTCAGTAACTTCTTTCCTGGGAGAAGGCTCTGTAAGACAACATAATCAAATGGTCATATTGGAAGCTTCTGAGCAGTATTTACCTGAGACAACAGGTAAATACACTCTGGCCAAAGACTGTGCTGAAGACTTGTATGCATAAAAGTCGAATCTAGGAAATTATTTGACTTGAACTGGCTTTCCAGCAAAGGTAAGCCCTTGGAAAAAATTGGGCAACTTGCTTCATAAGAGAATAAAGATTAGAGGCAAAATTTAAACAGCAAAAGATAAGAAGAAAACCATTACATAACAAAGGTTACTGTCAAAAAGGCCATGGACTATCAAAGCTATGTGAAAGCTTTGTGAAAAGGCAAAGGTTACAGTCTAGATGAAGTTAGTTAAGATAAAACTTACCAACTACTGAAGCACCTCTTTCGGCAAAAGCCAGAGCATATGCTCTGCCCAAACCTAGTTTAAAAAAAAAGAAAAAGTTAAAAACAAGAGTGAATTCATTTCCTGGATCACAATTCAGACAAAAGCTACACAAAAATTAATTGCATCAAGAAAAATGCACCAATTCAACACAAATACCTTGCACCTTCAAAGTAAAACATTATTTCCCCCAGGAGTTCCAAGTCTTTTTTAAGTACAAAATATAAAAGTAAACAAACAGATAAACAGTAAACAAAACCTCCAGTCAAGAGTAAAAAAAACCAAACAAACCATGCTTACTTCTTGTTATTGGATTCAACAGATGCATCTGGGAAAGCTGTATGCTGCTGAGTTTGTGCTTGTGATTGAGAAACACACTTGAAAGGAAGAACATTTAATGTTCTGGGGTAACACTGAAGAAGGAGGGGATGTCTCAAGTTAATTAATTACGTTCCAAGTGAATAAGATACTTCCCTAGTTAAAGTTAAGATTTGAAAAAGAAACTGAACAAAATTTAACTGTGACTGAAGATGCATTGAGAAAAATGGATACAAAGGAGTGCCTAATATCTCAGTTAACCAAACAGATACATAGTTTGCCTATCCTAAGACTGTAATTTCTGCATTACATACAAAAGTGAGTGCAGTGGACCTTCATTAAGGCTTAGATTCTAGTTGTGTTTGACATCAGTGGTTCTTTAAAATAAATGATTTACTGAGGTATTATCCATTGTACCAGTCAAAAGTTATTGGGATCAATGGCACTAATCTTTTTTTATTCATTTTAAAAGAAAAGGAGATTTGAATGATGATCAGAAAAAACTTTTTCAGAGTGCAAAGAGTATCTCTTTGCCCCTCACCAGAACATTCAAAGCCAGTTCTCAAAAAAAACAGTGGTTTAAAAAACAAGAACTGTTTAGATTGTTTTAAAGCACACTAATCTCACAGCAACAAGTTGAAATTTTCTTAAGACTCCTTTAGACCCCTGCAATGAATAGTTTTACATGTGAGGTGCATATACATCCCCTGCCTCATGTAATGCAAGTCAAAGAAAACTTTTTTTCTTTAGTTTTGAAAAGCCATACAACTGAGAAGTGCACAACACCAAGACCATGTTATACGTGCTGGCCTTGTCAACTTCTAAGGAAAGACTGAACACTTGAGAACCAAAACTAATCTTAAAAAGCCAGGCAGGAACAGTAATTCATAAGAGACATGCTCAAAGTGAAAAGAAATACTTTTTAGATGTCTGTGTATGTGAAAAAAGGTATCACTTTAACATAAATTGGTGATACAAATGTCTAAATAAACTCCCAGCTCCGATCTATTCACCAGCATCCAAAAAAAATCAATGCTGAAAAACATGCTATTAGTAATGAAGTCTAACTACAGTGTTGTAAACTAAATAAAAGCAAAATGAGAACTAATCTGCAGATTATAGGACCTCCCTTTATCTTGGCTTAAATTTAATCAACCACTTATTAAAAAGCTGTTGTGAAATAAAACATCCAAGGGCAGTTTTCTCTATTAACAAACAATTTTCAAGCAGTCTAATACTAGGAGTACAAGGGTCACTGTACACACACTTATGACAAGCAACTTTTACTCAGTGCAATGCTTTTTAGAAGCTTTGTTACTGTCACAGTGACCTTGTTTTGCTATTACGCAAGGTCCTAACCTGTTCTTTAGTGAACCTTCCTATTAGGAAGAAGCCTATAAATACAGATCTGGTAAAAGCAGAAAAGCACCATAAATAACTTGGTCTCAATTATTATCAAGTTGGTCACCTTCAGATGATGTACATGAACTGTTCAGTGCTTTGCAAAGCCCCTTCTTCACAAGACATCACTTAATCTAGGGCCCCAAAATGACTCCTCTGGCTATATGAAGCACCACAAAATGAGTGCAAAACTCCACTGTGGGGAGGGCAGAACCTTTCTTACAGAATGGCAGAACAAGCTCCTTTAGCAGCTCATCACAAACACAAACTTTGCCTCTCACTCGTCCACACTGACATATCATATTTTTGCTTAACTATCACAGTAGGCAAAGGTCAAAGCATGGACACAGAGGAAGGGAAAAAAAATAGTAAAACGGGGAGGAAGCACACCACAAAAAACCCGAACCAAGCCCACGCCATAACAACAAATACGAAAACATCTCCTGGCAAAACCAAGCATTCCTCTGCAGACCACGCTCCCTGGAGAGCCCAAGCCTGCAGACCACCAAGAGCGCAGGCCGGCCCGCTGCTGCTGTCAGAGGCCTCTCGCTGCCTCTCGCCGCCGCTGCCCCGGGCTGCCCGCCCCCAGGTAGGTGCCTCCAGGCGGCTCCGGGACCCGGGGCGGGGCAGGCAGCAGCAGGTGGGTGGCTGCTCTGCCCAGCACCCATGGCACACGCGAAACCCCGGCCGGAGCTTGGCTGTGCCAAACCACCGCGGCTCACGCGTCAGGCACTGGGTCCAAGGCACAGCTGGAAGGAATTAGGATATCAGGACAGGGGCAGGACATCCTGGCTGGGGCAGGACATCCACTGCTGACAGGGGCGCAGCGGCGCGGGTCCCTGCGTGTGTTTAAAGAGCAGAAATCACGCGTTAGGGGGGTTACCAACTTTGGGCAGTGCCGGGCCGGGCTCGGAGGGCAGCAGCTCCCGAGGGCAGCAGAAGGCACGGCCGTGACCCCTGCACGGCCTTGGCACGGCCGGGGCCCGGCACGGCAAGCGCTCCCCCGCCGCCCCGCTTCTCTCCTCTGCAAGAAACGACCCGCTTTGTCCCGGCGAAGCCGGACCGGCCCCCCCGGGGCACCTGCCAGGGCCGCGGGCAGCGGCGGCTGCGCGAAGCCCGCACCGCCCGGGCTCCCCCAGCAGTTCCGCCGCCTCCCGCCAGTGCGGAACACCCGGCCGGCGCTCACCTCCTCCGGCGCCCGTCACCAGCACCACCCGCCCGTCGAACCTCAGCCCCGCCATCGCTCCGCGCCGCCCGGCCGCACTGCTCTGCCGGCCTGGCCCCGCTGCGCCCACTCGGCCCCAGCGCTCCGCCGGCCCGCCCCACTCCCCCGCCGGCCCGCCCCACTGCGCGGCCCGCCCCCGGGAGAGGCGCCGCGGGGCGGGGAGAGCCGCCGCACCGCGCATGCGCCAGCACCGCCGCCCGCTGGGAACTGTAGTGCGCGATGGGACGGGATGGGCTGGGAGGGGAGAGGGAGGGAAGCGGGGAGGAAGGGATGGGGAATGGAGGGGCGGGAAGGAGGGGAGAGAAAGGAACAAGGGTTGTCGAAAAGAAGGGAAGGGATATGATGGGATGGGGTGAGGGGAGGAAGGAAAGTTTTCGGGAAGTTTAAGGAAAGGGAAGGGAAGGGAAGTGGGAAGGATGGGAGAGGAAGGGTTGGGGGAGGGAAAGGATACGATGGGATGAGGAGAGAAAGGGGATGGGGAGGGGAAAGGAACGGGTGGGGAAGGGATGGGGAATGGAGGGGAGAGAAGGGGATGGGGAAGGGAAGGGGAGAGGAAGGGAGAAGGAGGGGAAAGGAAGGGATGGGGTGGGGAAAGGAAGAGGAAAGGTACGGAAGGGATGCAGAGTGCAAGGCAAGGCCCCGGGACGGAGGCGGTGGTGCCCGGGATCAGCACCGCCCAGCACTGCTTTTCCAGGCTGGTTGTGAAAGGTGGGAAAGAGTGGGCTGTGCTGTCGGGCATGGATTGCCCGACATGGATGTCCTGCGGAGCGGGATTGCGAGACCAGGCTGCCCTGGTGTAAGACATCAGCCTCTGCCTAAAGTTAATCCATAGTTACTTCGTTCATATTAATCTTACAGTTCATGGTGTGCAGTTTTCTTTGGTCTGTTTACTATTTCCCAATCCAAATCACTGTTTTCAGCTCTGGTTGTGAGAACTCTGTGTATCGAGTAATTAAAGTGCAATTGCCCGCCCTTTCTTTGCCCGGCGGGTTTGGCTGCCCGTGAGCAGGGGGCGGTGCTGGGTGCAGTGCCCGGGGGCTGCAGGGCACTGGGGTGACAGTGCCAGGCACAGCATTCCCGCCGCATCCAAAGGACCCTCGGAGCGGGTGCTGCTGGTGCCTCTCTAGGAACGTGTTTAAGAAAAGATAAAACCTATTTTGCAGTCATTGTGAAGGAGTGGGGAAGATGAGGGAGGAACAGCTCTGCAGACACACTGGTTGGAGAAGGAGGAGTGAGAGAAGGTGCTTCAGCTGCAGGAGCAGGTTCCCCGGAGCGCCTAGAACACACCACAGTGAGACAGCCCCTGGAGCAGGTTTGCTGGCAGGACTTGTGATCCCATGGAGGACTGGAGCAGCCTGTTCCTGGAGGAATTCACCCTGTGGGAGGGACCCATGCTGGAGCAGTCCATGAAGAACTGCAGCCTGTGGGAGTGACCCCATGGTGAAGCAAAGGAAAGAGTGAGGTGGACAGAGTAGCAGAGAGTGCATTGTGTGTAGTTGAGCCAGCTGGTGGGCTGAATACAAAAGTACACATTTAATCATTATATTATTGCAGGAGTAGTGTGAGATGCTGTTATTCAGCATGTAACTGTGCTGGAGTTTCATAGGGCCACTGCTTATGTCTAGGGGGTGCTCAGGGAGCAGAGGATTGCATAAGGCACACACAGAAATATTTTTGGGGGAAATCATCTGCTTATTCCCTCTGCACAGATGAACTTTAATTGACGAGTAACCTTTCTTGTAAACTTTGGATTATTTCTGAGCTAATAGAAAGGAAAATTGGTTTTGCTGCCTTGATATCTTCTTGGTTGTGAATACCTTACTGTCTACACTAAAGAAAAGTGATAGTTTCCTGAGTGACAGCTATTTGGAGACTTCCAAAATAGAATAAATTATCATTTCTGACCTCAAATTATCATTCTCCTCTTGTTAGCCATTCAGGGGCAGGGAGCAGCTTCCTCCAGCCATCGGAGGTGCAATTACAAGAAGGCTCTAGCAAGCTCGGCAAATAGGAGCAGGCAAATGGGTGTGGCACATCATTGAGAGCATGGCATGGCAGTTTGTGTGGCAGTTCATGCAGGCACGGCAACCAGGCAGGGTTGCAGTCATCGTCCTGCTAGTGGGGTTTTTATTTTGTGTTGGGATTTTGTTTGTTTTGGGATTGGTCTTTTTCAGCAATGGCATCCAAACGATCAAAAGCTATAGCTAGTAAAAGTGTGCCAACCCAAACAGAAAGCCCCAAGAAGGACACATCTGTCCAGACACATTCCTGTAAGGAGTGCTTGAGCCTGTCAGTAGTACATGGGGATGGTGCAAAAGATGCCTGCCCATGGTGTGAACAGGTGAATGATCTCTGTCTGGGGAAGAACTTAGGGAAGAAGTAGAAAGACTAAGGAGTATTAGGGAAAGGGAAATAGATGGGTGGAGTTTCACCATTCCATCCCTGAGAGAAGCCCACCAGGAGTCACAGGACTCCCATGCCTCCCTACCATTAGGCAGAAGGTGGAGACCTAAAAGAGGAAGGCAAGTGGAAATGGGTCCCTACTCAGGGAGGAAATGAAAATTCCTCCTGACCCCCAAGAAAAAATCTGCCCAGAGAGCTTCCCAACTCCACTCCATCTGTCAGACAGATCTCTACCTCTAGCACAAAAAAGAAAACAAGGGTAGTTGTAGTGGGTGACTCCCTTCTGAAAGGAACAGAGGGCCCTCTATGTTGACCATACCCATCCCACAGGGAGCTCTGCTGCCTCCCTGGGGCCTGGGTATGGGATATTACCAGGAGACTGCCTGGGCTGATTCAGCCCTCTGATTATTACCCACTGCTGATACTCCAGGCTGGCAGTGATGAGTGCTGTTGTGTGCTTATGCTGTTCTAGAGACTTCTCCCCAGCAGAAACCTGTACCATCCCATGCTGTAATCTTATTGGTTTACCCCTTTCTCCTCCCTGGCTCCTCCCCTCTGGCTTCCCCTAGTTGGTTCTTCTGAGTAACCACGCCTCTGTTCCCTCTCCTGATAACCCGCTGAGAGAGCGGAACCATCTTGGAGGGGGTTCAACATCTTGGCTTTCCAGCACCCCGAACCCTCCCCGGCCTCTCCGTCCCTCTCCACCCTCCTCTGACCCTCGACTGTGGACCTTAATAAATCCCTGGAAAGTTCAGATGGTGATCCTGCATTTCTTCCATCGCCACACCTCCACGGAGTCTCGCGTCCCCCGCAGCTCCACTGCCTGCTACAGCCACGTGTCTGCCTGGCGTGTTCTGGCCACGGGCGGCTCCCTGCACATTGCAGCGTGGGGTGGCCGCTTGTGAATCGTGATTCCACGCTGCCACAGATGAGCTTGAAAATAAGAGCACAGGGCAACTGGAAAGGACTTCAGAGCTCTGGGTCGAGTGGTTGATAGGGCAGGAGCACAGGTGGTATTCTGCTCAGTCCCTTCAATGTCAGGGACAAATGATGAAAGGAACAGCAGAACCTGCATTATCAACAAGTGGCTCAAGGGCTGGTGCCATTGGCAGAATTTTGGGTTCTTTGATCATGGGGCAACTTTTATGGCACCTGGCCTGCTGGAGCCACATGGGCTTGTTCTGTCTTTCAAGGGCAAAAGGATTCTAGCCCATGAATTGGCAGGACTGATGGAGAGAGCTTTAAATTAGGTTTGGAGGGGGAAGGGGTGCAAGCTGGCTCTCCAGAAACAAGCCCAAGGGTGGTAGGCCAGGGCAAGGAGTGAAACCAGCAGCCCAGCTGAAGTGCATGTACACTGATGCAAGCAGCATGGGCAACCAACAAGAGGAGGTGGAGGCCATGGTACAGGTAAGAAAGCTGTGACACAGCCACCGTCATGGAAACATGATGGGATGAGTCGCATAACTGGAGCGCTGCAATGGATGGCTACAAGCTCTACAGAAGAGGCAGCAGAGGGAGAAGTGGAGATGTAGCTCTTTGTATTAGGGAGGCTCTCGACACCATGGAAACTGAGATTAATGATACTAAGGTTGAGTGCCTAGGGGTAAGAATTCAGTAGGAAGGCCAACAAAGCTGATGTCCTGGTGGGAGTCTGTTATAGACCATCCAACCAGGATGAAGCGCTGGGTAACTTACTCTACCAGCAGCTGGAAGTTATTTCAGGATCACCAAAAAGTGTTCTTGTAGGTGACTTCAATCTGCCAGATATCTGCTGGGAACTCAACACAGCAGAGAAGAGACAGTCCAGGAGGTTCTTAAGAGGGTGTGGAGGACAACTTCCTGTCACAGCTGGTGAGTGAGCCTACCAGGGCAGGGGCTATGCTACAGCTGCTGTTTGCAAACAGAGATGGGCTGGTAGGAGATGTGGTGGTGAGAGGCTGCCTGGGGCACAGTGATCATAAAATTATAGAGTTTTCAATATCTGGTGAAACGAGGGACATCAGTAAAACTTCCACACTGGATTTCTGGAGGGCAGACTTTGGCCTATTCAAGAGACTTATTTGGAGAGTACCTTGGGAAGAGTCCTTAAATACAAATGGAGTCCAGGAAGGATGAATGTACTTCAAAACAGAAATCTTGAAGGCACAGGAAGAGACTCTCCTTGTGTGCTGAAAGATGATCTGATGAGAAAAACAACAGGCCTGGATGGACAAGGAGCTTTTGAAGGAACTAAAGAAGCAAAAGAGGGTGTATCACCTTTGGAAGGAGGGTCAGATATCTCAGGAAATGCTTAAGGCAGTTTCTAGGGCATGTAGGAAAAAAATGAGACAGGCAAAAGCCCAGTTAGAATTCAATCTAGACACTTCTGTGAAGGACAATAAAAATATTTTTATAAACACATTAATAGTTAAAGGAAGGGCAAGAACAACCTCCATTCTCTATAAGAGGTGGAAAGTAATTTAGTAATGAAAGACAAGGAAAAGGCAGAGGTACTTAACACCTTCTTTGCCTCAACTTTCAACAGAAAGACAGGTTGTGCTCAGGACAACTGTCCTCCTGGGCTGGTAGATGGTGTCAAGGAACAGAACAGCTGCCCTGCTATCCAGGAGGAAGCAGTCAGAGACCTGCTGAGCCACTCAGATGCTCATGAATCTATGGGACCAGATGGGATCCATCCTAGGCTGATGAGGGAGCTGGCAGATGAGCTTGCAAAGCCTTTCTCCATCATTTCCCATCAGTCCTGGCTCAGCAGGGAGGTCCCAGGTGACTGGAAGGTGGACAATGGGACGCCCATCCACAAGAAGGGCTGGAAGGAGGATCCAGGAAACTACAGAGCTGTCAGCCTGACCTCAGTGCCTGGCAAAGTTATGGAGCCTTGGTGCCATCACACAGCATCTACTGGGGGATCAGACCCAGCCAGCATGGGTTAAGGAGAGGCAGGTCACATTTGACCAACCTGATCTCCTTTTACGACCAGGTGACCTGCCTGGTGGATGTGGGAAAGGCTGTGGATGTTGTCTACCTGGACTTTATCAAAGCCTTTGATGCTGTGTCCCACAGCATCCTCCTGGAAAAGCTGGCAGCCCATGGCTTGGACAGGAGCACTCCTTGCTGGGTCAAGAACTTCCTGGATGGCTGGGCCCAGAGTGTGGTGGTGAACACTGCTGAATCCAGCTGGCAGCCAGTCACAAGTGGTGTCCCCCAGGGATCAGTGCTATCTTCACTGATGATCTGGATGAGGGGGCTGAGTCCTCCATCAGTAAATTTGCAGATGACACCAAGCTGGGAGATGTGTCAATCTGCTGCAGGGTAGAAGGGCTCTGGGAGGACCTGGCCAGGCTGGATAGATGGGCTGAGTCCAACAACGTGAAGTCTAACAAGTCCCAAGTGCCGAGTCTGCACTTTGGCCACAACAATCCCCTGCAGTGCTACCAGCTGGGGACAGAGTGGCTGGACAGTGGCCAGGCAGAAAGGGACCTGGGGGTACTGGTCAAGAGCCAACTGAACATGAGCCAACAGCATGTCCAGGTGGCCAAGAAGGCCAATGGCACCCTGGCCTGTATCAGCAATAGTGTGGCCAGCAGGAGCAGAGAAGTCACTCTTCCCCTGTATTTGGCACTAGTGAGGCTGCACCTTGAGCACTGTGTCCAGTTCTGGGCCCCTCAATTTAGGAAAGACGTTGAGATGCTCAAACCCAGAGGAGGGCAGCAAGACTGGTAGTGAAGGGCCTGGAACACAAGCCCAGTGAAGAATGGCTGAGGCAGCTGCAGTTTTTTTGCCTGAGGAGGCTCAGGGGAGACCATATCACTCTCTACAACTACCTGGAAGAAGGTCATAGCCAGGTGGGGGTTGGCCTCTTCTCCAAGGCAACCACCGACAACAAGAGGACACAGTCTTAAGCTGCGCCAGGGGGAGTTTAGGTTAGACATCAGGAAAAAATTCTTCAGCCAAAGAGGGATTGGGCACTGGAATCATCTGCCCAGGGAGGTTGTGGAATCACAGTCCCTGGATGTGTATACAAAAAGACTGAATGTAGCACTCACTGCCGTGGTTTAGTTGATGCGGTGGTGTTAGGTCACAGACTGGACTTGATGATCTCAAATGTATTCTCCAACCTAGTTCATTCGGTGTGATTCTGTGTGGCAATCACTCCTTCAGAAACAGTAGGAACAGGCGAATGGTGTGTGATTTTATGGCCCAGCGTTGGGCTCGCAGGGGTTTGGAAACACCAAGTGCAACTTTCGCTGTGAGCACTAGAGCGAGCTCGTGGTACGGTGAAACTGCCGCAGTGCCACATTCACGGTACCACCCACGGGGAAACTGCTGGAAACTACACCAAAAAAACACATTTCTGGAGGCACGCAAGGCAACATGCGTTAGGCAAATAGCCTACAACGAATCGCAAGTTTTAAGTGTGGGAAATATTACTGAGTGTGCACGGAGGGAGCCCATTGCACTGGCAGTGTGTTACACTGTGTGACAGCACAAAATACCTTCGCAGCTAACTAAACTTCCGAAGTTTGACTGTTTCGTTTCAGTGCAGCTCAACAGGATAGCGGATTTCCCAGCAGTGAGAGGCTCGGTGCAGCTGGGTGTGTTTTGCAGAGAGATCATCGCAGACTGTGGTTTGGCTGTGCTGTGCTTGGCCGCAGGAGGAAGCTCTTTCCTGGGGGGAGGAGGGCAGAGCAGTGAGTCAGACTGCAATTGCTCTGTCGGAGGAAGTAACAGATTGAGCCCTTAACATCTGTGAGCTTTGGTTTAGCCTCGACACTCAATATTTTGTTTATCGTTGCTACAGCGTGGGATTGGGCTCCCACCTGGGAAAAGAAAGGGAAGTGCCCAGGATACTGAGAGAGCAGCATCTAGTAAGACTGGAAATACCCACAAGGACTGGTCATCCTTTCAGAACCAATTTTATTTGCATTATCCCTCATGTCATCATATCAATCTAGAGCAGTGGAGATTTGTAGGCGCTTCTATAAACAAGTCCTAAGAGAACCTGGTTCATTTTCAGTGCTGATTCTGTCCAGCACCAGATCATACATGTTGTTGAATAAGCCATTTCAGCTCTAGCCTTTCACATTCCATAGTCTTCCATCTCCTGTTTTTTATAGATGATGGGCTATTAAAGGACACGACTTACTCTTGAATTTACCTAGAAGTCAGTAGTTACATGGCCCAAATAAAACCAGTCCCTGAGGTAGTTCTGTAGAAGAATTCATTCTTTAGACCAAACAAACGGGCCTTGTTAGCAAGTCAGGACCTTTTATAGCTTATTTTTGTGCATAGACTGGGAATAAAATCAAGAAAGAGCTGACACCTCAAAACAACAAACAAGAGTTTCCTGAACAGATTGGGGTCTTTCCCTGTAAAACACAAAAGTGCACTGGAGAGACAGTACATCACTTCAATAGTTTACGTTTTTAAAGTGAAACTTGTCTGTATTAAAAACATCCGAAATACAAAGAACCACTCAGGATGGAAAGGTGTTTGATGGGTTCCATTAGCAGTCAGAAGAGCTTTGTTCCAAAACTCACACGGCTATCAGAAAATATCTGCATCAGCCTGAAACAAGGTATGAGGGTTGCTACTATTTGCTGCTAACCAAAGTGAGGTGATGGTAGAAACATGAATTCAGGTGGAAACGTGAAGAGAGTAGGTGTCAAGCCACAAATCAAGAGCAGGTGTCACAGTGGTTTTTCAGTGATTGAGCCATGGTGCAAGAGTAATAGCAGGATATCTACATTCCAAACTCAGCCAGACAGGGTTTAAACTCATTGAAACTGGTAGCAAAATAAATGAGTTCAAAAAGAAGGACGAAATTTGCTTTATTTTGTCTCTCAGTGAGCAGTGTGAACTGACATATATTAACATTTATACAGACATATCAGACATTTTTCACCAGGAAATATTTGCCAAAAACCCCACACAGTACCTTGTAATACTGAATGTGATAATGTTTCCTTCCTGTTATGCTTCAATGCCTAGAGCAGGTAACTTTTATTAACAGAGAATTTTCATGTTGTGCACTGAAACAAATTTGGTGTGTGCTCTAACGTCATTCTTCTGATTAATAGGTTAGATAATTGGGTTGGGCCTTTTTTCTTTAAATCTTTTATAATCTAGTAGGTTGCATGTGTTGTAGGTTCTGTAGGAGTCTTAATCCCATTGGAAGTGGTTTATACTGTCTGCAGCTGGAGGCGGGAGCACCTTGGAAACTTTTATATCAGAGGGAATAAAAAAGTTGCCTGACTTTCTTTTAGTCTGTGTTTTTTAATATTGCTAAAAGATCTTTTTGGATCATAAAGCTAATTTTCAAGTACTTTATTTGCTTTTTAAATGGTTTTGCTCATGGAGATTTGCAAAGGCCTGTTCACTGGGAACACAGACTTGTCTGCAAACATGAGTGAAGGGGAAGAAGTTTCTCACCATCACCAGGAACTAGATATTGAATCCACGTCAAAATCTGTAGCACCTTTCACTGAACAATGCAAAAGCATGGCCTCCAACAGATGGTGCCTCCCCAAAGCCTTAGTGCTCTAAAAGTCTCTGGGGCTTTGAAGATAGAAGTTTTTTGCAGTGACCAAAGATGCCTTGCTTGCAGACAGGTCATCCTCCCCATTTCCCCTGTCTCTCTCTGCAGCCATTCTCTGGCTGCCAGCACAGAGAGGTCATGGAGGGGTCTCAGCACTGAGTGGTCACATGTGTTTCTCTCACAGAAACCAGCTGTATGGCCCACCTCACCATAGTAGTTAGTCTCTCCGTAAAACTGTTTAGCTTAAACCACTTAGAAACCCCCACTGAGGAATTCTTCATAGCTTGACTATGGTATTTCTGTTGATACCTTTCATCTGCAGGAAGAGCGTAAAGCAGTATTTCCATTCCAGCTTGCATTCTCTTGTCTTCTTTTATTTTTCTGCAAGCCTACAGCATTTACCAAATGGGTTTTTTCTTGCCATTGAATCCATTGTTTGTCACCCTCAGAACTTGCAAAGCAGCTTTCCTGATGAGACGTTGAGGAGCAGCCTACTGTGTAGTTAACAGTGCACACATTCTTATGCACCAACTGCAAATGTAAATGCAAACATTTTTATAGCTGTTGTCAACAACCCACATCACAGGAGGTCTCATATCCCTGTTTTGGCAAGAAACATTAATTTTGGCATTTGTTGCACATACCACTCAATTAAGTGGAAAAATCATGCAGGGGGCACAAGCAGAGCGCTATGGAAGTTCTCCATTTGATTCCATCAGAGACTTAGGATTTAAGGGAGACCGAAGCCCTGGGTCAGTCAGGGCTCGGTGGACTGCTGAGCAGGTATGAAGTAACACAGTAGTAGAACAAACTTTTAAAGCAGAAACTAGTTGCTTGTGCACATCTACAGCTTTGAAAATGCATCCTGTGGTGAGACGTTAGCAAAAGGTTATGGTGTTACTCCCATAACCTTTCACAGTCACTCATAACACAATCACTCTTATTTCATCCTAAATTATTCTTCCTGAAAAACCCATTAAATTGGTTGCCTTGAAGAAAAAATAAAAAGTAAAAAAGACAGTAAAACCCTACATGGACTGAAAATGAGAACTAAAATAAGAGGTAAAAAGCTTGGTAAATAACCATATGTCGCATTCTGTGGAAATCAGATGCATATTTGCACTACTACCAAGTTATCAGTAAACAGATTCTGCAGATGAGCTGAATTTTTGATAAATAGACGGAAGACTTGAAATGCCTCCTGAGAAAACTGTTTTGGTGCAGTTGCTTCCTGAATTAACAGCCATATAGAGATTTAGAACAGCTAAAATTCCAAGAGGTTCTGCTCATAGAATAAATTGAGGCAGCTCCTTTAATGAACACAAAGTGTGCACAAAAGATAAGTTAGTTTTGAACTGTGCCTTCTAAAATGGCCTCTTCTCTCAAGCTGCCACCAAGGGCATTTTACAGTTCTTAATACCAATTTTACAGTATTTTTTCTCTGTGCACAACATACATTAATTTCCCTCAGATAAACAGCAGAGTTCCAGTTGTCTCTCAGAAATACCTACTCTGCCAGCTTCCATCAAAACCATCCCAAGAATGCAAATGAAAACAAAATACCACAGGTTTAGGTTGCCTATATTCTGTGGTAAGAATTCCTCCCCAACCTAAGTAAAGAACAATTTTAGTCAAAAATACATGAAGTATGGAATAGCCTTCTACCTAGAAGCAAGATGGAGAAGTCAACTAACTTATAAACACTTTTTCCTGTAGTTTGCTTGTATTCCTCTTCAGCACTTGCTCTCCTAATCAGAAATGACGTGGGAAGTCAGAATACCCCAGCCTAGGTTCTTCCAGCTTCAAACAGTAGCAAAGACTATTTTTCTTTGATACGGTTTTATAAAGGGCCTGTTTCTCTATTTTGCAGAATGAGCCTCTCAGTTCTAGCTTTGAGGTAAACTGTAGATTGCAGTGCCATAGGATACTGGAACTGTAGGAATAAATACACTGTCTTACTTAGCCAAAATCAAATGCCTGTGCTTACAGTAGGCAATAGTCCTTATCACAGTGTGGATGGCAAAGCAAACTTAATGAGATCTTTGTCTGATCACAGCCCTTCCTCCCAGAAAAGTGCTGAGCTTTTCTTTCCACTTTTCCCTAATAGTTTCTCATATGATGGCACAGCAAATGTACCTTTGGGAGTGTCCATACCACTGAAATCAAGTTAGGCAGCCTGTAACTGAGACAGCTTTTTAGTTGGGCAAAGAGACTCACTTTAGTTCCAAGGATGAGATAATTTTTCGGTTGCTGAATTATCAAGATCCTTGAGATACAGAACCAGCTCTCTTGAAAGTAATAGCTGATCTCATGTCATGTCCCTAGACCGATGCACTTTTTCCCCCTCTGGCTCAAAGCCTCATGGGGTAATAGACCAGACTGCCTCCATCTCTTTTATTTGTGCAATCTCTTTGTAGGCCTAGCAGATCATACAGAGTTGTAGGTCATGACTCTCCACAAAAATAAAACCGAGCCCCTAACGAACAAAGCAAAAAACCACAGTATCTCCATTCCAGTCAGTGAAGTAAGCTGAAAGCATCAGCTCAGTGCTTCTGGACTGGGGAAAGGCTGTCCTTTCAAGTCACAGAAACCCCTAATTAATAGTAGGCTATCAACAGCCAGGGGACTTTATTCTCAGAACCCTAGCCAAGCCCAGCTACTGAAATAGATTCCTCAAATAAAAGAGCAAATATAAAAAATAAAAAAGAAAGCCAAGTAGTTTTTCAACACTACTTGGTAATTCAGCATAACTAGAGCATTTGTATTCCCCCACAAGAGAGGAACGGTTGGGGTATGTGGGGCCCACTTGAACTGATTAATTTCAACTACACCACCATGCTCTTTTTATTAGAAAACCCTCACACAACTTAAATGGAACAATATTCTTCATCCACCATTAGCTTGACCAGAACAATCAACAATAAATGAATTCTGAAAAAATGTACTTCAAAATGTCCCACAAATGTCTTGCAAATGAAGAGCTTTAGGCTGCCACATTTAAAGTCTCTGAAAAGATGCCAGCAGAAACTGGAAATTAAGTGTGTGAAAATCCAACAAATTTTCTTTTAGAATGACCTGCATTTATGAAAACCTTCAGAATTATTTCCACTATGAATTTTCCTTATAGGACACAAGGTATCTACTGACTAATGAAAAAAACCCAAGGTATCTAGGAAGTACAAGACCAGCTGCTATTTTGTTTCATCTCGTATTTATATGCACAATAACAGCACATTTTAAACCCAAATATTTAATACAAACTGAAACAGGAATTAATTTGTCATGAAGCCAATGGAAAGTATGATTTTAAAATCGAGTGTTAAGATTTTTACAGTAGACAGTGGAAGGCTTTACATGTAAAAGTAATTTAAATCTAAATCATAGTAACTGTAGGAAGCTCCACCTTTGTCCTCCACCTACCATACCAAGACTTTCCCACAGGGGAGAACAACAAATAGCAAATAAATTTTGTTAGCTTGGGAAAGCTGGGCAAGCAAAGTACCTTTTAAATTACATTATTCTTAATCATTGTCGTCTGCTTCTTTGTTTGATACTGTGTAATTAAGGTACATCCCAAAGTTAGAAGACACTTCTTTTCAATTTGCTCCCTAATAGAAAGAAATGCCATAAAGGGATGTTTGTCCAGAAACTGGTGTTGTGCTAGCAAATAGAAATTTACAGATGGTTAGAAAATATACCTCAGCATCTGTATTTCCCAAGCTCACAAGTGGGTATTGATTCAGAAATGTCTTGCCTGTAAATCTCTAATTCAAAATCAGAAAACCGAAGTCTAAATAATAAAAGTGACTATTAAGAAAAGTGAGGTCACTTCAGCAATTTGCAGTTTAAACATTAAGAAATCTTGATTTGTTATATAGATTGAGAACTATTGTAACTGAGAAAGCTCTTTGACATAGCCTGTATGGAGATACTGTTCCTTTATTTTTATAAACATAAAAGAAATCATATGTCAACCTAAAATATTTAATACTATATATGAACTACAAGGCTGCAATATAATTTCAGCTGCAGTATGCAAAATTCAGTATGAAAAGATTAGAAAATTAGAATGGATAATTATTTCAAAACTTCCTTGTAATGCAAGTTGTCTTGTTGTTCTTGGGTTTCAGTGTCTTTTTTTTTTTTTTTTTAACAAACTGGAAATAACCATATTACTAACTCTAAATTTTCTGAGTAATTGTCACAGTGTAGTTTTGCAAAGTGATTTGGTTTTAAGATAAATATTAAACTGTGCTCTCCCAAACGAAGCTTCATTTATGTGAAAAACTTAGAAGTAAGATATTACAGAAATTTTCTGGCTAACTATAATGTCTTTTCACAGTTATTTTATCCAGAGCACAGATGTTTGCCACTTAACCATGAATGTCTGGTGACCTGCCCATATCTCAATAAAAAGCAGTTATGACAAAGTTCTGCACATGCTTATGAAAACAAGGATCTTCATTTCATGTACATGAAGTATACCCTCTGTAATGCATTTGAAAGCACTTTTGGGGAAAAAAAAGGGTTCAAAAATACATATAGTAAGATCACATCTAAATGCTTACTACACTGCTGAGGGTATAGATTATAGCCAAAACAGTATTAACAATTAAATCAAGATGTAGATTGTTCTTTCAGAGATCAAATTACATTGCAAACCCACCCACTCACCCTGCAAAAAACCCCAACCAAACACGAAAGCAGTGTTTGTGTTTTTTCATTATGTGAAGCAGGTAACATAGTCTATCTACTCTCGTCCTTAGCATACACAATGTAATGTAATCCTGAGGTAAAAACAGTAGGGAAGGAGCTGACCTGTCTCCAGGGTAGTTCAAGGGCAGGAAGAGGAAAGGAAAGCTATGGTAGCAGGTCATCAGCCAGCCAGTGCTCATCACTGAGAGACCATCCCAGCCCATACCACGTACAGCTTACCCAACCTTCTGTCCTCTCTGACAGTGAGGTGGTGTGGATTCCTCTCTGCTACACCCTGAAAATGAGCATGCTCTGCTCCCTTAAAGAGCTTCATGCAGAATTCCAGTTTACCTTTAAATAGTTAAATTATAGCCGTTACAGCTACAAGGGGCTGGAAAGTGACTGAAACCAACTGCTATCACAATCTGTTCCCTATTTTCTTGAGAAAATGTAATCTCACTAGGGAGAGATATGAAAAAGCAGTTGGCCATCTCCTCACTCCATTGTTTTACAAGAATTTATGGGTGGGGTTGGGTCTTTTTTTAGAAGAGAGATGATTTGGTATTTTCCTTTTAGGAAAAAAAATAAAACCAAAGCCACAAATCACCCCACATCAGTTGCTGAAAGCTTCCAAATTCCTGATAATCTCTGTACCTCCTAAACGGAGATAAATCTCAAGAGAGCTCAAGGCCAAGAATAAGGCTTGCAACTTACCCAACTGTGTCTTCTTGTTTGCTTGTCTGTGCAAAAAAACATAATTAAGGGGTGGCTAAAAGTTCCACTGAATCCCTTGTAAGGTGGCCCACACAAAACAGCCCTGAGAACCTCCCTGTATTTTGTTTTCATTGTTTCATTTCATTGTCTGGATGAGATCATGTTTGCTTATGTATTGCAAAATGTATCCAAGGTCTGACTTAGCACCTTTTCAATGCCTCTATAAGGCTATAAAACTAGTTTTAACTTCCAAAACTTCAGCAACACGCATTTTGATGGCATTAGGCTTTTTCTATATTAACTAAGCATTGAAAGGACATTAAAAATATGCAACACCTGAGGTACTGAGATTTAAAATCCTATTATAAAATGAATCTATGATGACTGGATCTTAATGGATTAATAATTATTATCCTATTAAAACACAGTATTATCAATTTTGCAACACTAATGTCATTGTGTTACCTATAATTAAACAGTACAACTGTAATCTTTTTCAAACTCTTGACTCTGTCAAGTTTCTGCTAGAGGGTCAATGCCTTCATACAAGTATACTACAGTGAAAAATCCTGTCACTTTATTCTTGAATTTTCAAAACTAAAGCTACTCTTTATGTATGCTGCAGGAAAAATAAACTAACTACAAAAGTATACAGCTTGAGTGCTATGTCATGTCAGAAGTACATGGTAGGTGTTTGGAAACCCAACACAATTGGTGTCTTTCATCATTATGGAAGTTACTTCTTTGTAATTCAAAATGAATGCCAGACAAGAACCATTGTTACAGCATCTCAGAAGAATGTAACTCAATTGTGAGCTAAATATAAGTTCTCTTAGCTGTCAAGTTTTCATGTTTATAATCAAATCTCCATGGGCAATTTTCACTTTTTCTAACAAGTAAAGGGCCAGATAGTGTAGCTCAGTAAGAAAGTACTGGGTACTGAAAATATACATAGCTCATATACATGTGAGTAGATGTTAATTATCAATGCACAAAAACTGTTTCAGCATTTTTTATCCCAGAGAAAATTCAAATTTTAGCAATCAAAATATTTTCGGTCATGGTCAAAGAAAATCTGTGCTTTACACAGCACATACATGTAACACACCTCGTTCTAAACAAGGTACTGTCCTCTCCTTTCAGTAACTCTTACCATTTATTATAAACTACGCTATTTTGGGAGTATCAGGACAGGATTTAAAAATAGGATTTGTAGATAAAACTGTTTTAATTTCTAGAAGTCAAGTTCCTTTTTATTCTCACCCCGGGAAGAAGAATTGGTAAAGAAAACAGCTTTCTCTTTCTAGGTGGGAAGATAAAATAAAGACACCAAAAACTTAACTCTTTAAAATTTGTGCAATTTTTCCCATGATGTTGCATCCCTGTACATGACTTCTGATGGACAAACCCACAGGGTATTTACTGTTTAGGTAAAAGGGAAGGGATCTTACATGATATTCCTTCAGATCTCAACCTAATAATTTGCTTCCTGGCAAATTCTGTTGTACTGTCCTTACATCAGCTCCCAGTTGTTTTCAGACTAGTAGACATTAATCTTCTCTCTCTGCTGAACACCATTGGCTTCCACAAAATCAGTTCACATTTTGAACACATTTCTCTGGCACATTTCTAGAAATATTAAGAGCCTAATTACCAACCTAACATGAACAAAACCTGATTTTCTGTCTTAAAAATTGCAAGTTATGCTGAAACCATATGTCAGATGGTGCAATGCTTTTGTTGCTGGCACAATTTAGAATTTAATATGTGACAAGGGGGGAAAAAAAAAAGGCAAGAGAAGTTTGGAGTGCAAATATTCTTTGGTTTACTCATTAAAACAAAAGGACACAGCAAACAGCAAAAACACTGGCAATTAAATAAACAGCAAATTCTTTATATGCTTCCTAACAAAAAGTCTTTGGCTGTCTGAAATGCATTAACTTCATGCTTTTAAGTACATTACAGTGTCTAGAAAGTCACATTTTTTATCCCCAATGTCAAGGCAGAGAGAAGATGAGGAAGAAAAAGAAGGATAAAAGGTAGGAAGTAGGAAAAGAAGAAAAAATTTATTCAAAATTCCATTTTTCCATTAGTTAAATAGCATACAACACAATGATAACACTAATTTCTGTTTCTAGTTTCATTGTACACAAAGCAAATTGGCTTGAAATTTATTTATCAGCTTTTGTGAATTCACATCATCATACACATCAGACTAGTATATCAAATATACTGACTCACATCTTCTCAAAAACAATTGTGACCCTTCCAACCCAAATGATTGATTCTATGATTCTACTAGCAGAGTTCTAAATATTTTAAGGAATTGCACAGAGAAGTCACTGTGTTTTACCTTATCATAGGCAGAGTTAATTCTGTACCACAAGCAGTTTCTTGGGAATACTATTCCCCAGTTCGGCTATTTTACTGTAGCTTATTCCTCAAATAATCCCCATGTAATCAAAGGAAGCAAGCACCTGTGCAGGTCTGTAAGGATCTCTAGTTGGGAGATCCTGCCTTGCAGACAGGAAGTTTTCACCTCTGAGCTGGAGATGCACAAGCCTGCTGTTAAGACTCTGACAGCATCACTGATTTTATTTAAAACTCAATGCTTTGTAATGGCAACACTAGGAAGCAGTTATCTGTGCAGAGAGCATAAAAGACTATAAATGAATCAAATATGTCTATTTTACAAGTAACTGAAAGAAATTACAGAGTGTACCATCACCATGATAGTCTGTTACCAACATTACTGGACTCTGATAGTTTAGAATTAATTCTGTAAATCTGTGAGAGATGTGGATTGTCTGACAGCATATTGTTTTTGTTTGTATATCTATCTTGCAAGTCTCTTACTCTACATGAACTTTTCTGTTTGATTGTTTTTATCAAGCTGTTTCCAGGCAAAGCACACTAAGAAAAGTCATGTGCAGTTTTTCTTCCAGATGGACTGTGAATAGCAACTGATAGCGCATAGTAAGAAATCAATTAATAAAGATATTTAGGAAAGATTTGTCATAATGTAAAAAAACCTCTTTGCATGCTCCCTTATTCCTTCATAAATCAACAGTGTTCCATCTACAAATAACTCATAGGCAGTCACCTCTAACACAAGTACTTATATGTTCCCCTCATCTAGCATTTTGTTGACCCCATCACAAAGTTTCTGCAAATGGATTTTATAAGGTCCAAAAGGATTGTACAAGGCAGCCAAGAATTCACAATCAGAGAAATGATCAAACACATTGTTGACGCGTCCATGTGACTTTGCAGTTAAGTGACGCTGAATGATTTCATGAAGCAGCTCTCTACATTCATTTAACAGTTTGGACAAAAAGTTCCTGTCGAAGGTATAATCCACCTGATGGAAACTGACCACGGTCTTAGCCAGCTGATGAACCTTCTTCTTGAATTTCTCCATCAGTGCTATTTCATCCTGATTAAATTGGTTGTTCCTGTAGAGAATTGCCAACTTGAGGACTATTTTAATGAGGTTTTTTATGATCTTCTCTGCTTCTTTCTTATTTTGTGTATATTCCTTTGTTACTCTGTAAAGCTCATCTAAAACATCACTGCTTGTATCATCGATCAAAGTAGTTGCTATTGATTTGGACACCATTTTTCCAAGTATCTTCTTCTGGGCCTGAATGGCCAGACTTTTGGAGTTGAAGACATCTGTGGCCACTAGGGGAAGAAAAAAAGTATGCAGTCAATACTTTGAAATGTACATTCTCTGGACAGCAAATTGAGGAACATTTCCATACTTATACATTCACGTAAGTCTTACTACGTGTCACAAAAATAATGCAATGTAGTTGCAGATAAAAACATTTAAATCCCTAAAACTCTATTCCCTTTAGGTTTACATTCTTTCAGACTGTTTTACTTTTGAGAAAATACCAACTGAACCTGCCCAGAAATGGTTTAGAAGATCTCTTCATATATGGATCAATGGAATTTCAAACTGAGGCAATAAACCTGCCTTATTTGATCAGATGAGCTGCAAATCTAATCTGATTACCGCATTCATAATGAAATCTGAAACCAGGATTATCCCAATGTCATGACAAATAACCACTGCTACTCAAACAGATAATAATTCAGTGAAGCAACCATTATGAAGTCTTTTCCTGCTTAGCATTTTACATGGTCAGTGAATGCAGACACCAAACATCTACTAATTTTTTTTTTTTTTAAGATATCCATTTTATACATTTCTATGGATATCCATGCAGAAATACTAAAGAGAGACAAAAATCCATTGTCAACAAACAGCACTGAGATTCTCTGGCTGCAATCTGAAGATGCTAGTTTTCAGAAGAAAAGCAAGTACAGATTAACATTTCTATGTCTCATATATAATGCAGTAAAAGCCAGAAATTAACTTTCTAGGAATTGTCATAATACTTTTGAGCACAGTCTTTGAAAAGTGTCATTCTGTGACCAATGAAGTAGATCTTAGGACAGATTTCGACCTCTAAAATTACGTCTGATTGCACTAATACACCCAATGACTGGTTTGTAATTCTGTTCAGACTCTTAAAAACCCCCAAACAGTCTTTCAGAAACTTGACTTGTGAAATGTTATCGTGCGTTCTGTTGTCAGCAACAATTTTTTTAAAGCACCCTCCCTTGGCAGCATTCTCTCCACTAGACATGTGTGAGTTTGTATTTTCAGGTAGAATTGTCTGGGAAATGGCTGCCTTTGTCCTGCAGCTCTCTTGGAGTCTCAGACAGGCCAAAGGAAAGCTACATCTGTTTACATTTACTGTACATATGAAAGGTTTGCTTAGCAAACACAGGGACTGGAAATATTTTCTTTTTTTTTTTTTTTCCCTTTCAATGAAAACATCAACTCTGCAGATGTCAGACAGTAAGTCCCTGAATTTGGAAAAGGTTTCCTCTTAACTGCTGGTATGTGGGCAGCTGGGTGTGTTCAGACTCAGGGTGCCTCAGGGGTTCCAGCAAATAGAAGAAACTTGTCCTTCAGGACATGAAACACAGATCTGTATGTTTAATTCAAGTGTATCTTTGAGAAACTTAATAACAAGCTCTTTTTTTGTCATCCCATAAACTTTCAAGTAGGTTTGTTTCTTAGAACTCTCAGTGCATATCAGTACTTTGTTTCGAAGCGTGAAGTGTCTGAACACATTTTTTAAAATCTTTACTACAAGAGGACACTCAAAAACCAAAGAACCCCTTGTTAACTATCGTGGGCAAAGCACTCAAGATCACAAGACAGACACACTTCTCAACCACAAAGATACAGGAAGACATTAAAGATGCTGAGCAGTCATTCTGAACTGAAAATATTTGATTCGCTTTCTGCGGTTTTAAATATAAAACTGCAACAGTTACTGTTAAAGTAAAACTAATCCAAGTGTTCCACAGGGTAGTCAAAATACTAGAACTCAAGAGCCAAGGCTTTACCGATGAATGGTAACTGTTTTTTCCTTTCCAAAACAGGAATATCAATTGTTATTTCATGACTTTTATTACTTAAAGTCTTCTCATTAATGCTCGTGATGTCTTCTTTCTGATACTCCCTATGTATATAGATGTTCATTCTAATAGCAGTTACTGTTTCAATGTATCTTCTGCAAATCTGCAGAGAAAAACCTACATGATATAGATATATCTATATTTTAGGCATTCTTATAAAATAATATCACACAGAATGCTCCAGTGTAATTCCATCCTGAACAATTCTCTGTTTCTAAATCCATATAACCTGTCTCCAGAAAGTCATGCAAACACTCACGTATATGGTTCTAACATAATAACCTGCAAAGCATCAATTACAAGAAACTGAAAACATGGCAGTTTCCTAAATATTTTACCGATTTTCAACAAAAAACCTCTTGTATTACAAATTTTACATTTTACACAGTACACCTCAACATGTAGTTACCTTTGCTAACTAAAACAGGAATTGCTCCATTCCAAAAGATACTAAACCCTTAAAGGTATTTTTCTGAAATCTGTCCAAGTTTTGAGACTATCCAGCATGGCTTACTTTCTATCTACTACGCTATAAATACACCAGAATTCAGCTTCATTTTCCCTGTGCTGTTACACGGCTTCTAATTTAATTGCTAAATACGTAAATTTTATACTTCAGTATTACAATCAATCCCAAAAGGAATTTGCTAACTTTTTGTATTTTATAATCAGAATTTTTCCTCCTTACCAATGACAAATACTTAAATTATATTCCACAGCTTGAATAAAACCTGCTTTGAGCAGTAAGATTATAAAGCTTCTTCAGAATGAACACACATACTTGCTTAAATAACAGTAAAACTATTACTTACTTGTTCATCTAATGTAATTGCAGCTTTTATTGCTGACAGCAGAAAGGGAAGCAAAATACCCAAGGCGAAGACTGGCCTGTGGCTTATTTATTCTGGTAAATCCAGCGCACACTTTATCATGCACTTGGAAACGTTGTCAGAAGCTATCACAGAGTGAATACGGGGTTTTCCCCCTCACCGTGACAGCAGCTCTTCTCAGCTACCTTTCCCTCCTGCCTGCAGCGCTTCATTTTGCTTTGGCACCTCAAAATGCAAAAAACCATCGCAGTGGTTTCACTTCCTCGGGGAGAGAGCTGAAAGGAAATTGCAGCGCTGAGCAAGCAGTGCAACAGCGAGGGCTGCTCCTGCCGACTGACAGCTGGGAGAGTTCGCACACAGGGAGCGACAAGAAAGGTCCTGTGACTCCAGGGGACAGGTGACGTGTCACGAAGAGGTTAAAACATTAACCTGGGATCTGTGGGTGAAGATGCTCAGTGAATCAGAGGTGCCTGAGTCACAGGTCGTGCTGGGGAGGGCAGCCGGGCACCCCCTTCCAAACCCCTGACTGCAATTTCAGATATGAGCACCTGAAAATGCACATTTATACAGCTACCTAGGGATGACTGTATGCTGCCACCTTTTAAAAGTGACTACAGTAGCTGGCCTGGCTGTCTGACCACACCTTTTGTTTTGACAGGTTACATCCTTGCATTTTAAACTGAAATAGTGTCATTTCCCTTGTGACCTGTAGGTAATCACACTAATTTTTAGTGTCCCTCAGTTTGGTTTACCCCATGACTGCCCTTTATAGCTCAAATTTCTTTCCTCTGCAGTTTTACACTTTACTTTTTAAAAGGTTATTATCAAAAAATACCCCTTTGAAATCAATGGGATGTCATTTTCTGCACAACCTATACAAATAAGCATGATTATGTACAGTAAAGCCACAGCTCCACAGAGGAAAGTTGTCCAAGAGGAAAGGCTCTCAGAGGAAATCCTGCTTCCAATACTTTGAAATTTACAAGATCAATCTTAGGAATAGGGCAGACATCTGAAAAATCTCCTAAGTTATGATTTAGATGAGTAAACAAGGTACTAGGGACCGCCTCCTGTGAAAGTTGTGAGCTCAGTGATTATGAAACTTCTTGATTTTCGTAACCAAGCACACACTATGCATGTTTGACATGGTATTTTCTGTATTAAAGTGAATAAATACTGGACATGTAGAATTCTGGATGTGTTTTTCCCAAAATATTTTACCATGCAGAGGTTTTCCCTAAACTGTGGTGGAAATATAAACTTTCAGTGAAAAATTTAAAATTGTGGTTAATAGTCTCTCAGGAGACTGCTAAAAAGTACAAGGAGACTCATACTTATGGCTGCAATGTTGACTTTTCCCTCACATGGAAGCTAGCTCACCGCCCTCCCTACTGTGGCAAGTGACTATTACACTGTTACCACATACCCTATGTCTCAACTCTATTTAAATTGGAAAAAAGAAAAAAAATAAAAGGTAGTATTTGGAAATAAAACCAACTTTTTTTTTCCTCAAGACAACAGCCTGTGGTAGAGTCAACATCACTTGGGGCTGAATGTATATAATCTCATGTACATTGACAATGAATGCTTGAGTCACTGAATATTTTTAAACTTCTCATAATGAAGGAAAAGAAAAAAAAGGCATCCAGTAAAAAAACTACAGCGAACCTTGTTAAATTCCACGGTCAAGTCAAGAGCTGAGCTTTCTGATACTCACTGTGTTGATACAACAATCCCAAAGGAAGAGAAAATATGACTGTGAAATGCTGCTGCCTGAGCCCCAGTTCTCATTTTAGTCACTGACACATCACGTGCTGCACGAGTAAGGCACAAAAATGAGGGCTTTTGGGTAAGGCACAAAAAACACCAACATGGGCTTGGAAGGAAAGAGACAGCCTTTGACTGAAGGGCTGGCTGAAGGCTTCAGGCAGCATTTAAAAGACAATCACATAGCATTGAGAAATATGGCAATGGACTTCCTGCCAGGAGTCCTGCGTGGATGTGTGTGTCTGCCTCTCTACGGACTGTGTGAGAACCACAGCTAAAAGCCTGCACATGCCATACAAATTGCATGTTCAGTCAGACTCCTGCAGTGAAAGAGCACCATTTCCCTGGAGGGAGGCAACTTGAAATCAAGTGGAATTGACAGTGTTAAGCTCCCTGAGTGTATGTGACCATGAGTCATGCACCTCCAAAATCATGAGATCGCCTAGATATGAAGGGATAAAAGAATTACTGAATTTTTAATCTTTTTGTGCTTTCTGCTTTCTGGGTCTTTACAGGTCTACCCTTGTTTTCAGGAATGATACAGGCCCAGATATATAAAAAAAAAGAAATAGAGGCATATAAATATATGAATTCATGTATAAATACATGACTTCAGTAAGGTAAAGCTCCAATGGTGATAAACTACAAGAGTTAGCAGTGAACAAACAAGTTCTGAAGTACAAAATAGGCAGAAATAGTCATAAACCTGTTACCAGGGCTGTAATAACTTTGACAATATACTCATTACATGATAATATGATTAAAAAACATGAGTGGTAGGATACAGACTATGAATTCTTCAGATATGAATAAGGTAAGTTGATTTTTCTAGCTGCCACATGATATATATAGCTTCTTCTTAATAACCATCTGAGCAAGTGAGTCACAGTTTCAAAAAGGTTTTTAAATGCTCCTTTTTTTTCTTTTTAAACAGAAGACTCAGTGTTTTGACTCTTATCTAAGTGCTTCAAAGTTTCTTGGGTGAAAGATATGTCAAAGTCCTTACAATCCTTCCAGAAATTCTTCCAGAATTCCTTCCAAAAATACAGCAGTTCCCAGACGGCCACTTCAGCATATTGGCCAGTCTCCACATTCACATGCATTTGTTCACTTGTTGCCTTTTCAAAAGCTGATGAAAACTGAGGCTTGCACCAGACATGCAAGACCAGAAGCCCTGAGAGCTTTCGCTCTTCAACCTCAGACACTGGGAGTGCAACTTCTCAGCTGGCTGAGGGCAGGAGTGGGAAGAGACCAGGACAGCCACAAAGTTTATTGACAGAGGGACATCAGCAGGGCAGATAGCTGGGGCAAGCACCATCAGGCAGTGAAAAACCCAGAGAGCAAATGGCTAAGTGCAGAAGGAGGAATGAAAAAAAACCCTCAAACAAGGACCCTGTACAGTACTTGCTTCTTTGACATACACCTTTACTTTTTTAATTCATGTACACAAGGTCCTTATTGGAAGATCAAATATTTTACTTGGCACCTTGTGTTTAAAAAGAGGAATTTATATACGAATACCAGTTTTAACTAGAAAACAGTTTAAACTAAAATTTTCAATGCATACAAAGCATTCTTTCATAGGAAACATTTGCTTACAGTTCTCTTAACAGATACAGTAAATTGTACTAAATTCTTGCTTGCAATAATTGTTACCAACTGAGCATAAAATGAGAATGTTAATTATTCAAGCAACGCACACTAGTTCTAGTATTCATACTGGAAGATCTTCAAAAGAAAAAATGCTCCATCTGAAGCCAAGCCTAATGCATGGCAAATATTGCATGAGCAGTCTTACTGGATTTGGAAGTTGGCTATGAGGCTGCAAGTGACTCTGGAGCAACAGTTTATCAAGAAATTTTGCAAAAAAATATGGCTAATGAAGCATTTTTGAAAATACAGACTATGTCTAATCTGCATACTCATACTGAAAGTGAGCATACATTCAGCTACAGAAACATGGGAAAAATAAAAGCCAGCACATGCCATTTAGAACAGCTTCTTTTCACTCAGTAAAATGCTGAATAAGTCATTGACAATATGTTTGCAAAACATAATTGACATTGTTATATGCTTCTGCATTTTGCTATTTAATTCTAACATTAGTGTATTAAAATGTCCAAAATTTTAAGAACAGCAAAATAGGACCCACATTCTAGCTGCAAACACAAAACCAAACTATTAAAAAACCCAGGAAATAAAACACCTTTCAGATCCAGAGGTGAGAAGAATTGCCAAAAAATGTATCTGAAGGTTATGGTTGGGTAGAGCGGCTAGCAATGATGCTATTTCCAATAAGAATGTTACAGAGTTTTGCAGTCCCATGGGAGCAGTCAGTGCCAACAAGTTATTCTGGTTTTACATGCTTGTGCTTCCCACAGCCAGACTGTGCATCACATGATACATATACTGTAGCTGATTTAGAAATTTTAAAAAGCCTTCTAAAAGTCATTTTTCCTAAGACCTCTGTATGTATTTTAATTAACAGGGTAGCTTTAAAAAGAAGAAAAAAAAAAAAAATCAGATTAACCTCTGATGACTGTTCACAGAAAAGAATATTTCAACATACACTATATATTAAACAGACAAAATGACAGCTACACAGAGCAGTGTCATGAACTTAATTTGGTATTTCAGTCCTCTGCCTCCATTTGTTATCCTCGTTGGAATGTAACAACTGGTGCAGTGTTGGTAAATATGCAGCATGTATATTTCAGCTGTTGGCCTTTGCAGGGCTATATTAGGTTCCTCTGTATCTACCAGGTGTCCATGCACAGTGAATAGCAACACTGAACAAATCTTTTCACAGGAAATAAAGTGTATCTTATGTCACTCCTTCCAATCAATCAAATGCAATGCAGGTACTCTGTGTTTTGTCCAGCCTTAGGAATATGTACCGAACTGCAGCAAGGAACAGTGTCAAGCTCCCTAAGCCAAGTGGAACCCAAAACCTGAAGTTTAAAAAAAGAGGTACGTAATTGCTCTTAAAACCATCCTGGCAAAAGGAATGTTTTCTCACAAAAAACCCAAAACAAACAAAAACACAACAGCAACAACAAAAAGCCAACAAAACCAAAACCCACCAACTAAAACACTTAGCTGTAGGCCCAGGACCTATATGCTTATAAAAAAGGAGTTCCTAGCTTGAACATAGAAGGAATAACTTTGAGGCCAGGAACCCTGGAGAACTTGAAATCCATTGCAGAAACTTAAATTTGAGATGGGGCAGTGGTAGAATTTAAGATTAAGATATATGTTGCAAAAACATAATAAACTGGAAGGTCCAGACAAGGTGCCAATCTAGCATAGGAGTGACAGGGAACTCAATCACAAGGCAAACGTCACAACCTGGCTGTCAAAATGCAAAGGGCTTGTATTTGAATCACATGCAAAGAAAGTCAAAGCAGAGGCTTCAGAGAGTTCAAATGACACAGAAGTTTGTGAGGGATCTTACAATGTCTTTGAAAGTAGTTAATGTTTTTCTTGTATTTCTAGTTCTGGTTCTCTTTTCTTCTCTGTGTTGATCTGTAGCTACACTGTCTGTTTCTTACAGAGAGGATGGGAGTCCCTTGGTATGTCTTTCATCATAATGTTGAGAGTAGGCTGGATTGCTACCATTCATTTCATATGTGTGTGTAGGTGTGTGTGTGTAAATACATACATACATATATATATATATATAGCTTCCGAGGTACTGAAAACTGCCACAGCTACAGGCCAGCTACATAAAATCTAGCAGTGATTACCGGTGCTTTCAGTTCTCAGGTGTCTGACTGGTATATTCATTTCCAATATCAACACTGAATTATAGATTATAAAACATAAGAAAATATGCTGTCTAAGAATTTTACTTATCAGATATTGGCTGTTCTTTAGGCTTAAGGCACTAGTGATACTCTTCATCTCTTCTTCAGTTTTTAATTTTTCACTCCCCTTTTTCCTGTTTTATAGCACAAAGGAAAAACGTTATGGCATTCAATGCATGGCTGTACAGAGAATATATGCTTTGTCCACCCTTTGAGACCAGTCACTCATGGTACCTGTGATGATGGAAGACTACACTTGGTGGCTGAAATGGTCATTTTCTCTGCACAGCTAACATGCTTACTTTCCTCTTCCACAAGGAGCAAAATAAACCAACCCCTGAGTTTTAAGCTCTTTTCCCAATATTTAATAGCTACAGCCCGTTTCCTCTGTATCCATACTTCAGCTACCATGACCTTCAATCAAACTTCCAATTGTGAAACCAGTGGCTGAGAGTCTTTTCACTTCTCTACTCCCTTGCAGTCAGTCAGCACTGACTCTCCAAGACCCAAGTACATAGTTTATTTTTCATAGGCTTTGCTTTGACTCCTCTTTATTTCCGCTAGTGCCACTCAAACTCACTTTTAAAGTATTTGACTTAACACCAAAACTCTCAAACACAAACTAAGACTGTCAAAACACCAGTCCACCTAGTCCACCTCCCCATGTAACTTAAGAGTTTGGTGTTGCTTTCACTAATGTCACTAAATTCTAGTGGAATATAAAACATAAGAGAAAAATTAGGTCTTCAATACTGTTAGCAACTTAATCTTCTGTAAAATTGAATCTTCTGGTTAAATGCTGTATGTGTGGCACTGTCATTCTCTTCTGCATTAGGAAGCAGTATTATTTGGACACAGAACTTTGTTAGCTGGCAAAGGAGTAGCAATCCTTTTTATTTTTAAAATATTTTTAAACTTATTTTTAAATGTTGCAAGTATATTTACTGACTAAAAACTGGACAGCCTCCAGAGGTCCCTTTCAGCCTCAACTGCTCTGTCATTTGTAAAACCTGAATCTACTCTGTAATTCACTTCTTGGGGCAAAGCACATGAGACTTGACTGCATTGTTTTTTACAGCTGTTGACTGCTGCAGAATTCGACCATTTAGCTTCTTGACTTTGCATCGGCATCAAATGACATCTGCATCTAGGTGATGGACAGCAGTGATCAGCTATGAAGGGAGATACAATAGGAGGAAAGGCTGTTGTACCTTGAGATTTTCAAGATTATTGCCCACAGTAAGAAGGAGGGAATGCAAATTTGAGCCCGGAGAAGGAAAGCCCTCAAGTAGTGAATAGAAACATCAATCTAAATTTCAAATATTTGCACTGAAATAAAAATGTCAACAGTTTCTCTTTTCCTCACTATACTGCTGTCCTCTCATAACACACCGCAACAAAGGGATCAACATTTAACTGTAAGTAACATCATAACTGTAAGTTACATCATCATGTAACTGCAAGTAACATCTCTTTCAACAGATTTTGATACCACCTGCTTGTTGCAAAGAAAGGTGAGTTTAAACATACATCCCACGACACCAATGTCTTGCATCGCAGAATTTAAATCCCTAACTTTCAGCATTGAGGACAAGGCTGTGAGCTTGATGAGGACATCTTACCACAAGATACCAGAGTCAAACTTTATTTCTACCACTTCCTGAAGTATCCACCATTTCTGTTCATAGATGCTCAAATTAATGATTCATTGTTTCAAGTTCCTAAAGTAAATTCTACATCACTATTTCTCAGTGAATATTTCTAAAACAAAGGTTTTTAAGTGAACAGAAACATCCATTCATTTTCTTATTTGCAAGTAGTAAAAAACAGCCCTTAGAATCTGTCGCTGAAATATTTGCGTCATCTGCTTACTTCTGTTAACATGAAACCAAAATTTTATTCTTTCTATAAATAAAAATTTTGTAGAATAGTTTTGCCAAGTGGATATAGCAAAAGCAAAACCAGACCTCATGAATGCCCCAGGTTTTAAAACAATGGAGTTTCTGCATTTTTCAAAGTTTCCTCCACACCTCTTTGAAGTTAATTAAGTGGATGCTTGTCTGTGCATGCACTAAGTCAGTGCTTTATTAATTCATGTATGAATGTAAACATTTTGGGATAGAGACTTGAGGGTATCACATTCTTAGAGATCCACCAAAATCACAGGGCAGTCAGCAATGCCTTAGAGAAACTTGCAATTACTGGCCTTTATAGATACATAAAACCATCTCAGAATATGTCCCTGGAATTTCAGGTTTCAAACCTTTCAAGGATAAATGCTCTGAAATAAATGAGGTGCTTATTCCCACTTTACTGCAATTTACTCTCATTACTGCAAACTGCCAGCAGGACAGGACTCTGTGCAGACACCCTGACATTTGTATATTATATGTCAAACTGAAATGTAGGCTTTCCCTATTGCTATGCAAAACATACTATCTGATCTTTCACTACTAATCTGCATAGCTACAAACACTGATGCTAAATTCTGCAAAAGCTGGAGAAAATTAAATTAGTTTATACAGTGTGTATCCATTCCTCTGTATTGCTTCTGCTGAATCAGTTCTGTAGGGAAGATTTTGAATCCCAAGATCCCCAGACTGAATCCAACATGCCATGCTGAGGTGTGAGCTCTCTACCTCTCACTGTGCACCAGCCCAGCACAAGAAATGAGCCACACACCAGAACTGTGACAGGGAATCAACTGATGAAACAGAGTCAACTCACAACACAACCCAGGCAGAGAATCCCAGGGATGAGAACAAAATTTATGAGAAAACATAAACTTCCCAAAGTTATGAATGTAGAAACAATATCTCAAAGAACAGGTCTCTCAGTCTGTCCCCTTCTCCTTCAAAGCAAGACTATGCCCAAATGAGCACAGGTTTAAGGCTTGTGCTTTTGCTGACACGGTGGTTAAAACAACCACGTTTTTGGCAGTTGCACTTTATCACTAATCCCACTGTGTATCCTGTCCTGTAGTCACGACAGAGATGTGCCCACAAAACAGGAAGTGTAGACCTACCATTAAAAAACACAAGCAACTCATCAAATGCAATTACGCAAACCAAGAAAACATGAACATCTGTAACTTTCAGATTTCCCACCATAAAAAAAACACCTTAATGTCAATATGTATAAGGCTATTGTTCTGATTAGTGCTACTCATTAATGCAGAAACAGTCAGTTTAAGCTCTCAAATTTCTTAATCATAAACATTTCTTAATTCATAAACAGCAGTTGGTACTAATAACAATACTACTGGTGGATCTAATATGGATATAATGGATATATGGATACTAATAACAATACTACTGGATCTATGACGTATCTAACCAATATGCAAACATGAAAAATTAATCTTTAAATATGAAAGAGTAATTCTTGCTTTAAAGCCATTATGAAACAGACGAAACTACTTTAGCCTACCACTTGTATTATGTGTGATGTATGGAAAAATGAAAACCAGAAGTTGTTTCATGAAATAGCATGAAAATCTTTCATACCTCTTTATGAAATGGTCTCCTCTTACCACATTTTGTAATCTAATTGTAACAAAAAAATCAGTCCAGAAGCTTGAAATAACAGCTGCAATATAGTTTTCATTTGCTACATTTATTATCAGAGGAACTCAAAATGCCTGAGCAGTCATGGGATGCATTTTGCTTCTCAACAATCAGCATTTAAGAACCCTTCTAAAACTGTAACATTTAATGGAAGATTTGACCAAACGATAAATCGATACTGATAAAAGGAATTATGTGTGGTTTTGAATAAAAATTGCAAATTACAATTAGTGTTTCAACATTACATTTTCCTTAAGCTATTCCTGGCTAATGTATTACAAAACGCTCATTATTCTTAGAAGCAATTCATTTAGCCTGCTATTACACTTGGAAATAGTAATGGTAAAGAGTACAGCTTTACCAAATGCATGTGCAAGGCCCTTCCCTTACCAAGACACTTCTTTTGATTGTGCAGACATTTGCTGACTTTTGCTCCTGATCTCTAACCTCTGTCTCATTTATGGCAGTGCATAGGTTGCAAAGTCCCCAAAGAAAGCAACCCAAAGGTGTAAGTACAATAATACAGCAAATGCTGTCATCAACAGACAAATGAAAAGTAGATTGGGAAACAGTCCCCAGTACGACAAACAATTTTGGAAGATGAAAATATCCCGGCAGAACTTGAAACCCAAGTATTTTCTTCCCTTACACGGAACATTGTGAATGGTATTGGTCACCCAAGTATCTCCCAAAAAAAAGGAGGTGACAAACTGAAGCTGATCCTACAGACTGCCACCAACATGGGTAGGGAGGTGGAGTGCCTGATACTGACCAAAGATGCGTTGAGAGTGCTAGGTTTGAACATAGTAACAGTGGACCTTACCAACATGTGTAACCTGTTACTGAGTACAGAGTAGAGAGAGTCACGCTCGTTTTGAGGATGCACAGCAAAAGAGAAGAGGGCAAGAGACACAAGCAGCATCAAGGGGAAGTCTCATTAGGCATGACCATCTTCACAGCAAGGGTGGCCAAATACTGAAGTACTAGAGAAGTGCTTGCTAGAGAAGTGGTGATACCACTGCTCTCAAAGACACTGTCATTGTAACTGGAAAAAGCCTGAGCAACTTCATCTAACTTTGAATTTGGATCCATCTTTAAAGCTGGCTCTGCCTCCAGTGGAAGGTTTTTGCCCAGTGACCTCCAGAAACTCCCTAGAGCCTCAATTAATCTATGATTCTCTCTATCAATCAGAAAGCTCAAGGGACTGTATCTTATTTGAAACTAAGCTTGTGAACCTTGCAGTTCATTTTGGATTAAAAGATTTGATTGCATAAGTATAATTATATTAATGGAATTTTCTCAAAGCAATCTAGCATTCAAGCCAACAATCACAGCTAAATGATTAACCTGTTAAGTTTCAGTGATTCTCTGTAGTAATCTATCAGCTACAGCCCATGTTTATCCCATGGCCTGTGCTCAAATTACCACCTCGCTTCCTCATCTGATCCAGCTGCACAGATTAATAAATACATGAGGTACAAAGTGTCCTGCAGAAAACAACTACTGCATATGGACTTCCAAATGTGTTATACAACAAAAAAACATCAGTTGAACTAATTAAATTCTGAGCCTGTAGGAAAAGCAATCAGGGTGGCCATCTGATCCACTCACAAACAGGTTATCTCAAAGATGACCCTGATGTGACCAGCAAAATAAAAACAACCATTCTTTCAATTTTGAAGGGAAGAGGTACAGAGTTTCTCACAGAGTCTTATGGCCTAACAGCCTGAATCAGTGCACTTGCTGACAGATTCAAGAGCCCACATCTCAACAAAGGTGCAGCAGCTGTGCAACAAACCATGGCAGTTGTATTCATGTCCTCAGAGTCCTTTATTTCCTGCATCTTGCTTCATTAAATGTACTATCCCCCACCTAGCCTGTGTACTTTACTCCTACTCCTCTGAATTTCCCATTGCTTCTTCTTCATTAAAGTTTCAGCTTCTTGGTTTTCCTTTTGCCCTGCTATTTGTACCTCTGAGAATGATTTCCTCATGCATATGTTAAGATATTACAGCATCTGGTTAGTAACAGTTCTTTCTAACCTCTCATAAGCTTATTTTCTTTTTTCCTTCTTTCCAGGGATACTTTTTTTCCCCATTGCCCTGTCCTATTACTCTTGAAGTCTAATTCAATACCTTGAATTCAAGGGATAATATACTCATATACAAGGGATTGCACAAAATGCCAAATTGTCAAGCACTGCTATGATTTACAAAGTTGTGTACATGATATGTACAACCACGTCAATCTTTTCATTCTCTTCATCAGCAGTAAGCAAGTTATCTGTGAAATAAAAAGTCCTCAAATTGAGTAATCAAGATCTCTAATACATCCACTGTGGTGAGATGGTACTTCCTGCTCCTGAACTGTTCACTGGCCTTAATGCTTTATGAAGATTATTGTTTTGACAAGAGAGGGTAGTCAAAGAGCAAATGAAACAAAGAAAGCCCACATTTTTTAGTCTTTGGGGTGAGAACAGAAGGTAAATCAAGTCTGTGGGGTTAAGTATTAATTCCATGCTCTACTTCTACAGTTTGGATTTCCCTACTCACTGTTGTAAAATAAGAAAGGGTTCTAACAAATGCTAGCTTTGAAGTTAGTGGGATGGAGAATTATACATTACAGAGTCCCATGTTGTTGGGATGTTGCAGATGGAGTAAGCAGCCTGTAGGATCACAAGAGCAGATGATTTGTTGTCTAAATGAACAAAATTCTAGCTTGGAAAATATGTTCATACATGAGAGCTGACTGCAAATTGTCAAGGAAAATCCATGACTACTTGCAGGAGGGAGTACTAACTTCTTGAAACAGTGAGTGCTCTGTGATTTTATAACCCCTGTGTTGTTCTGAGCTCTTAAAGGAACAAAACAGGTGAGCTCATTCTTCAGTAATCTCATTCGGATTAAAAAAAATGTTAATCATGTCTAAAAAAATCTCCAAGCACTTGTAGGAATGCAGTGATCTCTCTCTCTCCCTTGAAATGTGGTATTCAAAACTAAGTATGATAAAGGTGCAATGCAGGCTCTCACTTGTGCCCAAGTTTGTAATACAATATCCATTGTTTTACAGGCTATGTATTGCATTCACCCTGATACCTGTTATTATTTTACTTCTCCTTTGAGACACTAACTTCTCTTCTGTTATTTTTTAAATATACTGCATAAAACCTGAAGAATGAAGATGAAGTTCTCTGGAGCTTTACATGAATTACTATTTCCTTCTATTGAAGAAACACATTCAGATCACAATAATTCTAATTGGTATAGGCATGTATGTTAACGTGTACTCACAACACACAGTTTTAACACGATGGCATTAAGAACATTCCTTTCAGATCTCAAAAATTAATTCAATCAAATCAAAGCCTGAAACCATTTGGTACCTTCCACAGTAGGTGACATGTAACCAATCAACACCAGAATGAAATTATGCTATGCATCTTAAATGTTAACGTCCATAAGAAGCCTATAACACACAATTTGTTTCATCCTGGGCAAAAGCAATGAAAACAAGAAAATATGAGAGGGTTATTTATATCTTGACAGCTGTTGGAATCTGTAAATGCAATACAGACTGATGCCATACAGACACATGCATGTATTTGCCACAGCATTGTGGGATACAGACGAATACAAAGATTGTTCTGCAGTTACTGAGCAGCATGGCAGGAGGAAAAAACCTTTTTCATGTTACCATTCTAACACAGACCACGGAGACATCAAAGGCAGAAAAGCCCACATACATTGCTGCATACCCTATATCCAGCAATTAGTATAATATATAGTGGGGTAATGACTGTCTTCTAGCAATGTCTTTTTATTCTCTGTTCCTGTTAAAAAAAATTAGATTTTACTTGATGTCAAATGCTCTACCATTATTCGATTAATTACAAAAAGAAAATCTTTAGGAGTTTGGCATTCGAAATTGACTTTGATTTTGGGTTTCACTGAAAGAATGGGTATAGTTCCTTTTCACCATAGTAAAGCTTACAATCTTGGATTTTGTTAGTGGATTTCTAAAAATAATCCACACAATCTATTTTTATAGACATCACAATATTCTCCAATTACTGCACTTCACTTGTATAAAGCAGCTGAAAATGAAGTATTGCTCACTTCAGCATCAGATCATTGGCAGAACATACACAATGTACTATTGTGTCCTCAACTCTCCTTTTCACTGAGGCTGATCTTCCAACACCTCGTCTGGGAGTCACACCTGGAAGCTGCAGCTGAACTCCAGAGCTCCTCACAGACCCCTTCACCAGCTCCTGGCCAGTGATGCTTCCCTGGACAATCGAGCATTTCTGCATTAAAGGAAAACAGAAAAATCTGCCCACGCTTACAAACATCACTAAACCAACATTTTTCATCTAGCCTTCTCATCCTTTCAGTTTTTCGCTTGTAGCAGATTAGCCACTACACCCTTCATCTCTAGCTTTGACCTTGAAATGTACAGAATCTGCTAAAATAACTATTTTATAACTGTCCAAGTGTACATCTATTCCTTCCGTAACAGTCACAGACAGGCCTTTACCTCCTAATTCCTTGGATGGACCATATAATTTGTGGGTGAATCAGAACTTCTCTTCTAGAGTGACATTCATTCTTGCACCTAAGGAAAAAAAAATCAACCACCCCCCCTTTGGAAAACCACTTAAAAATTATATATCCTCAGTATCAAAACCCTGAGCCACACGTTCAGTTTGAATTTGTGAAGCATCAATTTTCTTTACACAAAAAGCATAGTTTCTTCATGAAACAGAGCTAGTTAGTTGCAAGACTTTTCCTATATTATGCTACATACACTAGATTACTTCAAATACACAGGTATTTGACTGTATTTTTCTGTATTTTATGCTTCCATAAATGTCCAATCAGAGTAGGAAAAGCAGTGTAACAACTGCTATTCTACACTTTTACATGTTAATCCCTGTTTTTTATTCCCATACACACTAAACGCCCATTTTCTCATGCATTTTCTAAACTGTTCTTTTAAAGATGTGAATATATTACCAGGAATACATTTACAGACTGACTGAAAACTTTCTCAGTGACATCTGTACCTCATCTTCCCACAATGGTTACTGTTTCATTTTCTATTCTAACACATTAAGAACAAAGAACAGCAAAAACCAAATATTTCCCAAGCTAAAAATAACTAATCAAAAAGCTACCCTTTCTTTTCTGTCTCAGACACCTGCTTCAAATGCCTTTTTTCAGCATGAAAATCCTGGCACCTGAAATTGTTTATGAAGAAACACACAGAAAGACAAACCTATTTAGAGGAGATTTTAAGAATCAGAGTCATCTAAGAAGGCAAGACATTTCTTTAAACAATGAAATCTACATTTAAAATACAGCCAGCTTCATAAAACTGTCTGGAGCTTCCCGTATGAAACCAGAGGATCTTTCCTGCTATAGCATGCAAGCAGATCTCTCCTCCTGTAAAACTCAGGGAGAATGTTCACATATTCTCTTTTTCAAAGTTTCTACAGAGAAAGCATTTTTACAGTTCTGCTTTTCAACAAATTTGTCGTACAGAATCTTCCTGGGGGAAAAAAAAAAGAAAAAAAAGAAAAAAGAAGACCTCTCTTTAGGTCCAGCTGTCCATTTGACAAGAAGACAAATATAAGGATTATTGTTATCAAAACAGAGGCTGTTTGTCTTCATTACAAACCAAGTTCTACCAGCATTATTAGCATTAAGTTTGATTCAAGGCAAGCTGACTTTTTTGCAGATCAACATAACACCCTTCTAAGCAAGTAAAGAGACAGATGTCCCTGGTAATGTTAATTTTCAAGTGAAGGAAGTTGTACAGACTGTGAGGGGAAAACCATCTGAAACATTCAGAAAAGTTCTTGTTCTCAGCCAATACAAAATGCTTAGGTCGCCTTTCTGCTTGCTTTACTGCTGGGGTTTTTAAAGTTGTTTTTCTCAATCATACTGGATCGCTGTATGTTCGAGTATCCCTAAGGACTATGTGTAACCACGAAAAATCAATTCTATTCTAAGAAATCCAGCGTACAACCCCACCACTGCCCCGTTCCCTCATCGGTATAAATGCTCTTTTGTACATAGGCACTTTCAGGAAATCGCCCTCCTCCTCCCCCGCTTGCTCCCCACTGTCCGAACCCCTCTCACACCCCTCCCGATCAACACCAGGGAATAATTGCATTTTTGTTGGAGCACTTCCAGCCCCTCCACACGCTCACTCTGGAAGCAGCAGCAGCACGCTGTAGCTTTGGCACACTCCTCTCTTTTAACACACACACTCTCGCTCGGGCAGGGAACTAAGCAGCATCAATCTTATTATTCCCAAAATAGTGACCTTTCACTTCTCCCCCATGCAACTTCCTCTTCTGCTGAAAAATACAGCGCTTCCAAATTAAAGAAATCTTCCTCTTTCGACATTTGACTAGCAGTGTTTTGAAACTCTGTTTCTCCCACTTATCAGCACTCCATGTGTGAGTAAATCACCAGTGCCGAGACACAGATATCCCTGCCTGGCCAACACTCCGGTCACTTCCCATCCTGCGAAATCGGCAGCACTTCGAATGGTTTTGCAAAGGCCTTTTCCCCTCCCCTCTGAACACCCGAAAGCTAGAGAGAGAGCAGAAACTCTCCTCCATGCTCCGAGAAGCGGAGTGCATATTTCCCCTCCGGTGAAAACAACTAAAAACCGTACCTTCCTTGGGATCATCGGCTTCCGAGCTCATGGTGTCAGGCAGGGCTCTGGGGACCAGATTAACGCTGACGTGCGCGCTGAGATGCAGCCAAAAAGTCAACTTCTCTCTCCCTCTCCCTCTCTCTCTCTCAGGGAAAAAAAAGCCCAAAAAACCCGTAGAAAGAGAGAGAGAGGGTTGGGGTTTTGAGGGGAAAAGTCTACGAATTCAGCAAATCACAACTACCCTGCTTGAAAAGGATCCCGCCCCTTTCTCAGCTGCACACCAGCGACTGTGAAAAAACAGCACCTTCAGATTCTACACGCAGCTGCTGCCGCTTATGAGTCTTATTCTCCCCAGTCTGGAGGAAGGGTGGAGTTTCACTTGTTGCAGCTTGCCAACGTGGTATGAGAACGCCAGCAGGAGAGGCCAAAAAAGCCCTGAGTGCAGAGCAGCGTCTGATTGCGGTGACTGACAATCGCACTGGGGCTCTCTTAACTCGCCGGAAAATCTGTTCCAAATCGTTTTATTTTTAAGCCTAAATTTCAACACAGTTTGCTATCTGGAATTACTTCTGTAGCCTCCGTAATTGCACTGACTAATACTGGATGACTAAATACATGCTTAAAGTAGCAGCTTTCTTTCAGGTAGTTTAAGCTAAATAATTTTCTTTCACTCATTCTCGGTGCATGCCATCTGCCCTGAGACAAGCAAGTCACCTTACCTTCTAGGAAAAAGTACATTATTTCTTTGTGCTACAATTACCCCACATGCATCCCAGAAAAGACTGATCTTTAAACTACTGCGCAATACAGTTTTACAGCAAGAGAACAGGAGTCTTTTGCAGCTGATTCCCAGTTTGCAATGCATCAAAAACGCCTTCAGTGCAAAATCAGAGGGGAATTATTTGGAAGCCTATTCTCAATTAGCACAGCTTCCAGTTAAACCACTGTCATAAGGAACCATCTTTCCCTACTTACTCATCTAATAGATTTTTTAGCACAGTGAACAGGACAAAACCTCACAAGAAACATGATTGCTCTGACAAAGGGAGAGGTGTGGTCTCTCCAGTGCAACCAAATTCCCACCTACTTCTCTGCCAGAGGGTTAAATGTGTAAGCCTGAAGGGCTGTCAGGGTCTCCTGGAAGTAACACGATTAACAGCTATTAACAGTTAGCAAATGTCTTACTGGAGTCATGTAGGAATAAGCATATTTCAGAGTGAAGTCAGAGCCTAAGCTGTTAGCTGCTCTGCACAGAGGAAAAGAAAATAAACTGTTGAGATTGTAACATTCACTTGAAGTCATTACGGCTTGAGCACTCACAAAGCTGGGAAGACCAGATGTAGGTAGGATGGTCTCGTAAATAACACATACACTGTCATGAAGGGGAGTATGAATTCTTTACCTACAGCAAAGTTGCTATGCAGACTGGGATAAAAAATACTTCAGAATGTAAGCACTTTTATCCTTCTTTCAGTTATTTTATGATAAGGACTGTTCTTTGCCATGTACTCCTCCCACACCTAGGAAGGACAGATTTCATTTTATGTAAAGGCTCTTGCTGACACTGCCAATTCCTTGTTTTGCAATACACATAATTCCAGGGGCTCCTTAAAGATATTCCTCAAGAAGCTAGCTGTCTTCTATAGGCCATGTCATCTGTGGTGTAGAAAGCTGCATCCCTCAAAGCACAGAGAATGAAATTGAATATTACCCTAATTACAACACTGGAGCTGCTAAAGAAGCCACGTTTTCAAGGCTTAAAAAAAAAGTTAGAAGTACTAGTTTGGGATAATTACTGTTTAGGAGATTAAAACCACTCAAAAAACTTTGCACAAAATAGACAAGGAACAGGAAGAAACACAGGGTTAGTCCAGAAGAGCTGCAATAGCCTCTGGGGTCCTTTAATCAAAGGAAGTGTTGTAGAGAGATAGGAATATAAGCCAATATCAAGATCCCTGCATGATCAGATTTACAAATTAGATGGATGCCTTTTGTTATTTTAGATGACAGACAGCCACAGAGAGATAGTAAGATTTGTGATTGAATGTCAGCAAGTTCTCCAAATTAAGATTTCTCAAATCTCTCAGAAACTTAAAACCTCACTGGATAGATAACAAAAATACAGTGATTTTGTTTCACTTCTTCCCTACAGAATCAAAATCACATCTCCTCACTGAGTCCTGTTACTCCTGCACAGAGGGTCTCAATTCAGGCTCAAGAAGTTTCTTTTCTTTCATTTTGGTTTTTAGGCTTGTTAAAAACACAGGCACTGGCTGAAAAAGCCCCAACCTGGCTAAAGACTGTTTAGGTGTGTTATTTTCTGATCTCAGGTTAGGCAGGGACTTGTACTGGTGTTTAAGATCGAGGACATTATCACCTTTTTCAGGGTCTACACCCAATGAATTTTAATTATTTTTCTTAGAAAGACAGCAAAAGTAATGGAATGAGGCAAGTAAAAATAAAGCAGAGTCCGTGGAAAACACTGGATCCCAGGTAATGGGTGTCACTACATCTGCAAGGAATTGACTTTTATCTAAGCATGCAGACCGATCTGGATCCCATGGTGAGTAAAAAGTCTGGAAACTAAATAAAGTCCTTATTTAAGTGTAAACTGTGCATGTCATATGGAATAGGAAGGACAAAACAAAGAATGACAAAAATTCTAAAAATTCGTAGCTAAATTTCATAGGACAGATTTTCTTACAGAAAAGTATCTTCCCACAATGAAGGCCTAAAACTCACCACACATTTGGACAGATACTGCCGTGGAGGGAAGGCCAGAATTCCCAGAGGAAGTGTAAATCATTTGTGTGCAACACACAAAAAAATGGGTTGCCATTCTTCAGTGGCTGAAAGCCTCAGAGCTACAAAGCTGGGTAGGACGGGGGGGGTATGGTCCTTTCCACCCTTCTCTGCTCAAACAAAAAAAGTCTGGTTTTACTTTGCAAAAAAATTTTAGCTAGTTTTGGTTTGGCTTGGCTTTTAACTCGTGTTTTGTAAACTGTCCTGACTTCTGCTAAACCCTGAGGGAGTCACAGCGAGAACAGACTAGAGCCAGGCCCTGGCTCACTACAGTAGTACTTGGGGAATTGTGAAGGGACAGTAGCTGTGTGTCAGCACATCCCCAGCCCAGCTCGAAGCCCTGCTTATGTTTTGTGTCACAGTCAATGCTGACACAGCTCTGTTTACAGAAGGATTTGCTTATTAGATACAGAAGTTGCAAATCCTATTACATATTTTATAAATATATAACAAAAATTAAAAGCATCTCAGTAGCAAAAAAATGGAGCTAAAATTGCTGCCAAGAAGATTCTGAAACGTCAAAAAAGACTAAAATGTTTTGTTTCACAAAAAAGAGGAAGCAGCACCACTACCAGAAAAGTATCAGCAAGAAGCTTTCAAAAGGGGGCAGCTGCCATGGAAGCAAGACTGAATCTTCTACTGCAAGAAAAACCCTGTACAGCCCTGGAACGGTTCTAGAGAAGGACATGGTAATGTCACACTTCAGATATTACACATTTACAAGATTTAAAAAAAAATCCCCAAACTTCCCCGCGTTTTGTTAACATAATTAAAGTTGTCTGGTGAATTAACTTCTGCTCTTCCAGAATGTCACTCACATTCAATGGATTGGAAACCTTTAAACAATACAAAAATAAGATCCATACCCAACTACAACTCATTGATACAGATGATAGCCACCAGTCCTTTTCAGTAAGTCAGTGGTGTGTCTTTTGCTGACTGTAACTTACTGAGTTATTTGAAGCCACATGACATGTGGCAGCTGAGTAGATTTGGGTTTCCCACCATATTCCCAACCATGAGGCAAAAGGAAAAGGTGTAGAGGTACCCTAAAAGAGCATAATACAAATAACTGCAGGTATGGTTTCTTTATGCTGTACCAGTAGCTATGCTGTTGAAGTTTTCTTTCCCGTAAATTAGCAGGGTGGAGAATGTTGTGTGGATGGATCAGTTATGAGAAAGCAGAGGTGTTGCACTACACTGTCATGTAAAACTGTTTAGCTGAACAAGTTAAAGGCTTCCACAGCAGTGCTATAAACAAAGCTTCTCAAACAGCTGTTTTCATGGAATAAACTAAAAGATCCCATAAATTAGGCATAATGCTTTGCTATCTAGCAATAACCAAGTTCAAAAAACCTCTTTAATTGTAAACTGTGCATGTGATATGGAATAGAAAGGACAAAACAAAGAATGACAAAAACTCTAAAAATAGAATCCATAGACACAGCTAAATTTTGTAGGGCAGATTCTCTTACAGAAAACAAAAGTAACTTCCTACAATGAAGGGCTTAAAACCCACCACACAATGTCACAGAGGGAAGGCCAGAATTACCAGAGGAAAAATACAAGGAAAGCTTTTGCCATTTTTCTTTTGTAGCCACCAAAAGCTGTTGTACCTATTTCTGATACTAAAGGTTGGGTTAGCAGATTTTCAACTTCTGAGACTCTTCAATGTGTGTGGATTATAGATGCATAAAGCAGATTTTCATACAGGATAAGGAGAACATTGGATACTATCCTGAATCACTCAAGTATTATTTATTTTTATATATAGTTTTCAAAATGTAATGGGAAGTTATGTGCTACACTATAAGTGCATTTCACCTATTGTCAAGAGTTTTGACTTTTTCTCAAACTAATGTCCAGAGAGGGAACAAGACATAATATTGTTATATTTAAGTCTAGATACCTTCCAAGCAGAAAAAAGGGTCTGTTCTGCATATATGTATGGAAAGTCCAAACATGCTGCCCTCTCATATGGGCAGCAAGATGCTTACACAGTATCTCAGAAAAAAACCCATATAAAGAATGGGGTTTTTTTCCTCACACAGATAAGAGGAAAATTGTTAAATTCAAGTCTGGAAGCCACACTGAGGTGTCATCAGGAGATTGACTATAACTACCTCTTCTGCAAGTGGTGTCTTATTGACTTGTAGATTATACCTGAAAGATCTTTTTATAGAAGTTACTGATTGAGTAAGCAGGCAGCTTACTCAAAGACAGCACAGAAGTGTGCCCTTGACTTTCTCCATTGCTCCTTTCCTGCATTCCTTCCAGTATCTCTACAACCTTTTTTCATGCAGGCAAATCATAATTGCACTGAGTTTCAGGATGCACATGTTTATTAAAACAGAAAGTGTTTTTGTTTTCTAACCCTTCTCCATTATTTCAGAATGGTGGACAAGCTCTCAGAGCACTGGGATCTTACAAAAGCAGGACCTGCTACCTCTTCAGCAGTGTCCATGTCCTAGGATGCAGAAATCCACCTGCCAAGCTCCCAGGTGCCCAAGGGTGCAGCACTGGCCTGTGGTCAGTGCCTTCTGCTGCTGCCACTCATGGACACTGTGTGTGCACAAAGCTGCAGATGGACACTGCATATGCAGGATGGGGCACAGGGAAAGTGTGGAGACAGTGGCACAGTCACAGGGAAAAAGTAAAGTTTCACCCTTCTTGCTGAAAGAAAGAATTGTGTTATGCCTGTTTAATCTAAGTTGTTCTGCTTTCAGTTATGCACTTAAGCAGTTATAAACAGACCTTCAAATTAGCAAACCAAGAAGCTATTTTAAAATTATTTCCTAACACAGAGGTAAAGCAACACCATCTGTAGCTGTATGGTTTCTACTATTGCAAAAGAAAGTGCAATATGCACTGTCCATGAGGTGTGAGCACAGCAAAACCAAATTCCAACTCTTATGCAATTTAATTATTTTGGACTTGAGTAAAACAAAAATCTTTATTGGCTATGAGATTTTAATAGTGACATTTATACAGTTCTATAAATAAGAATATTAGGTACAATAGCCTATCTATTGCTGTAGCCAGACTTTACTACTGTTTCATCTTCTACCATAAACCAGGCATATATCAAGATAACCTAGACAGTGCTTAGCTTATGACCAATGTCAGAAATACTGTTTTCAGCAGCATTCAGTGTTCCCATGTAGCAGCACAACTCTAACATCTCAGTTATATACGGTGTAGAATTTTAAAGCAGTTTTTCTTCATGCACATAAACTATCAGGAACTATTTTTATCTTAGGAAAATTCAGCCTACCAAAAGATAGAGAAAGAAAATAAACAAAATATTAGCAGGTTGAGCTATAAACCAGATCTGAAAAATATGTGTAGTCCTGGGTTTGGTCTGATTGTTGCTGCTTGTTATTCCTTAATTCGTTATTTCCCCTTTGCACAACAGACTTCAGACCAAAGCAGATGATTACAGCACTTGCTGAAATGCTCACAATACTCCCACCTGTTGGGGAAACCCATGAATTATACTCTAGCATATGCTTCTACCATAAGAATAATAAATTATAAAAAGTTAACAATTATAATTTAACAGATAACAAAAACATATCAGTTAAAACTGATCCCCTAATAAAATTGTCACCTGACAATTTTACCAGGGGACCACCCAACAGCATTTGCACCATGCTTGGCATCCAGGACCTCATTCTATTCTTCTCCACTCCCCATGCTGTCCTCCTTTCCTGTTTCTAGACCCTCCTAGATGTTAAAACATCCATTCTGCACTTGCCACTGGTTTACTGAGGGCTGCCCATTCTTTCATTTCCAAATGGTAAGAGCAAAGCATGACAAACCTGGTGTGAATGAACTCACACCATGCTGCTGGTGTGGCCTTCAGAGTAAGTGAAATCTGGGGCTTCCCCAGGGAGAAAGCTGTACAACAGCATGTCTGAAGACCTCCTTTTGACAACAAACTGGCTGAATGAGAAGCAGTGAGGGGTGACAAATGAATTCACAATAAGCCTACCAAGCGAGGGATAGGAAAAAGCAGCATGTAGGGGACAGATCCTGGATTCCATACAGATGCAAGTAAACTTCCCTAAGAGGTAGTCCTCACCTCAGCTCTTCTCTCAGACAGAAAAAGGACAAGGAGAGAGCAGGAACACAAATGTACAAAAGGCTTCATAAAGTTTTGAATGATACCATAATGAATCTGCTTAATATTGAATATAACTTTGCTGCAACATTTGAAAGTCCCACCTTTGCAATACCCATGATCACATTTATAAATACTCAGAGCTGAGAGCACAAGAAGACAGCATGATAGCAACCATCTTGCAAACTGTGAAGACAGCATGCAGTGTGCATCTTCCAAACTTCTGTCCTTGTAACAAACTTTGGTATTTTAAGTTTCCAAGAAGTGACAACAATTGCTTTTAAGCTATTGTGTACTCTACCCAAAATCTCCTGTGGTTAAGAGGTGAGGAAACTCCTTCACTTAGCCTCAAAATGAAGCTTTCTTCAATTTTATCTTCAATTTTCAAATTTTATCTGCATCTCCCATTAACTCCCATTAACTACTGTGACTTTTCAGTCACAACACAGGTCTGGGATGCTGGCTCAGACAAATCCCCACCTTTCAACCTCACAATGATCGTTGTTTGTTACACAACAGCACGATGCCAGGGTACAAGACTGCTCTCAGCTCAGAAAGGGCTTCACTGGCTAATCTTTTTTCTTTCAAAATCACTCTGAAAATTCACACACAGAGCAACACCATGACTTCTGAGATGTGAATTCTGATGTAACTCTGATTTCCTGCCCATGTTCCCAAAACACACTAAGAGGTCTTGTACTGATATAGATAGCATTCACTGAGAGTAACTTACTTATCCAGAAGTTAGCAGTTAGTGAAGACAAGTTTTCTGTGCATAAGCAAGAAAAAAACAATTTCTCAAGAGCAAATATATCAAATAATACTCAATGACTTGTTTGTTATTGTCATGGCTTAGCCTCATCTGGCAACTGAGGCCTGCAGAGCTGCTTGCTTACTCGTATCCGTGGGGCAGGGGACAGAATCAGAAGGGAGAAAGTAAGGAAACTCATGGGTTGAGATACACACAGTTTAATGGGCAAAGCAAAAGCTGTGCACAATAGCAAAGCAGAACAAGGGATTCATTCACCACTTCCCATGGTGATGGAGGTGCTTGGCCATCTCCAAGACAGCTGTGCTCCATCACAGTTACCAGTGACTCGGGAAGACAAATGTCATCGCTCTGAATGTCCCTCTCTTCCTCCTCCTTCCCCCAGCTTTATATGCTGAGCATGACCCCACATGGTGTGGGATATCCCTGTGGTCAGCTTGGGTCAGCTGTCCCAGCTGTGTCCCTCCCAAGGTCTTGTGCAGCCCCAGCCCACTCGCTGCTGGGGTTTGGTGAGGAGCAGAAAACGCCTTGGCTCCTTGCAAGCACTGCTCAGCAGCAAGGAAAACACTGCTGTGTTAACACCATTTCCAGCAGAAACACAAAACACTGCCCCATACAAGGTACTATGAAGAAAATTAACTCTACCACAGCCAAAAGCAGCACAGCTATCTGGACAGAGGAGGTAAGCAGTGACAGCTGCTGATGGTTGGGGAGTTCATACAAGTTGTGACACAAGTTAAAGAGAAGGTGTTTTTGGGGGTCTTGCACCAAATACCACAGCATGTACTGACACTGGCTTATAGCCCTGCTGCTTCCAATAGCAAACATTTCACTCATTGTTTTAACTTCTTTTCCTTTAACAGGACCACACATGAATTGCTCCTGCCAACAGTGCTATGCCAAGCAAAGAACAGCACTGGAGAGAACAAGACAGGGACCTGCATGAGCAGAGGTAGGAAAGTCCAATCTGGTCTGGTGAAGAGTACAGCATACCTGAGCTATTCTTGTCATATAGAAAAATAAGCTCCCCAGCAGAAGTTTATGGTATAATCCTTATGAAATGTTTGTGTTATTACAGGAAGTTGCAGCCTTTGCAAAAATAAAAGCAAGGTCTAAGAAATCTGAGGGGCAGAGCACCAAAAACATAACTTTGAAAAAAAACCCTGCATTGAAAACACAAACCATGCCATAATGTCCCCTTTCCCCCAGGAAAGTAAGGGGAGTCAAAATGCTACACAGAAGCTGACAGCACCACTGCAGGCTATGAGAAGAGATATTACACCAGACCTGCCCTCAGCAAGACATGAGAGGTATTGATGGATGCTTATGCATCAAAACACACTGCTAGAACAACTTTAATTGAAAAGGGATATTTTAATTAAAAACAGAAAATCTAGTACCACATAGCCAAAACTCAAAAAGAGCTCTAAAACAAAGTGCCAGAGTTAATGTTACATACAGTACATTTTAACAGTTCTACTGGAGTGTATGGCAAATAATGCCCTTTTTTTTGTTTGTTTTTGTTTTAAGGTATGACAGCGATGCTGACAGAACAGGAAACTGAATATTACCTCAAAAAAGAGAAAGTTTCTGTTCACATAAAAGTGGTGTACATGTGGGAAAACACATGTGTCTCGGTTTGTGAGGGCTGTGCTCCAATCCCAAGCACATGATCCAAGTATTTTGCTAATGTGTAACAATTAAACTATGCCCTTTTTCTCCAAGACGCCAAAGTCATTAATCATGCAAACATTAGTCAAAACACCACTTGCATATCAAATGGAAATCTCACCTAGATAAAATTTCAAACAAAAAAACCCTTAAAAATACCTATGTGCATAAGCTCCTTTTAGTACAAATTTAATTAAGAGATTTAAAGGGACATTTAAATGGATATTAAACCTAAGCAGAGTTTGCTCTTTAAAATTGAGTTTAGCTATAGTTTACATTCACAAGCCAGATGTACCTAATTATATGGTATTCCCTCAAATAACCATATTGATTTCTGCCTGTTCCAAATTAGCTTTAAATCAGTTTATTATTTGCATAAAGCTTAGACTGAAGACAAAGAATCTGGAGGAGCACTTGCAAGAACTGGATTTTTTTTTTTTTTTTTTTTTGCAAAATATTAACTAAGACTATATTGAACAAGTACTGGAAACAAATGCCCAAAGAAACTCAAAAAATCATCATTTATGGAAGTCTTAGAGGGAAGATTTTCAGCACTTGCTTTCTCTGACTCATGGTAACATTTTCATAACTAAAGCACACTTGAGAAAACAGCACTTCAGGCTGGTCCAAGCGAGAGTGTCTGTCTATCAGAGTGGCATCATCTTCCTCTTCTTTCTCTCCTTTTACCATGCCAGCATAGGCATGTGGTGTCCACTTACACGACATATATAGCTAACCTTAAGTTTTTTGGGTTTTATTGTTGGCTAGGAGAATTTAAACCACAACTACGTCTCTCTCTTTTTTTTTTTTTTTATTTTAAATATATAATAAATTAAATGCAGCTAAAAATAAGTATTTGTCTCAAAAAGAAAGGCTTGGATGACCTCTAAACTAGCGACTGAAAATCCATATCTTACTCATTTTCCTCTCTTCTAAGCAAGCTTACACTAGTGAGCAATGTTCAGGCAAATTTCAGGTGTAAACTCCGGTTAGCATTTCCACATTACATTAAAAACTCAATAATGGACTTTCATTGCTTGCTCTCAGTTCCAATTAAAAAAACAGAAACAAACAAAACACATCAGAACTTTTGCTGGAGTCCAAATGAGTTCATTCTGTAGAAATATGTCTGACTTCTCAAGGATTTTACCCACTTTACAGGAAACTCATACTTCAAGACTTGGAATGCTTTAGCAACAATAGTAACACAGTTTGCACTCTGGGGCTCAGCCAAACTGAATACCACTTCACAGGGTTATTGCAAGACTTTCAGGAACTATTTCAAGTATTCAGTTTCCAAAAAGGAAAAAAAAGTTGCGGATAACAAGATCTGAACAAGACTTCTTAGTCTTGTTGCTCAACATCTTGTTAGCTTAAAGCTGAATTATGGCACATACTTTAGTGATTTGCTTGTTCAGGTGGATGGTTTGTCAGGGCTGTGCTTCTGCAATTCTTCCTAAAGGCTTAGGATTTTACGATGTATTTCCAAAATCTGAGGCTCGTTACAGACAATAGTTACCACCTTTGTCCACTAGAAAATAACTGGGACAAGAGAAAGAATAAAGACTGCCACTGACTCTGCACACAAGGAATGTGGCACCTTGATCAGGAATCCCCTGTAACAAACTTCTGAATTTTGCACTGAGGTCAAGTCTCAGAAGGGATTCCCCAGCTCCCCTCTGTGCATCCCACATCCATCTCACCCAGGACATCTGCCAGTGACTGATTTAGGTCTTGGAGCATTTGCTGGTGGTTTTGGTCAATGCCACGAGGTGGCAACAGCACCATGAGTAAAAAAGAACATATCTTCAAGAGAGAGTTTTGCTCGTCCAGGGAACAGAGCAGGAAAGTGCTTGTTAAAATGTCAAGCAAGAGGCCTCCCGTCCTGCCCTGCGACAGCATTTTATACTGCAACACACAGAAGGGCTGCAACTGTGTTTTGACTGCTGGACTGTACATGCTGGAACGGCAAATCTGGAGAATAAAATGCTTCTGAAGCAGTGGACGTCACCTGAAATCAGTCAGCACACCATCAGGTAGCAGTACAAAATACCTATCATTTTTTCCAACCCAAATCCCTGATAGGTTTGAAAAAAAACATATCAAGAGGACAGCTACATTAAGAAAACAATATAGCAGATGATGTAGTGGTAACAGCTTGGCTCCATGAATTTGAAACCACACTAAAATTTCAATTATCTCTTTAGAGAATGGACACAATTGTGCTAATTACAAGGCTCACCCCTTGCTCCCAGTTTCTGCCTGCAATGACTTAGTTTATCCCTGCTCTGCCCTGTATGTTTTCCCCTTCCCTATCCTGCCATTGCATTTCCACAAATGGGATAATGCAATCTTCTTTTTTTCTCTTGGAGGGCATGTTGAGTTACATGTAACTCAGCCTCCCAGCTGCAGAGTCAGTGTCAGCCTTTCCTCTCACCAGCCATGCAGGATGGCTTTTGCAGGTGGATGATTGAGGGGGACAGTGGATGAAACAGGAGGTCTCCCCTGTATTCAGGAATTCAACCAGGATAAAGGTGGCTTTTCACACTGTATTGAATCTGTGAAGAAGTGGTCATGCCAGAACAGTTGCTGGGTCCAGATCCCCAGCAAAGAACAGACAGGGTGGCAGGGGATGGAGAGGTCAGTGTGGGAAGGGAGAGAGGATCCAGCTCTCAGCAAGTCACCGAGAATGCTGATGGCCTCTCACCTGATGTGCAGCAGTGGCACCAGGTCTGATGCTGAGAAGTCTCAAATATCACTACTATGTAGAATTAAAATGACAGTCATAAACCAGGAGCACCATGTATAAAGACTGCACTTACAACCTCAACTAAGTCTGCAAAACATCCCCAAGTATTAAATGCTTTTCTTCATCTTGCCCCCACAAAAATACAATATCTCATTAATTCCGTGAGAATTCAAATATACAAAAGATGTTTATCTTTTGAAAATTAAGAGATACTCAAATGGTGGCGACAGGATGGCAACAGATTTTATACCTAAAATTAGGCAGTAGTTGTTGCTTCTGTGTCCACTGTAAACCTGCAGTTGTCTAGGGCACCCCCTTTGATACTTTTTTCCGAAGTGTTTTTTAAAAATCTCTAGAAAACATTTTTTTTAAATGCAGCTAAATTATAGTAACAAAGATGTGATCTGAAAAATTAGGATATTCTAGTTTAATCAGTGTTGGGCAGAGACAGTTTTCTACCATGTTTTGAGATGTGTATGAAAATAAAAAGTACTAAATCTGTTTTCTAATTCCTGGCTGCCTTAGAGCATTTAATTCTAAATGTATGACAAATGCATTACATTCCCTGTGAAAAAAGATGAGGGAACTGTCACCACTTAAAACATTCCCATTACTCAAAACAATGCTATCTAAGCAATTAAGATTTTCCCAAAAATCTTGATCCTTATTTTAAGGCAATGTAGAGTTATGAATTTTTTCATGTCTGTAAGTGAAACTGAAAAAGCAAATCTCCATTAACAAATCTCATTACCAAATACCAGACATGACACGCTTGTCTTAACTGTGAAACTAAGAGAATTTGGTACTAAAGAACACATGAACTGAAAGCAACAAAATAGCATCTATTTAGCACAAAGCTCATATGTTCACTTGGCTATACAGCTGTTTCATTCAAACCAGGTTTTCATAAGCAAACACTCTTACTTGATCTCAGTGCAGTTGACTGTGTGTAGAAAACAGCAGCAAGTCCAGTCGATGAACAGAAAAGCAGAGGTGAAATGTAGCATTATGAAGCCAGGCTACAAATATATTTGACTCAAAGCTAAGGTGATGCCTTCCCAAAACAGATAATTTCAACATCTACACAACATAGCTTATTTTTAATGTCAGGAAAAAGCCAGCAGGAACTTACCTGACAGTAAACAGTGAGCATGTTTGGGCAACATAATACTAAAGCCATCATGTTTCCCCATTTCCTTAGAGTTTGGTTTCATAATCCCCTGTGGTTTTTACTCCACAGTCTGTAAATGCAGACTGACCTTCAAGCTTGTGACCAATTATTGACAGCTGTTCAAAAGTCACCGCACAAATAATCTAACTTCTTTTCAAAATTCCTATGGAATTTAAACACAGCAGACTCCATATGTAGATACCTGGAAATCTAGAGGTGAGTATATCAGTCTATCAAACAAAGTGAATCAGAGGTTAAGAAGTGGAAACTTCTCTGCAAAAAACACAGGCACGACAAAATAAAAACAAGAGCATTTTTAGTCCTAATGACTGCAAAGAAAAAACAAAAATCCCAGTTTTTCATTGTGGGTTTCTAATCTTTATTCCAATATTTATCAGAAATAGGTGAAATAGAAACCCTTAATAGTGAATTAATGGGCAAATACTGAGAAAACCTAACTGCTACACTGAAATATGCAAGTATTTAAGACAAAAAATCTGTCTAAATTATAAAACTTAGAGAAAAAGAATAATTTTTTCAAAAAAATTACTACATAAAACTGGTATTTTGTGATGACTGCTGACAAACACTGCCACTTTGTCTTAGATTTGTGAACTTGATACATTCTTTTATTTCTCTAGTTTTTAAGAAGCATGCAAGTACACTCAGCATGAGATGCTGCATTTTAAAGTCATAACGTGTAACAAATATCCACATCCCCTGCATGACTCTGGGCCACAGAGATTCTGCACTGACTATGCATGCATGGAGCACCTCGAGGTGTGCAGTGTCTATCTGCTTCTTCCAGATCCTCTGAAATGTGGTATCTATGAATATTTATCCTTTGAAGAGTGTTACACATGAACACCAACTCTTTCTTCTAAATGCAGCTGTAAAATTCTTTGCAGAGCTAGATGGGCACAGGCCAACGTGCTCAACAAAACCCAGAAACCACTCGGCTAATCATGTTTGTGCAACAAACCTCTGAAAGAAAGTAATGTACTTGATGACCACAGAGATTTATGCTCATCTTATCTGATCTCCAACTCAAATCTACTCATGCCTTTTTACCAATTGGTTTCTAAATGAAATCAAAACTGCACAGGGTTAAAAATGCTTGACATTGGCGATGACTTGAAGTTAGAAATTTTGTTCACCTTGAAGCTATTCCTAATGTTGATATATTAAAAAAAATATATATATATATTTACTCCAAAATGAGGTATCCACTGAGGGAAAGGTCTTGTTTCAGAGGCCCAGGATATGAATTTTTTTGGGACACAAGTACTACCTTTTTATGTGATGTAGGACATCCCTCTCCAGACAGGAGCTAGGATTTCATGCATGTCAACTGATGACCAGGAAGTCCTTACCTAACCTACTGGTGGTTGTGAATCCCATGCAAGCTCCCAGCTCTTTTTGAGGGTGCTGCTGTCTGACCCAGGGCTGTGTGCTGAAATCCCTTGGAGAGTAAGACAGCAGTTTTTTCCTCCCCAAATTATTTATGGCAAAACTCTCATGTATAAATCTACACATTTTACATTTGACATAGTACTGGATTCATAGGGTAAAAACACTGTAACTACAAGTGCCTACACTAAAATTAGCTGCACACGTTAAGTTAATTATTCACAGGTGGTTTATACTAAAACTCAAACTAGACATAAATGTTATTTTGACTAAATAAGACAAATTAAACTGTATCTTCTGCATCTCAGCAGACCTACCAACCCCAACAAATAAATAGTATTTGTTTCTGCACTGAACCTGAGAGAAGCTATTGATCAAAGTGTCTGATACACCTCCAGGAAAGGAAAAGAGGCTTAGCAACATTATGAAAGATCAAGTCCAGATAGTGACAAAAAACATCAACAATTAACATCTATGAAGGCACCCGTAAGGCTCTGGTTTAAATGTATTTGTGATATGTGACACCCTCTTAAAATGAAAGATATATTTCTATGTTGACATGCATTTTAGTGAGTACAAAATTTTGGAGACCAGTTTCATTATAAACATTAAGCAATTTATTTTAAGGTCAAAAGCTTTAATATATCCAGCATCCCACCACAAGCTTGTACCATCATTCTGGTCTGCATAAACCTTGATTTGTTACAGAATAAGATCGCAGCATTAAACAACTGCCTGCCTGGTAGGCTGTTCAGAAGTAGTCCTAAGACATGCACACTTTGTCTGCAAACCACAGTGCTTTCAAATGCCACTCTGCTGTGTTCCTAAATGTTTATGTTACCAGCAACCAATACCTTTTAGAGATTCTGTTCCCTCACAGTAGGACCAAGCATGACCAGAGCTGCTGGGGCAGAAGTGCTCACATCTCCTCGCTCTAGGAGGACACAAGTAGCTGGGTCACACTGCTGTACTCTTTGTTTACCACCTTTGAATACCAAATTCAGTTGACAGCTCTTGAGGCAGAAAGACAGAGGACAGTGAACACAAACATGGCATAACTCTGGAATTATCTGCAGTGATCAATAAACAGACCTCCCATCTGCTTCAGCTGAGTGCTCGTTCATGTTCACACCCTCCCCCTCCAGAGGACACAGGTCACTCAGGGCTGCAGCCTCGAAAGGTTCCTTTGCAAAAGACATCAATGCCTGCCCAAGGTGTCCCCTGGAACACCATCCCTGATCCAAGGAAAACACCAAGGAACCCAGCTGAGGCCTGATAGGAAGACATGGGATGTCATGCATTGGCTACCCCTGCGTTTAAAACTGATAAGCACACCTCATGGGGCTGAGAAACTGTCTCACTGACAAGGGAATGCATTTGGGAAAGGAAGCTGTCCCAGCACTCCCAAGGATTCAGAGTATTTTTCAAGATGAGGTAAAATGCTGAGTAGGAACTCATATCTGAGGCTGAGAAAGGGGAAAGGCATCCAGTTGCAGTGCTAGGAATCCATAGGCTCAGAAACAGAAAAGCCATTATTTTTTATAGTACACAAGAAAGGTAAGGCTTAGGAATTCCTATGTCAAGTTGTGTTTTTTTCAGCTTTTGTGCTGGGCCTCTCACTAGCAGCCCAGATGTTTAACCAAACTGTGATATCTTGTAAGAGAATCTCCCAAAAGTCAGTTACTTCCCTCCATAGGAGAAAGATCTCACAATTCTGTTTATGTGATACACTCTGATTGTTAACTGTCAACTCTAAAGCCTGACAGCTGATCTTTCAGTGGGGAAATGCTAGACATCCCTCCACACTGCATGGAGCTGCTGTGCAGAGGTACACAGAAATGCTGTGCCTTAACCATCCCAGTGTGCTGAGGATAGCAGCTTCCACGTAATCCAAATCTGGATGAGTCACTCCTGAAAAAACTCTTGCCTCGCCTTGCAAGATAAATTCAGAGAGAATTTAGAATTCTCAGGATAGCAGTCACAGCTATTGTCAGGCACTGCTGATGCCTTGCTAATGTAGAATATGGCAAGAGATTCTATGTCAGCTGATGACATCACACACTCCACTACATCACAAACATAAGAAGGGATGTTCTTCATGATACTACTGCAATGAAATGGAAAATGTACAATCTGTGTCCAAATGCAGAACAGAAGAAGAAGAAAAAACACATCCTTTCTGGCAGGCATCCAAAGATGTGGTGGTGAGATACAGCTGGGGGCAAAGACAGGAAGACAGTCTCTATAAGCAACAGCACAGCTCCTTTTCCTGAATATATGGACAAGCACAAGTGGTTGTAACATTAAGTAAGAGAGGCAGAGTCTGCTAAGTTCTGGTTTAGCTTCTTTCAGAGAGAGTACAGAAAATGAAGATGAACTCCTCAGTGGCAGAGCTCTATCCTTCCTGACTCTATCCTTGTTCTGACTCTAGCATTTCTTGTAGGGAAAATTCAAAGCAAGGTGATCTTCTGGAAGAGTATTGGAGTCAGCTTACTTCTTTGAGAAAAGGAAATTATTTTAAGCATTTAAGTCAAGTGAATATAGCTTCTTTCAATATTTTATAGTCAACTATTTGAATATAAAGCATTTTCAATTTGCTGTGCTAATCTGTGAAGTAGCTTGGCAATACAAACTCTATCACAAGCACCAGGGCATATACAGATTTTTGCCAAGAGAGCAGAGTAAAGCTATCAATTATTCTTCAAAGTCAATGGCATCAGGGAAGTGAGATCAAGATGGATAAAGGAGAAGCCACCAAATTAAGCAGTAAAACCATGTGAAACTTGTGTTTTCTAAGAATTTTGTTTAGGTAGAATTTGTTGATATTCATTGCTTGTGGCACGTGGCAGAAGCCTACCCCAATCTCTATAGCAATCAGGTATCAGAAGAAATCCTCAGAGAATTTGTCAGCATCTTCAGACTTGTCACCACACATTTCAACAACCTTGGGAAAGGCCCCAAAGTCTTTCATGGTGGCAGCAGATGCTGGAGGTGTAAACCACCCTTGACTGAGGTGGAGGGAGAATACCATTTCAAAAATCACTGTTCTGCAGCAAATGGAGAATAGAGCATGCTTTCATGTCCCTGTAAAAGTGGAAGCACCTTGAGCTTGTATGAATACAAACTAAGAAATAACATAAAGAAATAAATTTTAAATTATTAAAGAAATAATTTATGTTTTAAACTATTTTTAAGAGTGAGGATGACATACATCAATGAGGAAATCACCAGAAATGATAACTCTGCATGCCAGAAGGTGCTCTGCCACCTGAGTTAATCTTACCTGCCCTTGAAGGAAGGAGCTGGAGAAGTCAGCTGTCAGTCAGCATCTATCTGACACTGGAGAAAAAACTGCCAGGAGGCAGGCTTTCCTTTGCAGTTTCCTCACCCTGCCGTTAAACCTCAGAACACATCAGGCTCTTCATTAAGAAAAAACCACATGTTCCTTACAGTACTAGAAACCTGCCAGTTCATGGACTGCAACAAATTTGAAGGTCTAGCTCAGTGACTGAAAAATTAAGGCTACCAGTGAAGCAGAATGCTGTAGCAAATTTGGTGCTGTGAACTCAGAGCACGGCTAAAAGCTTTCCTCACGCTCAATACTCACTTGTGAGCACAAAGAGCAGCTGCACCAGACCAGAGCAAAGGTTTGTCCCAGACTCTGCCTTCAAAGTGGCCAAAAGCAGGAGGAGGACAAGACAAGTGGTGCTGCCTCCAGCCAGGATCCAGACCTCCTGGAGCTCAGGATCATCAGAGGCAGAGACGGCATGGACTGCAGATAGTTATGTGCAACACTAAAGAACTTGAGAAAACATTGGACTTCACAAACAAAACTAGAGAAAAACATAAACAGGAAGGATTAGGAACACATTCAAAAGTTCAGAAATCTGTAACTTGGGAAATGCATTTCATAACTGATGAAGTTAAAGCTTTTAGCTCATATGATGTGTAAATATCAGAGTACAACACCATATTGATCACTAAGAATTACGACAACGTTTACAGAAAGGATTTACATGGGAAATAGTCATATACTGAAACATCTGTGCAACGTTTGCATGTTCTAAAGTTATAAACACATTATTTATTATTTGCTGAATCCAGTCCCGGTATCAACCTATCTGCATTTCTTAAATATTACAATACCAGACCAATTGATTTAAAATACTTAATAACTAGCACTTAATATTAATTTCAAGCAGTCAAGGGGCACAAAACTAGGAGTTATTTGTTTTTATTGTAAAACTAAACCTGAAATAAGAAAAAAAAGTCGTATTAATTAATAAGGCAACCAAAATACCTACTTTTGTTCGTTTATGTCAATGACAAAGAAAAAGATCCCTAACCATTGTACTCTTCAAGCAACTCTTGAAGAAGTTGGAGAAAATTCTGGACAGTAAAATGATACATATATGTCTTCAGCACTTTGGTTCAGCAGGTAATTAAATACAACTGTAATAGGGAAGAAAGTCTCAGCACCTTGGCTTCTGTGAATTGTCCTGTTTTGCCAAAGTATCTCCATCACAACTAATGTTATTTTAAGTGACCTTCAGTATTGTGGATTTTAGAAAAGCAAAAAAGAGCTGCAGCAAATAACTCAGTATTCAGTCTAACCAGTTTAAAAAATAATATAATTTTAACTTTCTTGTGTATTTTGAAAAAGAGACTGCAGATCAGGATTAAAGACTACCAGTTTTCCTCCCTTAGTTAATATTTCAAGTGTGTTGAACAATCTCAGTCCTTCCTTCACATGCACTGACTTTCCACTTGCATTGGAAAGCTATACAGAAACAATTAAACAACTGCTAAGGAAGAATATTTTTAAAAACTCTGTATGTTTGCTAGTAGGAACATAAAAATATTTTGACATGTATATTTATGTAAGCTACACATGCACTTACTGAACTGTTGATAAAGCAAAGGGTATTTCAAATACACACACATGTGGATTGCAGATGCTACATTGGCCCTTCCCTTATACATCCTGTAATGCAACCCTGGCACTGCTGACCCTGAGAGACAGATTTTCTTAAGAGCTAACTACAAAATTAATCATTAGACACAGCTAAATAAAAGGTTAAGATTAATGGAAAAAACTCTCAGTGTCCAGCATCGTTTGTTTTCCGTACATCCATTGTGCTTAGGCATTCCTGGGTCACATTCCCCTGCACTGCAGGGTAAATCTCTCACTTTACTGTGACAAGTGGCACAGCAAATGCCACACGCTACAGTGGCACAACAGACACGTTACGGATCATGAGCCTCAGTCAAAAGCAGTTTTTCCAGGTATAAAAGTTAATATTTGAGAAACAAAGCTAAGCTGTAGCAAGCACTGAATGCTCAAAAAACCCTCATACTTCAAAAATTGGCTTAGACAGGACCAAACACCCTTCCTAAAAATATCTCAGAATCCACACACTCCGCAAAATTTCCTTAAAAATTCTCGGATGCAGATGATGATTAAGATGGAGTTAAGGCTGACTAATTTACATCTGTAATTTAGGAAAACTTCAAAATAGCAAACAATAAAGAGGAATGGAAAAAGTGAAAAAGTGATCTGACCAGCTAGTACTGCCTTGTGGTCTACAGCAGCATTCCAGGTTATGGAATGCTTTTAAAAGAGAGGTTAAAGAAGCTGAAGCATTATTCAGAAATGGTTATCTCAACAGTAGGTCATGTGAAAACAATCTGTTATCTTTTCCAATTCAAATAGTATATGAAAAGCTACTAGTGAACTGTAGGTAACTAATAATACCTAGTTGGACAGTGGAGTTGCTAAAAGAAAAGTGGTAGCAGCAATTACTGGAAAGGGAAATATCAGACTAAAAGAAGCCTTCTTCAACAATTTAAGTAAGGCTGAATGTTTCAACCTATTTAACCAAAACTTCAGTAATAAAACTTGGCTCAAAAGAATGTGAGTGTGAGATGTCTCCCACAAAGCTGATAGGCATCCTTATCAGAGAAAGACAAAACCCACAGGAAAAAAGGAACAAATCAGGGCAGGGCTGGTTTCAGTGAAATGGGATACAGACCAGTGTATCTCAGAGCAAAGTCAGACTGAGAGACTTTTATGAAAACAAACTTTTAAGCATTGCCTCCAAATGAAGTGCACAGTTCCTTCAAACATGCTATACCCTCTCTGTCTTCTCCTTTCACCCAACCTGAGAGCTCCCAGTAGCAGCAAAATATCTGTTTAGCTGCACAACATATCTGACTGAAGAACTGATTCAGTGAAAAAGATTGCTGGGGTGAAAGTAAAAAAGGCTAACTGACCTCATGATTGAGTTCCTCATTCTGACGAACATGAACGTTTCTGCTGACACAAGGAAGGAAACAATGCAAGCATGGGAACAGGACAGCATGACATTTTTGGCAGCAGAAGGTGTGTGAAATCAGTGCCAACTGACTTGAATCCTTCAGCACGGAGTAAATCATCAACTGGAAACAAAAGGAAAAGGTCCTGTGCCACAAGATCATGACCAGTCAACCAATCTGTCACTGCTCCAAAAAAGATAAGACAACAATGGTGAGACACGAAAGACACTCATCTGCATACAAAGGCTGACACAGACACTTGGTATGTAGTTTAACAATAAAGCACAGCTTCAACTCTTCCACAGAAACTCACCAAAGTCATAAAATGTGTGGGCTCAAGGATGCCTTGCTTTTTATCCTGTACCCAAAGTCATGTAAGTATCATAATCCTTTAATTTTGAGACCACATAGGTAAAAAAATTGTTCTGGTAATTTCTTTCCTGTTCTGAGACTGAAAATTTATTAGCTCACAGTATTTTTTTTCAGTTATGCAGCCCTTGACCTCAGCTACTTTTCCACTGGTGTGTCTGCCACGTGCAATCCTGTGCTGCTTGATTACACAGGGACTCCTGCATTTGGAACACCACTCACACAACACATTTTTTGAAAAATACTTTCTGCTGTGTGCCCTATTTCTCAGTCCAAATTCCCATTACATTCAGTCAGCTGTTACACACACTTGATAAGGGACATTGCCAGCCCTCAACCCCTTTTCCTAGGTGCACCACATTTTTTGCTCTCTACCCACCCTTCCCCCAACCTGACAGCATTCTGACCATCTCAAGACCCAAATTCAGCCTACCATGATAATGTTCCCAGTGTGGATGTCCTTGCCTGTGAGCACTGGTGATCCCATTTATTTGATCAACCAACCTGATCCCATTTATTTGATCAACCACCTCTTCCATTGCACAGAACACAATTCTCATGGTGGAGGTGGGCAAGAACACCAAAACCACTCCCCACAACAGCCTGAAAAATGCTGCAGCAGGATTTTCACCCCACAGCTTCCTCTGAGGCTCACACACCCCATCAGTCTCAACATCTATTGATGCTTGAAATACTGTATGTTTAATATAAACATCACGGCTCTTCTCTCTTTCTGGGTATTTATCTTATTAAACTGGGTCTTTTTCATCCTTCAGGCCAGCTCTAGGAGAGCAGTGAGCTCAGCAACGTGTGCTGAGATAGTGTTTAACCTTCATGTGAAACAAGGATAACTTCAAGTGGCCAGAGATTTTTCCACTATTCTTGGAACTAGCTCAAATGGCTGATTCCTGACAACATTTGCTAAGGAATTGTACACTTACTCACATGAAGAAAGTGAAGGAACCAAACACGCTGCATCTCTGTCTGCTTCAGTTACCACTGCACAGCTTTAATTGTGTGCCAGGACCTCACCAGGTACACCCAGGACCCTACAGCCCCATATGGCCCTGAGCTCCAAAAGCACCTGCTACAGCATCAGAAACACTGCTCAGCATGAAGAAAAACATGTCTTGCCACACGTTTGCTAACAATGTGCATAAGAATCTGCTAGTAATGCCACATGCATGTTGAGGACTAGCATTAGAAGTGTAGAATCATTCAGGTTTTAAAAGATCTGTGAGTCCAACCTCCTTCCAAGCTGCACCAGAAATGCTGCCTTAATACAACAATTAAAGTCAAAGTGTATCTATGCCTGTGGCAGCAAGAAAACACTTCGCAGAGGAGTCCACGTGTCTCTCTCTAGTAAGAACTGGAGAAATATTATGAGCAGTGATTCCAGCAGAGACAAAACTCCACCTAGAGATGTTTTTTAAGAGAGATGTGTATGTATGCATGCAAAGAAAAGCATGTACTTGCCTACAGTGTTCAGGAGAGCAGGATTCAAAGCCAGGGAATGGCAAAAGAAGAGTGTAGCACTCAGGGGAAGGGAGTGCACAGCAGGCAGAAGAGCTTGACTGAGTTACTCTTTCAACAAGCATGCTCATCAGAGAAGACCTCAGCCTATAAAAACATCCAGGGTCTAAACAGCAGGTAACAGAAAGAGTTATTTTAGCTTACAAGACGATATGAAAACATGTGAGAACACACCAGCCATAGGACAAGTAAAACCGTCCTGGAAGCCTCCAACACTGGAGCCACTCCTCCACCTACCTCTGTAAAGAGTGAAAGCAGCCTGTGCAGAATTAAAATTAGGTTTGACCACAATGTGAGATGCAAATGCTTGCTACAGGGGCAGGGGTGATTCAGAAGGCAGGCTTCTTCCAGTTACCTCTTCCTAAAGCACAGCCACCACCACTGGCCCAGTGAAATTGGTATGAGTGCATACAGGACCAGGACAAAACCAATAAACCTCTTTCTTACAAACCTTATCATATCAAAAAGAATTAGGGAATGTCATAATTGTTAAAGGCAAAAATTCGGTCAATTGATTTCAAGCTAGAAGCATAAACATTAGCAAAAAATATTTACTGATTGTCCCGAGGTTAGAGGTGATAAAATACCAAAAAGGATTTTCTATAAGTCAAAGAGAATATAATTCAATATTGATTGCAGAACAGCAGTGAAATTTAGGTCCAGAAACATAGTATTATTTTCTAAAATTGTACAGTCAGCAGAAATAGGAAAATTGCCCATAATGAGTTTGATTCTGATTGATACTATGAATATCACTTTTTAAGTTAAATTTCTTTATATCTATCCTTTTTCTAAAAATAAAGAATTATCATTTAATAAAGCCACAGACATTTCTCAACTTCTGCCATGATAAAAATTATTTTAGTAGGCTTCATATATTATATATTTAGTTTCCTCTTTCAAGAAAGAAGGTTGAAAAGTGAGGGGTTTTTTTTTACCGTTCCTGTTTGAAAAACAGTGGAAGAGAAGAATCTGAGTGAAAGCAGCTGATGACTGCAGCATGAGAGTTGGTTTCAATCTGTGCCTGAAAAAGCTTGTGCTGGCTTTAACATGCACTATCTGAAGCAGTGTCTCAACAGCTCCAGATTCCTGGCTTCAAGCTCTCCAATAAGGAAAGAAGTGTCATCACCAAGGGATTGGTCTCCTTGCACAGTCTCTACAACAAATATATTCATTATTTTGCAAGTGGGCAAACAGCTGCACATCCTGGAATGTGGTGTAACTCGTCATCTTTACCAGTAAGTAATGTTAGCAAAGCTCAATGCATTTGAAAAAAAAAAAAGAAGAAAAAAGGCGTTATCCAAAGGACACTCTGTAAAATTTCCTTATTATATGGCTATTGACAAGGTACACTTCCTTACAGTTATCTGGTGCTAGATGTTGTAGTTAACACAAGGAGGTGCTTTAATTGCTATTCTGAGTTACTCTTAGAATTTCAAGCTACACAAATAACTTGCCAGCAGAGTAACGAATTTCCATAATTTTACCTCTGGGAAACAGGTTCCCAATCTACATATGCTACCCAAGCAGGCATGTAAGGGCTGAAAGTGCTCCCTTCCCATGGCTGACAAACAAAACAGGGATCCTCAAGAGACAGGAGAGGTGCATTTCCTTTACGTGTAAACAGAAATTAAAAAAAAATGCAAAAATACCAAACCAAACCAAACAAACAAACCAAAAAAACCCACAAAAACCCAAAAAACAACAAAACCCCAAAACTCCAAAATAAGTAATACTTATAAAAATACAGAAACAACCCAAAAATACATTTTCTGAATATAAACAGAAAAAAGCCAAATTCCTCTAAAAGGTGTAGTACCCTGCATTAAACTATTTTTTCTTTTAATTATCTCAATAGATGACACATTTCTATGTAAATCATCTAGAAATCTGACGTAGATTTCATTTTTTTCCCAGAAATTCCTAAATACTTTCACGATACCAGAAGTACCGGGAAGTTTCACAGCTAAATGTTAAACGAATTAAGCGTCATGCAAACTCTGTCTTGTTTTGCATTAGCTAAGAACATCTCTTTTTGGAAATCAGACCATTTCAGCTGCATGTCATTCTAAACAAGGAGAAATCACAAATATAATAAAACATTCCTTGAAACTTCTTACAGGGATGCACTGGGATGTGGGCAAAGCCATTGAGGCTGTCAGCTGGCACAGACTGTGTTCACTGTTCTCACCTTACTAGTCTTTCCTGGAGGATTAAGGCCATGCATTGTTTTTCATAACATTAGGCAAACTTTCCCTGAAAAGAATACAGACTGGCAGGGCTTAAAGCAGAATAAGTGGTGACTTTCATCAGAGGGCCTTCCCTTCTTTCTTTCTGGAACAAGCTCTGGCCCATCTGTAACATTCTAGCTCCGCAGATTATTGACAGAGATGTGAGCTGTAAATTCAGTCAAGTGCATGCAAGAGAATCTGAAACAAAAATAGGGAAAATTGCATATGAGCTGGGAGTGTGCCCTTGCAGCCCTGAAAGGCATCTAAAAGCATCAAAAGCAGCATGGCTAGAAGGCCCAGGGTGGTGACCCTGCTCCTCCACTCCACCTGGAGAGCTGCACCCAGATCTGGGACCCCCAGCACAAGAAGGATGTGAACCTGCTGGAGAGAGTCCAGGAGGCCACAAGGGTGATCCCAGGACTGAAGCACCTCTCCTAGGAAGACAGGCTGAGAGGTTCAGTTGTTGTGCCCAGAGAACAAAAAGCTCTGGGACAAACTTTTTTGAGTCTTTCAGTACTTAAAGGGGGATTAAAAGAAAGAGGATGAAAGACTTTTTACTAGAGTCCATAGTGACCACACAGAGGATTTCAAAATGAAAGAGGGTAGTTTTCTACTAGGTGTAAGGCAGAAATATTTTACCATGGGGTGAGGCTCTGGAGCACACTGCCCAGAGAAGCTGTGGGTACCCCATCTCTCTAAGTGTTCAAAGCCAGGCTGGAGGGGCTTTGAGCAACACCAAAGAGTGAAACATGTCAGGGTTAGGCTTAATCTATCCTTGAAGGTCCCTTCTAAGCCAGGCCATTCAATGACTCTGAAGAAATGGGAGCACATAGATAAGGAAATAAAAAGAATGCTAGTGTGCTGGAATTACCTCTATACTAGGCATTTTTCAAATAAATACAGGCATAAAGTTGGCTTAAAAAAATATTTAAAGAGCTATGAAGGAAAATGCAGGTCTGAATATTTTGAGCTACTTTCTTCAGTCCAAGAGTAATACATTCAAAGAACAAGGGAAAAATTAGGTTTTGAGAAGAAATTTAACTTGTGGTCCCAAGTACAAAAAAGCTTTAATCATAGTAGTTTCTGTATGTTATTAGTACAGAGGAGAACACTTCTCAGATCTACTACACTTACTTGATGTACATGTAAGTACACGCAGCTGTTACAGAGAAATTTAGAGAAACCTGTCTGGATTTGTCACTCTGTTAAAAAAAAAAATCAAGAGAAGAGATGTGAATTCTAGGCAGAAAAAACCAACTTTTAAAGCACATGGCATTTAATGAATCACATCAATAAATAAGCATTACAATTAGATGTCTGAGAAACATGCCCATGTATAACAATGTTTAGCCAGGTATGAATTACCTCCTAAACTCTGCAAAAAAATTGATGTTATGTAAGAAAACTATCTCATATTATGTTAGTATTACCAGTTACTGGAGAGTTCCCCACCTGAATTATGGCAAAACACAACAGAAATTTCTTTTATTTGACAGTTTGAAAGGAAGTTTTATGCGAATAGAGAAATCTGAACTCTTCCAATCATGTCAAGCAAAAGGAATTTAAAATGTCAGAGAAAGGTTTCCTCCAACAGACTCTTTTCAGCTTGGTTTAGACTTGTCCAAAACAGGCAACATGTCAACCTCTGGAGCATATTCACCTCTGGATCACACAGCCAGCTTTGCAGTTACCAGCATAAATTCACTTAAACACCTCCACTGTCAATAAGAGACCTTGTGCACCCAAAGAGCAACCCATTTGCCTTTAGTGATAATTATTTTCTACTGGGGCATCTTGGACTGCCTTTACCTTAAACTACTCAAATATCTCCAGGGGTTTTTAGGAGGAGAAGAGCATGGGAAAGAAGAATTAACTACAAGTTCTGCATAGATGGAGCACATAAAAATGAGGAACTGCAAAATTTGCTAGTCAGACTAAACATTCATATGTATATATGTACATGTATAGTGCCAGAGGTACTACAAGAACAGATGGGTGTAAAACTAACCAGTTTACTTCCTTTGGAGCACTGAAAAGAAGATGGTACTAAGAGAGCAGGCAAGTTATTTGTCTGAAGTCTTTCCACAGTTTTTGAATTTCATCTTCTTATTTCACTAGCTTACGTTAGAATAACTTCAGTAATTTATCCTCCCATCTTCTCGCAGCAGTCAGGCTAGACTGCAAAAATATCATTGCTCTAACATTTTTCCTAAACTACATGGATTTGTGAACCTCCTCAGGATTCCCATTTTAAGTAACAGAACTACTCCATCAATGACTGTTTATAGATAAAAACTAAATTATACATAAGTAACACACCTTGAAAAAATTTTAAGGGAGGGAAAAAAGATGTTATTGTTTTGAAAAACTTGACTGCCTTTTATTCCCTTGAAGCAACCTCAGATTGAAAGTTTCAATATTCAGATCCGAAACAGGAGTTAGTTTTGCTACAAGTTGCCACACCCTGAGTACTACAGAATAGCTGCTGCACAACAACTGCATTTGCACAGGCAGCTATTTCAAGCCTTATTGTATTCACGCAAAGTTTTCAGACACAGGAGGACAACTTTTGGGACACCATTACCTATGAGGCAGATAATGTTACAATGTGCTTTTTAACTGAGAAGCCTAGAAGGACCTAACAGTTCTTTGCATGTTTTATTTTGGAGAAAGTTACTGTTTTTCTAGTACTTTCTTTCAATAAAGGAGGTCGAGAGTGGGATGGGGGCTGTCTGGAGCACAGCATTTCCCAGCTCTGACTATAAAGGGCTTCTGCTAGCAGGATGTGCAGCTTTCCACAAGCGGCACTCGCTCCAGAGCCTGAACATCATCATTACAGTATGGTCTTGTTTAAGGTATAAACAAGCTTAAGGCATGTTATTTTCAGGGTTACACTGCAGCAACACTAAGCACCTGAGCAAATTGCCTCCAAATTAGTGAGGCCCAGTAGCGTTGCCCTTGAGGGAATTTCAGTTGAATCTACCTGAGCAGAAAAGGTTAAGCAATGGTCACAGCTCCTCACACTGTCAGTGTGACATCAGTTGACAAACTCTTTATTTCCCTCAGCTGCCAACGTCGCCTCATGAGATCTGTGCTCAGTCATCCACCTGAACACAGGGGACATAAAAACCCCTGTCTGATTCTGAAACATTGCAGATGTGCCCCAGCTGTGAGCTGCTTGTAATAGTGCAGACAGGTCTGACAGCTTTTCTTGAGGCCAAGTGCAGTCTCTGAAGTGCTCTGAAGCCAGCAAGCCTTCAATGCATTTTTACTGTGGTACTTTCAGCTCACACCCACCCAAAAGACAATAATATCCAGAAAAGCTTTAGCCCACTTTGACAGAGCAAGCCCTTAGTTCACTGAGCACAGGAAAAAAAAGCTGCACAATCAGTTTCAGACTGTCATGCTGGGTATCTAAACCACTTCTGTAGCACGAAGAGCCTTTGAAAAAGGCATGTCTTCTGCCTGGCACTATTAAATGTTTTATTAGATTTAGCTCACTTTATTATGGTGTTAACCAGTTCTTCGTATTAAGAAAATATAAAGCCTTAAATACACTTCTGTTTTTCATCTTCAGTCTTTTGTTATTCATCTCAAGAAGTTTATTTAAGCTTCTCAAGGCTCTCCTAATCCTTATTTCCTTATTTATTTGATCAAGTTCTGAATTTAATCCTCCTAGCTAATAATTTATTCCTTTGCCTTTCTGTTACCTGCCATTTTTCTCCATCAATGTAGTTCAAACAATGTTTTAAGACAAATAAAGGTGGAATATGTCACAACTGCACTTTCAGCTGTGGACTTTTGTACTATTTTTCTCTCATACAGTTGTAAAATGTAGATATTATTGAATTCTGCATGCTGTATTTAAGCTTGGCTAGTAGAGAGGTCTGCTCTACTATAATTTTAAAACTGAATTTTGAAGTCCACTGTAACCATACACTCTCCTTCCCCAACCTGTCACATACATATAACTTCTTGTGCTTGAGCAGCAAGCAGTGTTGGTTTTGTGACATGTTTTCCTGTGTACAGAACAGCAGCTCCTTCTCTGGTTTTAGGCACTCAGAGGTTTTATTGGTCTCAAATGCAGAATCCCCATCAGGTGGACCCAAATACTCCAAAAGTTTTTTCAATATACCCTGTTACATGATCACTGAAATGAAATACCTGGCTCGATATGTAGAACTGGGTACTCCTTATAAAGCAAGATCTTTACACAAATATGGGGTTTAACTTTTTTTAAGGGTCTTACATTTTAAATCAAGTGATTGGAAAAATGAATATGCTGAAATGCTAAGAAACTTCTAAAAAGCTACAGGTAACAATAGCCAACTTAGACAAAGCTTATTGGAAAACACAGGCAAACGACCAAAGTTTAGAGATCCCAAATGAGATGGACAGGCCTGCAGCCACCAGCAAGGACCATGTCCTCTGCTTTTCATCTCCTGATGTTGCCTAGAACATGCTGTCAGCAGATGGCTGTTTTTGTAATAGTTCAGGCTGTCTGTACTATCCAATGTAATATCTGAAGCAGAAGAAATGTATAAACTGTTAATCACCTGAGATTACATTTGAACACCTTACAGAAATAAATAAAAATGCATATGGTATTTTGTTGCCTATCACTGACCTCACATCCATATTCCTCCTGATCTATTCCCCAGTTATCCTCCTCGTATTAACTACAAAATTCACATTTCAAGTGACTTTAAACTATCCACCTGCATATTCAAAACCACTTGTACAGCAAATACTGCTGGCAAACCTGCACAAAAGCATTTGGTCACCATCAGCATACTTTCTGCATCACTGACCACTGTGGTGTTTTGCAGACCAATACAACACAAATTCATTGCTTGGATTACACAGATTTTTCTACAATTCAAATGTTAATCACATTTCCACTACTATTCAAAGTTACCTGTAACTTCTAATAAACTTTCAAAAGCTCCAACCAAAATAAGGTTTGAAGATTCCTTTTTCTTTAACATGAGGGTTGTCTAATACACTGAAGTACTACAACTTAATGGAGAACAAATTAAGTAAATATGCCTGGAAATAATCAATTGAATTCACAAAAGTAGCAGATAAGACCTGGATATGAAATTCATGGCAATATAAAAGTATCAAACAAACCTTTTCTAGAATGAGATTTTCAAACTAGAAAAAATTCCACCTCTCAATATGTTGTCAAGTACAGGAGCACAAAAAAAATAAGATCTGGCAGCTACACAGAAGATTCCTATTGCACTGCTTATAGTAACAGACTTGTATTGTTTCATTATTTTATCAGAGAGCAAGCCAAAGCATCCTGTAATTTATACAAAGTAACTTTAAATACTACTCAGTGATACAAGAAAATAAAACTGTAGTCAGACAGAGGAAGACAATTAGCTTCCCCTCAGTGTGATTATATTATTCTGAAACCACTGGAAATCACAGGAAGATAGAATCATAGAATGCTAAGGGTTGTAATGGACCTTAAAGATCAGCGAGTCCCAACCCCACTGCCATGGACACCTCCCAGTGGACCAGGTATCTCAGGGTCTTATCTAAACTGGCCTTGAACCCTTCCAGGGATGACACAACCCACAACTTCCTGGGAAACCTGTTCCAGTGTCTCACCACTGTCAAAGTAAAGAATTTCTTCCCAATATCTAACTAAATTTCCCCTCTTTCAGTTTGTACCCATTCCCCTTTATCCCATCACTACACTTCTTAATGTAAGAGTCTCTCTCCAGGTTTCCTGCAGGTCCCTTCAGATGCTACAAGGTTGCCATGAGGTCTCCACACAACCTTCCCTTCTCCAGACTGAACAGCCCCAGCTCTCTCAGCCTGGCTTTTTAGGAGATGTACTCCTGTCCCTTTATCGGCTTCATGACCCTCCTCTGGATTTGGTCCAGCACTTAAATGTCCTCCTTGTGTTGGGGACACCAGCACTGGACACAGCATTGCAGGTGGGGTCTCACCAGAGCAGAGCAGAGCAGAGCAGAGGGGCAGAATCCCCTCCTGGCCCTGCTGGCCATGCTGCTTTTGGTGCAGCCCAGGACACAATTGGCTTTCTGGGCTCTGAGCACACACTGCTGGCTCATGCTGAGTTTTCCATCACCCCCAAGCCCTTCCTTCCCCACAGGGCTGCTCTCAATAAAAATGTTTAGAAAAACTTTGCTACACTCATCCTGAATCCACTGGAGACTTTAGGAGGGAATATTTCTACAAATGAACTTCACATATTTTATACAGTTGCTTCCATTAACTTACAAGGAGTTACATAGGGAGGGGGGAGAAACATGAAATATTAAAGCCATTATGGCATCAATGCAGATCTGTCCTTTAGCTGAAATGCAGGAGAGTCAGTTTGCATCACAAGGTCAGCAAAATAAAACAGCAGTTTCTTGATTTTGTTACACAATTTCAAGTACAGCACAGATACAAAAAGTCCTTGACCTTTCTTACCGCCTGTTTCACTGTAATAATAGCCCAAACTAAACATCTAAACATAAGGTTATCAACAATCTTCTAACTTGACTTGCAAAGTTTTGGACATCTAAGCAAACTTCAAGGCTCCTACAACATGCTCAGATTTGCCTCTCTTGTTCTATCCTCATGTCCTCCTTCCTGTATCTTTTACAAAGAGCTACTACTTTTTAGTATCATAAAAACCATAATTAATTTTCACATGCCACTAAGCCCCACTTAGCTGCCTATAAAATCATTCCCATCATGCCAAAAAGATAACACAGCTAAAAGTTACAGCAATACTATAAATAAGATCAACTCTAGACTACTTGAGACACAGATTTTATGTCTGGAATCCCAAACACTACAAGCTGGAGGCCAACAGTAGCAAAATATTTTCCTCCATATCAAAGACAAAAAGGTAAACAATGTTTCCTCTGAAAAGAATTTTTTTAAAATAAAAAAATTCTGCAGTTTGTCATAAAGACAGTACTATACACACCAGGATTAAACAAAATCTTAATATCAACAGTTATTGACAATAAAACATGAAGATATGCTGGAATTTTAAAAAGAATTGCTGTACAGTTGTTAATTTTCCTTTCACCTTGTGAAGTGTAAAACAAAAAATTAATCTGAAATGCAGCTGATAAAATGCAGAGTTTGTGTTCTGACCTGAGAAGGAAGGATGTGGGATGAGCTGAAGGTGGGCAAAGGTTCCTCCACAGAACCTGAAAATTACTTTAATACACTAAAGAAAAATGGGCTAAGCATATATACAAAACAAATAATCTTCTGATGAGAAGTGGAAGGATATCATAAATAAACACATATCTAATGATGAATACTCCAAACTGGGTCAATAATCAGGGGTTAATTACAGGCTATTTAACTAGGCTTACCTTATCTAGCTTTTGTACCCATGCACCTACTTACAACTCAGAGAGAACCATCTGCAGCAGATGAGTCAGAAAGTCACAGTACCAAACTAATATTTTTCTACATTCTGAAACCACAGTATGTAAGCACTCAAAAAAACCAATGTACCAAATGTTTTGCAAAAGATGGAGGTATGGATTGCTACTTATTTCATGTTAGTTAACCACAATATATAAGAGAGAGCTCTAAGACACATTTCATAGGAAGTGGTGAAACTTTATTAATACTAATTAGCATAGCAACTTCCTCTCTGTTCCCCAAAGCAAAGTAGTACCAAAATCCCCTTCAGAACTGTTCGTATAAAAATAGCCCTAAGTGTTGGTTTTGCCTGGCCAGGTTTTGGTAGCAGGGAGGCTACAGGGGTTGCTTCTGTGAGAAGCTGCCAGAAGCTTCACCCATGTCCAGCAGAGCCAATGCCAGCCAGCTCCAAGATGGAAATGCCACAGGCCAAGGCTGGGCCAGTCAGGAATGATGGTAACACCTCTGTGATAACACATTTAAAAAGGACAAAGAGGTTATTGGGCAGATGAAAATGTGCTCGGAGAAGAGAGGAGTGAGAACATGTGAGAGGAACAACTCTGCAGACACCAAGGTCAGTGGAGAAGGAGGAGCAGGAGGTGCTCCAGGGTTTGGAGCTGAGGTTCCCCTGCAGCCCATGGTGCAGCCCATGGTGCAGCAGCTGTTTCCCTGCAGCCCTTGGAGGTCCATGGGGATGCAAAGATCCACCTCCAGCCTGTGGAGAACCCCACTGGAGTGGGTGGGTGTGTGCAAAAAGGCTGTGAACTCATGGGAGACGTGCTGGAGCAGGCTCCTGGCAGGGAGCTGCACACCTGTGGAGAGAAGAGCCCACGCTGGAGCAGGTCTCCTGGTAGGATTTGTGACCCTTTGGAGGACCCATGCTGGAGTAGCCTGTTCTTGAAGGACTGACCCCATGGAAGAGTGACCCCTGTTGCAGCAGCTTGGGAAGAACTGTTGCCTGCGGGATGGACTCACAGTGGAGAAGTTCATGGAGAGCTCTCTCCTGTGGGAAGCACCCCACGCTGGAGCAGGAGGAGGACTCCCCTCCTTAAGCAGTGGCAGAAACATGCAATGAGCTGACTATCCATCCCCTGACTCCCTGTGATGATGGAGGGGAGGATGTTGAGCTGGGAAGGAGGGAGAGGTGGGGGGGAAGGTGTTTTTAACATTTATTTCGCTTCTCATCATCCTGCCTGTGACACTATTTGGTGAGTGATCTCTCCTGGTCCTTGTCTCAACCCGTGCATGCTTCATTCTATTCTCTCTCCCCTGTCCAGAGAACAGGGTGAGTGACAGACAAGTTTTGATGGGTGCCTGGCATCTGGCCAGGGTCAACCCTCTACACGCCGGAATGCTTTCAGTAAGGCAAGCAGCAGTTATTTACTTCAGATGTTGCAACAAAAAAAGCTGAATCATATTTTGGAGCATTTCACTATTTATAGTTGCTGGGGATAAGCCTTCTGCTATACAGTGGACCATTTATGGATAAAAAGGATTTGCTGCAAACCCCACTTTTTAAAATTGGAACATAGCAGAAGATTTATGGGCCCAGACATATCCTTTACTTTTATATTTGCCAATATAAAGCTTAACATTTTCAGTGCCCATGTCTATAAGAAACCAGCAGAGACTATTTTATCCCCATTCCATCAATAATATTCCAGTGATAGCAATGACTTGGTAAGGTCTCAGATTTCTGCAGAACTGGTAAAAGCAGGAAGTTTCACTTTTGTTTCTTTGAGAACTGAGTGACAGCAGCAATGTATTCAGGCTGGAAGTGCTAGTTAGCACATCTACCCAACAGCCTTCTGTCAAAGAATGCACCTTATCACCTGAATCCCAACTTTTAATAGCTCTTCAGGATCTCAAGATTAACTTCCAGAACTTCAGCTGTACTTGTAAGTAAAATAAGTTCTTCAGGCAAGTATAATATTCTGCAGTAATGCCAACATACTTTAGATAGCTCAGTACTGTGCATCACATTGGAAGTGGACAACCCTGGTGTATGGGAATTGGGTCCAAAACAATTTACTTCAGCTAGAAACTAAAGGGAAATTCCTCTTCATGGAATCACAATGGTTACACACATTACATTTCACAATCAATCACTTAAATGTTGTAATATTTTGATAAATTTCAATTTTGTATGTATTTGGATAAAATTATTATCTCCTTCTTAAACACTTTTTTACCTAACAGACAATTTTTTTGCATTGTTGGATGACTTATTATTACTTAAAATGCCTTTCAAGACAGTCAATTTACCCCTATCTGTTTCTCATATATATGCTGGAGAGGACAATCAGTTACTGGTAACTAGTGGATTTTATTTCCTTCACAAGAGAAGTGTTCAGCTTCAAAGCTCAAGAAAGAAATATCTTGGAAGATAATGACATGCAGGTATATGCTTTCTCAATTTGGAGCTTATTTTTCTGCTTCTCAGTACCTTACAGTTTAACACATTCTTTCCTTTCACATGTATTTAGTATGTAGAGGAATAACACGGCTATAGTTAGAGGTTTTCCTTCAGTTCAGCTATTTACAATTCACCTTGAATCTAACTGAGTTTCAGTACCTTCTGTGGACAGAACACCAAACAAGAAAAAAATATATGGTGTCTGTAAAAATACTTGGTTAGCTGGAATTTAGTTTACAATTACTGGACAAAGACACTAAAAGAAGCAAGCATAGAAAATGTTCAACTATAGCACACCAGCCGCTTCAGTTTAAAACAGTTTGCTTTGCTCTGCCAGCTCCTGAATTTGTCTCAAGACCAACTCCTTAGCATGGACACATCATGCAGATGTGCTCCAGTAAGGCTCTGATACTACAGAAGAAAAGAAACCATTAGTTGAGAAAGACTTAAACACACCACACAATAAAAAATTTCCTGTTGATCAGGTCATAAATATCAAATTGATATGGTAAACAGAAATTCCATCAATTCATCCTGGCGTCTCCAGACATGGTTACAGAGCACACCAAATACTCTGTGGCAAATGTGGAGAGCCCAGCCCACTGCTCACACACACACCTCCCTCAGGTGATTCAGCAACCTCCACTCAGGGTCAGACATGTATCCAAATAACTACCATCAGCCACAGCTGCACCTAGACTGATTTCCATAGGCCAACACTACTGCACTCCTCCATCCTTCCTTGCAATTGTTCCAAAAAGTGGGAGAAAATGCTGGGTTTTAATGTGTCCAGCTTTGCTGATCCTGTTACATACGCTGAACTTCAAAAACAGTAATTTAAAAATGCACGACCCTATTTCTGGAAGAAAAATGATATTTTGGATTTAAAACAAAAATTTACCTGTTAGAAGATTTTAGTTAATGAGATAAGATTAGAGGAAATGCAGATTTTGGTACCAGTGTCTTCTGGACTTAATCCTAAACACACATCTTACTAACTTATCAATGCCTACTAAGGGTCTTATCATGGGAAAGCCATGTAACACCTTTTAAGTCCTTGTAAGGTTTGTTTAAGGGCTGAGACACTTACTGTTCATTATCTGGATTTCCAAACAAAAACGAATTGAAATTTGGAATAGCTTTAACTCGAGTAATTTAAAAGCTATGTATTTTGTTCAATACTCCACCTCACACACCTGCCTTACTACAGAGATTCCAGGAACCACAATCAAATGAAGCAAGAAGTGATATTTTGGCTTGAAGTGACAGTGTCAATGGTCAGCTCAGAAAACAGCACCTGAAACACAGGGTTAACAGCCTCTAATACAAGTCCTGTATTCTGCACTCTTCTCCTTCTTTGACTTATTAGAGATGCTAAGGAAACAGCACAGTGCTACCACTGCTCTGAAAATTACACACCTCAGTCTCAGAGCACAGAACTCGCTTTGCAGTGGAGATGAGGTCAATCTCTAGGCTAAAAAAGGAAATTTGGGCTTGAGCAAAACATCACTTGAGAAAGAGAACGTGAAAATGCTGTGTGAAACCTCTTGTTCACATGCTTAACTGAAAAAATACCATTTGAACTTTCATTTGAACATGTGTAACATTTACCCAGGGTATTATGATCTGATGACACTGAATGCATAAGAGGAAAGGAAACCACCTAACTAATTTCAAGCCATACTCACTTTCCGTGATTACAAATCCAGTCTCAAATAAAGAGGCCTAGAATGTGCACTACATCACAGTTGAAGGATGTAGTAAACATTTTTATCACATATAAAATTGACAACATGTCTGCCATGGCTGTGAGCAGCTGGACACAAAAAACTCCCCAAAAAATCCCCAAGTTACTTTGCCATAAAATCATAGCTCCTGGAGTACCATAGTCTGTGTATCGATACTCCAAACAAAAACTGAGAGCATTAGAATCTGTTAAATTGAGATACACATTACTGGAATATGCCTTGACACTTGTTCAAGCTTTATTGTGTACAAAGAATATTTTCCCTATGAGAAAATTCTTTCTATATACTTAATTTTCAGTAAAATTTTGTTTTGTTCATCAGATCAATCTGATTCACAAAATATGACTTAAGCATAGTGTAAGAAATTTGTCCATGGGAGAAGATAAAAGTGGTTTAAATGATCTATCTAACATTGGGAAAATATAAGAAATGGCAGGAAACCTGCCTGCAAAGGCAGCAGGAAAAGAAAGACAAAAAGAAAAGAAACCACCCAGTTGTGTTTTATATTAGGGATGTAAGAAGCTGTAACCAAATTTACCCAGGCAGAGGTCAAAGCTGCTAAAATGTAATAAATAAAGAAAAATACTACAGAAAAGATACTACCAACCCTTTAGATTAAGGGAGTAATTTAAAAGGACATATACAATGGTAAGATCATGCCAAACACCACTTGGTGACTTTTTTTCCCCTTTTCATCTTCTTACTTGTTCACATATGAGTATTTAAAAGAACATAAAGGTGAATTCTAGCCCAAAACCTCTACTATGTGGTAAACTCAAGAACAAACATCTGCAACTTGGAAGAAAATTCATCCTAAGATGTAACTTACCTCAAACCAGCTACTATTTACATATCATACATTGCTATTCAGTATTTCTGGTATTTATATAAAACTAACCTGTAAGAATGCATTACCCCCTTCAAGGATAATTAGGTATTTTACTGTCCATCACTTAGATGACTTGCCTTATTGTACCAAATAAGAAAATGACCAAAGTTGAGATTTCCCAACCGTTTGATTATTTCCTCAGTCTTTTCAAGCAGCAATTATTTACCTAGCAGCAGCTATTTGGAGAAAACCCCAAAGAGATAAATGAAGCCATGGAGCATGCTGAAATCTAGGTTTAGTCAGATTAGGCTAGCTACTATTTAACGGAAATGAGCAGCTTCCTGTTGTCAGGGCAAACAGTGAGCAACCTCCATTTCAAGCTGCAGTGTTTTTTGCTCCTGCAGAGATCTGCGCCATAACTTCTATTTCAATAGTGTTGCAGGTGAAATACAGACACTAAACGTACTGGAACGCTTTAGTTCTAGCACTAAATGTAAATGTACTGGAACATTGTAGTTCCTTCTTCCTGCTTCTAAGCATGTTCCAAGTTCATGAAGTTTTGTCTTCCAAATACAGGTCTTGGACCTCTTTGCACCGCAGAACTCCTCTGCTCTGGAGTTTGGGGTTTTTTTCTTTTTTTCTGCTTGGCTCCACTATCAATGCTCTTTCAAAGCAAATTTCCTATTTAGAGCTGACAAAAGATAAACAGATCTGGCAGCAGTGAACCCAGCCAGTGAGCGCGAAAACGACTGCTGGGAGAAGGTCTGGCCAGACAGTTTGTAACTAGGTGGTTTCACTGATAAGGTACACAAACAACTTGCAGAGGAGCGTAACTGAAACAAGACACGTGCAGGGAGAGGGAAGCATCACTTGGACTTGTGCTTTGCTCTACCCGTGAGCAGCGTGGTCAGGTAAGACTCTGAGCATGTACCTCTAGAGACATACAGACCTCCTGCGCGGGAGGTCCGACCACTCAGGTTTCTAAAAAGGAAAAGCCCACACTGAACTGCTCTCCCTCTTATTTAATTAGCAGTACGTAAATAAGATACAACTAATTTTACTGTCAGGATGTCAGGATTTTTGGTAGTATTTCAAAGCCAAACTGGCAAGTCTCAGAAAAGTTTGTCTTTAACCATCACCAGGCAGACTTCAGCTGCATCACCACACTCCTTGCCTCTGCCTCAGACCTACAGATCAGTCCTGTGCGCGGCCAAGCACACCCGGACGAGGGGGACAGCTCACTCCGGCTGAAAGCAGAAACATTTCCGGAAAAACAGCGAACAGCTAGCCCAGCAGGAGCGGCGGGAGCTCGGTGTCCCCGAGCAGAGCAGAGCAGCGCAGCGCAGCCTCCACACAAACACATGGACGCGTGAGGAAACTCTCCCCGCGTGGTTCCGGGCAGCTCCCACCTGGAGCCCCGGGGCAGGAGCGGCAGCGCCCCGGCCCCACACCCAGCGCCGCGTTCCGCTGCTGCCGGGGCGCGCCGGGACACAGCCCGCCCTGCTGCTGCTGTCGGCCGTGCAGGGCAGGGGCCGGGATCGGGATCGGGAGCAGGAGCAGGAGCGGGGGCGGGATGGGACGGCGATGCGCCCCGCGGAGCGCGGCGGCCGCACTTACTGTGTGCGCGGGGCGGCGCGGAGCGGAGCGGAGCGCGGTGCCGATCGGAGCGCAGCGGAGCGGTGGCGGCGGCAATTCCCGGCTCCCCGCCGGACCGGGGCGGGGCGGACAGCAGCCCTGCCCTGCCCTGCCCTGCCCTGCGCTCGCCCCGGGCCGGGGCGGGGCTGCCCGTCCCGCCCGACCCCCGCACCGCCTCTCGCCCAAGCGGCAGCTACCAAACCCTGAAGAAAAGTGTTGGTATCCACTGAGCGGCTCGCTGAGGTGTTTTGAGTGTTGGCGGCTGCAAGCCTAACGAGATGCATGCTCTACTCATGCCCACAGTGTGACTCGAGGACGGGCTGCTCGGAGTTAAAGAACAGGTACCTGTCTTAAACACTATCAGCGCCAGAGAAGAGAGGAATTTGTGCCAGGACGGTGCTGTTTCCAGGTTTGGCAGGGGCAAGATCTGGTTAGCCACAAGCTGGTCAATGCATTCCTGGGACAGACTGTGAAAAGCAGCAGCTCACACAGCTATCACCGAAGAAAGATCATCCCAAGGTACAGGACAGACAGCCTTTGCAGCCACCAGCAGCCTCCACAGTTCCCCCAAGCAGACCTCTGTGGACACCACGAACTTGGACTGTATAAAGGCAGTACTGTTCAGTGACCTGGGGGAGGTTAACAAAGCTTGGGAAGAAGGACGTACCACTGACAGTGGATACAAAAAATGCAAAATCCACAGGCCACAAGGACATCTGGCAGGACACCCAAAATAAGGAAAACACTAATAAATCCGATTCAGCAGCTGTGCTAAAACCATCTCTGACTGGATAAAAGGTAATTCCAGCAAGGGGAGATTGCAAGCACCAGCTCACAGCCCTCTGACCCAAGAAACCCACTGACTCAGGAGAAAGAACTAATTAGCACACGAAGCAATGGAATCATTAACCAATGATAGATGGCGAGAGAGCTATGCAAGTTGTAGACAATAAGCATTAATTTGTTTGCTGAAATGCATAGTGAAAAATTTTCAGTCAGTGGCTGATCTTGTGTAGCCAGCCCTCCTTTCTGCACAGAACTTGCCAAAAGAATGAACTAGATCCTCCCCACTCACCACAGAGAAGCCCAAGGTTGAAAAAGGACCAACAGGACACCACTGGATCCACAGGTGGTGACAGTCTTTTGCTGATGCTCTCTCTTTGCCCTACACAATAAAAGATACAATACAAAGCCAGTATTGTTGAACTGGCATTTCAGCATTTGCACCTTAATTTGGGCATCTCTCACTAATCAGATCATCACAGGCCCACTCATCCTTGTATCCCTGCTAGAGGTGGGAACAGAGGTAGGTGAAGTTCCCCAAGACCTTCACAGGTTTTCAAGTTTAAATGAAACAGAAAAGAGGCATCAAGAGTTAAGCTGTGGCCCACAGCAGAAAGTGCCATCACTGTACATCAGCCTCATTCCACTGCAAAATAATTTAGTTTTAGTCATTCTGGAACTTATGCATGTGGGGGGGAAGAGGGGGGAAATCAAAATCAAAAAACCAGCACCAACCCCCCAAAACACCAAAAAGCTAGTACAAGGAAAGATAAAGCATGAGACAATAAGACATTGAAAGAGAAATATCAAAATCATGCATACTTTAGAGCTGGAAATGAGAGGAATAAGATACACTAAGAAACTTGGTAAATCAATATCTTTATTTTATAGAAAGTAGTTTGATCAGTGTGCTGAACCTGCCATTAGCGATGGTTTTGCTATTTTTAGTAAAAATAAACATTTTAAAATAATTACCTTGGAGAATATATCATCTCCAAGCTTATTTCCCCTTAATCACTGTTGCTTTTTTATTAAGTATTGCATCTAATCTAACACTGAGTGCTCTAAAGAGGAAGGGGGTACCTACTGTGGGATATCTCCATAGTTTATTTCCTGCCACTGGTTCTGAGGTTCCTAAAATGCAGCAGAACATGTATGACCTCACCCTGCACCACCTTGGCACGGTACAAAATCTGCAAAGTCTATTCCACCTTTCTCCATCAACATCCTGCAATGTCAGCTGTTGGCTGAGAATTTTCTGGAGTAAAGTCACACAGCAAGCCAGTTTAAGTACCCAAATGGCCAGAGTTTTAGCTTTCACAAGTTACTGCAGTAATCATAAAGAACTCAGATCATGTATGTGAGGTAACAGAACTCAGGAACACAAGAATGACACACTCTGACAGCATTATGTATTGCTACACAGACAAACACAAGTCACAACTCCCAGTCCATGATATTTAAAAGGGACATTATCAACTACAAGCTATATTACTTTGTCTGGACAACAAATTATTATTGATTAAGCACTGGCAAATGCAAATTTTATGTTCAATTTGTGCACACGGCTACTTTAAGCACAGGGCCCTCTGTAGGCACTAGTGCCCTTAAGTTTGAATAACTTGCATAGCAACAGGGAAAAAGCATTAGTTGCTGGAGGACAAAAGTCAGTGGAAGTTAAGGGCAACAGCCAGAGAGTTCCGAGTTCACTTCTTCTCCAATGACTAGATTCAATGTTGAGAGTGTCCCTTTAGAAGTTTCAGGTACAACAGAATTTATCCATCGTTACAAGAAAGCTACTGATAATTTGTCATACAATTGTTAAGCGTCAATGAAAAAATGCAATCAAACAACTGATTTTGTAAATGAAATAGCAGCAACATGGAACTCTAGACAGTTGAGTTTCTGCAGGATTTATTGGAAAGATTATAAAGGTGTGGCAAATACATTGTGATTTTACATAATTTAGTTCTGAGAATAGCTTATGATAACTATAAACATTATTGAAAATGCCTGTTCATGGTCAGTACTTTTCTGATATAAGCATAAGTTTGCCAGGATTTTTAAAAGTGCAGCTTTACTCAGAAAAATTACAACATTGTATGTCTTGGCAAATTACATTTAAAACCTGCTCAGTTTGCAGATGGTAAGACAGCTTTTTGTGATTGCCAGTACAATAGATTTGAGCTTGAAGTATTAAAGCTAATGAGATATAAATATTTAAGGACAAAACATCAAGGACATATATAATACTGCCATGATTTTCGCACATGTAACTTTGTTAGTTCAGTGGGTGTATAAAACTGACACATGTACACAGACAGCTACAAAGTCACGGTTTCAGCCAATCCTAAAGGAGTGTGCTACTGTTTACTCCACTGTTTTCCTTCTTCCATAAGAATAAAGAATATTAGAAACTCAGCCACTGAGCAGGTAACATACTCATGGGGCAAGTCTATTTTGTAAGGTGGTGTCACTTTTAGTTGCTTTTCTGGTCCATCACTGTACTTAAACTGTTTTGATATCAAGTTCAATTTCAATCTATAAGTGTTAAGGAAGAACAATTACATTTGAATCACTGAACAGCTGTACCAGTTTGAAATGCTGTCACATGTTTCTTCATGGCAAAACATTCACATTCTTTTTATTGCACAATTTGAAAATTCAGGTTATGTGCATAAAAACCTTCATAGTGTTTGCACTGCAACTTGCGAAACATACATTTAAAATGACCTTAATACATTTTACAAAATCTTTTTAAACAACTTTATATTCTTAAGATAAAAGCATCCTGAGAATGTTACATAGTTCTTTATACAAGCCCTTCATTTCTGCTATGCTTTATTTATCCCCATAGTTCCTAATTTGACAAGTTTATTTTACAGTTAATATATTGGTACTATATTTCACAAAATATCTTTTAGCAAAAGTACACCATTGGCATTCAAGTAATCCAGCCTCACATCTAATTTACAAATTAAACCTTTGTCAAGCTCTCAAGTAAGGAAAAGTAAACCAAAATACATACAGAAACACTTTAGCTGACTGAAAAAAAAGAAAAAGTAAAGGCCTTGTGCATTAATAATTTGGTCAAATATTTAAGTTATGCAGTTTAATATTTTGGCAAAAAAATCCCCTCTACATCTATCCTTTTCAATTTGTTTTCTTTCATCTGACACCAGATGTAAACATAAACATCAGGAAAGAAAGACTGACAGTGTAGAACTACTTTGCTGTTGAAGTACTTTTTCCTTTTTCCTTTTTTAAAGTATTTAGGAAAAACAGACAAACAAGAAAGTAAGTGCTAAGAACGAACTATCTTTGGGCTAAATAAAAGTCTTACTGGAAAAAAACCTAAAAATAAATTAGGTTGGGTTTGTCTTTTATTTCCTCTACAGACATCTAAATAAATAGTCTTTGATGAAATTCTAGTTCCATATCCTAAAGCAGTATCTTCCTGTATCTTTTCAATCAAGTCTAAGGCTTCACACATAATCTTAATCTTGACTATTTTACTAGGAAGATATTAATTCATATTTACATTTTGTTTTTGTAAAGGGAGTGTTCAGGGTCAAAAATATATTTTTTTTAAAAGGTAAGCCTGCCATCCTGATGGCAGTGATTCAAGCTATAGAACAGAAGACAAGTTACAGAACATCCTTCAGTTTCTTATACCCTAGATGAGAGGAAGGAGATCAGGCAAGTTAGAGAGGTAAACAGCCTGGATTCCAGGAATGGAGAGAAAGAGTGGCTCGTTACATGAATGCTTGCATGACCAGGAGTATTCACTCCCACAGACTTTGTTTCTCTTCTGCACATTGGCATAAATATTTTTGTTAGCTGACTAAACAAATTGAGAAGAGAGACAGTTATGGTTGCCACAGTGAAAAAATATTACCTAAGGTTTCCATCAGGACAGAGATGCTTTTACAAGGTGGTCAGGTGTTGAATATAAGCAGAGGTCATGCCCAGATGGTACACTCCAGGTAAGAGTGCAACTGCCTCAAAAAGAAGAGTAAACCACTTCAGCAACATCTTAATAATACTATAACTATGTAATTTGGAGTCATATTTAGGTTTTATTTTAGGCAATGATCAAAATCTGAAGGACCTTGTTAATCTTTAAGGCATTAGTGCATCAGGGACTAAAAGCTCCAGGTAATTAATAAATAGAGGAGTGGGGGCAGAAAGAGAGAAAGAAAAATCCCCAAAACATCTTTGTGTCACAAGCTATCATTGTGCATCTGCTTTGTTTGTTAGTTCCAGGAAAAATATTTTCAGGGATGGCAGAAAGGGAATGTTATTTACTGCTCTGAGAAAAACATTAGATCATAAACTTCACATCATTTTTTAACACATCCTTTAAAGGGCTGAATCTATCAGGCAAGATTCTCATCTTTACTGTTCCATCAGCACCACAGGAGAATATGTGATTTGCTGGTCCTGTCTCAATTTGCATGACTCCTGTCCCAATGTTTCTGAAGAGAGACTGTCGAGCATGCTCATTGATGAAAGTGTGAAGAAGACTAAATGTAGACAGACTCCATACCTGGAAAAGCATTAAAACATGGATCTCTTACAAGGATAATTACCATGATCTTAAAAATCATCAGCAATGAATTGTAGAAGAACAGGACCATATTTTGCATTTATTTTCCTGACACTTAGTGTAAAAGAAGACTATGTAGCAAACTGTAATGACACATTTACAGAATATTTATTTTCTGTAATAGGAAATAGATAGATAGACTAATTAAAAGAAAGACTGCTTTAAAAGGAGGTAAGACTGACATTTCATAATTAAATTAGTAAATGTCAAAGTCAGGGTTGAGAACAAATGCAGTACATATGACATATGATTGGTCCACACCTGTAAAAGAGTCTTTCTGAATGAACTCATCATCTCTGCTCCCTCCCCCTCATTAATACCTTTATGTTGCCTTCAGCAGATCCTGTGACAAAATACTCTTCTGTAGGATCAACAGCAATTGCTTTGACAGGAGAATCATGACTCTGGAGTAACTGTTGCTGCTGCTTTTGACGAAGATCAATTACACAGGTAAAGCCTTTTCTGCCTCCAGAAATTAACAGCTGGTGTTTTGGAGCATATGCTAGCACAGTTGCTCCACTATCATGACAGACAAAAGCTGAAAGACAAAGCAAAGTAATTTAAATAAAACACAGTGCTAACTGCAATTTCCCATCCACCTCTAATAGTTCAAGACAGTAGTGATGGTGACTTTGATGCTGTAATCTAATTGACCACCACCAGCCCACATATTGCAGTACCATATATATGTAAATCCAGGTTCCCATAAGACATTCTGAAGCTTCATTCTTAAATTAAGCAATTAAAATCTGCATTAAAAAGTTTATATCCTTCTTTCCCTGTGCAAGCACAAACTATTAATCCTTAACAGAAACAGATTATTTTAATAATCTGCTATTCAGAGATTTGTTTGTTTTCTTAAGTCATATAAAGCCCACCAGAAATTCCTCCTAAACTACTTGGCCAAATATATTGCAAGTTTCCCCTGGTCATTTTACTGCTAATTGGCTTTTAATCACATTTATTGGGGTATGTCTACTTCCCTAAATGAGTTGATAAAGTGAATGAAAATTACAATCACCAGTACACAGCTCGGTATACTGCACTTGTAGTTCAAAAGGCCTATAAATTTACATTTAGAAATTACCTGTGCCTTTCACATACACTTAAGCATTCACCATACTTTTAAGTACAAGAAGTTCACAACTCTGTGATCTCAATTCTGTATTTCGGATATTGAAATGCATTTGTTGTATTACTTGCAACAAAATATTAGTAATAAAAGCTATTGAAACCCAGCCAAATATTTATTGCACCTCCAAAATCCTGTTCTTAAGCAGGAGCAGCTCAGAACATTTTAAGAACAGAAATATCTGTTTGCACTTGTGGTGCACGGACAGAAGGTACACAAAGGAAGGTGCTCATGTCCCTGAAACCAATCATGTATATAGAACACCAAGTAATTCCTCAAGAACCTGGCTTTATATTCCCACTGGTGCACTCAGATGGAGAGTGAAAGACATCACTGCCAATGGTAAAATTACTTCCCACAATAACTTTTCCAGAAAGATAGACACACAAATACACCTTCTGTAGTCAAATGTTTTGGCTGTTGTATTTTACTTACCATGCACCAAGCTATTTGTAGGAGAAACCAGAGTATCCCAAAGACAAATATTTCTGTAGAAAAAAAATACTGTTTAATTCAGCAATAAATGTTCTAAGGTGGTATTCTGAACACTTGAAAAGTCATCTGTATGTTACAAAGGCTGTTTCAGGCATCAAAGCATTGTAAACAGACTTTCAATGATTAAAGCAGATCCCAAATTACTTCTATGATGGAACATACACTGCAAGAATATGCCTTCTACACAATGATTCTACAACTGGCTATTCCCACGACGGACTTATATTAACAATCTTTTGTAGCTGAATTCACAGGAATGTTAGCAACTTTTGATATTTTTTGATCAATGCTTACTTGTGGAAACAAATGAGAAATGAAGAGCTATGCAAATTCCCTACAGATATAAAAATCATTTAAGACAGGTTCATGTGAGTGAAACAGATCAGAACAGTTCAGCTGGAATGGGCCTAGAAGGATCATGTAGTCCACCCACCTGACACCTTCAAGGCTCACCAGAAGTTAAGGCATTTCATTAGTGTCATTGTCCAAATGCCTAAAACCTGACAGGCTTGGGGCACTGACTGCCTCTCAAGGAGCCTGTTCCACTGTCTGAACCTCTTGGTAACAAAATGTTTCTTGATATCCAGTCTCAACCTCCCCTGGTTCAGTTTTGAGACATTCCCACACATCCCTTACTAAATTCCCAGCAGAGGTAGTCAGGACCTTGCTCTACTTCCCCTCCTCATATGGAACATGAACATTTTTCCCTATGAAACCTCCTTTAATAGGCACATGAGCTTAGCTGCAATCTTTGCTTCTCTCCCCCTCCCACCAAGACAGCAATCAAGCAGCAGTACTCTTAAACTGCTTAAGAAGAATCATAAAAGAACCAAAATGGGGTAAAGGAGAGAAAATGTGGCACCCCTTCTATGCATTATCACAACAGATCTTACCTGTTGTCAGAAGAAAACCCTGCTGTGGCTATCAAAGATGATGAACTGATGAAAACAAAGTCATTGGCTGTTTTGTTATGACATTGCCATGTCTGAAAAATTGAAGTTAGAAATTATTAAACGGGAATCCATTTGGTGCAAACAGTAAATATTAAACTTCCTTGAAAAGGTGTTTCAAAAGAAATTTAAAGAATATGGGATATAAAGGTATTGGTGTGCCTTGTGAGACTTCTAAATTTTCATGGAAATATACTCTGCAGTCCTGTCTAACTGTCAATTGACAACTGACAATTATTGACAAGTCTCAATGAACATTAAAATTATTTCAGATCTCGTTACATTTTCTATTCCCCACTTAGTAAGTATGATTAGAATGTAAGAACCTGTCTGTCATACAGATCACAGAGCAGCAATAATACATAACATAATCTTGATTAATACTGATTATCAGCACAATCCTTGCCCTCTCCTAGCTATTCTCAAGGGGGAAAGAAGTAAGAACATAACACAAATTTATGGAAACTAATTCAGTTTTCAGCTTACCAAATATGGTTTAGGTGAAGTTCCAGTAATTGGGCAACATTTCCAATTTGTCTGATATAAACTTATATATCCATCAGCATCAACAATTCCAAACTGAAAGAAAATATATAGTAATAGTAAATACATATGTATGTATTGCAGAGAAAATATACACAATTTTGAGAAAATACTTTTGATTTGAAGAACGTGACGTTTCTGCTAATTTATTATTATATTGGGGGAGAGGAGAAGAGAATGAGTATAGAAGCATTTTTTCAGTTACCTTATTTCCTTGGTAATTGAATCTCATTCGAGTTACCCTTGAATTGCCACCAGATCGAAAACATGTGATTTGCTGTGCATGACCCCATTCAAACATTCTTACACTACCATCCTGAGCACCTGTCAGGTCTGCAACAGAAAATATTTACATGACTTTTCACAAGAGTTGTAGCTTTTAAAATTTCAAGAAAACTGACACCAACTCAAAATAATAGCACCAAAACTATGCCGTAGTATCTGGCTTTGTGTAGGAGCAGGATGTGCACTGCAATGCAAAGTTGTGTTATCCATTATTTAATTAAATTATTTCATTTAGATGGTACTGAAATATGAAGCTGTTTACTTGGAGGTAATAGCACATATTTTTCTTACTATCTTTAATTCTAGTCACAAATAAATCCCCCAGTATTGGTTTTTAAAATGAAAAATAGTTTCAATAAGTATGGCTTTATAAATAACTTTCAAAACACACAATAGATTGTTGTGCTAGTATGAAACAGCAGGACACTAAGGAACAGGTAAGTAAGAAATACAAAATCTTTAGATAACTTCTTTCTTTTTAAAAAACCCCTGAACTTACAATATGGCAGTGTTGGATGAGAAGCCATTCTTCTGACATTATTAATAGCTTTCTTGAGCATCTGTTCAATACACAAAAAAATGGAAAAAATTAGACACTATTACTGAACAAAAATTATCAAACTAATAATTAGAGCTTGCAGAGAGTTATTTCCTCTCAAAATTCCTACTGAAAACAAGCACTGGGTTTAGAGAGCCAGATAGGAGTCAGTGTCTTCCAAGACTAATGTAGATGTTAACACTTTTGCAGCTTTATACATCTAGATAAATATTAAACTTCTGCTTCAGAAATGTATGGATCCAAATATAAACACTCCTTAGACTGCAGTCTTACCTCTTTTCTTGCCAATTCCTTTCTGATTCCATTAAATTTATTGGAATATTCCTGAATATTGTAAGATAAGCAAGAGAGAGGCAGAAGCATGTAAAGAAAGAGGTAAACAAACTTTAACAGAAGTAGAAAATAGGAAGGAATATATCTATTTTCAAGTCTAGTTAATTTATTGCCATTGATTGAAAAGTGATTATTTGTGGCTATCCCAAATAAGCAATATACCTAGTAACTGGTATAAAAAGATAGAAATTTTAAAAATTCTTTAAAAGTGTTTATAATTTCACAAATACAGATCCAATGAATTTTCAGTAGCGTGTTTGTTCCTAAATTCCAAACTGCTTTCCGCATGGTGCATTACCAAGATTTTAGTTTTTCTTATTTTATTAATTCCTACTGGGAAGTATTCAGTGTGTGAAGAGGATTGGAGACATTAGACAACTATATTTAAACCCCAGCTATTTAAATTATACATCCAACATACAAAAGGAAAAGAACAGTAAGGATTTTCTTGTCAGGGAAAAATATCTGTGCCTGTGATGTCTCTTCCCTTCTTTTCCTTCCTATAATGTATGTCAAAGTTAAGTTTTCATTCTTTTATTTCCTGACAGCTCTCAAAAGCATCTGACTACTTCGAGGACTGTCTTTCCTCAGAAAATTGTTGGATTTGGGTTGCTCATGCATGTATTATTTACCTCAGCATTTGAGAAGGGCATAATTTATATTTGTGGCAGGTGTTAACTTCAAATGAGAACACAGGAAATTTTGTTGCCAGGGCACTCATCTTTAACACAGCAGCTTACTGCTTACCACACACCAACAGCAAGCTGGCACTGAACTACTTTCAGAAAAACATATAGGCTGGAAAAGACTTCAATCATTGAATCCAGCTGTGACTCTCAACAGCTACTATTTTGTACAGGATTTTAACACTGCTTTGCATTGGGGCAGTAGATAGTGATGAGGTATTTCAAGTATGCTATTCTCCCCTGGCCTCCAATTATATCATGATGTCAGCTGGAAGGAGGCATGAATTACGAATTTTCACGTGCTTCACATTGCTAAATACGACCCACAGACTTTAAAATAAATATCCTCTAAATTAGCAGTTTGCAAACAAAAATGAGGAAAAGTACTCAGAAAGGAAATAATTTATTTTCTTGTAAAAACTTCCCTGGGTTTGGATTAGTGGAATAACTGCAATCTTCTTAATTCATTTTGGAAGCAGACTGAGATCTTTCAGTTTGTAAAGCCTTATAATTTGTTAAAGAGAAAGCCTTATGTTCCTCGTTATTCCAGTTCATTTCAAAACACTTTTCTGAAGATAAAAAATATGATCTTAAAATATGCATTTCCCTTTCTCTTTCTGTAAGTACTTGAAATGTCAAGAAAAAGAGCCAAATGGTTTGGTAAAACCATATATACATTTTAAAATTTAAGACAACCGCGAATGATACTCTTCAAACATTTACAGATTGGTATGTGCACTTTTAATTGCAATACTTTGCTCTCTAAACGCAAAACTTCTTTCCTATATATAAATGGAAGAACAATAATTAATATTCACTCTATTTCTTCACTAAAATGAAGGGCTGTGTTGAGTTTTACAGCTACTAACTTTTACCCAGAAGTCAGTGGAAGTCACCTTCCTCCATCTGACAGATAAGCACACATCGTGACCTCCTAACTGCTGCTGGATTACACTTTTGAAAAATGCAAACTTACAGAAATGTGCCTTTGGAAGACTACACTAACATAGCTCTTTGGTGTGGTATCTCAATTTAGAAGACAAGTACAATTATCAAATGCAAATACTTCCATTACTGATGTAACTGATAATTGATATGGCTAGCCCTCAGTTTCCCCTTAGAACGGCTGACAGCTAGAACACTGCTTGCTTAGCTGGAGAGTTCGGTGCTTTGGGCCTAATGGACATAAAGACTGAAAAAAAAAAAAGTGCACTTAAAATCCACCCCACCAGCAGTTAAACTGGCAAATACTGGTGTCAGTCACTCTGACTTGTATGACACTACCTGTGTTTCAAAGCTGTAAAGTACATACTATTTCCTTCAGTGCTCTCTTACAAACACCTCCAGTAAGAACTGTGTAACCACACTGCTGAAGTGTCTGTGGTGGTGACCCTCCTTACTTACCTTGTATAAACTTGTGTAACAGGAAACAGTAAAGGGCCACAGAAAAACTTTACAGCTAATAAAATCTCAACTGCCTGAGTCACTGAAGTCTAATAGTGTCCCTTGTTGATGAAAGTGAAGCAAAGACAATGAGACTGAAAAGCCAGTAATGGTATGGAACACTGGGCTACCACTACTAAATGGGCTGCACATTATGGAAAAGCAAAGATGACAGCAAGAATCAGCAGTATCTGAAGGAGCAAAGTAGCAAATGGTAGCAAAAGAAAGGTCTTAATGAAGTTGCTTTTCTTCAGGTTTGAGTTCTTCGACAGCAACACTATTTCCTCCCAAGAATCCCTATTTCTTCCTTCATTTACTTTGTCCTTCATTAGGTACCTCTGTCTTCCCTCCCTAGTGGGCAGGTGTCGTTCTGTTCTGTGGTTGGTTCTCTGCCACCGTCAAACAGTATCCCAGACAAAATTTAGATCCAAAGTTTAACAGCAAATGCATTCAACACAAGCATAGCCAAATATATTTAAGAAGAAAGTTTTACTACATGCAAAATAGAAGGTCAGGTAAGTACAGTTTACATTAATAGATTATGCAATTACTTAACACTGAGAAATAACACAAACACAAGAATTCTCTATGTACATATGTACATACATTTAAAAAACAGAAGGGAGAGGAGAAAGTGGCAAAGGCATTCAAAGCATACTTGCAGAGGAGACCTGACTGTGATAGCAGAGCTGCAACACTGGCACCTAGGACCACTAGTACCTAAACTGAAGGCAGAGGTGTAGGTACTGGCACAATACCCACTTCCATATGTGGAAAACCTTATCGTTCTTATAATACTTATTCCTTATTTGCTCCCCCTATCCATCAGCTACTTTCAAAAGTCAACTACAATATTAATTAACTTACAGTTACTTCATTCTGCCACCAGTTATAGACTTACTTAGAGCTGTTAAATGACACAAAGTGGAGCCAAGTCCCAGGACTTAATGCATTTGGTTATTTAGGAAAACTCCACTTTCTCCATGTGCTCCATGCACTCCATGTGCAGAAAGACAGAGATCGTGGTGTCTTGTATGACCATTTCAGCTCACTTAAATGTCTCCAAATAAGCATGTCCAAGCCAGCTAATCAACAGATCTGCATCTATGCTCCACAGGAACTACGAATGTCAATGGCCAGACTACAATTATCATTTGATCTGAATTCAATCTAACCTAACAGCTTTTTGCTCAGGGCCAAGCTTCATTCCAGTCACAAGATCTCTTTCTAAAACTCAGAATGAAGCTGAAGATTATGCTTAAAATAAAAGCTACCACAACATTTGATATAAGTATTTCTACACAATCCTTATGAATTTATGTTCTGAGACCTGCCGAATATATGCTTTTTAGACATGGCTTTAAGTCATTAAAGAAGAATTCATAGAGCAAGTTCTTACCCAGATCCTGATTCTTTGTTTTTAAATGATGCATTAAGTAGAGAAATCATGCATGACTTGACTGAAAGGTTTGCTCGTTTAGCTGGTCCCTTAAATTCTGTGCAGTATTTTAATCTATTGAGTGAATTGTTATAGATAAATCCAGCTGTCTCGATTACACAGAAAGGCTATTTTTAGTTCTAGTTAATTGTAAAATATATCAAGCAAGACTGAACAGACAAAAGGAAAGAAGTAGATACACTACATAAATATCATCTTTGACAAGCAACTTACCACAGATGCACCCCTGCCAGTTTGTGTACTACCAAGCCAGGGCATATTGATAGGTGTGCCAGGATTACTGTGAGTGTAAGGAGTGGTTCCCTGAACATTTACCAGATCATCACGAGCATGTATAACTAGGAAATCATCAGCCCTACAAATGAAAGAAACGTTTTAAGTTAAGATTCCAAACAACAGCATTAAATACCATGTTTTGTTGTTCTGATTTATACACTGTCAAGTATGATATTGAAAACGAAGAAAATATACCCTTTATTTTCTACTTCCATATCATCATCAACCCAGGTATAGATCTGCGTAGCTAAAATTGCAGAAACATCCAATTCTTGAATATCATGACTTGATGCTATTGCAATACAGTTCCGATTGGCCTGAAAAAAATAACATACAGAAAGGCAGATGCAAAAGGAAACCTCAAAAATGGGCTTGTTTTATTTTTTTCTGGTAATGGCACTGCTGCTCACAAGAATATACACTTAATTTACAAACCCCAAACATTTACATCTACAAATCTATGTACATTTATACTTGACATCTCCCTTTTAAATCTTACTTGCATCTGGGATAGTATCACACACTATTTGTATCTTATACCTATCAAGCAGCTCAACTGTCTCCTTGTTTTTCTCAGAGAATAAGCAACAGGTAACTATACTACAAGGCTTGTAACCAGGCTCCCCATCTCCAGTTCTGACAGGTTACATGGTTACAGGGAGAAAAGATTACTTCCTGTTTGACAGAACAGGACAAATACTGCTACACACAAGCCTAAAAAAAAAGTAGAAGCCACCTCTCCCTCTCATCAATCCACTGCGTAATAGAAAAAAAGAAGATAATTTGTAGTAGAACTGTTTATAAAAAGGCAATTTTGAAGTGCTTTAGAGAAGGGACTGCTAAAAGCTGTAGCTGCTAAAAGCAGCAGGATAGCTGGGAAAGCTACCTCACCCAGTCACAATGGGACTGTGTCCCAGGTGGAAGTACACAACAATTTGATTATTCTACCTCCTTTATACTCACCTTATTGACTGCAAAAGCAGTAATGATATCAGATTCTTTATGGATTATTCTTGCCTTGCCACCTGGGTATCCCAAATCTGCTTCTATCTGTATTTACAAAGCAAAGCACAGTTAAATACAAATTTCTGTGCAACACCACTTTTTACTGGAAGTATAGAGACCAAATATTTCATGTGAAATTTCTTTTTTTTCCCCCCCTTAATTTTAGTTCTATGAAAACTCAACAAACATAGCCTGTAGCCATTATGGTAAACCTGTTTTGTGTAATAATACAGCTTTCCATTGTCATATTGAGATTATCACAGCAACAGAGAAAGTAATTTGTCACAAAACTCGTAGTACTGTGCTCATTCTCAAGAGTTTCAGGGATGCTGAAAACCAGCAAGGCTACATGCAACACACTGCTGACTGAAATTCTGAATCGTGATGTTTTGCTCTCAGAAAAGTTTGCTAAGTCTTCAACTGGCCTTAGCAAACACCTTTTATCATTGATGAAATAGTCCAAAAGAAGGTGCAGGCAAACTCCTGAACAGGAAAATGAGTTTTAATTTCATCAGAGCATCTATTCACAATTATTACAATTAAATAAATCTGGAATCCTGTACATTCCGGAACCACAAGCTATCACATATTCTTTTTTTGGCTTTTTTCCTTAATGTGGTCTAATGTTGGATTTGAATATTGTCTACCACTCTGTATTTTAGAAATGCATCCAGGTACATGCTAGCACACAACAAAACTCTAAACTTCACCAGCACTGTAGCAGTTCTTTTCAAAATTATAGAACTCAGCACTGCAAGCATGAAATTGATAGGTTACAGACCCAGACTATTGCAGTTACCAAACAATTTTACAGTAAAAACAATAGTACTATCAAAGTACTGGTAACCTGAGAATTCCAACCTGAATTAAAAATGTCATATTTAATTTTTTTTTTAAAAACAAAGAATTATTTCAGAATTATTTCCATCTTTAAATTCTTACTCAAAAAACAGTAAGATTTTTCTGTCCAAAAAATGCAAATGGTCTTTTTCAAAGCATGAAAAAAATAGCTGTTATAGACCAAGAAGTAGAATACCTTTTCTAATGTCAAAACAAAACTGATACTTCATTGACTTTATGTATATAACATTGAACAAAACTGCAGTGGCAAACAGATACAAACCATGATTTGTGTGTTGTGATGAACAAACCTACAGGAAATTAATTTTTTTTTCCGCAGTCAGTTCCAATTACCGACTTGCTAATACTGCTTTATCACATAATTAACATTAACAAGGTAGCCCAAGGACACTAGAGTGGTCACATTTTGTTTTGTAAAAGAAAGCTTAAAGAATATGGTATTCATTTGAATTTCTAGGTACAGAACTATACCCTTTTAGTATGTCATACCAATCTTTTAAGACAGTTGCTAAAATACTGTTATATGGGTTGATTTGTCACCACCTTCAAGATAAGGCTCAGTGAAAGTTTTCAGCAGCAGACTTGTATCACGCTAACAAACTTCTCTAACTGCAGTTAACTACCTTGATTTTTAAGCTACTATTATAGCCATCTCATACTGATCAAAGATTCTGTATGCACTGTGTACCATACTATTATTGAATTTTTGTCACTTGGGTAAATCTCAACTTCAGCTCTTCCCTTGGCCAAGCTACAGTATTTGATAGTACATATTGTTTGTACCTGATTGCTTAATCCAGCTAAGTAAATTAAGTTTCGGATAAAATCTATAACAAGACAAGTTTAACTCAAATCCTTGCATTTTTAAAATTTTTAAGTTCATTTGCTATGTGAGCAAAGGCTTTTTTTTTTTAAAGTGAGATCAGCACCATTTAGAAAAAAAACTTCACAATGATATCTAATTAAATTGAGGATTACTACTGTGTACCTTATTGATGATAGGCTCCTCCACCACAGAATTTTTCATGGTTTCATTGTGCTCCTCTAACGACTTCACCAAGGAAAGAACAACCACAAAACAAAGCACAAAGATAAGACATAACATACAATGTATCAAGAAAATCCTCAACTTTTGCTTGGGGTAAAATTTTGCTTACCCCAACACAGGACAACTGAAACACAACAGCATGTTTGCACACACGTGCACATATTTGATACAGTAAGAATAATCAATAAATTCTAAACTCTGTTTTCAGTGTACAATACACTGAATTACCTATTCTGTACTGTAATAGCACCTTGCCCCTCCCAAAAGTCAAATTTCTTGAAAAAATAAGCAATCTACACTGATACTTTATCAGCAACAAGATAGAAAATAAAGGCTATGCTGTGTAAGGCTGTAAATGAGCCTACCTTGAAACATATAAAGAACATCAAAAATTGTCCAAAATACCTGTCCATACAGTACAGCAACATGGCTGTGTTAAGATATGATCAGAAATGGTGCACCTTTAAAGGCAAAAAGGAACAAATTTCCTTTTAACTGCACTCTGTAGTGAACACAATTAGCCAACATCACTCAGACAAATTAATATTTTAGTTGTGACAGGACAAAGGTTAGGTCATGCAGAACTCTCTGCTGCCATGGCTTTATTAGTCATGAATATTCTTTCTCCTGCATATTTAATTTGCTCACATCTGCTTCTTTCTCCTCCATTTCCGTTATTGCACAGTTTTTCTATAATACCAGCAATTCTTTCAAAATTAGGAGTAGGGTAAGTAAGGAAAAAAAAAAAAGGACCAACTAAAGAGGGAGAAAAAAATCCAAAAGCTCATTACAGAACCACAATTCAAAAATATCGAACTGCATCGGGAACTGGAATCCAGCTAGACACTGCGACAAATAATCAGGGACTGAAAGAGCAACTGCTGTAGGACCATTATTCTTTTAAAATTGAATCATAGCATGAGAGGAAGCAGTGGCTTAAAGCCAGAACAACTGCGGTAGGAACAAACTAAAACTTTCACAACTTTGGCTCATTAGGTTACTGGTTTTAATATTTGAAATGTTCAATTTTGTCATTCTTTTGAGGCACCTTTTATACTGATCATAAAGAAGAGACTGACTGTAGCAACACTGTGCCAGTTATTATTTTGTAGTCAAAGTCTGATTATTTTTGTAGCCAATGAAACAATGGAGAAGTATTTTTTGTAAGAAATACTGTAGATTTGGAGTCATAGCCAAGTACATTAACCATTCATGCACCAGAAGTAAACAAGCCAGCCAAATAAGTAAAGGTTCACAGATTGACCTGCAATGTTTTCTGCCTTTTACATACCATACCAACCTCATTTAAGCATCGCTTCTTTGTAAAAATATTTCTGATAAAAGTTTCCTGGACTTCTTCCTGTTTGACCAAGTATTGCCAGAGCCTCTTCACAGACAGTGCAACATGACTGCTAGATCTACAGAACAAAGTGGAATAAATATTTACATCATACTTGTATTTATACAAGATACAGTATTTTATATTCTAATCGAACTATAGTCAGAAGAAATGCTGAAGCAAAACTACAGAGCTATAGACAGTATACAAGACCCATTTGAAAGCACTTTAATACTCTCTTCCTGAAAAACTTAAATGTGATAGGGGGTGCAAAAGGAAGAAAAAGAATAGGTAGCATCTACTCCTTTTATCTTGGGACAAGTGAGAAGAATCTCTTTAAGAGATTATGCAATTGTAAAAGCAGCATACAGATTATTTATTAGTCCAACTCATTCTTTACAACATGAATCACTTCTGTTTAGTCCTAAGGAGTGATCCTTTCACACAGACAAGAAATGACTAACACTTCCTCCTAGGGACACATCATCAATCTTAAACATCCATGATTTTTCAGTAACAAAATTGGAAGGATTGTAGAATTAGATCAGAATTCAAGTGTTTATGCTTATCCCTAGAAATATTACACTCAAGCAAAAATCAGAAATACCAATACAGCTGTTTATGACAAGCCCAAATCCATCAAGCTCTGAATTGCTTTAGATCATAATTTAAAAATAATGTCGGACAGCAGATACATATTAAGCTGGTCCCTTTTAATCAATTTACTGAAATTAGTGTCACCGTGATTTTACAATAAAAAGACAGGCTTTCTGTTGATTCTGAAATCCACAAGTGACAGCAAGATTAAAAAGGAAGAAATCTATTTTAAAAATGACACTTTGAGAGACTGAGCACATTCTTCTGGCTGAACATGCAATTATGTTAAGTCACAACAATGCAAACACTATAAACAATAAGTATTTCTTCCCTGATTTTAGGTAACAAATCTGATAAGAATGTGAGGTAATTTTATTACCTCTAAAGGTGGGGCAAATACTTAATTCACTGTTACTAATCCATAATTATGTCTCAAGGCATATTTTTTATTTTATTGTGAAGCATGGTTTTTCCAGTGACAGTTAAAATCAGTAGGTTAAGCTTAAGTAAAAGACTCACCTGAAAGGAGTGTTTGTAGGCTCAAGTAAAGTTTTGTGACGAAGCAATGCAGGACCAGCAGCAAGGGCATCTTCAGAAGCATGAACTGAAATATAATGTTGAGGTGGACCCCCATATAGCTCAAGGCGTCGGAGAAGAACTTGTTCCCAGCGCTGCAAAGTTTTCAAAACTGCATGGCATATTGGGGAGCTAACTGGAAGCTCTAGAAAGACAAGTACACAATAATAAAACCCTCCCCTTTTCATTATAACCTTGACAACGATAACTCCAGTAGGTGAAGGCTAAAGCTTATTTTGAGTATCTCCACAAGTATATTCAAAACTCAACTTCATATTTGCAAGTATAAAAAGACGAACTGCTTTGTGCTATCATGGCTAAAAAAAGGAACAGATTTTTGCAGTGCTGACAGAAATTATATCATGGAACAGATCACCATGAAACAGATCCTTCTGGAAGCTGTCAAGGCATATGGATGACAGGCAGTTGTTAAAAGAAAGATGACACACCTTCATAAAGGGCAAATTATGCCCAACTAACCTGGTGGCATTTTATTGTGGAATGACTATACTGGAGGGCAAGGGAAGAGCAAGTGATGTCCTCTACTTTTAACTTCCGTAAGGGCACACAACACCTTTACCTTTCAACTGGAGCAAAAAGAATGGACAACTTGACAGCTAAGGAACTGAGTGACCTCAACCAAAGAATGACATTCAATGGTTTGATGTCCAAACGGAGGTCAGTAACAAGTGGCATCCCTCAGCAATGCATGTTGGTATCGGCAGCATTCCACTGCTCTGACAATGACAGACAGTGCAGTGAGGGCACCAGCAGAGAACACCAAGGGGAGAGGTGCAGTTGATCACCTGGAGGGAAGGGATACCACCCACAGGGACCTTGGCAGGCCTGAGGAGTGGGTCCATGTGACCCTCACAAGCTTCAACAAGGATGAGAGCACCTGAGTCAGGGCAACCACCAGTATCAAAAAGGAGTGATGGACAGATTGAGATCAGCCCTGTGGAGAATGACTTTGGGATACCAGTGGATGAAAAACTCGGCATGACCTAGCCCACAGCCCAGAAAGCCCACTGCATACTGGGCTGCATCAAAAGAAGGGTAGCCATTAGGGAGAAGGAGGAAATTTGGCCCCTCTAATTTGTTCTTGTGAGACTCCATCTGGGGAAGCATATCAAGCTACAGGGCCACCACTATAGGAACACTAGGGACCTGTGGAGGGGATCGAAAGAAGGGCCACAAAAACAGGTCAGAGAGCTGAAACACCTCTCCTATGAAGACAGCTGAGAGTGTTGTGGTTGTTCAGCCTGGACTGGAGAAGACTCCAGGGACATAATACAGCAGCCTTTCAATATTTAAAGGGGACTTACAAGAAAGACACAAACTGACTTTTTACCAAGGCCTGCAGTGATAGGGTAAAAAGTAATGGTTTCACACCAAGCAAGTAGCTTTAGATTAGATAAAAGAAAGGTATTTTTTATGGTGAGGGTCCTGAGACATTGGAACTGGTTGCCAGAGAAGTTGTGGATGGCCCATATATGGAAGGTCATGTCAGATGAGGCTTGAGCAACACCATTTAATCAAAGATGTCCCTGCCCATGATGTGGTAGGCAGGGATAGACCTAGATGATCTTTAAAGGTCCCTTCCTAAACCAAACCATTCCATGATTCTATGATTCTATGAAACAAGGAGTAGGAATGATGTTCCTTTAATTACAAAAAAAATATACTGTTCCCATTAGGGAATAAATATTGCAAATATTCTTACATGACTAAGAAGCGAAGAAAACATAAGTATGCAGAGACTTCTGCTAACTCTGAGCATTTTTTCTCACCCATTCATCTTATCCACCCACCATGTTATTTCATAAATATACCTGTATGATTAACAGTATCAGAACATTTATTCCCACATCACTGAAAAACTAAGAACTTTTGAACTAAAAATTAAAGCTACAACTTATGTGTATTATTCAATACATTACTGATTTTAAATGTGCTAATTAGGTATGAAGAGACAACTCTGCTGCTTATTACCTGAAAGATCATGTCCAGCCAAAGGGTAGAAAATCTTCAAATTGTGAAGTACCAGCTGAACCATTGCCAATCTCATCAGTGACCAACTAACAAGAAAGCACTAGTAAGTAATTTACTAATAGGAAAATAATTTTTTCTCACTTATTCAATACTAGGATTTAAATTTAGAGCTTCAAATCCTCATTATAAATTATTGAAAACTACAAACCATACTTTAGAACACTATAGGTACTTCGTATTCAAAAGTCACTATACCACATACTAAAAAAATTAATAAAATAATTATTGTGAAAAATTAACTACTAAATCTAGATAATGCACTGCCACAAAATATCAAGTAACTGGTATATTATCTCAAAAATAAAAAAAACAGAAATGCAAGTCTAGATATTGCAAAATATCTTGCACTCTCAAGAGTTATTTACCTGTAAGAATTTGAATTAGAATGCTCTTGATTTTGAGAACTTGATGCATACATATCCCCATCAATGTCTTCATCTTCATCACTTTCCTGACTCTCTTCTGAGTCATATTCCACTCTACTTTGTGAAGGAAGAAGTGGCTAAAAATTTAAAAAATATTCCATAAGTATCTTCTATCCAACATCTCATTTTAAATTACCTTTAAAAAACTGAATCATTATAATGCTTAATGCTTTTTATAAAAAGCAGACATATATTACTCAATTTAGGAAACATTTGGAGTTTGTACCTCATAAAAAAGGTAATAGTCTGTAAGCACTACATATTTTAACAGCTTAATTATTTTTTACATTATGGAATATTGTAATGCTGAAAATGAAAACACAAATAGTTTCCCAATTCTTATTTTATTTCCATGCCAGCTATAGCAAACCAGATGTGGGACATACAGGATTGTCAGAGAGAAGCCAAAACCACCAAGGTGTATTTTCTTCAGCTCTTCCAAGAGCTCAGAGAAATCCTATCCTCTCCCTACAGTGTTCAATATTTATGATCAGCCCACTATCAGTGCCTCACTGTGCTATTCAGTATTTGCAATTTCCTTTTGTGCTTGCTTCTAAAATATGCTTACATAATTTTGCTTATGTAGATAATATTTGATATAGAAATGTGCATATGACTCCACACAATTATGTAACTTTCTACAAAGAAGGATCTGCCAAAACAAACTTAACAAGGCAATGTGATTTCATTTCCAGTAGGTATGCACATGCATTTCACCCAGCTGAAATAGCTGATAAAGTAACTTCTCACAGATCCCTGCTCCCCTAAATACCTGACCCGTAATTATCGACCCATTTGTACTCTGAAATTACAAAAGCCAACATGATTTGTTCATACCATTATCTGAAAACAAATTATTTGAATAACAACTGTTTTTAAGAAAAATGTTTCAAAAACAAGTATAGTCAGCATTTTAGGAAAATCTGAACATGAGCAATAAAAACAGGCAGATTCTATCACATCAGTACCTAGAACAATAACTAAGAAAAACTGCCAATCCAGAAGTAACAGAGGACACACTGAATTATCCAAAAAGAAAAAAATTACCTTTGCAATGAAATAATCCCAAATGCTAAGCTCAGGAGGGATAAATCTTTCTTTGTAAGATGGAGATTGTTGGTCCACCAATGGCAACGCAGGCAACTGAGTACTCTCTTTTGGAGATGTTTTTGATGAAAGCCTGTAATGTTTTTGCTGTTTCTCTCCATCCTCTGTGGGAGAAGAAAATACAGTATGTTGGTTTAACCATCTGCTCTACCTCCCTATTGCTTTTAATGAAGGAATTCCTAATAAAAAGAAATTTTCATCATTACAAGTTTTCAGACTTTTACCTTAACATTTCTGTAACAATTAAACACAGAGAATGTTAATCCCCAAGTTCATAAAACTAATATGTGACTAGAACTCCAGAATGTGAAAACTCCCTGCACAAGTAATACACCCACAACTGCATTAGAAGCTCTCTTCTGACAAAGGTGAAAAATATTATTACTTAAGCAACAATCTTGCAAAACTGAACTACTTAAATAAGAACTACTGAATACTGATCATGCTTGCTTTTAATACAAGCCAGGAGTCTTGTTTTTTTAGAATATATACTGCAGATATCTAAGCCTGCCATTCCAACTCCATGTCTCCTTCTAGTGGAAACCTGTATTTTTTCTAAATGGTACAATTCTACTGAATCCCTAAGCCCTGAGAATACATTTCTCCAGCAAATACAAAACATTTTAACTAACACAATCCAATATATACCTTATTAAACAGGGAAAGACTAATTAGTTGCAGGAACACCCTAAAACCTAGGAGTAGAGAGATTCCTTCACTTGCCTCAACACTGACTTTTTCAGACCGAGAAATGTCAATGGGAGATTTGACTTACATTCTTGATTATTACAGTACTCAAGGAAATAGCATACACAAGCTTTCAGAAATATCTTAACACAGCTGTATCACCTGATATCCTGAAATAATTCTGGATCTTTCAAGGGGAAATCATATTCCAATACAGCCTTTCTATTAGCAGAGGAGGAACGATATGAATTGTCATTGTCCCTGAGCAGTACGTTAGTGTTCTGACTCTCCAAAACACAGCTGAAGTGAAAGGGACCAGGAAGAAAAGAAATTATATTTGCAGATTTGATTCAACATGTTGGCCATCTTTCACATCAGACAAAATGGACTTGAATCAATTTCCTACTTGATTGTAAAAGGTAGGGGTTCTGTTTGTTTGGGGGTTTTTTTTGGTTTTTTGGGTTTTTTGTTTTGTTTGGCTGGGGGTTTTCTTAGATTTTTTATTTTATATTCAAACAGATGCATATAAGGCACAGAAATCAGTTTCTTCAGTGAAACAAAAGAGTGGGTCCAAGACTATCATAAAATAAAGCAAGCCAAAATATGAAGATATAAAGGAAACAGAGTTTTTGAACTTCCTTTTGGAGTCCACAAAACTTCCAACATCTATTTAACCGAGCCAGCTTTCTTAAGCAGAGTGGAGTATGGGTTGCCTTACAACCTAATAGCAGTAACAAGTAGGAGCCGAGAAGACAACTCTGTAGGCTTAGAGAGCTCCCCTGAGGAACAGATATCCCTATCACTGAGTTCATGCATCAATATGTTGGACCAGACTGGTTGCAAGGCTGAACTAATACAAACAACACAAATCCAAGTGGGTTCTCTGTTGTTTTAACTTTCCTACTCCCTTCTGCTACCAAAACTAACTACCACTGAAGCTTCCAAAATTACTTTCTCCTGTTAATGCTGGGGATGGCAAAAAAAGAGCCAGCACACCTATGCATTCTTGGAGTGAACTACCACAAATAACTATTTCCTATCATCTTATTTTTTAATTGTTTTATCCACAGGAGACTTTCTGAGTCTTCACAGATGCCTGACAGATTGTGTCCTTCAAATTCTTATGGGTATTTCAATCACTTGAAAACAGAAGGTCTAACAGTCCAAACAAAAGAAAAACAGTGGTAATTTAGGAACAGTTATTTCCATATGTAAGACTTCTTTGTTCATAACACAAACTGAGCCAACTGTAAGATTTGTAACTCTGAGCTACGTAGGATTTAAAAACATGGTTAAAAAAAAACAACTTCCAGGTTTTTTATACCTCACAATTTTTGTTTGGTATTTTTCAAATAGACAAATTCTCCACACTCACATTAGTTGATGGAATTTTTTCACTATTTTTGGTCATTTTTGGACCAGGAATAAACATGTAATTCCAAGATTCAGAAAGATTATTGACCACCTATGAAGACAGACATTATCATCACAAGCAGCTGAACTACTGTGCTGCTTTTGGCTGGGGTAGAGCTAATTTGCTTCACAATTGTGACTGTTGTGGGGCTGTGTTTTGGATTTGTGCTGAACACAGGGTTGACAATACAGAGATGTTTTCGTTATTGCTGAGCAGGGCTTGCACAGAGCCTTTTCTGATTTCACACTTCTACACTGGTGAGGGGGGCTGGTTGCGCCTCCGAGGTTGGGAGGAGACACAGCTGGGACAGGTGACCCCAACTGACCAAAGGGACATTCCAGACCATGTGATATCATGGTCAGTGCATAAAGTGGGGGGAAGAAGGAGGAAGGGGGGACATTTGGAGTGATGGAGTTTCTCTTCCCAAGTCACTGTCACATCTGATGGGGCCCTGCTCTCCTGGAGATGCTGAACATCTGCCTGCCTGTGGGAAGCAGTGAATTAATTCCTTGTTTTGCTTTGTTTGCGTGCATAGCTTTTGCTTTTGCTATTAAACTATCTCAACACATGAGTTTTCTCTATCTTTTACTATCTCCCATTTGCTACCTGGTCCCTCTGGTGGAGGAATGAGTGAGCAGCTGCTGGCTGAGTTTAAACCATGACAGATACAAAATAATTTGTATATAGAATCTAATAAAAGATGAAGACATCTCATCTTTCATCTTGAAACAGGGATATCATAACACTAAGTGTTGTAGTATATACTGCATTTTTTTCTTCCTGTTAGGGATAGTATTTGAAATCCACTTACCTGTACTAGAAGTCAAAAACACAGTAATTGCAGTACAATGCATTTTCATTTCATTATTTAAAGCTTATCAGTTAAGAAAGAGCATGCACATGCACCACTATGAATTCTTAGCTAACTTTTAGCAACTGCTTAAAAAAAGAAATTCACTAGCCATGAAATAAGGAGCAAGTGTTGCATGATACAGAAATGAGCAAGAATATGCCTGCAGGTTGTTTTTCGAAGCAGAATTCAAAAAGCAAGTGTTTTACTTTTAAAAAGTACTTTATTCCTTTCCTTTATTCCCTTCTGTCCTACACTCTTCATATTTTTAAGAATACTGCAGGCTGGACTGCAGTAAAAAATTCAGTATTTCGGGCAAATAAAAATTCAACTAAGTGGTTTGTAATACACACTGTTAATGCAGATTTCTTTTTATACATTCAAAAATAACTAAACACATTAAAAAATTCATTAAAATTCTGACTCTGTCATTTGGGATTTAAAATTACCAATTACATGCACTTTCAAATTTCTCATGTATCTCTAGATAAAACACGTTTACATGGGTTTTTTCCTTTTATTTGAAGCATTTATCTTTACTCCAATTTTACTTATAAGACAAATGTAAAATTTATGTTATTTCCCAAGAATATTGGATTACTTCAGACAAGGAAAATCCTTTAATTTCTGCCAGGTTCTAAGACATGAAATGATAATCAAAAGATCTGTTACCTCCCTTCCACCTTTCCATGAGAGCTAAAAGGCAGATCACTTTCAACTTCACTTCATTTGCTCTTGCAGCATGGAAAACTGAATATATGAAATGAAACTATGGATTTCTAACTGCTAAAGCAAAGGTCAAATTCTTCAAGAGTCTTCTGGATGACAGAGAACTTACCACCTCTATATAGACTTAAATTACAAAACAGTTTTCTAATGTAGTTTTCAAGAGAAATATGGTAAATATGATTCTGAAAAAATCTACTCTAATCACCAACAAGATTCTTTTTCAGATGATAATTGCCTCTTGGAAAACAAAACACCATGTAGTCCTGTTTGCCAAAATCATTTGCTGCAACTGCAAAAACAAGAAACATGGCTGAAAAGTATAGTGCTCTAAAAAGCATTCAAACAGCTATGCTTTGTCTGATCTTTACATGACAGTGGCCATAACACAAGTTTTCTATAAAAACTAATTCCTAATAGAGGTTAGGAATTTATAAGACTACCAGATACTGGATTTTGGTTCCTGTTTTTACAGCATGACTCTAAGAGAAAGATCATGTTAATTTAAGTGAAATTTTATATTCAAAGCTACTATAAGCTCAAGTCAAAGAAAACAAAAAGCAGAAAAAGGAATAATATAAATTTATTGGGCGACACTGTACATATTGCTATGATCTCTTAAAATAAGTTTCAAACTTGGAGATCAACATCCACATTCAGATATGCACTAAAGGACTGGAGGGGAGGCAAGGAGGAAAACACATGCATAGTCTCATTGTATTAGAATCATTAGTGTTAAGAATTTTTAGCTTTTTATCTCCATTTGAGAGAGGAAACATTTCACAAAAATCTAAAAGTAAACCTAAGAGAAAAGAGTATGGGTAACAAAATGGTAAGCTATAGAAAAAAATCTAAATAATATTATGGAAGAACATGGCATATTTGACTGGAACAAGCATTCCAGTAATTTCTCAGTATCTGTTTCTGGGTTTCAGAAACAATAATAGCACAAAAATATAGCTGATTTTAATCCTAATCTTCTGCTTCATTGGAGGTCTATTTTTCTCTTTCTTCCCCCACCATTTTTTTAATGTGACAAAAAAAGAATTTTGGAGAAATACCTTTCCCCCAAATTTGCTTTACATAAACACACATTAAAAACAAATAATAAACAACTGAATCCTATAACTAGAGAGGTTGAAAGACACCTGGTTCAACCTCTCACTCAGAACACATCTGACTGAAGTGATGGCCTAGTTTGTTTAAGTTTTTTAGTAATTCCAAATATAGACTCAACAATTTCTCTAAGCCCCTTTCTCAGTAATTATCCCTGAATTTATTTATTTAAAATAAATTCAGGGATAAATTAATGCATTTAAAAATGTCCTTTCTTCCCTTAAATTTTTAGTTTGAGCTTCTCGATTTTTATTTAAGTTTTATTAAGCCTGTGATCAGCCAGCCAGCATTCCTTTCTAAGAAAAACATGCAGTAGATAGGCTATATTTAGCATACATTTCCAACTACACTTCCATGTAAAAATATTTATAATTTTAAACCAGTGGTAGCAGCAGCATTAACACAGCTTAGAATACAATTACCAACATCTAGTTAGCAGAATTGCCAATGAATGGCTTCTGGCAATTCTGTAACAGCAAATATATCTACCTTACCAGAATGATTAAGAGAAATATTTATTCAATACATAAGAGAAAGCTAATCAGATCTAGAATAAGAGCTTGCTTTCGATTAAAGTTCTCAACTCTGAAAACACTTTCCTAAAAGTCTTATGAAGATATTTAAGCAGACCACATTTACATTTTTCCTTAAATGCAAGGTAAGACATTTTGATATGTAATACACTTCTAATACCAATTAAAAAAAAAAATACAGAAAGTTACATTTTATCTCTCCCATATATATTCAGATGCTATTTAGAAAGTCATCACAGTTTAAGTAAATTTATCTTTACAAAATCTTCCCTAAAAAAACTTAGATAATTGTAGAATTTTTGCTCTTGGTTTTATGGAAGTCCAAATGAATTAAAAAGCACATAACTGTGCTTTACAGGAAAAAATAAAAAGCTTTACAGTAATTCATTCTGGACCCAAGAATAGTTCATCATTACCTGAATTTAAAACGTCAAGGTTGTTTGCTTTCTAAAAGATTCTTAGAACCTCAAATTTGAATATCAACAAGACACCTTTCATTTGTAATGTCTGGAATGAATACTTAGAAATCCACATGCATAATAATGCTTATATTCAAAAAGCAAAACAAGCAGCTCTCCAACAAAGATATGAAACACTTCTGATCATTTCAAACCATGGTGGAAGTAATTTTATATTTAATATTGATTTCAAATTAAGAGTAGTAAGAACACAATAGCACTGATGATCTTTTTTAAAAAGGCCCAATTCATGTGCCTCTTTAATTACAAAATTTTACTTTAAATTTTAATGTCATGGCTTGCAAACAGAAGTTTTTCTGTCTTTCTGCATATGCAAAAAAACCAAAAACAAACCACACATAGCAAACTGCATGTAGGCCTAGTACTAAATCTAGTATCTTGCCTGAAGATTTGGTAGGACTATGAGTACTGAAGGAGGTAAGGGATTTGGAAAACCCCACGCATTCCATGGAGAACACTACTACCTGATGTGGGCTAGGCATTGGGAAGTGCCTACCTGTCAAAGAGAGAAAACATACTGTATTTGTAAAATGGGAATATATTCCAGTTAAGAGAGAACTGGAAAGCTTTAAAATAAACATAAAATATTAGGCTGTAATAGTATTGGAAACTCTCGAAGATCAACTTAACTCCCTTGACATTACAGCAGCTGTGCTACTTGGAAACCTTATTTCAGTAGCATTCACTTTTGCTTCAATATTCTCTTCTACACAGTATCTGCACCAATAATTTCAGATCCTTGTTTTTCTATGCAAATCCAAAACCATACTGAATTCCTATTGAACACAAACTACTTAAAGTAATTAAACTTTCAGCAGTCACATAACTTTCTTAAAAAACCCAGAAGACAAATATATGTAAAACAAGAGAACTGACCAGTTTTTGTCTTTAATTGCTGTTGTCCTCTGCTGGGCGTATGAGCTCCTCCTCCAAAGATAGCAGACCACATTTTGTTGTTAAGTGGATGAGCCATAATTCTATACAACTCATTGCTAGAATGTGTTGCAAGGCCATGGATGAACAGACTGAGATAGACTGCAGTTAGAATTTCACAAAGTAGGACTGTGAGACCTGGCTGGGCTTCCTCACCAGCAGAATTCAAGAGACGTATAAGAGCCGTCATTCCTGTTTATAGAAAATAAATATATTCTTTAATAAAGCACATATATGTGTGTGCAAACAAACTCCAGATTATCATAGGTATTTGGCCTGGCAACCTATGATATTTAGTAGTTGCTAGTGTAGAAAAATTCCAAGTTCTAGACAAAATTGAAAACTCCAGGAGAAAGAGGCGTGCTCTTTGTTTTTAACCATTTATTAGTTTTTCAGCTTCGCGTTTTGGACTAACGTTTAACAAAATTAATAACGATTTTTCAATTATTATAACTACAGTATAATCCTACAAGTTGTTGAAATTCTATTCTCTTCACTTAACAGTGGTAAAACCAGTCAAAAATCATGGGCATCAACTCGTACTACACATTGTCTGGCAAGTGTTCTTTCACTCAAGAACTAAGCATCTTGCAGTGTTTTTATGCTCACACAAAATGCTGTAGTTTCACATGTGGTTTCAACTGTGACACTTTGTGGCCACAAGCGAAAATGCAAATAGTGGCAGCCAAACAGTTCTGCTTTTTGTCATGCTCTCCAACTTGCACATACAGCACGTGAATCTATTAAAAAATAGACAAATCAGTTCAAGGTGATGTTACTCGTAGGAACAACTGCTAACGATTCCTTGCCCTGTTAATCAGAAATTTAACTCTGTGATTAATTAAATAAAAAGAAAACAGATGACAATCCAGTTTCTCTCTAAAATCGGTAGATTCAGTGACAATGTTTGGCAGAAAAGTAAAAATGGCATAGCATCAAACACAAGGACCACTAGAGGCTCTCCGTAAAGAGTTTAAAGAGAAATTTTCTGATTTAAAAAACAAATCTGATAGTAAACCTATTTCTTGGTTATGCTTACATTAATGTTAGTGCTGTAAACTGAAGCTCATACACAGATATATCACATTGCTAACACTACCTCTAATGTAGTTCCTCCTCTATGCTTCACCAGCACAGATCTCAGTATACTTTAAGTAGTACCTGAAATCTGACATGGATTTTAGAGCTACAGAAAAACATTATTCATTATAAATGTATCATTTTTAATAGTTTCAAGTTAGTTCAAAAGTTGTCCATAAGGTAAAATAATTCTAAGCTGGAGCACAAACTAAGACAGCCTTCTCAGTCCTTCTCAGGAGCAAGGAAGTACAATACTGGTGCTCCAGGAGGAGCAAGTAGAGCACAGATGTCTTTACCCTACTTTCTGTTTAGTTGCTCTTTACTAGATCCAGTACTAGTTTAAGTTAAAAAATTAACTAGTTAAATTTTTTAGTTACAGAAAGCAATAGAAACCAACTTGGCGTAGTGAATAACCAGAAGCACTAACTTGAAGGTCCTGAAAAAAAATATATATTTTAATCAAAGAACTCAATTTTACCACACAGATAGTACAAATACTACTAGAAAGAGCAGAGTGTAGCTACATGCTCTTACATTGAATTCAGATAACTCAGTTTTCCTAAAAAAGAAAGAAACAAATGAAGTCTAGATACCTGGCCACTGAGCAGGTGATGTGTTGGGAGTCACTGTTTCTTCTAAGCTTGTTGTTCTTAAAGAATGACGTTGAGTTAATAGGACTGTCTGATACACTGTCCCAGTGAACTGATTTGCTTGAAATGAGCTGTGAAACAGAAAAGTGCAAAATTATATTTATTTCAAAAAGCTATGTTTACAACTGTTCAAGTGATAGCTCTTTCTAGATATAGGCAGGTATGAGCACTGCCTTCTGGTGCCCTATCTATTATCATCATTGCAATGAGACAATTGTCTAAAAACCACATTTCATAGACTTTACCTGTAGCTGTGGCCATCACAGAGACACTGGTAGATGCAAGCAGAGAGCGATGCTGCTAAGGTATGCATTACATATATCTGTAAGACAAAGTTTTATAGAATATATTACACCCAAAGTGAGCTGTGGTTAATATCACAGCCTTTCACTCTGCATAAAGATTTGTAACAGCAAAACAAGCCCTGGACAAGAAAGGTACAAGTAATTATGAACTCACATAGGCACCTTTCTCTTAAGAATTTATATCAGGTAGATCAGTTCACTTTGCAATGAAAAGGATGGGGAAAACTCACTCACCCCCACCAACATATAATCACATATTAGCTCTATTTGAAATGTTTTCAATTAATAAACAGCAACATATTAAGCCTGTACACAACTGTCCTAAGTAATTACAGCCTAAGACAATAGCAGTATGCTGGCTCAGAATACAAAGATTTCATTTCACAATGAAAACTGTAATGCAGTTTAGTTTTTGACAAACTCTTGTGTAGCTCTTGGACACACACTCCATTTACTCAGTATCACACTGATCTAGTGGCAACTTTAACATAGCTGATACCTTTTTCTTAATGTATCACAAAACAAACTTAGGTAAAAAGCTAGAGAATCTGTTGATCAAAAAGGTTCCTTTAAAACAAAACTAGTTTGTTACATTTATTTGTTTGCTCCCTCTAAAACAAAGCTAACTAGGAACTGACCAATCTTTTTAGAGCTCTCTAGAAATCCTTAGTAAATGCAGACATGATTTGGGACCTAACACATACAAAACTTCAGGAAAGTCTAAGTTTTATTTCCAGTCAAAGATTAAATACAGGCGAAATCTTACAGAAATGATTTTTAAAAACTACTATACTTACTATATGAACACATACACTGTTTCACAAAAGTGTGGGTTTATTGTACTTTGCTGAATATCAGTTTTTACACTTGAACACTTAATTTCACTTAGGTTTAAGAAGGAAATTAAGAGTTTGCCATTAACATAACAGAAGTAATGATCACACTGTCATAAAGACAAATATGATGCTGGTGATATAGTACTATATGTTTTACAGAATAATGTCCTCTTGGACAAATATCCAGTTCTGAGAGAGGCCAATGTTCTTCAGCTCGTTGAACCACAGGCTCAACATCTTAACAGTAAGTAATGATCAGTGGACATTTCTTCCAGCTCAAGGTAAGTACTACAGAAAATGTTTATGTTCCACAGTTTTATCTGTCACAGATGGGCACAGCATGAAGTTTTCACACTGTCAGAAAAGAATTTGTTACGTCAGAAAACTAGATAATGACAAACACAAAACAACTGTAAAAAAATACATACCTTGCTGTTCTGAGTATCTGGATGAGGTGGTGAATCAAGGTTTATTATAGCATGTAATATGTCATGAGTTAAATTGCCAAGATGTAGCAATGGATTGGCCACCACTGTTTTGGCACTAGCAGTACAAGCAAATAGGAGAGGAATGGAGCTTTGCTCTGGTGGAGGGCTGGAAGGTATCTGTACTGACTGCTCCTAAAAACAAGAAACACACACACAAAGAAATTGTGCATATTCTTTAAGGGAACATAAGAACTTTTGAAAGAGGGAAACGGAATCTAAAAAACAGCATAAAAAAACCCCAATGTACAGAAAGCATAACCTGTTAAAAACAGATTTAGATTTATTACAAAACAGGTGTATGCTATAGTAGGAAAACATTAAAAACATTACAAAACACTTTCAAATAAATCTACAAACCTAAAGCAGAGAAAACACAACCTAAGCTCCTCCACATACCTGCTGAGATTCCTGCAATAGCAGAATTAATTCCATTCTGACAGATGCCAAGCCTCCACCATGTGAGCCATGAAGTACACAGTAACTAAGGAACATTCTTAGGAGAGACTGGTATTTCAGAAGCCACTGACGTCTCTTCTCTAAATCTTCTTTCTGTAGCATAGTTTTTTGCTGGTCAGCTAAGTCTTCAGTATTTTCATGTAATGTAGCTTCCTCTGGCATCCCTCTTATTCCTGACTCTATTTCTTCTGCTTCAACTCCATAATCACAGGTCTTTTGAAGAGCTACCACTTCTCTCTCAAGCCACTGGTAAAGCTGATACCGCAACTTCCCACCATCTACTTCATAACCGGTGGACAGCGTACGCAGCTCCACAGTAAGGATTTTCAGGCATGCTCTAAACTTCAGCTGTGCTGAAATGACATCTTCTGATGGACTTAGAATATCTTGGTCATCAACTACACTAAAAGATTCTGTGTAGCTAGAACTTGCTTCATGTAATTTTTCAGTTTTCTTCAGAGGTTTTAGCTCTTTCATTACCAGGGAAGAATCTTCAATCTCATCATTTTCATCACTGTCTAACTGTAGTTGCAACTGTTCATCTTGGAATAGAGCACTTGGCTGGCTCCAATCAAAGGAAAGAGTGGAACTTGAATGTTTTTCTGATGAACAATCTGAAGATGAACCTAGACCATTGAATACCGGCTGTGACCAATCAATACTGGAAGCTTGATCTTTTGTTTCAAACTCTTTAACTGGAGAAGATGGTGAGAAATCTTTACTAGTATCCATTAAACTAGGGGATTTAGAGAATGACTTTGACCTCTTGACAACTTTGGGCATCTTTGATAACACTTCTAAGGCCAACATAGGACAACCGGCTTTTAGATGAGCATATGCAGTGGTGAAAAACAGCCGTCTTTCACCTAGGTTGATTTTGTCAGCTAATCCATTTTCTACTGTCAGGCAAATATGTGTGGAAGATGTATCAGAAGAGCCAAAATGACGCCTCAGCAAGAGGGGATGTGTTCTTAAGTAGTTATAGAAGTTAAACACTGCAGGGTTACAACTTGAGGAGCCATCTCCTTCATCTGAAAAGATATCGCAACATGAGGAAAACATACCACTCTGTATGAAATAACGGATCTGCGAAGTCCTAAGTTCATCAGAACACAATTATGTCTTAATATCAATTCTATTGTCTGCTTCATACATTCATTTAACTGTTAACTTCACTGCACCCTCCTTTTCACCCCACTTTGCACCTTTATCATTTGTGTATCTCAAGAGGGGAGGACATTGCCAAACCAACTAAAATGGGAAGCTTGTGTGGGACAGCAGGCAAGATTTTTTAAATTAAAACAGCTGCCATATCTTTTCCCTGTAGTCGGGTCAGTTTTACTGCAGTCAAAGCAGACCACTGAAAACACTACCTTTAGGAAATAACACAATTGATTCTTATAAGGCCTATAAAGCCAGCAAGTGAAAATAGAAATTAATTGCTCCAGGAGACTTCTGTGCTGTTTCAGTCAGCACATAGGCCTCCATGTAGCATCATAAGTATCAAAATATTTACGTTGGCAGTTTATTATTCTAGTCCACAGTTTTTACCAAGGAATAAAAGCTATAAAACACCACGTCTTCCAGATTATGCTATGTAACTGGGCAATCAGAAATTTCTTCTCAGGCTGTGATGGAGTCAAATTAACTTAAGAAGTAAATTTGTCTCTTCAGCGTTAAACTTCTGCTGGAAAACAGGTGCATTACTGCAGGGTCATCCCATTATACTGATTTTCCCATGCTTAGAGGACAAAGCATGCATTCACAGGATACAGCACAATAACCATACAGTCACCATATTTGCCATTAAAGTCCACATACATAGCAAGCTATTTACTAACAATGGTGAGGAACTATGTGGTACCTGGTTTTGTTCAGATGACATTTCAAGAAACTGTGGCTTAAATGACAAAATGACAAAAAACCAACCTAACAAGCAAAATACTTATATTCTTACCTCCTTCATCTTCCACAGAGTGTTTAATCAAAGTGTCAAGAGCCTTGCTATAATCTTTCAAAATCCAGTATGCCATACTACGCAGAAAAGGGTCACTCTCTTTTCCAGTAGACACACTTCCCAAAACTCTCTTCTGTAGTACAGATTTGTAAGTACTAGACACTTCAAACTCCGATTCGTAAAGTCTTGCTATTACAAGAGCCAACTGAATGTCATGCAGTCTTTCAAGGCAGACCTAATTGAAAATAATTACATTCAAATGACCAAACTTTGTAATTTCTCCTCTGTTTAAAATGATTACAGGGCAGAAAGTGACATAAATCTGCTCACATTAAAGCAAGTAGGCTTATCAACTCCATAAAAAGTGAGCAGTAACTATGTAGAACAGGTGTAGCTAACTATTACATGAAAGATCTGATTTGCATTTCTCCAGTTTAAGAATGTCATGACAATAGATCTTTGACATCGACCAGCTTCAACAGATCATTGCCAATGTGCACATGCAACCTCCTACCTTTTGAATCTGGTTGTTTTAGTTACAAAGCTTTAAAGAACAAATCCATCATTATCAAAAAGATGAATTCCCTCACAATTTTGCAATTCAAACAGACCTAGGAAATAATTTTTGTTTGTTTTGGTTTTTGTAAAGGATTCTAGGAGCTAATCCACATCACTGCCAAAACACCAGGTCTGGAACTTCCAAATGAAAAACTATGCTGTCTTCAAATAGGACTGGATAGACAATCTGAAAGGAAGCTAATGGTAGGTAGGCCCCTTACTATTAGAGCAGAGAAGTTAACCACATGACATTTCAATATTAGTAATGTGACAACTAAAAAGGAATCAAAATGTAAAGGTAAGGGGTTTGTATTTGTCATTAATTTGGGGTGGGAAAGAAGAGCACAGATTGAAAGCATCAGAAGCTTCAGGGGTCATACTAATGCAATATGCAAATCATATTCAGTATATTTGTACATTTGGGACAGTGTAACACTCTTACATAAAAAAATTGTTACCTCCACTGCATCTTTTAAGTGTCCTGCCAACAAGAAAAATGCTGCAGAATGTTCAAAACGCTGTTTGCCAAGCAAAGAAAAAGCATTCTTTAATGCTGCTTTACGCCATCTGTCCTCAGTAAAGTTGTTTCCAAAAAACTGTGTCATTTTAGTATCTTTTTTGGACCTGCATATTGAACATAATTGACAAAAATATTTTATATTTTATTAGATGCACTATGCTTCCTCATTTCTTCAGGTGTCAGTATAATTTTACACAAATCTTTACATTAGGAAATGCAGAGTCTCTCACCACACTGAGAGTAGGCAAGGCTAAGCATTTAAAAACAGCAGAAATTTTGATAAATACAAAACAGAATGGTATTTACAATAACCTGCTACAAACAAAGAAAAACTCATTTTTTGTAAGGTGAGCTTTTCAGAGTGAGAATGCAAATTGGTTTTCAAAAAGTTTGCAACACTGAACATTGTATTATGAAACACATTAGAAAGACAGACATAATTCAGTCCTCTGAATTAACGGTGAATTTTATAACAGCACTTTTGTAAAAGATGCTACTCTGCTAATCTGCAAAAGTAAATCAGAATTAGCTGTAATTGAAATTACAGGAGATTTGAGACTAAAACTTGCAGCACCTGCCTTCAGAAACAGCAATTAAATCCTTCAGAAAACACAAGAAGCTTAGAAACTACTCATTCCATGTAATGACTAACTTATACCACCCCTTGAAAGCTGAGGTTGGATTTCTTTGTGCTTCTTTTGGATTACCATCACATTCAACCTTTTTCCCCAAAATTACACTAGACAGTGTGAAATTGCATGTAAGAGTGTGAATACCTGTATAATCCCCAGATAACAGCCTTCTTTTTCATTGCCAGGTAATAAATGGCCGCATCAAGTGGGTCATTGTTTCGCTGGAAAGCTGCTTTAGCCACCTGTGAAAACAGTTCAAAAGCAAGAAGAGAACCACAAGTTAAATCAATCTTAAATGAGATTCTTGTTGTTTCTGGCATCCCACAGCCCACAGTGCTCTAAGGTTCTCATTAATACAGGATCCCTCCTCTCATTATGAGTCTGATGTAGAGAACATGTGACGATACGACAGCCCCTTTGATATTATTTAGTTCATGCTCTTTCAGTTCTAGGAGCATTTTTGCAGATCAAATGGGAATCCCTATATCTGAAATCAAATTGTAAAATCATAACGAAATTAATTTACTAGTTGCTCTGGTTATCAAAGGGCAGATAGAGTCTTGAAAAACAGGCTGGAACCAGTCACAACGGGACAAAAATTGTTTATAGGTTACTTCTGGAGGTTGGAAAGGAAAGAAGGTTAAGTGGCAGCAAGAATAGTCCAAGACCCATGTAAGATAACCCTAAACTCAGGTCCAGAATACCTGGAATTTTTGTAATGCAAGGTAGTTAAGTTTCATAAAGTGATGATTAATTACTGAAGATTTAAAAGTAAAAGTAGAGACATGCACTTTACCACTTTTTGCTTTGTAGTCAAAGTATCTTGTGCATGTCATTTTCTAGCTCAACACACCTGGCTTTTCCAAGAGCTTAAAACAAGTGATAATGAGGTTAGGCTTATAGCCACATCTGTGGTGATTAAATATAAAAATCCCAACAAAACTCCCAAACAAACAAAAAAAATCACCAAGCCAAAACAAAACAGTGGGTTTGTTTTTCACGGCAATGTACCCATTTGCAAGACAGATGTACACATAATACCTAAGTTGTTTCCACTACTGATAGGTTTCTAAGGAGAACTCATTCCCATACCTGGTTTCTCAATTTTACTATAAAATACAGCTATATCGTCCATCTGCATCTTGAACATCCACAATAAAAATTGCACAATAGAACCTTTAAGATGGAGTTATCTAAGGGCAAAAAAAGTACTTCACACTGGAATTTGAAATCTAAAGTATTAAAAAATTAGTTTAATACAGAAATTCATATTCATACAAAAAGCAATGCATAAAAAATATACAGCATGAAACATTCAGAAAAACTTAATATATCTAAAAATTTAAAACTACACAAATAGAAGGTAAACACTGGAGAACACTAGTTTGAAAAGATTTTGGTAATTTTTTTCTTTTAGAATGCTATGTTTACCTTTTCTATGCATTTCCGCAGGCTGTGGATATTTCGAACCCACCATCCCACACCCATAGCTCTGAGCTCTGACCACGTTGGATCTCCCTTCTGCACTGCAGGGAGCATACTCAGGAGTTCTTCTTCTGCTACAGAATGAAACGCCCAGGCAAAGTGACTCGTAGATAAGCCTACATAATAAACATCAATAAAAAATAAGAAATTTTGTCAGACATCCATTAATGAAATAATCCAGAATCTGAAGACAAGGGGATGGGAAAGAGAGAAGGGAAGAAGGTCAAACTGTTTGTTTTGGATTTTTTAGTGCATTGCTGATAACACAACAGAAATTTAAGAGTATTTCTTAGGACTGCATACCAAATGTTAAAGAAAGATTGTACAGCTGGAAACAACTTTTCATCTAGAAACTCCTTAGGTAAGTTTGGAAAGAACAGCTACCCTATGAAGCTAAAATAGATGGATAGTAAGTGAAATGCACTGTATAAATTTTTCAAAGTTCTGAAACACTGTTCTGACTTGGATTAGAAAACGCACAAGTTTCAGACAATCAGAGCAGAAAACACACTTGAGGATAGAGATACAAAAGAAAACTTGAAATAAAAAGAATCTCATGAGGAAGGCAGCAATTACTAAACAGTAATATAGCTGGCTATGGATAACTGCAAGTCTAGTGAAGGCCAGATGCTTCTTTGCAGAAAGGCACTTCTGCATGTGTCCTGGAGGCACTTCTCACTCTCACCAGTTTCTGAGCTCACCAGAAACAGAAGTATCAACTAAAATTACTCCATCAGAAAGCTAACTCTGCAATACTCTGCTGTGGCAATCTGGCAAATTCCAACCCATGATTCAGCTGAGGGGTGACAAGGCATGTGATTGAAAATGCCATCAACTGTCATGATGGCTAAAGCCAGTCCTTTGGATCTGATTGTGACTAATCAAATCCATCTCATTCTGTCATCTGCAATATCAGGACGAAACTAGTTGAACTATTAAAAAAAACCCTATTGGAAAAATTTGGTTGTATAATTACAGTAACCATAGAGAAATATTTAAAGCTCGAGTTGTATTTTTTCTTTTTTCAAAGTATGTACCAAACCCCTATGTAAATATGTACTGTTTTCCACTGCTTTATTCCCACAGAAGCTTATTGGAACAACATGGTACTAGAAAGCCATTTAATTTGGGGAAACAGAAATAACATACCCTCCCCCACCTCCCAGCTAAAAACTTGTTAAAAAATAAACACTTCAGTTCCAAAAATACATCATGACATTTTCTGGTCTAGCATTCATTCATAGTAGACAGTATTTTCTTAAAAAATGCAACAAATTACCTCACTAACTCACTGATTCTGCAGAGGCATGTCAACAGTACATCAGCTGTATGTACAGCTACATCACTAAAACTCAACTCGTCTAAACAAACACATCAGTTACCTTGGTGAAGCAGTTGAGCTCGATGCACAGGAGGAAGCGCAGTCGTCAGAAATGTGTGAAGCCGAACAGCCAGTAAAAATTTTAGACCACATTCATCAAGAGTTTCTCCACCTGGAAATAAGTATTTTTACACACTTTAAAGAAATTACTTGAAATAGCTATTGTGTGTGTCTTACTAGAAGAAATAAAATCTTGTGCCTACAAACACTTTAAATTTGTAAATATGATAGCTTAATTCAAAATTCTTCTCTTCAAGAAAAGAGAAAGAAAATTTCAAATATATAAAAATTTTGAAGTAATTTGTTCTGTTCTATACAAGAAAAAGTGTTATTATATACAAAAAACCCAAGCAAAATTATTTCTCAATTTTTCTACATAGTACAAGTACTTGTCATTAAGAAAGGTGTCTCTTCAAAAGTGAATTAAAAATAATTATGGTATGTGGACTGATGGGCTCCTAGTGGCATTATGTCTTGAAACTGTAGTGAAAAAGAACTGTGATGGCACAGTTATACTATGAGATGAAGGCAGATCATTGTTTTACTAGCCACAAAAATATTCCGAAATATGAAAAAGTCGCAGAAAAGATTGTGAAGCACAGTTGCACACTCAACTTGGAAGACACAACTTACCCTGACTTCTGTCTCTGCTTTCTCCAATGTCAGTACTGGTAGTAGCAATTGTATCTGCCAAGGCCATCAGTGACATTTGCTCCATCCTAGTCAGACCTGGCAAGCTTGAATGTAGCAAGTGACGAGAAAGAACTTGAGCATGTTCTGGTCCAAAGTAAGTTGGGCTGTACTGAGAAAGATCGATGACTTTTGGTTTGGAACTGTCTTCATCTGCCTCAAATGTGACAAGGTCATCTGTACTTATACCAGTATTTTGAAAGAGATTTTCGTAATTATCATTGGGCATATCCTTTTTATTTTGAGTATTCTGATTACTGGATTTCTCTGAACAGGAATGAGATGAATCATCATCCGCAGCAAGGAGAGCATACAAAGGCAATGGTGGAACAGAGTCTATTTCGATATAGTCTGTAGTCTCTGTTTTGCTGAATGTTTTGGGATCTCTTGCAGTACTTCCACTAGCACTGATTGTCAGAGATCTGAGCCTCTTGTCATGATTAGGCTCAGATTCATTTATAGCAACAACTTCTCCAGCAATGCACTTCACCAAATGGGACAGAATGGCTTTTGCTCTGCGTACTTTACCAAGATCCATGAGTTCCAGCAGTTGATATGGATGGTACTGAGGTAATGTTGGAGATAACGTATGAGCTGCTTCAAAAAGACCAGAATCTTCCATTTCCATAGACAGATCACTGGCAGATCTTTTCCCACTAAGTTTCTGTGCAAGGCTGGTCATAGATCTGGTCAAGGTTCTCTTTGGCGGATGCAGAACTGAGGCAGCTGACTGGCTTTGTTTCATCAAGCTAGTTATACATGGCACACTTCCACTGTAGGAATCTGTACTAACCAGCTCCTGCTTAGAAGGAGACTGCCACTGGGAATAAACATGCATTTCACAATCCATTCCAACTACAAGAATGCCGTCACGCACCCAAGACAAGGATACAGGAAAAGGAGGTGACCCCTCTACAGATGAAACCAAGTCAACACAACGCAGCAAAACAAACCCAGAAAGGGCTGCAGCCTTAGGACTGCCACTATGGGAGATTGCTACAATCTCATTACCATTTTGTTCTTGCCTCTTCCCAGATAGCTGACCAAACATAAAAAGTTTTGATCCAATCCCCACTGTCAGAATATGTGAACCATCTTCCCTAGACATCCAATCTAAGTGTACCAAGTGCTTAGTGTTGGGTATAATATTCCCACAATGAGACACAGAAGTGTCTTGCTGGTTGAACGCCACTAAATTGCTATCAGCACTAACACCAGAGTCTAACATAGTGCCTATCTCACCTAAATTTAGTGTCTGTTCTAAAATCCAAGAAGAACCCCCTGTAGATTCACATTCAAAAATACTAACATGCATCACAAAATCTTGAGAAAGAGGACTATTTTTAGATGCTACCTGCTTGTACGCCACTGCTAATCTGTTTGTGTGTGCACAGCTGACTTCAGTTGGCCTCCCTGGAACACTAATAGCACTACTATTAGGAAGTCCATCCTCTATCAGTAATGGCCATTCTTCCCACACGTATTGAACATCACCATGTGTGCTACATTCTGGCATGGAAGAAGCTGATGATTCAGTGACAACTCTGCATCTCCAGAACCGAACCTTTCCATCAGAGCAGGAAGTAGCCAGCAGATAAGGTGCATGACAAACAGGATATATGGAGGAAGAACTGAGATGTCCTAAAATGAAGTAAAATACATATTTACTGGGGGAAATACTAGAAGGTAAAACTAGTGACATTTTTATTCAGCTACCATTTTATGACTTCAAATTAAAAAAAGTATTAGTGCTTCCTCACAAAGAGGTCATCATGACAATATGATGAAAACACCATGAAGATGTTTTATCCTTTGGTTGCATTTTGTGCTCTAGGGGAGTAAAATTATATTATTTTAACATCTATATTAATATATATTCTCTTCAATCAAACAAACATTTCTCCACTGAAAAATTTAAAACTTTGTATTTTGAGACTATGGATGAAAACTTTAAAATTTAAATACAGATTCTAGCAAAAATTTCAGGAATGACCGCTAAACAAAATTTGTGTTTCTACTATTCTATTTATTGCAAGAACGTGGAATACAGTAAACATTATACCTTAAATTAGAGCTTTATTTCAGTATTAGTTCCAGGATTGAAATATTAATTCAGGCAGGCATGTTTTAGCAGACATTTGAGATTCACCTACATGTACTTAATTCTAACAACAAATCCAAAACTTACTATTACTTTGTTTCTATTTTAAGACCAAAGTCAGAAAGACAAGGATTCCCTATTTTAGCCTTTTAAAAAAAAATCACAAACCTGCTGATGGCTTTACGCTTATTATCTCTACGCCTTCTGGCATATTCAACTCTTGACTATACACCATTTTGGAAGACAGAGTAAGCCTGCTGGTGCTCTGAAGGTTTGCTCTGCAGGCCCGATACTTTTGAGTGAAAGGTGATTGGATCCTCTCCGGATCTGGTGAAGAATATGATTCTTCTGTGTGTGTTGCCTCTTCAGGTGGGTCTGAACCTATCTTTTCATCTAAAAAAAAATTTGCATTGTTAATTTTAAAAGGTCAATGACTTCTTTTAACATAAGAAGTAAATTTGCTTACCTTAATAGTTCCAAAAAAGACAGATGAAACATGATTTAAAATTTTACTTTCATTTGATGAAACCAATTCTCATATTCAGATTTAAAGAGAAATACTAGGACATCTCAGATTAAATACTTCTGAGATTCTAGAACTATTGAGAAATTATAAAATAATCCAAGTATAACCAAAAAGACCCAAACTGCAGTCAAAGAGGTATGTATATGGCTATGCACTGAAAATAAGCTATCAGTAAGCACTGAGTACCTCCAGCTAGAGAAAATTAAATTAAGACCTCCATATCTTAGCTTACAATTTGGTGAAAGTTATTCTTCAGAAAAGTTTTATTAAAAGCTTAGTTTTATTCCTTAAAACATAGACTTAGAGAGTATGTAAGATGAATTCCTCACATTTTTTAATAAAACTCAACAACTGAAGGATGAAATTGATGGAAATGGAACATGAAAATTTCCAACAGATTTGTTGAAAAGCCTTATCAATAATGTTCTCATCACAGAAGTACATCAGAAAACCTGAGTCTTTATTATTCTCATTAACTTTTAAACTAATTGCAATAATAACTTCTTTCTCTCATTTAAAAGCAACAGTAAAAATACTAATTTAGTTTAAATGACAGAAATATGCATTATAACCAATTCTTGTGGTATATGGGGAATATCAAATTTATGTTTTCTTAAAATGTTTAAATGTTAACAGAAAACTACTCTAGTGTATCTTACCTTTCTTTAAAATTTTATCGTTTTAGAGGTAGTTTGGTGGTTTGAAAGAAAACCAGCAGATTTCAAAATGTCAAATTGTTTAGAATTGTAATGGTATCACTGATGTTTAGTTGCTTCAGACTACGGTCCAATTTAAAACTTATGCATAAACTCAAAAACTGCAGAACAAAAGCTTCCAAAAAGCTAAACATCTTAACTGTTAGACTGTATTAAAACCAGTTAAACATATCTGCCCTTAGAATGCACAAAAAATACCAAACTCTGGGCTCAGGCTGAACTCAAGATTTTCAGCAATTTGAAGATAAGGTAATCAAGAAAAAATGGTTGTGATAAAATCATGTCATCAACTGCAGATTCTTTTAAAAAAGATGAAATACAATTTAGATTACAATGAACAGCAGATATTCACTAGACAGAGGCTTTTTTTAAAGAAAACTACAAGAAAGAGGGCTTACCTACTGAGACAGGAATTGACTTCAAATGTAAATGCCACATGTGTAGCAATGAACGGTTCTGAGTATACTCTACCACTATTAAGTAGAATTTTTCAGAGAATCCATTCTGCTGGTTTCCTGGTGAAATTGAGAACAGGAAGATCTTAGGCGTGATTCACCTGAAAGCAGAACTAAATTTTGCTGACTAGCAAATAATCACATTAAGTTACCATGAACTAATACTGAAATGCAATGCTCTGACTATATCTAACTTTTACATTTGTATTCTCAGTTTTTTATCACAGCCAACAACCACTACAATTACAGTACACTCACGTAAGAACTGTCAACGTTTTCTTTCAGTGATGACAACATATTTGCCTGACTTTGCTATGTTTAAAGTTAAATCCCAGAATGTATAGCATGGTCCAGAACACAACAGATACAATGCTTCTTCCTAAGAATGTACTTGCTCTAGTTTTGCACAAAGAGAAGAGGACACAAATCATGTTATCAACAGGTGCCCATTTCTGCACCCAGGTATTCTCTTTCCTTCCTATCAAAGTCAACCCATTAGGACCAAGAAGGAATAGTTAATTCCTCCATGATTCCTCCAACCCTTTAGGTGTCTATATACATAAAACATTATCAAGAATAAGCTGTATTTGCCTTGTGCTTTTCATATTGCAGTGCTTATGGTACCATAGAAAAATGTAAGTTAATTTATTCTTTTTAAAAACAACATGAGATAACTACCTTCATGCATTATTAAAGAGGAAAGAAGGCTTCAAAAGTACAAGAAAATACTTTCAAATTAGAATGCATGCAAATGACACAGTCCTAATTTAACAGTTTTTCAAAGGGTCCATTAAATCCAATTCCTTATATGGATGGTATGCAGCAATCCTTACAGACTTTAGGAACACATACAGTTGTACACAGATGTATACAGGTCAAACGTTTTCCATATTTCTTCTAAAATTCTTTCTGTATATCATACTTAAGATGTAAACATACAATTATGCCGTAAAGTAACACTTTTTTGTTCTCTATTTTGTTCCTAATTTTCAACATCCCATTTCTTGTTTCTTTAACCGTACTGAGGGCTGGGACTATCTCCACTACTCCAAATCACTTCCTCAGGTAGAAACAGCCAATTCTCAAATAATTACTATGTGTATCCAATTCAGGTAATATTTCCCTAGGTCCCTTTGGCACTTTTCCACAACTCTGCTTCCTTTCATTCAGGACTCCATTTATTACTGTGGATGACCTGGTATAACAGACTTTATTCTGACCCATTTTTCTTCCCACACTATTTTATTGGAACAGAACAATGTGATGGCTATATAACAGAATAACTGATCCACTCCAGCAAGGAAAACTAATCATTTATTCCAGAGCAATTCAGATCTGTAAAAGGACCTACAAATCCACACACTACTCACAGTATTACAGTGAGGAGGAATTGTTTGGTCTGCCATTTATTATACCATGCAAGGCTTGAGAAGCAGTATTTAGCTGATGTAAAGGATGAGCATGCATGACAAAAGGATATACTGTTTTGTCTATGTCATACCCTACTACAGGCTTCACATTTAGAACCCTTTCCCCGTCATGCAAGGGACTGCTTAATACAGTACACAATGGGTATCTTGTGATTTAAACCACTTCATCTAAAATTCGTTTGCACACAACCTGAAGAAAGTGAAATACCCATGAGTTTGATTACACTAGATATTCTTCTGAAGATCTCAAATTTAGGTATTTGACATTAAAATGATAAAAGCCATATAACAAGTACTGTTTCTTCTGTGGAATGCAAAATAAAACACTGTCTTCAATATTCTATGAAAAAAATTCTTTACCGGAGTCTGATAAATTATTCTTCTTTGAAGGCATTTCCTGCTCCTGGTTATTTAAAATAAAGTCTTCTTGAAAAACATGGAATAACTGTGTTTTCCTCCCATGCTAAGAAAATAAAAACACACAAGAAGTGAACATCATGGCGTATACTTTTCAAGATTGCTCTCTAACATGGCAGCTTTTAACTTAGTAAGTTAAACACATCAATGGAAGACTTCTCATGAAAACACATCTTCATCATGCACATTCTTTTCACTTACAGGTACTGCTGAAAACAAGTACAAGCATATGTCAAAACCAGTCTTTAAGTGCCTCAAGTTTCCCTGATGGAGAGCTAGGGTATCACCTTTAATATGAACACATTTTTAAAAGCTAATTGTGGCATAAAATGAGTATAGCAAAAGATCTTACAAGCTCTGTGATGGCATCCAGTTCAATGATACATCCTGGGCGAGCCGTAGATTGCTGACTTATGATGTTAAAAACTTCACCAACATATTTCTGTTTAAAAAGAATCAGTGGGGTGGTCTTGTTAACTCTTACGCATTTCTGTGGCACAGCCTGCTAGATAGGTGCAACATCACAATTCAAGTGTTAACTAAACCATTAAATATATACTAGCTGTGATTCAGTAAGAACATTCAGTAAGGTAACATTCCCTGCTTTATGAACAGTGTATTTTGTTTTGACGGCTGAAAGGTGATAAGAATATCTGGAAAGCCGCACACGCAGCATTTGTTGTCCTTTCCCCAGAGACTGTATTGTTGTCTCAACTTTTTGTTAGGATGGCAATGCACCCACACAGTTACTATTTCTTGTAGTGCAAGTACTACACAGATATTTCCCAACCAAACATTGGCCTGCCTCAACATTCAGAGTTTGAGATTAAATAGAATACAGCATGGCTAAAAAAGCTTTACCTGATCTGTTTTTACAAGCAGAATCATCTGTGAAATCCTCAGCAACCAGCTTAGTCAATCACCAACAAGTCTAAGCCTACTGCAACTGAATGTAGTTGTAACATGCAAAAAACTTGGGATGGATTTTCACTTACAGAAATTTCTGGATTGGAGAGCTCACACAGAAGTTTCTTAGCATCTATAACAGCTTGATATAATCTTAAATGCTGTCCGTCACTAGCCACAAAGCAGGCACTTGGAGAATTACAGTATGCACCTGAAAAGCAGGAAGGTAGAAAGTCCTCAAATATTCAAACACCACATTGCTTCCTTTTTTGTTTTTTTTACAAGAGGCAATTTTGAAGTTATGATGGAAAACAATTCAGCATAACAAAAACGCCCTCTTGTTAACTCCTATTCAAAAGCAAGAACTACAAAGTTTAATGCTGCGCTTAGCACCCAAATCAAAGTATATGAAAGGAAATAAGAATCCCATTTGCAAACTAGAGTTAAATCTTCCTCAGCTTTTAAATCTTCAGCATGATCTGAAGTATGCACTAGTATCTGAGAACTTTACTGCATAAGCTAAAATATAAAATACTTAAGACAGAAGAACACAACAACGCTTCACATAGGAATAAAGAATTCCCAAGTATCAGCAGCTTGAAAATTTGTGAAATAAAAGACTCACACCTAATATTTTTTCCAGTACATTCACGTACATCTGTATTATCTATTTAAGAGCATTATTAGGTTACATTAATTTTATTCTAGAATGCTTCACAAATCAGGAAATGAAACTCACCAAGGCAATAGCTGGGTATAAGTGTGGGCAGCCATGCAACATTAGAAAAAGCTGAAATATGAAGAGAATTGATCCGAGCAAGTTCAGAAACTCCACCAGAAAAGGACAAAGGTCCAACAGGATCTACTCTCCAAAGAATAAGTTCACTGTAAACAGCGTTGGGATCCTGGGATGTCACACTTGCATTGCCTCTGCTCTGAGGTCTTACTGCTGACTCCTGAGACTTCAAAGAATCATTTGCCTCTAATGCTTTCTCAGCATCTGGTGAAATTAGAGCATTGTGATGTGAGGTTGTAAGCAGCAGTGGTAATACTGAGTGGCAAGCCAAGTCATTAAGATGAAAACGGTGACCACAGTATCGGGATTTATGTGAAATACTGAGCACAGTTGAGAAAGCAGATTCTTCAGCAAAGCTCACTAGCCACTGGTTCAGTGACCCATCTGCATGTTTGGAAATCATCATAACATTAGGTGTGAAGATACTCAGTTTTAAACTGTTGGTTGATTTACTGTGTCCAGAAGAGATAAGCATGGATGAAGATCGCGTAAGGCCAGGGGGCTTTTGTTTGCCTTGTTGAATAGCTAAGTCAACATTTTTGGTACAAGCGTACATCACTATACTTCTGCAAAGAGAGTTTGCATCACCTGTTGGAAATGCAACAGGAATTCTTGAGACAAATGACACCTGGAATTTTAAGAAAGGAAGAATAAGTATTAGAGTTCCCATCATACTTCTCACTGAGTAACAATGTATAATGCAGGAAGAATAAAGTACCTGCACCTGGCGAAACATGCCAGGCTGGTATTCATCTAGCCAGTCCACGTGCCATACCAGCAGGGAACCATCCATAGGATGTATACTGAAGAGCATGTCAGCATTTTTACTCCATTCAGAAAGCAGAACCTCAATTTCATGATCAATAATAGCAGATGATAAAGGAACAAGGCTTGAATATGGAGCAGCTTTCTCATCACCCAGTTCCTTCTTTTCTTGGTTTCCTTTTTGTTCATCTCCATTCTCATCAGCTTCTAGAATACAGATATATATATAAATATATAGATATAGATATAGATATAATATTCAAAACCAGAAGTATAACAAGCAGTGTTATTCAGGCATTGGAGCTCCTTTCAGGCCTTTTATAAGCCACTCATATGAGAGCTAATTTAAAAGAATGAAAATTATAACCAGAAATCCTCTAATGGAGCTCAATGACTAATAAACCAAAACAGTTTATGCTGAGCCTTAATTTGAAATATTTTTCTTTTCCGCTGTTTTATATGAATTTTTGTATGCATAGACAGAACAAAGGCAAAAATCTCCAGAATGTATCTATTCAAATTAATTGACTGTATTGTCATAAAATAAAGCTATTTAAAGTAGGTGTATATTAATATCTAAAAAAAGAAAGTTAATTCTAAGGTTGCTCCTGCTTCCTTAGAATTAAAGTAACACTTTCATACAAAGGCCTCCAATTGAGCCTAATTAAATAAAAGTTTTCAGCATATATAACTCAAAATTTCTGAAAAACTACGAAAAAGAAATCAGAATTTCTAGATACATTTCTTTAAAAGTCACTTAGATACTTTCAGCATGAGGGAAGAAAATGCACTGAAATGTTACTGTAATCTGTCTGTATCCTTACATGTCAAGTTGCCCATTTCTTACTTCACTTGAGGGAACATTACAAATTACTTTATAAACTGAAAGCCATTTCTCTATATGATATATGTCTATATGACTTTTACCTTCTTCTGATCTGCCATCCATTTGGTTAGAATCCTCAGTATTAGTTTCAGGAGAATGATGTTCAAAACTCCTTTTAAGCTGCTGCAAAAACACTTCCATAGATAAGGTAAAATGAAGTTCTTTGTTGTTTAGCCAGTGCACAACAAAAGGTCCACTTTTTTCTTCATTTTCACCAAGACTCAGAGATGTGATAGAAGGCAGTAGAGGAATATCTACCAGAAAAAGATATTGACATTTTTGAAAACTAAATAGTTTGGTCAAAAAATAATTTTAGAGAAATGGTTTTTAAGCAGAAACCCCACAATGAAAAAAAAAAATCCAAGCGCATTACCACTTGCCATTCCTTTCACCAACATTATCTGCTGTCAGTATTAAATGGCCTGACTGCCACCACAAGACTTGTTCCACACAGGTGTTTTTTGGTATGCTTACATTAGGATTACGCTAGGATCGTGCAATGTTTTATCTCTTTCATGTAATACTGTCCATACGGCTTAATTTACCTTATTTTTCGCTACTACAGCTCAGTAGGAACCAAATAATTTCAGCATAACTTCCCACCATTTAGTCCACAATGGATGCTGCAGTAGATACACATTGTAATCAAAGATCGTGGGCTTGCACTAGGAAAAACCAGTCCAGAGACCATACAATGCTCTCTGGGACACCATCACAAAACCCCAGGATTTCTGGTTCTGATAGACTCTGTTAATTCACATTGCTGTTTGATGGTATTCAGTGTCCCATGTTGCCGTGAAAAATAAAGCAGTAATCACAAAGTATATGATAGAAGAAAGGATCAGACTGCTGCAGAGTAAGATAATCAAAATTAAGCATTGCTAAAAGCAGATAGGTGATTTACTGCCATTTTCACAAATGATACACCAACATGTTAAAATCTCAAACAGCATATAATTCCCACCTAGAAGTCTCCATGTAGAGTCTCATCTCCTTCTACTCCCTATTTATGAAGCATTACTTAAATCACAATCACTCTTCCCAGAAAACTTCTGAAGTCTTTGGATTCAGTAACTTTTTCTGAAATTGCCTAGAGACAATTTTGTCCTAGCAACCACTGCTTAACCCTTTCATTGAATTCCACCTAGACTGAATACCAGTAAAAGTAAAATCATACTATAAAAGCAAAGCACGTTTCAAGGATTTCAGTTTCATATTATATTTATTCTTATATAAATGTATATGACAGCACTATTCTACAAAATGTGAAGTGAATGAGACATAAAGCTATTTTGGCTTTAGTTTTTATCAAGTACTTTAAAATGTTGTAGTAACAGCAAATTTTCAAGTAAGAGATCACAAATCAATTTGCTTTAAATCAAACAAAAGGAAAATTCAATTAGGTTTCCAGATCAAATTTAATTTCAAAAGGGCAAACAAAAAGGCCTACTTAGACAATTTGGTTAGACATAGGTACTTAAGGACTTGACTGTGAAGGAGAACATGTATTTCTTCAATTACGATTTAAAATGTGAAAGTTGCTTCAGAGATTGTACATTAAAAAACAACCTGTTATCCTCTAATTGACTGAGTTAAAGATCAAGCAATCGAAAAGACATTATTAAAATAGTTACTGATTAATGCAGGTAACATAAAAAGAATAGAAAATTAGAAAGGCCAAAGACAAGCTTTAGGTACCTCGGAAAATATTTTTCTAATCTTCTTGAAAGTAATTTTTATCTTCATTCTGTGGTAGAGTTAACTTTCTTCACAAGTGGCTGGTGTGGGTCTGTGTTTCAGATTTGTGCTGAACACAGGGTTGATAATACAGAGATGTTTTTGTTATTGCTGAGCAGGGCTTACACACAGCCAAGGCCTTTTCTTCTTTTGGTACTGCCTCACTGGTGAGAACGTTGGGATTCCTGGGAGGCTGGGAGGAGACATAGCTGGGACAGGTGGCCCCATCTGACCAAAGGGACATTCCAGACCGTGTGATATCATGGTCAGTGCATAAAGGGGTGGGAAGAAGGATGAAGGGGGGACATTTGGAGTGATGATGATTCTCTTCCCAAGTCACTGTCACATCTGATGGGGCCCTGCTCTGCGGGAGATGCTGAACACCTGCCTGCCCGTGGGAAGCAGTGAATTAATTCCTTGTTTTGTTTTGCTTGTGTGCACAGCTTTTGATTTCCCAATTCAACGTTTTTATCTCAACCCATGAGTTTTCTCTATCTTTTACCCTTCCGATTCTCTCCCCAGTCCTGTTGGTGGGGGAGTGAGCAAGCAACTGCCTGGGGCTTGGTTAATGGCTGGGGTGAAACCATGAAATTAGCTACTCTGCATAAAAAAATAACAAAATGCACTAACAGTAGATTAAAAAAAAGCATGGTGAAAACTTATATGCTAGTCACATGAAAAGGTTAGTTAACTCACTGTGCAATCTGAAAAGGAAAAAATACAGAGGAGAACTACAAATCTCCAAGAAGCTTTCAAGAAATTTTCCCATATGACATCAGATAGTAACATGTAATGACTTTTCCTATAGAAACAGGATAGCACCAATGGTACAGCACAAAACAGCAAGAAGTTTCCTTCTGGTAGGCTGGATGTGATTCTAGTCTATTAAAATATGAACCAATGAACCACTACTCAAAATGCTGAAGAATAATAGAGGAGAAAGTGTTTACAGCTCTGCTTAGCACAGCAACATTAATGGAAACCACTTGTTCTTTCCAATCATACCAAAGACTGTACAGGTACAAATATGAACTAATCATGAACGCCCTTAGCTGAAAACTGGCCTTTCAAACCAGGTTCAGTAGGAACAGGAAACCAATACTATAAGACAGTGCTTAACTAATCTAAAAAAAAGAATTACATAATACATTTGTTCATTAAGTCTACACATAGAAAACCATATCAGAACCCTAATCAAAGGCCGGTCAGTATTACATTTCCATTCAGTTTTTCACTGAGCAGACATGTGCTTCATTTTCAGCATACACAAAGATTATAAAGACTGAAGTATCAGTAGCTATAGGGGAGTTTCCTCAAACCCTATTAACATGCTGTTCCAGTGCAAGGCAATATCACAGTTTATGGAACACCAGGTGAAGGTGTGATTTGTTTTCTTTGTAACTCCAGTTACAAATACTTAGCTTTCTTCCTCTTAGACACTATCAATCCCACATAAAAGACAAACAAATTAAAGGACAGGATTACTGAAGAGGAAATTTATTAAAATAATTTCATTACTGTAGAAAGTCCTTTCCTGCACAAAAGAAACCAACATACTAGCAATTTTGCATAGTCATATAAATACTGTACAAATACATCTACTAAGCTTCCAGAGAGAACACATACCTAACAGAAACTAGAGTTCACTTTGTAGCAAGGATTACATTTCTTACCTGTCGCTGGATTGATACTGGCAGCAATATGGAAGTGGCAAAGGGCATTTGCATGAGGAGGAACGTTCCTGTGAGCTTCATGAGGATCCTGCTGATGTGGGGCATATCCAGTATGTGCTACAACAGCACCTGACCTCCTCCTTCCTCGTCTGAAGTGCCTCAGGTTTAACTGCATGAAGAATAAGGTGTCATTTAAAATCCTTTCAAAAAGAAAAAGCTGATTTCATCTGCAAGTGGTTTTCTAGACATTAGTGAATGATACTTTTGAGTTTAAAAGCTACTTTAAAGAATCAGTGGAGTTTCTTGCAAAATCGTTTGGGTTGAGTTTGCAGTAGAGAGAAACCAGTGCCTTTAGATTTATTTATGAAGGCTCATAAAATACCTTCATATAGTAACCTCACACTTCAGTGTGCAGACAATGTTCATATGGTTTTTATACTTACACAGAAAATACTGTTGTGTTTCATGAACATATACCATGCTTATTCAGGATGCTGAACAAAGCAGCAAATCTAAATAATCTTGTTTCAGACTGAAAAATTGGATTCGTACTTTGGATCCAATCAGGTCAGCACTTCAACAAACCTCAAAAGAGCCCAATGAGTTTTAAAGTCTTCCTCTTTTATACAAATATATAATATTTGTATAATTTGTATATATTATGTTTCTAAGAAAAAAAAAAATTCCATTTTTAAGATTGACTTACACAGTTCAAGCTTTCTGTGCTGTGGACACCTGTGTAAGCACCCAAAGGTACAGAGAGAGATACACAATTTGTATTAAGGATGGTATTACACTCTTGGCATTCTTTTTCACTTACTGTGCTTTGCACCTTAACACAGCATGCTCATGTCACAGTCTTCCCTCAATTCTCACACAGTTATTGTTTCTGATCTCTAATGTTGCCTCCTATTTTCCACACCAACACAGAACTTGCTCCCAGCTTCCTTTCCTCTCTTTGACTGTTCTTTTTGCTGTGCTATGCCTTTCAGCCTGTCATATTTTTCAGGTATGGCGTACATGCTAAGAAAGCACTATGAGTATGCTAAATACATCACTCCATTAAGACAAAAGCACAATGCCCACATATGCTCTACAAACCTTTGAAGAAGACCACTAATGCTACACCTTCTTCCTGATGGCCACTAGTTAGAAAACACTCTCTGGTAAGAATCATTTGCCTTAATGCTTACAAGTAATCAGATCTAATTGAGGATTACAACAGAAAGGCTTTTGTTTCTTCCCTCCATATTACTGTTTTTCCGGTTACAGAAGTCAGAAAGAACATCCAACAACTTCAGAGGTAACAAGCTGAGCCCCTACCATACATTTTAAGGCAGCATTACTCCTGGGTTTCACATAACCTATATATAATATGTGCTCCATACTGTTCCTAGCCCCTTGAACTAAATACTGCAAAGCATTTTTCTTCACTCACCACACCAAAATAGGCAGCTGTGACTTTAGAACAGTGTGTCTTCAACGTGAGAAGCTCAGCAGAAGAGCTTAGCCTGCCCAAGGAAGATTTCAAGGAAATTCACCCTTTCATAACATTTTATGCACATCTCTGGTACAAAGGATTTCAGCTTGTGATTCATGTCTGAGTCACAAACTAGAAACCCGCCTAAAATCACAAGTTTGTACGTATGTTTATTCTCCCTCTTCAATTTCAATTCTTACCTCTAACGCACTCTGCACTTTTTCTTTACTTGAAATATTTCTCTTGAAGTTATTTGTGAAGTTCACTGCTTCGCTCCAATTGGTGTATGCTCCCCCATACAACAGACTGTCATTGGGTAACAAAGTCTCTGCCCAGAGACGACAAACATTATCCTTACAGCAAGTCAGGAGTACATTGCAGACAGCACCACTAATGAAAGAAAATTTAAAGAGTGATAAGCTGCTAACTATTACATAGCATCCAAACAAACCCCAAACAGTTTTCCACTATCAGTTTTTGGAATTGCACCAAATTAAAGATACCAGAGAAAGAAAAACTCATCAATACATTGTTAGGAAAATTAGCGACGTGAAAAAGGCTTTCCCATCTGTTCAAATATCTGAATACAAGTTACTTCAAACATCATCACACAACAGTGCAATAGAAAATTGTGGATTTCAATTTAAAGAATAATTCATGTGTCTCAAAGAGAGATACTCAGGTAATACCAGGGATACAACAGACAATTTAAATCTACAAATGTTTCTTAATTACTGTTTTTTCCAAGTGCAACTTGTGTTAAATATATAGCCAAAAAAAATCCAATTACCCTAAACTAGAAAATGAAAAAAATGATGCAGATCATCAGGTTTCCAGGTCATAAAGTTCACAATTTAGCTTTGGCTAAGGCTTGAAAGCTACGACTGTCCAGCAGTAAACTTCCTTAGGAATCATGGAGCAGGTGAATTTTAAAAAATTACCTAAGAACTATAGTACTGGCTTTAAGAAGCGTCTTCAACCTAAAGAGAGGTATAAAAAACAACATAGACTTGCTCCACACAAAGGTATGCAAATTTGGTCACTATTTGGAATAATATGGCAAAAAGATAGTTGCATGCCACAAAACGGCTAACATTATTCACTTTAAGATTGCAAGTATTGGTGAAAACTAGGGACAGATAATTTTTAAACCATCTGAACACAACCCTAGAACTTCAAACTCAAGATATCAGTTCCAAATGATTATTTTAATTCAATTTCCTGATACTATCTGTGACAGATGTCTAGCTTTGTACTAGGTAGAGAAACAAAAGAAAAGACATGAAAATATTTGAATGTTTGTGAAAGAGGACTTAAAGTCACAGGAGTTTTGAATTGCTTTGATTCCATCAGGATAGAACGAGCTGGGATTAAATGCATGAATGGTCACTTAGTGCAATCGAAAAATGCAGAGAGACATGATCTTCCAAGAGCTGATTTTGTATTTAGTTCAATGCCAAAGTCAGTCTGTAAGACACCTTTCTTTCCAGTTCTTTCCCAGGTAAGAGGATACTTAGCATCCACTCAAGAGCACAAATAGTATAAAAGGTGTGCACACTCAATTAACAACCGAAGTAACCCATACAATTGTATGGCTGTTGACTGTAGAACGAGGCAGACTGTATTGTCTGGGAGTTTTTTTGGGCAATGAGCTCCATTTTATTAGAACTCCTATTCATAACCTCATGTTTTTAGAACTACTGACCGTGGCATGAATTTACTGGTCTTTCTCCATGAAAATGCATTCACTGATCGAGGATGAGCTAAATATACAAAGGAAAAATCAAGTTCCTTTGCTTGGTTTTCTGGACTGGCACCAGGTGGTGTTACAGCTGACCGCCAGCTCTCTGTGTTGTACCATACTTTCACAAGACAGTCATCCTGTGGAAAGAAAAAAATGGACAGTAAATAAGATTACTTTGCCTAAGAGTATGATGCACTTCAAGTACTTTTGGGTACATCTCTTGAGGTTTCATTTTACTTTAAAATAAAATACTTTTCTGACCAGAGAGAAACAGTTCTGTAAATGCATCTTCAAAATCTGACCTTAAAGAAATACAGTAGCAGAGCTTCCATTTAGCTCTTGCCATTACTAACCTGGATTTCATTTTGGCTCTTCTGATTAGCTGCCAATTTTTAACCACAAAGGCTGTACTAGCTTGAAATGGTGCTCAAATGTTAATACAACTAATTCTACCTTGTCATAAAAACACCAAAACTCCCCTGCACAAATCTAACTATTAGGAAAACAAACAAAGGTCAATCTAGGTAATTTTAGAGATTTGTTACATCTTTATCTCTTCTTTAAAGATAGCAAATGCCTTAAAAGTTAGTCTTCCAATCAAGCATGATGACCTGATATGGTAAGCTTTAAAGGAAAAAACAAACACATACAACTAATCAAGATGTGCATTACTCATCTGTTCCTGATGCACATAACAGAATCACAAAAATATGTATGACAACTGCCTTTCAAAAGCAAGATTTATTTGCAGACTGAATCATCCTCGACTCTTTGTTCTTCAAGCACGTATTAAGGGACATTATGATCCAAACAGCAAAGTTCCACATTATTATTAAACCAAACACTGTTCTAACCACTGCTTATGTGTACACGGTAATTTTTCACTCATGCTTCCAAAAGAGACTAGAGCAAATTGCAAAACTGTCTGTTATTCTTCTACCTGAAACTCATTCTGTCAGGTTACTACTGCTCAGGATTCTGTGACACTTAAACCAGGTTTTCACTAATCTCAGCAACTGCACTGTCCTAATTAACCTTACATACTAGCATTTTGTTTCCCTTCCAGTAACTCGGCAGCCTCTGCTAGGTTCTTTTGCTAGTAGCAGAAACTTGATGCAGAAAACAACTACTAATCTCACTCATATTTCTTAACAAGTAATACAAATTGTTGTACAGGTTTGTCATATTTGTTCACTGGATACTCTGCATGATCTTCATGCATTTTTTTCCTGCTCTGACTTGTTAGGACATTATTCTCTTACAAAACCTGAACAACAAGCTCTGGAATAAAAATAAAAGACTTGCTTGTTTCTGTAAAAGAAAAGGCTGACATTTTGCTTTAATTTTTTTGCTTATTTTGCCAAGGGGTTTTGCTTCTGACAATAAACTGCTCAGTGCTGAGCACACAGAACTAATTAGTGAGACTGACCACAAACACTGACATGAACTGTGCACCAACACACCCGTGGAGGGGAATGTGAATTCTCTTCTCTGTATACAAAAATGCATACAGATACATTTACACAAAAACGTATCACAGAGCTATTTTTCATTTTTTAAATATTTCTTGGTGTTTTGATTGTATTTCCTCACTAATAGGATATCCAGCAGTGATCTCATCCACAGATTTCCTCCATTCCCCAAAGCTCTTCTTTTCTGATGTTTTATAATTTGGCACAAATTAAAAATGAGTATTTTAGAATTTGGTGGGTTACCTCCCTGCCTCAACCTACCTTTCTCCCAGATTCATATTTACCAAAATGTAACGATGTATAGACAAACTACGCAAAAATTATGAAAAATGGGTTTTCTTATTAAGTAATCTTTTTTTTTTTTTTAATGTGTTTTTGTTGGTTTGCTTTAATAGCTTATCTGAATTAGTACAAAGCTGTAAGGAAAAAAATGCTTACCTTTCCAGCAGTAGCAAAAAACTCCCCATCTGGTGAGAATTTCATTAAACAAACTTGAGAAGCAGTTCTACGGAACAAAGACAAAAAGAAAAAATAATTTTTTTTTCTCTTGAACTCATGGAAGTTTTTTAATTCTTAAGTACAAGTGTGTATTGTGTTGTGCAACACAGTTAAGTTTTAACGAAGTCCAAAAAGTTTAAGAAGTGAACTCATGTTCAACACATGGCTGTACTGATCCAGAAAAATTTTGTCGCTGAATATCCAATATTCAAAAATATCACAGGAGAAAAGCAGCTGATAACAAATTGAAGTGCTCTGTTTTCACTTCATGATTATACGGATCTCAAACTGATCTCTGTTGTGCCATATTATCTTTCAACTTCTCTGAAAGACAGCTCCACTTCGCACACTTCCAACAATTACAACTCAAGAAAACAAAACGGTGTAAAAAGAATAATGTACTTTGAAAGTATCAAAACAGCTTTTACATGAATGGTCACACTGATACAAGATGCTATCCCACAATCTTCAAAACCTAATTATACTCAGCTATTGACTAAGTAACAAAGCTTATTAATGGTAATAAGAACAGACAACAAGTTAATTGCAGTGAACAGATACAATGTATATTTTCATCTAGAATTTAATACATGTGTACCAAGTAGTTGAGACCTGACTTTCAAGAGGGATTAAATTAGCCCAACAAAAGCATGTTGCATTTAGTGTGTGCAATAGCAAGAACAAGGCAATTACAAGAGCTGTGTATCAAAGACGTCCACCCCAGTGGAAGCAAAATTTTCCTCCTGGGGCAAATACGAAAATATTCCTTCAGGCACTAAAAACTATTCTGGCAAAGGCTAGTACTGCAAAATCACTTTCTTGCAGACTTCTCTGCAAGAAAAACCTATTCTAATTGCAGTACAAATTCCAGATGACATACAGGCATAAAAGGTGTAGAAAAAAAGCATGACCCCTTCCTGTGGCTAGCACAGGTTTTTCCCACGAGAATTCTTCTTGTGTTTTATAAATAAAGATAAAGTTTGGATGTTATTGGAACAGTGTCCCAGAACTTAGACAGTGCAGGCCTGGCCAATCAGGCCTGAGGGAAAGCTTCTGACTAACCAATCTGGGTGACTTTTGAAAACTCTATATATGTGATGAAATCAAAACAATAAAAGTCATTCCTTCTTGCCACTGAAAACTAGTGCCTTCATTACTCTGCTAGCTGCTCAACAGCAACACCTTCCTAGGACCTACTTATTCGAAAAATAAAACACGCAGCTCTGTCTCTGACAAAAAGAGTTTAAAAGATGAAAACAGAAGGAGAGTTGAGAAGACTGCTGTAAGTCTTCATAAATGATACAAATGCAAAACCTGTTAGAGAAACGACAGAGGAAAAGCACCATCTGTACGATCTTGACTGCTGTCACCAGAACCCTGACTCTAAAGCCATACTCTATGGCAATAGGCCTATGGGCTGACTTCTCTAACTAGGCTGAGAGATGAATACCCAAAGATGGCTCAAAAAATGGAGTAAGTCTTCAACTTCTGGTACAGAAAGTTTATCATATGGAAAGAAAAATTTTTCAGTTGTCATTTGGACAATCTTGGGTTTTTAAGCACATCATTGATAAAAGTCCAAGTACAGAAAAAAAGGAACAACCGAAGGATTACAAAAAGGATGTTTTTCTGGTACATCCAGAGAACTACCTACTAGAGTGCTAAATACTTCATGAAGAAAAACTTCAGGTGGGTCTGCCCAGTCAGCCACTTTGGGAAAATTCTGGGAGATGCCCATACGGTATCTTGCTCCCAAGTGAACAATGCACCCACTGTATTAGAAAGGTCAGCCTATGGCATGAAGGACAGTGATTTAAATTGTCTTATAAACTTAAGTGCTAAACTAAAACTCTTCTGAACATAGAGTACACAGATGCAAATATTAAAATCAACATGAATACAAGAGGAGCATTCTGAGATGCAGAAAAAGAGAATGTATGACTTGGCATGACTGTTCCAAATACCCAGAACAAACCCAGAAAAAGTAAGAGGTGTGTGAAAGAGGGGGGAATGTGTGAGAAGGAAAGAATGATGCAGTACACTAAACACAGAAGAAGTTTATTTTAACCAGTCCTGCAAGCACAATAATTTTCAATTACCCAGCTTTCACCTTACTTCTTGTACAAGGAAGAGTGCCTATTGGGACAGCTTCAATAGTAGCCTTCCCTTAGTATTTTACTAGTGTTCTGTATAACCAAAGAATTGCCCTAAACCCATTGCAACTGATCTTGTAAAAAGAAAGAATGTCACACAATCAAGGGAAATATGATTCAAAGTTTATCTCACACCAGTAATATTTATCAAATAACATATTTGTTATGTTACACAATAGGATTTCACTCAACTGCAATAAGCATTTAATCTCAAAGGCATGAAGGAAATTCATCAGTAAGGAAAAGGGAATTACTTGTCTTCAGTCTTACTTGCATTGCCAGATACATCTCCACTCTCCAAGCCCAACATCTGTTCTTTCAGCACTGTCATTGTCAGTAGGGTTTTCCAAAGGAACATTGGACCAAAGCTGAAGACAATTGGAACCAGTCAGAAGACGAGTACCTAAAACAAATATTTATGAAAATCTAACTATAAAACAAACAGCAAAATACAGACTTTTGTAAAGAGAAGGGAAAAAAAAAAGAGTTCTGCAAAGCTGAAACTGCAAAAAAAAACATCTGGCAAAGCTGAAACTGCAAAAAAAACATACACCTTTTCTAGATTTTTTGGGTAGATTTGAAGATCTACAGTTCAGACTGTGAAAATTTATCAAATTTTAGTTACTCTAAAAGAAATGCCTAGATCTACTCTAGACATTCCTCCTTCTCAACAAATATTTACCATTTAAGCCATATTTTCTTACCTGTTCAGATTAGAATAATCAAGTCAGACCAAACAAATGTACTTAATATGTTAGTTCTCCTGCAGTAAGTGACAAAAGGTAAATTTCACTCCACTCTGGTGTTCTCTATGATGCTAGGACAAAACAAAAACCTTTACCTTGTCCATAAAGAATGACAAAATTTAAATTAAAGAATTAGTTGTGGTATCAAATAGACAGGTGTTTCTTTTAATCAATTCATACCTGTGGGATCCCATGTTAGATTATGTGCTATGGCTTCCAGTGAGATTTGAGCATTCTTCTGCCACTGATAATGTAACATCTGAAATTTTAAGTATTTACAAACATTAGCATGAAAACACTTTGTTTCCTTCCCCTTTTTAAAATAGAAATAGTGTGTCTTCACTTCCAAATTTTATGAAGATGTTTAAAACAATTTACTGCTTATCTGACAAAAATTGATTCACTGAGATGTTAAAAAAAATAGCTTTTCACTACGATGACCATACTTACAGAGGTTTCTAACTTCTTATTTTAAAAATTCAGATTGAAAAAGTTCAGTATATAAAATCACCACTGGAATCTGAGATTTTTTTAAGGGGAAGTAATATTTTATTTTTGGAACAAAGAAAAGATAACAAAAATGACACAAATTAAATGCACTTGGTGTTTGATATCCATACCACTGCTGAATTAGAGGAGTTCAGAAAGGTGAAGGTAACACACAGAATACTTCCCCTCTGCCATTTTTTTTTTTACTATACAACAGGACAGTCATTAGTTTTTGCATCACTGCTTCACTTTCTAAAACAAATTGAACATTAGGTTCACAAAATATTTATCTTGTCCCTTTCCATAATCAACCACAAAGGTCCTGATGCTTTGAATTGTAGAAGAAACTGAAAACGTTTCTGGAAATAATAATAGGAGCCAACAGGTTTCTCTCTTAATTCGCAAACTTTTTTTTAAAACTAATCATTCCTCACCCCAAAATATCCCACTAAAAATATCACACTAAATAGATGTGAAGTTAAAATATGACAAGTCAGTCTTTCAGAAAATTGGCAGAAAACAGTAAAAAGCCGCTACAGATAAGGATGTAAAAAAAGTATGAATGAAGCTGGTTTGTTTGGGCTTTTTTAAACCCTGGACATTCTAGTAAATGGAATACAGAGACAATCTCACAATAACTTTGAATATGCTGGAAATTATTGTATAAAAGTTAATTGAAAGAATGAAGTAACAGAACATTTCTTCAACTATAAACATCTGAAAACAAATCATGTCTGGTGAGGGTTTCCTGTACTGCTTACAGTTACGACTCCAACTTTGAAGTTTCATGCTTACCAGCACAGAAAAACACTCAGGATGGATTCAAAAATTAGGTGGATGGACCAAAAAACAAGAGCAGTATTTCCAAAGTGTTCATAGAAGCGTAAAAACTCACATCTTACCATAATTTTATTTCACTGCTTTTCAGTGATGTAAATCATTACACAGATATTAATTTTCACCTATTTAACTAACATATAATATACCGTAAGTTTACAGGTACACCAAGAATCTTATGACTGAGCTGGATAGAACAAAGAGGGCAATCAACTAGATGGCCATATAAACAATTTGCTAACACAAATGGAGACCAAACCCCTGAAGAGGCAGACAGAAGCTCATTCAGTAATTGCTGTCAAAGTTCTTGTATCATCAAACTGACTTTAATTAGAGTCTAATGCTTCTAATTATAGTCATATTCCTCCTCATGTAAGAAGCATGGTTAAGTAACTTGCCATAAATTGCACTATTATTCAGAAATTAAGATTCTGGATGTTAATCACTAAACCACTGCCACCAAAAATAAGCCCCAAGAGAATAAATTTTGTTCTTATTCACCATTATAACACTGAAGTATAATTATTCAGTCAGATAGTCTAAAAAAGCCATAGATTTCTGAAACTATTAAAATTCAACCAAGAGCATGCAATTTCATAAGCAAAAGTTAAAGCAAGAACTGTAAAACACATTACAACATAAAAGCTACACAGGATGGTTCAAAAAAGGAATTCCTATTTTAATGGCTACACTCTTAGCAGAATGGGGTTGCGTAACTCTTTTTGGATTCTGGAATATTTTGGTTATGAACTGCAGGGTTACATAAGTAATATGAAGCATTTTAGTAAAACCTATCTTTCCTAAAACTATTTCAAATTACAGGCCTTATCCCACCATTTTCAATTCCCAAGGACCACCTCATGTCTCAACTTTATTCCATCAATAAAAGAAGACACCAAAAAAATCCCCAACTTCAAAGCAAACCAGTAAAATGAGTCAGGCTTTGTAACTGCTCAAATAAATTAGGGAGTGATTAAATACTTACATTATGATGACTGCTGTTCTGCTTCAAGAGGCTAACTGGCTCAAAGATACAAATCAGCTTTCCGTAAGAAGCTGCAATCTGAAGTAATATATATGTATATAAATACGCACAGAAGAAACAAGCTATTGAACAAACAAGAATAAAATACAAATGGTTGATTTTACTTTTAACCCTGCCTGCAGATAAATTCGAAGCTCACATCCATATTTCCTTTTGATAACAGAAAAATTACATCTACCAAAAATCATGAAGCTAGTGTTGTCAATAATAAAAATACAATCCTTTATTTACTCATTAATTATGATAAACAACAGAGTATAGCTGGACAAGTACCTTTTTCTATTAGTCAGATTATTAGAAATACTATTTCCATATTAAATTAGGTAAACACTCAAAACAGTCTGCATGTTCACATTCCCAGACATGGAGCCAATAAAGGCTCAGAATACTTTTGTGCACTTCCCTTGCATTAGAACAGACTACCTTTTAAAAAGTTAGCTCAAAAGACACAAACTATGCAATCAAAACACCCAATGCAAAAAACCCCAAATTAAGCTACTGCTAAAGGTTAACATAAAACAGTTCAAAAAGAGTTGCAATATGATCAGTTTTAGTCAGTGTTTGAAAGTCCTATCACAGGCTATCATCCACCTCAAACTTGCATTAAGACAAAATTAATAGTCTTTGATCTCAAGATATCTATCTAAAAGCAGATCTAAAAGACTTGCTAGGAAGAGCCAAAACAACCCAAATGTATGTTAAAGACCTCAGGCAGAGAGCCTGAGAGAACTGTCATACGGCAATGTTGCCAAAAAGTATTCTGAATTACAGATTTACAAGAATTAAGGAGTTTGCATAGGTCATGCATAATGGACATCCTGCATTCTGATGTGATGGCTGTTGTTAAAAGGAGAACATCCACAGATATGATGTGCTGTAATAATCAACCTCCATTTCTGTAAAATTCTGACTTAGAAGATATTTATGGTTTTCCTTTAACAATAATAAAATTAGATTCACATTACAATATTCATTTTGATTCCAGTAGATTCACTTTACAATATATATTTTGATTCCAGTATCAACCACAAAATCTTGAAAAAAACACCTGAAAACTAAACCATCATACCTAAGATCTATACAAACATATAGAGATTCATATAGATCCTAAAATCCACACATCCGTAGCTTTAAGAGAAACCCTTTACATTAGAACAGATAGTTAAATAAATTTCTATCCTAACAACCTAAACATCAGCCTGACCCAAAAATGCCAAGAATAATTTTGTCACATTTGCAAGGAAAAAGTTTCTTCAGGCATTTTGCATCTCAGACTAGCATTTGCCCTCTCTAATTCTCTAACTACCTCACTTACTGTTACATTCTCTAATAATTCCACCCCCAAGAGCAAAAAGCTTATATAAACTTAAACTGATCAACTTCTTATTAATAATCATTAATTAATCAGTATTAATTTATTTTCCATATTTTGTTCAGAGGGTTTCAAAGACAAACTAAGATTAGCATTCCAAAACGCTCAGGTTGTAGTGTCCAGAGCAAGTGCTACCCCCTGAAATTTTCCACAAGCTTCCACAATGATACAGCCACTCAATCCTCGTTCTCACTGAGCTGCACGCGGCCAAAAACAATAATGGCAATTACTGTGTTGAAGAATTCCCCAAACGACCACAGTAATCATCCAGACATCAAACAAATGTCTGTGGTAGTCCCAAACTGTGCTATTAGAAATCTGATGCACAGGGTCGCCTTACTCAGTTGGAGGGCACTACAGTCATTCCTAATGACAGAGACAATGGGATTGCAAGCACCCTCAGCAAATTCCCTGAAAATATCAGGCTGTGTGGGGCAGGTGACATGCTGGAGGGAAGAGATGCCATCCAGAGGGACCTTGCCAGGCTGGAGAGGTGGGATCGTGTGAACATATCTACTTTGACAAGGCCAAGGGCAAGGTCCTGCACCTGGGTCAGGCAAATCAATACTGACTATCAATACAGACTAGGGAAATTAACAGAATGAGAGCAGCCCTGTGGACATGGATTCAGAGGTACTGGTGAACAAAAAACTGCTCATGAGCTGGCAGCAGATGTTTGTAGTCCAGAGAGCCAGCCCTGTCCTGGACTGCTTCAAAAGAAGGGTCGCCAGTAGGGTGACTGGGGTGATTTTCCCTGCCCTAATGAGACACCACCTGGAGTACCACATCCAGTGTTACCATGAAGACAAGGACATGTTGGGGCCAAAGAAGGGACACAAAAATGGTCAAAGCTGGAGTACTTCTCCTATGAAGACACATGGAGAGCGCTGAGATTGTACAATACTTTGCTTGACAAACCTTTGCTTGACAAACTTTACTTGACACACTGAATCTGTGTGTCAGTACTGATTAAGAAGGTCTAAGAAAAAATTTCATCCTTTCAAGAACGACCTGGAAATGCATTGATCAGTCTGGTCAATAAGCAAATTCCTAGCCATTCACTGCTTAGTACTTCAGCACTCTGCAAACACATCCAGTTTCCTGATAGCAAACAATACCAACTTGCAGACTCAAAATTACCTCACAGGTCTACTTAAGAAATTAAGAAATTCTGAAGCTTAGTAAGCCTTACAGTGTGATATGTTCACACGTGTTAATTTACAATTCAAGGACAATTTGTCATGTCAGAATTGGTATCATGCAGTCAAGATGACCTTGCAATTTTACAGAAATAATGCTCAGTAAATTCAAAAAACAACTTCTAGTTAACAGCAGCCGAGCAGAGAAATCCAGGTAGATTTCTATCCAGGTGCCAGAGACACAGAGAAGAATATTTCCTCATTTGCTTTTGTGTTCCTTCACCACCACTGCAAGAGTTTATCACTCAAACTCTAAAAAGCTGAAACAGGGAGTGGCTGGGGTTTCATCAGCAGAGTTCACATGTAAGCACAAACTGGTTTCCATCGGAGGTCTTGCCTCAAGATGGGCACCAGAACGTAACCAAAGTGCTCATCAACTCATAAGGCTTGTCATAATGTGCAGAAAGCTGACAATATCTGCCCACAAGGACAGGCTTAAAGAAACAAAAAAGGTACAAAATCTCTCTTATATGAGCAAATATTTATTCAGACATAGCTCCTGCTGAATTGGTCAGTAATTTATTCTGACTGTGATATCCCAATGGATGATTACTTAGTTATTTCTTTTTCACTCTGACAGAAAAATTAAGAAAAAGCACTGTTAAAATTACTTAAAGCCCAATTTTGCCTGAAATACAACATCTCTGATGCGGACCTACAGACAAAAAACAAAAGCTAAGAATTCAAGAAAGTAAACCCTGTCCAAGAGAGGCTTCATGCACTACTTGAAACAGATGACATGTTTCTAGATGATCTGAAAGTGATTCTTGCGGAAGCACTCACCTCCTGCCAGGCACTAACATGTCAAAGCATGTCCATGACATACCCAGTGGTACACAGCCACAGTGAATAAACTACTTTTGCTTCCAACTTAGTCACCTTTTAGTCCAATGCTTGCCATGTCCTCTATGTAGCCCTGAATCCACAGCCTTCTGTGCAGTCCTACCTATCTTCTACAACTATCTATCATATCTATGGTTGCTATTTCACATTTACTGTGCTGCTCAAAACAAGTAAAGACAGAAAGCAATTGGTCATTTCACTATTCTTTCTAGTGTATTTGCTTTAACTTGTAATTATCCACATTCCTGAGAAGGTACTTAATGTGACATTGTTGGAACATTATCAGAAACACTGCTCTACATACCTTCCCCTGTTGCATCGAACAGTCCACACATCCCACTTGAATGTTTCCATGTTTTGCTCCAGGGATTATCTGTAATCTTTCAAAGTCAGTGCCCAGTACCACAATATCACATCCTGATGCATATGCCTAAAGTATAAAAAAAAATAATTAACACTCCAAAGAAAACAAAAAAAAGCCCAAAAATAACGTAAAGCTTTGTCTTCTTACAGTGTAACAGTGAAGTATGAAAAAGTATAGTCCATGCATCCTATCCATGTCAAACACTATACAATCAGAAGAACAGAGGTATTTGCAGAGATCATACAGATGTCTACCATTTAAAACTGAGCAACAGAAGAGGCAAATTGCTCTCTCACCATGCTTACAAGTGCACCGTAAGACTTGTGAAATAAGCAAACAGTGGTTCATGATAGAAAAGGCAAAAAAAACCAACATGGAAATATAAAAACATCTAGGAGAAAAGTAATGCATAAAAACCAAAGTTGTTGGGATGTTGGAAAAGGTAATATATTTCTTAGACTGGAGACAGAGACTTTAAAATTTTTTCTCTTAATTTTTGAAATTTCTGAAAAGAAGAAATAGAATTGAGGAGCTAAAATTTTACTAAAACATTTAATAAGGACTTTGTACAGGAAAAATTCAAAAGGGTAAGAAAATGAAGCTTAGTTATACAAAAGCAAAACTGTCCTATCAGACTTGTTGAGTCTCCTGTTACTTGCATTAATTCTATTCACTCAAGTTTATACTGTCACTGAGTATGTTGATATATCCAACATGTTTCCAGAGCAAGTTCATTGAGTCTCAATGTCTGAGTCAAACTTTCTTCCTATCTTCTTAGAAGTTTTATAAGATACTGAATACAGATATAAATGGAGAAAAAGGTTAAACCCTGGAGAACTTGTGGAAACAACAGTAAGCAGAACCATCAAATTAGCGTAAGAAAGCAGGATAAAAGTCCTGGAATGAGGAATGCACACCTATTAAAATGTTAGTCAGAAAGACTGCAACAAAATTAGGACCACAAACAAGAGTGTTCTGTTGGAGAGCAAGGGAATGATAAAAGGGTTAAAAATACCATTTTAACTGACTAAAAGAGCAGAACAGTCACACAGAAACTGAAGATGGAAGATTTCCATACACTGACAAAAAGGATTATGCCTTAACACCAAATCTACTAATTCATAATATATTAAATAAAAACTGTTGACTTGAAAAAAGCAGAATAACTGAAGGCTAGATATATAAACTTCAAATCTGATGACCGTGTTTTCAGGTGTTTTACATGAAAGAGTACTTTTACCAAGACTTGTCTAGACTACCATACCATTACAAATTTTAAAATACATAAATAAAATAAAAAATACAGAGACTTTGGTCTAAACACATTTTTCCCCACAAAGGATTGTGTGATGCTTCAAAAAAGAGTCTTAGCCAGAAAACTGTGATCACCATTGGCAGCCAGTGTTCAGTTATTACACTGCAACCAGCAGAACACCAGGGACCACATCACAACTGAAAATACTATAATTCTGCAGATTAAATACAACAATATATTTATTTATGATCAGTTATTACTGGTAGGTTTTTGAGCCCCTTCCTGTCCAGCTCTCCCTTCAGCTTCAAGACATTCAAGCAGTGTAATTCATCTTGTCAAAAGAGCAGCATTTATTACTAACTGACATACTGAACTGCAGGTTCCAAAGCAATCTAACTGGAAATACATTCCAAAAGAGGAGACTAAGTAGTAATTTTTGTTCAAATGTTGAAGTAATTATTTTGATATTGTGATTGCATGAACTTCAGACCTGATCATCACAGAGCAGTTTTTTCTTCAGTTAAAAACTATCTCAACTGGTGATTCACCCGTTAAGTCCACAGTTCACCAGAAAAAGGTTATTCAGAAGAATCACAAGCAAGAGTTTTTCCCAAAGCCATTTTGCTGAATTTAGAGCTCTGTATTGAGGCAGTTTTAAGGAAAAGAAACACAAACAAAAAGAAGAGCTTCACTGTAAAGACGTTAACATAGAAACACAGACATAGTTTTATTAAAAATGCATTTAAGATTAAAGTGTCAAAGGCTGTATGAAGCCCACCTGCTGTGTATGCCTCTCTAGGCCTCATCAGCACTTCAAAGAATTACTATACTTCTCCCATCTGGTTCTCTAGCTTTACAGGCACGCCTGAAATACCAAGTGTCACACCACCACAGTCACAAGATAGAAGACAAAGAATGGCTTGGATTGGAAGGGACCTTAAAGATTGTCTTGTTCCAACTTCTTTGCAGTGGGCGGAAACATCTTTCACTAGACCACATTGCTCAGAGCTGCATTCAACCTGGGCTTGAACACTTCCAGGGATGAGGCATCCACAGCTTCTCTGGACAACTATTCCAATGCCTCATTACTCTCACAGTAAAGAATTTCAAACATCTAATCTAAACCTGCTCTCAGTCTGAAGCCATTCCCCCTTGTCCTGTCCTTGTCCTGTCATTCTCTATTCTTGTAAATAGTCTCTTTCTATCTTGTAGGCACACTTCAGGAACTGAAAATCCACAATATAGTAATCCCTAAGCCCTCTCTTTTCCAGGCTGAACTTCTTCTCTCAGCTTTTCCTCATAGGAGAGGTGCTCTATCCCTCTAATTATATTCATGGCTCCCCTCTGGACTCGCTCCAACATGTCCTTCCTGTGCTGGGACCCCAGAGCTGGATGCAGAGCTCCAGGTTAGGTCTCACCACAGCAGAGCAGAGGGGCAGAACTCTCCCTCGCCCTGCAGCCCACGCTGCTTTGGATGCAGCCCAGGGCACATTTGGCTTTCTAGGCTGCCAGTACACATGGCTGGGTCATGTACAGCTTCTCATCCACCAGCATCCCCAAATCCTTCTCCTTGGGGCTGCTTTCAATCCCTTCATCCCCAGCCTGTATTGACACTGGGGATTGCCCCAACTCACATGCAACACCTTGCACTTGGTCTTGTTAAACCTCATATTAACCTCTATACTTCCATCATAGTGAGCAAGGACCAACATATGAAGTAACACACATCATTAACAGAAAGAATGAAATTCATAAAATAATCATTTTAATGATTATTAAATTGAGCTCAATAACTCAATAGCATCAGTTTTAAGTCCTCAGTCCACTTGGCATTTTGCACTGAAAGAACTCTGTCAGTAGCTGTCAAACATTACACTGGAGACTTGAGGAACTGGTACACTCATCAGTGCATCAGGAGAAAAAGATTTAAAATGGTATCACTGAATATCCTGAGTTGGAAGGGACCCACAAACATCATCAGAGTCCCACTCCTGGCCCTACACAGGAAGCCCCAAGAATCACACTATGTGCCCAAGAGCTGTGTCAAAATACTTGAACTCTGTCAGGCTGTGCTCCCTGGGAGCCTATTCAGCACCCGATCATCCTCTGAGAGAACAACCTTTCCATAATATCGAACCTAAACTCGCCCTGGCACAACTTCAGGCCATTCCCTCGAGTCCTGTCACTGGTCACCAGAGAGAAGAGATCAGTCCTGTCCCTCCACTTTCCCTCATGAGGAAGATGTAGGTTGCTATGAGGTCTCCCCTCAGTCTCCGTAGCCAGGTTGTGACTGCTGACACAGTTTTCCTTCCACAACCTTTAATGTCTCTTTTCAATGCACTCTAATAGCTTTATATCATTCTTATATTGTGCTGCTCAAAGCTCAGAACCCAGGCTAGCTTCTGCTAATCTGGGCTGTGATTGACAAGAGTAGCTTAAAGAGGTATGAAAGCATCCCAGATTTGCTGTTTCCTGCAGATGTCCCCGTTACGAATATGAACCAAGAGCTATACCTCCTCCTCTCTTCTGCTATGTTTAAACTAGGATATTACTTTATGTTTAATAATGATTTCTTGCCCAACTTCATAAGCCATGACTTTTAAAGAAAAGTTTGTCTAACGGGGGATGAACTTTCTGATAAAAAGTTGGGGAGTATCTTCTCATCCTAGTAGTTCTTAGTTCTAACAACTAATTGTAAGTGCACTTGTAAGAAGGTGGAGGTGAGGTGAGTGCTCTCTGAAAAATCTTGGTTTTAGAAGAAAAATATAATCATTCCACCCTTATGTTCTGGTATTTCTCCACACTACCTGAAAAAGTTGGTATTGGGTGAAAAAAATAGAATTACTTCAGACATTAGTCTATTCAGACAGATTAGATCATACTTGGTCACACTGGTTCCCCAGTGCCCATAAGCTGCAGAACCACTGCCTCGCTCCTAAGCCCATAGTGCTGATCTGCTCTCAAAGAGGTAGAAAGGGAAAAAAATGCCTTTTCAAAGAGCTTCCAAATATAACTACAGCCAAGCAGAAGGATGATGACTTGGACGTTATTTTTGATGTTTAGTTAATGTTTGCCTGCAGAAGAACCACAATTTCAAAGACAAAAGGAAAGGGATGCAGAGGGTAGGGAAGTTACATATTGCAATGGAAAAAAGCATCATTTGAATAAGGTGGTGACTAAGTTTTCTGGAAAATAAAACTGCAACTGGCTCCCTTTTTACTTTGCCTACTGTTCCCATTATTCCTCACACTGACCAGACACTTTAGAAGTGAAGCTTGTGTATTCCCCTCCTTCTAAGATGTCCTTCCTTTGGTTCTTTGCTGTCCCCTCTGTATCTCATCCACGAGACTGTATCCGTGCAGAGATGTCAGATCCTCTTACACCCTCACTAGACCCCAGACTCCAGCTCTAAATGAGGTTCCTAAGCAGCAGTATCTTACCAAGACATTTCTCTAAATAATGTGCATAAAATTAACTGGTGGACTAATTTTACTCTAAGATTTTCTTATTTGCTGCCAAGGTATTTTAGTGCAGTATAACAGAAGACTGTACTCAGGAGTAAGAAATACCTTCCATGCCCTAACAGTGTCTCAGATACAACAAGAATGAATTCTGCATACTAGTCACTTCATTTAATTTTTATTGTGAGACTTGTCCACAATAGTTCACGTCATTCATCTTCATTTTAACAGGAGCTAGTAAGTGTGCATTTCATAAGCTCTATTAACTGTGAAAAAAGGTAATTCCAGTCTTCTCTTAAGCATAGGTCAAGAATTGATTTCAGCACAAGAGTTTCTTGCATATATACATATGTATATATATTACATATTATTTATGTACACTCGCCTGTATTACTTGACCCTTGGAAGAGAGAGGAAGGGAGAGGCAGTTTAAAATGCTGCCATGAAGTTGAATGAAGAAAGAATTCCTAAATATTTATTATTAATAATAATGATAATAATAATAATAGTAATAGTAATAAAAGGCCCTAAGATGAGTTTCTGAAGGAAGCAAAGTTTTTAAGTCTGATGAAGTTGGCAGGCCATAAAAGTCTTTCACCTTAAGAATGCCCTAGAACATTTACAAGAAAGTTGTCTTTGCACAATAAGACAAGCAGATACCGTGATATTATCATGTACTTGGAATGTTTATTAAACAAAGCTTTGTTCTTCTGTTACAGAAATAAACAAGATAGAACTAGTTCAAGCTGCAGGACCATGGATCTCACTTGCTGCTGACATAGCAAGCAAGCCTAAAAGTAGGGAGTGAAAAGTGTTCCAGGCGTGTGAAAAGAAATGTGATTTTGCATTGCAGTACTGGGTTTTCAAAGAAATTCTGCCCATTCTTTTAATCCAATGTCAGCTCTTATTTCTAAATTAGTATTCCTTTGAAGGACATAAACAGATATTGTGCCTTTAACAGTGCTTTAAAAGCATGGGGTTTTAACAGAAAATAGTATAGGCAATCATATGAACTATTCTGATTTCTTTCTAAACTGAAAGCCCGACATACACAACTCAAAATTCAAGACTGGTACTGGAAATTACTCTCAACAGAAGAAAAGCAAATGACCAGATGTCTTGGACTCTGACAAAGCACAGCACCTCTAACATAATTATTTCCCTTACACTCAACCTTCTTGCTATATTTCTTCTATGTACTGACATATAAAGTTTTTGCTATAGCTTCTGCTACAGCTACCTAAGGACTGACACATTACCTTGCACAACTTGTGCAAACTTTATTCAACCTAGGTCTCTTACATGAAGGGCACAAGTACACCCACCATAAATTGCCAGCTATTACCCATGGCTAAATGCAGCAGAATGTGTGTGCACACATGCATATTTATACAGTTTTATATATATATATATACACATATATATAAAAAACACATGCAAGAACATATGGGATGAACATACACTAGAAGGATAAGGCAGAACTCCATTAAAAGGCAAGATAAAAATTAAAGACAAATAAATCTATGAGGCAATAAATCTATGATACTGCAATAATAATTGCTGTATTTCTCTGCCCTTTACACAGAATAGTCAAAATCAAAACAGTGACCATGAACCACAAAAACCAAGATTCAAGCTATCTTGTGGAATTATTTTATTTTAGTATGGTCTCTCTCCATCCCCCCCCTTTTGCATCAGTACTTACAGTAGTCTAAGTATTCAACTTCAATATCTTATTTAAAATAATTGAATTCTTCTATTAGGGTGCTAAATTAAATTTTAAGAAATAATCTTTCATCATGCTTGGGAAAAAAACCCCAACTTTTTAATTTATCAAAAGTACTTGAACTATTATACTACAACTGTATTGCAGTAAATATAAGCACCAAATTGATTTGCCATGCACTTAGAATCATGTCTCACTGAAACAGCATTTTTCAATGATGTGTAAAGAAATTTTATAACTTTTTTAAGATTAATTCAGTTAAGAAACAATTAGTTCCTTATGTCCAGAGTAGCTTAACTGAAATATTCTTCTTAAAAATAAAAAAAATGAAGTGTCAAAAAGGTTTCCTTTCCTTTACTAAATCCCAAGCATGAAGCAGGTGAGGTGTAAATAGCGTAATTTCTTGACTAACTCTTATGATCACTCAATTTTCTGGACTACAGATATCCATGGAGTTCAAAGAACAAATATTAAGTATTTTCTACACAGATAAGTAACAGTACCATTGAGTCACAGAACCAACTTTTATTTGTCAAAAAACTTTGCAAAATTAAAAATCCCTTTTAATTGCAATTCAGATTCTTTAGAAAATTCAATGTGGTCTTTACCAAGCTATCAAACCCCACCCCACCCCAAATTTTCCAAGTGCTTTTCAACTTCAAATGTCAAGTTCACAGTTCTATCAATTGTACAGAGCAAGTCTCAAGTCCAGAATTAGTTTAATCACACACACAGAGGAAATCTGTCAAGGACATATTTTGGTTCCATTGAAATAATCCACATAAGTAATCCTTCTTTCACATATTTTTACCCCTACAAATAATTGCTCTTTTGTGATTTTTCATTATTAGTCTTGGGACTTGCACTTGTAAAATGGCTATTTCTCGCAGAGATTTTTTTCCCTCCTACCCTCTGGTACTTCAAAGGAAAAAAGCAATTATTGTAAAAAATTTACAGAATCGGAACTAAATAAGCAAAAAAAAAAGTGCATCAGTACTGGTTACCCAATAACTTAAATACAACTTCAGTAATAACTAGTTCAGAGGAATCCGATGTGATGAACTCCATGAGCTTTTTAAACTCTTACCCAAATATTTCAGACCTGAAATGAGCAAAAGAAAGCAAAGGATCTCTTTCACTGTGGACAAGTACAAGGAAAATAAAACAATCCAGTATCAGGAAAAGGACGCAAAGAATAAACAGGTAAAATGTGAGGGCCAGGTTCTCATTCATTTAGTGTGCCAGGCATTACTACCACCTGCCCTCAGTGGAGAAGGATGTTTCTTACAGTATCTTGATGCTTATGAGCCTTCTATATATAAATAAAAGATGGGCTAAAATCAGTGCTCTCTCCAAGGAAGCTCACACTCCACTTTACACATCACATCCTGAAAAAAACAAGGTCAGAACAACAAACCTGCATCCCATTAGAACAAATATCTAAAATACCTCCTTAAAACATAACTACACGTATTTTAAAAGGTGTACACAAGTCAGTGGATACAGGCTGTTTTACACTAATTTTGATCAAATTTTGCAGAGTTAAAGAGAAGAATCTTGGTATTTTTAACTTAAAACTGTAATATTTTAAAAACATTTCACTTTAAACATTGAGTGCTACCTATCAGAAAATATCCTGATGCATAATGTATATAAAAAAAAAAAAATACTACAGACCAAGTTCTCCTGTTGGAGAAAGACAACTTGCCCCTCCTGTACAGTCCACAACCCTGAAATATCAACTCCTATGAGTTCTCAGCCACAAAACCTGGAAGCATAGAAGTTTGACATCCTTGGTTTTTCGGTTTCTTTTCCATTTCTAAAATACAATACAACAGTATTTCTACTTATTAATGCTAATATCATAATTTCAGACAGGGGAAAACTATGGTCAAATTTCTTTTCTTGGATTTTCTTAGGGTTAAGTCTATCATTGCCAAAAAAGCAGAAATTAGCTTCAGTACCTTTCACTTCTTAATCCTTCCAAGCAATCTCATTAACTTAACACAGCATTACAGAATGAGTAACAACAACAAAAACAGCCCTGAAGCAGTCAAGGATACTTCTGTTAGCAGTTTGAAATCTGAGGAAAAGAAATACATTAATAACCTTCCAGGGAAAAGGATAATGAAAGGAAGATGAATGCAGCTATTGGAAATACTGTTATTACATTTATGTCAAAGAAACATTGTTACGCTATACTTATATGAAAATAGCTCCTCCAGAACAGACACCACAGCAATGAATATCAAAAACTACACTTCCCAATCATTCCTTTCTCCTCAATAAGAGATTCCTACTCCCCACTGGAGACCTCCTAAACTTTACGTAAGTTCGGCTGTAATAGGTAGAAGGTGATTCTAGTTACGTGAATGACTTGAATTATTTCCTTCAAAAATAGAATGTCATCAAAATGGCAATCTTATGAGAACATATTTTGAAAGCTTACTAGCATTTCACTGCAAAGCAAACCTCCTTGTCCCTTACTAAACGGCTTCCCACCACAGGTGGGTCTTTGACATTGCTGGGTATATAAAATTAGAGAGTTTGGCACAATTTGGTATCTGAACTCCCAATTGCTGTAGTTTAAGAAATATTCCAACATGAACTCATTTATCGGAAGCAAGGACATTTCTGGGCGCTGCAAACAGACTCCACAGAGCCAGCCTAACCCCGAGGAAGCAGCTCTTTGCTCCACTGCCCCACAGCGAAGCTGCAAGTAGCCGGACGAATTTAACTGCGCACGCCAGATGGGACAGCAAACAAGTTTTCATTCCTGCATTTTCACCCATCGTTCCCCATCATACTGGGAAGCACCATGCCGAAGCAGGGGGCAGCTATAAAAGGGAAGGTTAAAAATACCCCAGAGCGGTGCCCTGAGAAACTTCGCTACGTCTGATTTCATTCCTCTGCAGCCCCACGCGGAGGGAGGGTGGGAAGAGGAGCACAACACAAGTCTGTTTACAAAACAATAGCCAAAGGAAGGAAAATGCACGCTAATAATGAAGACTCTGGCCTTTACAACGCACTCAAGTGTCTTCTCTCCACTCTAAGAACAAACACCGACAGGGAGTTCTAACAAGCTCTGAAAACCTCAGCAACACCAGGGACGAGTATTCCAAGGTCTCCCTCAGCTGTGCCCAGAGAGCATTTCAACCACCTTCCAGGCTGCGAGGCAGCGCTAAACTCCGTTCCAGAGCGAGCCGCGCGTCCCGGCCGCGGTTTATGTAACCTTTTATCACGGCCACCATGTCCCCGCGCTCTCGGACCCGCTCCGGCACGTGCCCGCCGCCCCGCCGCCCCGCGCCCTGCCGGGGCCGCCCGGGCACCGCGGCCGCCGCTACGGACAACTTTTGCGCGTCGCCGCCCCCGCCGGGCCGGGCACCCGCGGGCCCCTCGGGCGGAGCCGCCGCCGCCGGACGGCGCTACCGGGGCGAGCCCCGAGCCCGGGGCCGCCCGCGGCCGCCGTGCCTGACGCAGCCGCTTTGGGCGCCGGGCCCTGCGGAGGCGCCGCGGCCGCGGCGGGGGACGCTCACCGTGAAGGGCTGGTCGCGCAGGCTGCCCACGGAGAAGCAGCTGTCCCCGGGGTTCACGGCGCCCGTCAGCACCTGGTGCAGGTTCATGGCGGAGGGCGCGGCCGCTCGGCCACCGCCGCTTGTCCCCCCGCGCCCGGCGGCGGCGGAGGCGGTGCTTCCCGGGGGCGGAGCGGGCGCCGCGCATGCCCGGCCCGGATCGGCCGCCGGCCCTGGGGCGGGCTGAGGGCTCCGGCCGCGCCGTGGGGAACTCGACTTTCCTGTTGAAATAACCTGACTTTCCTGTCAAAATAACGCTGGAAAACGCTGCCGCCGCGCCGGAGCCGGGCGGTGAGTGACGGAGCGGCCTCGAAAGCTGCGGAGCCGCTGCGCCTCCCGCCTGCCGGGGCCGCCGGCGGTTAACCCAAGCGCATCGCCTCCCAGCCCCAGTCTCACAGGCAGGGGCTCCGCCGCAGCCCTCCCACCGCGCAGTGACAGGAGGAAGCACGTGGGAACGGGAGCCTTGGGGCCCCCAGGCATTTTTGCCTGGATATCAGATTGCCTGTGGGCAGCAGGGCTTTTCACCGTCCTCACAGAATGAGGGGAAATGGGAGCCTTCTGGGACAGGCGCTGCAGCTCATGAGGGGGTTAGTGCAGGCCGGCCAGGCCCCAGCTCAGCAGGCAGTGCTGGCCGGAGGGCGGGAGGGACACTCTTCGGACCTGTCCTACCAGGGCAGCACCATTTCAGCGACTCTTCACCACCAAATGCACCGAAAGATGAGGTGTCTCTTTTAGTCTTCCATAAATTTCTCTTAGGAATTTTGGCATTGCAAGTGTTTTCTCTTGTAAACTGCTGGTCCCACATCAGTTTTTATTATTACATTATCCCTATATCAAATATTAGAGCCTCTCTCTGCCCAGTAAGCTCTTCCAAGAAATAATGCAAATTTAAAATAATTTCACGCTGCTAGGCATAACTTTGTGTACGATTTCCCAGGATACTTATATGGTGATACTATGTATCTGTAGATGACAATGCTTACTTTTCCAGTCTTTGCATAAGCAAGGTCAATCTCATACGCTTTTGGGCATGGTGTTTTACACATCATTTTAGTAAATATAAGCCTCACATCCTTTGAAAAGCATATTGACAAGCATGTCACCATAACACAATTTGCTGCTGATAATTCATGCATATTAAAGAAAGATTTCTCTTATTTTTAAAGTCTACTGCTATGAGAAAAAAATCCATCTGCTTTGGCACTCTGTGTATATAGATGATTCTCCAAAGAAAGTTATAAACTCCTATAACCTTAACCACTTTTGTCTGGCAAAAGATAAAAAACCTTATCAAGTTATCCTATCAATGAATAGCGATCTTACTCTTGCTGGGATTGCTGATCACTGATAAATTATCTTATTCTTCTGCCAGCTGCAGAATCTCAAAAATCAACCTTAGTGAATTTTTAAGGTAATAAAAATTCTGTTCATTGGGTTCTAGGTAAGAAAGTGAATTATGACTAAAAACAGTAAGAGGCCCTCATTTGCAATTTTCGGCACAACCAGCTACTTCAGGGCTCACTATTAACTGCTCCAACTTTGTTTGCAAGAAGCCTGGGACTTCTTCCTACAAGGACTGATCTGGAATATACTGGACAGAAGAGGTCAGAGGTGCTACAGATCTGTATTGGTTCCTCAAGCCTTATTCAATCCATAGGACTGAAAACATATAGGATTTGCAATATAACAAAAGAAAGAGCAGGCTGACAGCAGATGGCAATCCCAGACCCCTGTCTGAGGAGGGTGAAGAATTCAGGAAGGAGGGGGAACTCAGGACACCAACAAAAATAATAAAGGGTTTCACTCTGCACTTGACAACTGCTTTTTAATCTGTATCTATTTGCAACACAGTATGACATTTTATAACTGGAACACCCTAACATGCTGATACGCTAAGAAAATACAGAACTTCTCATTTCCTTTCTAAGTGGGTTTGACCTTTGTGGCTACTCAGATTAGTATGTTTGGCTTACTTCATAAAGGAAAGGTCATTAACTTGTGTCCACTGTGGATAGAGTGAGAGTCTATGCAGTGACCTGTCAGGCATATAAATCCATATCCTGGCTCCCATCCCCACAGGAATGGGGCACTACTTTCCCTCTCCCATATTTGCTGCCAGCAGTGCCCAGTAGCGCAGGAGCTTTCACACCTCACCTCACTGATGATCCCTGGCACTGCTGCTGTGCCTCTTCCACTTCTCCGCCTGGGGAATGGCAAGGACAGCCACTAGCCACATGTCCTGGTTTGACTGATGTCCCTTCTCAATTCTGCAATATCTCTAAATTGTCTGAGCTGCAGACAAATTATATATTGTACCTTTTATTATAATATCAAAGTGAATGCACTGTAGGACATTGGCATTTAAAAAAAAATTCAATACAGTTAAAGGTGTATTTATACAGTTAGGATTATCAAGTACCATCATAAACTCCTTTTCTTTGTTTTTCCCTCTAACCTCAGTAAATCTTTTGAAGAAAAATTAGTCTTTCTGGAGCTGCAGTTCTCACAAGCTCATGACTCTTGTCATTCACAATTGCTAATGGCTATGCTCACTCAGACCTTGACTTTGGCTTTTTTAAAGGGGCACTGTACAAAATAGTAGCAGTATCAGAAGATCAGGAAGGTCAGATAGGAAAGACTCTAATTTCCCAATATTTTAACGTACAGCGGCTGTGGCTGTTCTGAAAGTCTGACAGAACTGCACCATTTGTGCTTTCACAAAAGGTCTTAGAAGTGAACAATTTATTGCTTTTTGATTATTGACAAAAGTACTACTTTTTCAATAACAATGAGGCCCTTGAATGCTCCATAAAGCAATACCAAGTATATGTATGCACACTTTTCATTAGTAAATCCTGCATATATTTTCCTGACAGTATCCAAGGAAAGTTAAATGAGAATTTTAAATCATACTCTCATGAGTCTCTTCTAAATTCAAATTTGCACATCTGCACAGCAAATCCATATTAACAATATTCTTCAATGTAATGCAGTACAAAATTGATATATCTATGTAAATTACTTCACTTGCAGAATTACAATTACCTGCTTGGTGTTCTTTCTGTACAAGAAACCTCCATGAGTCACTCATTAACTGCAGTGAGGTCACTTATGTCAATGATATACAGGCAGCTTTGAAAGAAGTTGGCGTTTTAAGTGGCGTGTTTAGAGTTTGTCTATGGTACTAGGAAATGTTGTATTCTTCCTCTATTTCTTAATAATTAGATACAAGAAGGTAAGATACTTTTTTTTATATCTATATTATATGTTTCATATTAAAAAAACAATGCACTGCATCTGGGAATAACTGTACTACCTCATATACTGATTGACCTTGTCTTTGTTGTCCTTTATCTTTCTGCAGGGTTTCTTTGGCCTGTGAATACACAAAGGGAAAAGTTGGACTTTAGTGAGGTTGAGATTGAAAATTCCTTACTGACCTCCTCAAGATCTGTTGTTCTCCCTTTGTAAGAACACTGGGAATCACTTGAAGAGCTACTTGATTCTTCTCTTGAGCTTTTGTGACTTTTAACAGTACACTCAAAACACTATAGCATCTTGGGAAAATGTGAAATGCATAAATACATAAACACTGGCATTTAGTAGTGAGATTCTAAACAGGTGACCACTTTGTGAAACCTTTCTTTTCAAAAAGCTTGCTTTATTCACATCTTCAGTACTCTAAGTTTTATATTTTTTTCTTTTCTTTTTTTTTTTTTTGGTACTGTTTTCATTTGGTGAAAGACATTTTGTAACAACTGATGTTGCTGTCACATCTCCTGTACAGTGCAGTACATTGCCTTTCACTTCAGTGATCTGATATAACCTTTTTCTTGGTGAGGGAGATATACATTGACTGGTATCCTTTTTCACAAGATATTGGTAAAGATGTTTTCATTTATTAAATTCAGGTTATATTTGGCTTTTAATGACTCTTTGCTTCCAGCTGAGAGTATAACAAGTAGTTGATTCCAAGGTAAAATTCAACCATTATTAAATCCTTCAGGCTTGCAAATTAACAGTTAACAATTAACAGGCCTTAAAATTTCCATTCATATTCAGAGTTTTATATTCATTTTACATAACTGAGATTAAAGCTACTTTTAAAGAAAATCATGAAAGTGTTACTGAATAATACATTAACTGTCCACTCCTTCCCCGTGTATTTATAAACTATTCTGTGATCCCTAAAAGCTGAGGATTCTGAGCTGGACTTTATCTCTTGAGTGAGAGTCATGGTGGGCCCTGGAGGGTCCACCCATCATTTTCCAGCAGGCTGCTGCCAGGACACAGATATGCACTACAGCAGGGCTGGGAGAGCCAGGAGGGCTGCTCTGGCATGGAGCTGCTGTGCAAAATATCCGCTGGTAGACTCCAGAGTGCATGGCTGAGAGAGATCTTGTTTGGCATGTAGAAGTCCTGTCCTACTGCAAACAGTAAACAGTGATGATTTCCAGATGCATCAGTCCATTTTTGCATGTCATCAGTGCACAGGGTACTTTTGTGCCACAGTGCAATGGTCAGTATCCTGGAAATGACGGAGCCAGGCTTTCTCCACCCATACAAAGATGCTGTTTAGTTGGTCAGTTCTTTGTGTAGGCCTTGGAGGCTCCACCTAGCCTTGGAGAAGTTCTGCTGACAGCTCACCCGCCCGCATGGAACTCTGATCAGCCTGCTGATGTATAATCTGTTACTTGAAATGCACATGGGCAGCTGTTGAAACAGTCATTATGCAGTATTATCTACCAGAAGGTATTTGTCTTTTTTATGTAAATTCTAAATTATTCAGTAAGTCTATTTTTTTTTATATACTGCAAATTTCAGGTTGAGTATAGTAACATATACTGTTTTTTTCAGTTTACTGTGAAATGTTAAGTTATATGTAAATAAATATGTAGACTCCACATTCACATAATGAATTGTCATACTGCCAGTCTATTCCAAGAAAGAATATTCTTTTATAAGTTTTGAACCCTCTGTGGTATTTCACATGGCATCTGGTTTCCATATCATGCTTAAAAGGGTGACACCCTTTATATTTGTCCCTAAGAAACTTACCCAAGGAATAATGCAATCACTTTACTTTTCTTTTCATGTTTATATCAAGTGTTTGGATATGTGTGTTTCCAAATTCAGTATCAGCATATGTCCACAAATCTATTGCATACAGACATTAACAGCCTTTAAAATGGGGTGCTCAAGGTCTAACCTGAAGAAAAAAAAATGAAAGTGATCTTATGCTATTATTTCAACCTGTTACCTTTTTAAGGTTTTTAATGATTAGGTTTTAACCTCAGAGGAGGATGAGTGAGCTTTTGACAGAAGATAGGCTACTCCTTATACCTGACTTAAGCAGATGGCCATTCAAGGATTGGGAAAGAAAAACACAAAAGACCACTGTTCCTTTCAGTTGCAGTGGAACTAACAATTTTATCCTCAAATGCATACACCCCTTCTTATCTCACAGCCACTTCATGAGGTAGCCCTGTATTTTGTTCTTTTGCCAGAAGTTTCTGTAGTATACAGCTCACAAATTCTTTCTTCTTCTGTTTGCTACATTTCATAAGATAGTTCACGTTCATATGTACAAATGCAGGGTTTCTGAACTGTCAGGCATTCGTAAGATTAATATTACCTTTTTTATATTGCTTTTATTCCACAAGTAGGGAAGAGAAAGGAGGTTCAACCAAATGAAGGAGTGTTCATCTGTGAGTTAATGCACATTCCTTCCACCATTCAATGTCATATTCATAATGCTGTAGAAACATAAAATTTAACAAAGATGCTGAGACAAATTAAATTGTCTCTGCCTGTGGGTAGATCCTCTGTTGACTGCTATATGCTGAGTAGAAAATGGTGTCACAGTTACTGATTTTGAGTGGAAAAAACCACACACAAGTATTGAAAAAAGCTATAAAATTTGCTTCTTCTCATCATTTAATCACTTGTCATGTATTTATAGGCTAAAAAAGTATTTGTATTTTATAGGAGAGAATGGTATTAAAACAGCCTCCATTTTATGAAAAAAATTGTAAGATTTTTAAACATAGTTGTGGACAGGAACTAAAATTTACACATGCACATTTTAAAACATATTAAAGGGTGGTGGGTTCTTCATTAGTACCAGACTTCATCTGTTGTGCAACTAAAGAAAATAATTTTTTACCAGATTAAGAAAAAAAAGCACATGCAACTTCCTTGTCTGAAGATTGTTAAGAGTATAAAGTGTCACTATGTTTTATGAACACTACGACTTTCCTGAAACAGCATATGGGTTTGTGGTGTACACTGTTTAATCTGCCCAGGAGCAATATTGCTTTCTCGTGACTCTTCTTCCACCACATATTGTACACTCCACCTCAATGGACTGATTTTATTTACTGCTGAGTCAATATTTACCACTTTGCTACTGCCTGCAGTAGTTTTAATCCCTGTCTGAGCAACTGAATGGTACCAGGAGCTTTTTAAAGCTTTAGGCGTTAATCCTTTCATATTCAACAAGTTTCTAGTAAAAGTTAAGGGTGCTCAACACCCCAAAGTACTACAATGCCTTGATTGTTATTGTCTGTTACTTGTATTGCAATAGCCCTAGAGGACTTGATTAAGCAATTGGGGAAATTCTCTGCGACAATATATAAAACCTAGAAGGTTCTTTTTCCCCACAGTGTTTTTCTAACCCCATGGAAGAAGTAATAGGACTTTTTTCCCCTGCATGTGTGAACAGAAGGTATCCCGTGGTACTAGAAGCATACACCTGAGAAGGAGCCAAACCTAAGAGGAAATATGAGAGAAATGACATAACAACAGCCATCAAGAAACTGGTGTCCTCCTGTGCTTTGATACACTAAATCACTTTGCAAATACAGACTCCAGACAGGCCTGTTTCAGTCTTTCTTCTGCTAGCAGGTATATGGCTTTGTAAGCAGTTTACTCTGATAGGTTTTCAGCAGTGATTTAAAAATACAAAATCTGCTTCAACCACACAGGTATTAAAATGCCAAGAGGGCAAATGAAAAACAGCTGTGTAAAGCTTTCCTCTGTAAATACGTGTAGCTCACATGTAAAAATTGTTATCAGCTTGGAGTACGCTGTCAGCTGTATTGAAAAGACAGTGTCCTTAAACACATTTTGGAGGAAAAGAAATAAATTTATCTTCTGCAATTCCAGCGTCTTATTCTGTATGTTAACTGGAGAATTTCCATTGCAAAGGCCACTGTGATTCAGTAGCACTGCTAAATAAACAGTTGTGCTTTAGTCAATCTAATATCTACAAGGAATTGTTGTCTGTACTTAATATCAAATATATTATCTCTATTTTTTCTGGGGGACTTTGCAAAGAAAAAAGGTAATAAATAGAGTCACAAGATAAAATAGAATCATGATTCGTATTCTGTGTTTGCAATTACAGTTTATCTTCTTTCTAAACAAAAATAGGAAGCCCCAGTCTTGCCCCAGGAAGAGAGAGAAATAAAATTAATAGCAATCATATATAATCTATAATTAGATTCTGTGTTTAAATATACTAGTCCAGAGAGGAAAAGAATTAAAGAAGTAATTATATATATAATCAGCACTAGAAAGCCTAAAACTGGGGGTTCAATCTAGGAAATTGTTTCCTGCTCTTGAGGTTCACATAAACATTGACCAGGCCTGTTTACCTTGCTGTGATTCTGTGTGTGCATCTGTGTGCATCCATCTGGGTGTGGAGAAAGGGACAATGAATCACCACCAATGCATGCTATCTGGCATGCTTTCAGCATGCATAGCAATCAGCAATGATTACTTGAAATATTAAGAGATATGAATGTTTAATTATGTCACTGCTAGATGATTCAAACAACAGCACATCAATCTTTGGGTTAAAAGGTTTTCATAATTCTAAGAATTCACCCTGCTTCCATATTATGTAAGCAGTATTATCTAATACAAAATGAATATTTTTCCAAGATGCAGCACTACAGTATTTGCATTAACACCAAGTGACTATTTGACAAAGCAATATTTAATTATTTTAATGTGCTATATAATAAGCAACAGAAAATACACAATTAAATATGAAAAATTAACATTAAAATTAACAATTGAGGTTTTACTATAGATAAAATTTACTGTGACAACAGTAATTTTCCACTGAATGATTGATGTACATGTAAATAAAAATAACTGTTCTCAGGAAAGTTCCAGTGAAGTATTAGATCTTCATTTTGGTACTGCTTGTTCAGTTTTGAAACTGTCATCTTCAATATCTTACAAAACTGTAAAGAAAAAAAGGATTCAAATCCAAGGCATGAAAACCGCCAAGAACTCTTTCACAGAGGATATAAATATTTCCTGGGAGAAAAATACCCAACAAATGAATTGTTCATGTTTCATATTTTGTGACTTCCATGTTAATTCTAAACTTGGTTTAGTTTTGACTTTTAATTTTTGGGGCTTCAACTTAAGTGTGATCACTGCATTCTTTTTTAGGAAGTTACATTTCATAAGGACCATAAAGGCATTTTAAATTTGGGAAATAGTGACTGTTATAAGGCCACTTTGCATAATAATATGCTAAATAAAATAATTGAATTGGAAGAAATGAAAAGTTTCATAAAAGAAGGAAAAATTAGTAGACTTGCTGTCCAATTATAGATTGCCCAGTGGTCTGATGATGGGAAGGAGAGTGGAAATTAAACTACAATGCAAATCATTAACTGAATGTATCAGCTTTTAGTTTTATAATATTTGGAGAAATCTAGTAAGAAAAATATCTACAAATAGCTTCATTCCTTCCTAAAACAAGTGATCTAATTTTGGCCGAATGTGCATTTTATTCACTGATAACAAGAAGGGGGAGATGGACCTGAAAATTCCCCAAACCCTTTTATAGATACTAAATATACAAAAAATAAGAAAAATGATCATGTTTTATGTAAATCAGAAAAGTGATATCTTACTTGGAGTGTGAAATTGATGGGTATAGAATTATATAAATATTGGTGGAATACTTTATCCCTCAATATATCTGGGCATTTGCCAATGGAGTGCTTTGAGAATCTCACTAGTGCCCCCTGAAGATGGCAATTGGTTGCCTGTCTATTGCAAATATTTGGCAATAGCCCCCCTAAGAGCCTTTCCCAAGAGAGAGCCAACAGGACTAAATTAACTGAGCAGAGAGGGAAGTGTGTCCCTTCTCATTCATTACCACTGTCAAATATGTGAGCCCTCTGCCTAAGATGCTTGGGACACTAAATTTATTCACAGGTGCCCTTATTAAGATCTAAGTATTTACAAACTTACCTTCTAGTGCTTTTCTGACAGGCGCCACTGCAGCAGCAGGCAGCTGCATAACCTGCCTGTCATATATGTTCAGGCTCATCTGCAGTTCCTTTTTTTGCTTCTTTCAATCTCCTTACAAATGTGCCTCGGGCACGGGAGAAATCTGGTTGTCTGTAGACTGAGACAAACCAGATTATTTTGCAGTTTGCTCTCCATTAAAAGCTGCCTTTTAACACTTCCATACCTCTGCATAAAGGAGTGCAAGGCACACGTTGAACATCTGAAGGTCATGTAAATACATGCCCCCAGTAATATGATTGCTCATTCGTACACTTCTCTGACTTTGCAGTGCACACATCACACAACAAAATTTCTACTTCAGTGTAGTAAACAAGCTGTGAGCAAATCAAGGTAACCTGAGGACAAACCCTTACAATCTACCTGTGGATTCATCACCTTTGTTCATATTGTACACACTTTTTCATATAGAGGTGGTTTTCATAATTTTACACCTGAGAAGGACACACAAAATTGACACACTACTGCTTTTTCTCTGCTTCATATGGTGGTAGCACCGTAACAAAGACCTTTGCTGCGCATAATCACACAGATACTCAACAGAAAAAACAGTGTCAGATGCAGCTCACGCCACATAAAATTCTGAAATGTGCAACTTTGTGTAATATTGTGCAGCCAAAAGCCATACTAATTGCAGTATCTGTGTCATTTGGCTGTTAAGTGGCTCTTCTTTCAGCATTGAATAGACAGAGTGCTGCTGCTTTCGTTGTTTGTTTTTTTTTCTTTTCATGAGGATGTCACCTTAGCTGGCCTGAACCTGCATGAGATATATTCCTTCCAGCCTATTTCCCACTTTTCACTGAAGTGAGCACTGATTTTTTTACTGTTCTCCGTAGGAAGACCATTGAGCCATCTTTTCCTATTATCTCACAGCAGTTCTCGTAGTCTGTGGGCTGCAGTGTTGCAACATGGGACTTTAAATTCCTCTATGCTTCAGACCATACATGTCATAGGAAAAGATAGGGTGTGATTATTTTAGCTCTGCTCAGCAAGGTGCTTCCAAGTCCTCAAATACATGTTGTGCTGGTTTCAGCAGTTAATCCATGACACAAGTTTATATATACACAGAATTAATACTATTACAAAAATACAGCTTTCTATGTTACTTTTATACATTGGATTCTCTCTTTTTTGCCCCACTGAATTTTCAGTCTTTACAAGAGGAATATAGGGGTCTTTCAAGTTCCTTAAGGGAGCCTGCCCATAGCTGACCTCTCAGTTCACATGGGACTGCTCACTCTACAGCAGGTGGGACAGACTCTCTGGAGGTGACCCAGGGAAGATGTGCCATGGGCTCCCAGCTCCATGCTCCGGTGCTGCCTGCAGTGGCTGGTGCACTGAGGTTGGTTCAGCCTGGACAAGGGAGCACCTGACAGCAGCTTTCAATACCTATGAGGCACTGTCAGCAGCTGGGATCTTCTCAGTGGGGCAGAGTGGGCAGGTGAGGGGCAGGAGAGACTGAGACTGGCCATTTAGAAAACTTTTCCCAGGAGAACAGAGGATCAGCAGCTCAGGCTGCCCGAGGGATGTGCAGGCTACCTCCCTCCCTGAGCAACCTGGTCTGACCCCACGGCTGACACTGCTAGGAACAATGCCTTGCACCAGGCACTGCCTGAGCTCTCTGCTCATCTGGATTATCCTGTGGCACCATGGTCCTTTGAACCTAGCTCTTGTTCACTCCTGATGAGGGTGAGCCTCTCCTTGACACTAAGACAAAGATATTTAACCTTGCATTTTCACATTACAATCTTTTATATTGCAAGAATTTTCAATATTAACCAACTTGAGGGTGCTGAGGAACTCTCTCAATATTTGTTTGGTGGAATAGATCTCTAAGAGGCATTTCATTCTCCTTTTTGCTTGCTGCAGCTGCTGACTCCTTTTCCCATGTGAGAGCTGGTAGAAACAGATTTCTACACCTGTTCCACTTACTGTTTACTTTGCTGTTACATGTTCTTCCTTCATCTCACCAATGAAGGACAAGGAGGAAATGGCAGGTTTTCCCTGAAACACTGTAATTAAAAAGCTTGTGTTTCACAGGAATATGAGTGGGTTCCTCAGTAGCAATACTGCGTGCAGTTGTGCATATATGTGTCATCTTAATGTTTTTCATTCACTTGGGTCAATTATGTTTTTTGCTGTCTTTGTTAAAGAAATCTTTCTGGCTACTATTTGATGTTAATTAACAGCTCTCCTAGGGATGGTCTATATTTCAAGGCACTGTTCAGCATACCCAAGCTGGGATCTCTTGTCCAAGGCTAAACTAAAGGGAAAACCTGTTTGCTCTTTTAGGATTGCACTTCCCAATAAACAGTGCAGTGGAGAGTATCTGGGAATGTATGTTTCCCAATTAACTATTTAAATCTCCACTTTTTTTTTTTTTTTAATCATGATCACCTACGATGAGCTGTTGGTAGGCACATGTATTATATGTATATTTTATCTATGAAAAATATAGATTTATTATACACTGTGACATGATTCACTATCAGAGTCTCTGCTAATGTGATTTCATCCTAAAGATACAATAGCATAACATCAGATTTTCTGGAATGTATACACTTTAAGGTTTGGCTTCTACATGTCCAAAACTGCGCTTGTCCACTTTACTAATCTTTACAGGTCTCATACTTCATATATTTTTCTTCTCTCTTTTACAAATTTCATACTTCATATATTTTTCTTCTCTCTTTTACAGTTGGTTATACCATGTGAGCTCCACATATTTTTATGAAGCCTGCAATAATACTTTCACTGACATAATTGTATTACCTTGAGTAGTAAGTCATCAGTGATATGTATCTCTGAATGAAGCTGGTAGTAAGGGGCTCAGCGTGTACATTCCTGGCTGCCTTACTGGGATGGACTTAATGAGTTTCTGCAATGACTTACCTTTTGCTGCAAATTTATTCCTCATTCTTTCTGAGACTGGATGATCAACAGAAATTACTTGGGTGTAAAAACCTATCATTTTCAAATACAATTGTCAAACAATTTTCAAAGCACTCATCAGATGCCTCATCAATCTTTATTTCCATGTTTGTATCCTTTTAATGAATCATACAGTAATATCTGGGGAGAAAAGACCCAGTCACTATAATTTGGGAGGCCTACCCAATTATTCCAGCCTTCCAATGGATGTTGTGAATTTCTAATTTGCTTCTGTCACAAAGAAAATCTCAAAAGGAATGTCATGTATTGGATTATCCCCAAGAACCACAGTGTACTTACTGTAGTTGTTATATCTTTTCTCTCTAACCTTTTATTTCCTGCCAATTACTTTATTTCAGCTAAGACACCAAGAAAATTTAATAAATGTTAGTCTGTATTTTCTACCAGTCTTTTCCACACTCTGTATCCTTGATTTCAATTATGCAAAAATATCAAGTATATATAATTAATAAAAATATGAATAATATAATGAAGTATGTTCGAATAATTATTTAAAATTCAGTTTAAAAAATTTTGCAGAGAATTCCCCTCCTTGCAGAAGTCTGGTGTGAAGTCTGCATTTTTTTCAAAAGAAGGTTTTCCCTGGAATGTAATGTACAACCCATCACGCCATTTAGCCTCTGCACAGCTTGCTGGCCTTACAGAGACTGTGTCAGGAAGAAATCAATCCACCATTCTTTTAAGAAAATCCCTGTTGCAACTTGTTGCAAAGGGAGTTTTGTAGACTAATAGAAGTCATGTTGAGGTTGCAAATGAAAGATAATACAAATGCCATGTCCTTGTCTGGGGACTGCCCTAGGAAGTACATTGCAGGGCCATTATGTCTACATTACGTCAAGGTTTCTACCGACATAATTATGTTAGGCATTGATCTTGCCTACTACATTATCTATCAAGCAGATGGTAGAGTAATACAAATATATCGACACTACCACAGCAATTTACTGTGCAAGGCCTCTCTGTCCAACTACAGATTCAGGTTATTTAGCTCTGTTCAAAACTTTCACTAGAAAGTCATTTTTTTTGGGAAAAAATGAATTCAGTTCAGTCTAAGGAAGAATTTGGTCAGGGTCTGGCAAAGCATTAAAATCAGGGTATTAAAAAGGAAACTGTCTGCTCAGCAAAAAATAAGTTTCCTAAAATTAATAAGGCAGTTTATTTTTACTTCCTCTGATTTGCCAGCTACTGGACAAAAGAGTATGTTTTGCCTGAAAGTATTTTTTATTATGTAAAACAACTCTTTGTAGGGGATACAAATCCATGAACTTCAATTTAACATCTTTACATGCCTGATGCCTTTAAGGATATTCCTAGCATTATGAAGGATTAGCAAGTATATGCCAGAGTAAGCAGAATGATGAGAACCAAAGCAAAAACGAAATCCCAGATCCCAAGATGCAGAGGTAACTTAGAGGGATAGTAATATGTCATGCACTGTTGCTAACATTTTGTCTAAAAATTATCCTAGTTGTTTATATGCATCCATTTAACAATGCAGGCTCAACCATTAGAATAAATATAACTAAAGATATGTCTGTGATAGCTGCAGTGTGTCTCAGAGTGTAAGACAGGGACCAGAAACCTAATGGCACCACATTTGGGACATCTACGTTGTTAGATGCAAAGCAAGAGAGCTCATCTGCCCTGTGACAGTGAGCTGGAAGCATTCAAGAGAGGTCCTGTGCAAGACCAGGAAGCACCCTGAATCAATGCACTTACTGCACCCTTGCTAGCACAGAGGTAAAAAAATCTCCTGTGCTGTATGCTTTGCTGTCTAAGGCACAGTTTTGTTCAAAGTTCCTTCTGCTGGAAGTATGCGTCTCATTTATGCACCTTTTTTCCATGTCACATGCAATTGTCGTCTCTCTCCCTACACAGGATGAACTTTTGTTTCCATAATTGTCCCCTCACATTTTACTGTGATCTGTATTCAAACTACAGTCTAGTCCTACAGTAGCATGGCAGATATCCAGATACACTGTTTAATACTGGTCTAGTGTTTGATCTATAAATCCAGGGCAATTGCGCTGCATGAATGCTGCTCTGGAAGAAGAGAGCTCTTCTGACTTATTGTATGCTTTCATATCTGTCAATAATTCTTATTAAGAGTCTAGAGACGAAACTTGAAATGTTCACATTTTACAGATTAATTTTCTTACTTGATTTTTACAGCTGAATCTCCTGTGTTATTGCTTTGACTTGAGATTTTTACTGCATTTGATGTAGTCTTGTCTGGAAAGCTGCATTTCCAGAACCAGAACAAGCAAATCCTATAGAATATATAGTGCATCCAGTCTCTGAAACTGGCCAAACTAAGAAATGGCAAGATATTACAAAGCCCATGGACATGAGTAAAGTTGTCCTGACATTTCCCCTTTGCATTGTCATGTTTTCCAAATGACCAAAACATACTGGATTTAAAGAGAGAGGTACTTCTCCTTTTCAGAGTGCAATTTTTTAGCCAGTAAATCGTCCCTGTTAGTTGCATAAATCTTTCTGATAGAAGACACAGAGCACAAGCTGAATGTTACATTGCAAGAGAAGTATAGTTTGGACTTCTTTCACCCACTCTTAAAGCTTTTTGCTTCGTTGTTTGTTAAGAGCAGAAGTTATTCAGTTACATGTATCGTGGGAGTTAATAACAGGCAACAGTTTACAGACATGTGGAACCTGCCTCCTTTGACCACCTAGGGTAGGGCATACCATTACTGACACTGGAGCAAGAAACACTAAAAAAATACTGTAATTATGCTGTTTGACCAGCTTTCCAACAGAGTTCTGTGAAAATTCACACTCAGGTCATAATTTTCTTATGGTTTTGAAATGACTTGCTGAATGCAAAGCTTCTAAATTGAGTGGAAAAAGTGGTTGGTTCTGACATCCCAAAATGCCCTGTAAAGGTAAAGCTGATTGGAACATTGACTTCTAGAGGCCTTTAACAAAAACTCACAGTTAGAGATTTCCATCAGTATTCTAAATTGTGCACCTTTTTTTCTCCTGGTAACAAGCCACATCTACATCAGCAGTACAAGTTGATAAAAATGAATTCTCTGCTGACATGCTCGTCAGCTTCCAAGAGGCATGTAACATACAGAAGTCTCCACTAGGTAGTCCAGGAAACAGAAACTTCATGGGTTAGCACTAACACTGTAAAACTGTGGAGGACATATTGACCCTTGCCTACAGTATTTTAGCAGATACCACTTCAAAGGCTATCTCTCAGCTACTTATTTTGATTTCCGTTACTGAATTTCACCTGTTTTTTTTTACACCCGCTCTTTGTATTTTCAACTGCATTTTATAGTTACAAAATGACATACATAGCATACCAAGCTTATACAACCAACTATGCTTGCCTCTATACAGTGCATAGATTTTGATTTTTGAATCTGGCTTTTAGTCAAGTGTTTTGAAATTAGCACGAAGGTCTCAGTCATCTATTACTGTAATGTGCTCCAAGTCATCAGAGTTGCAATCACAGGCTGCAATTATAGCTTAGTGATTGGGATTACCTCCTATTAGCCCAGTATTATAAATGAAGCCATGATGCCATCAGAAGCCATCAGTAGTTACCAAACTTTCAAATAAGGGATGAAATGGCTGTGTTTGCAAATATGTTTACACCTTACAAATGTTCACTTTTTTCTTCTATGAGAGAAGCAAAAGAATGTGAGTCCTCTGTCACAGGATATATTTCACTTACCTCAGATGTTAAGTCTAAGCTGTTTCAAAAAGGAGATGACATTTACATGTGACCTCCTAGAATAACTTTATGAAGCCCCACACGACTTTCTTATGCAACATGAGAGATCTACTTTCAACAGATAAAGCCAAAAGCGACTGAGAAGGCAGTTAGCTTTTCACTAGCATAAAAGCAATCAGACTCATGAACTGCATTAGTCAATGAAACTATACTTCAGTGTATTTTTCCAGGCTATGATCTCTTCACATGTTTTGCCACCAACCCATAACAGTGGAACAAAGAATTGAGTGCACAGAGATTTTCTATATCAGTGAAGCTGCGTAAGGAAGCCCAGCCCATGCAGCAGCTGGCAGGTTGTTTCACAGCACACCATGGCACGGGCAAGATGAACACTGCAGCAGCAGAGCAGCAGGAAGGGAAGAGTGGCAGTTTGCAAAAGAAAGGGTGACAGGAAAAAAACACAAGTGAAGCTGCCATGAACAGTTATTTTTATCCTGCAATACTTGCACATGTTGCCATATGCCATTCCAGTACATTATGACTGTACTCTGCACGGGGCTGGCCCACACCAAGACAGCAACTGCTGACCAAGGCCAAGCTCTGCAGGCAGCAGCACATGCCTAGGAAAGCAGTTTTTTTCCCCCAGCATTTGCATTTTTACTGGTCTTTCACTTTTTCACTGATGCTAGAAATATGAATGGAAAGCTGGGCATTTTTCTCCTCCTCCTTCTTCCCATCAGCGCAGTTATGCCAGCATAAGTGTCTGGCTGGCCACAGGCTAAACTCAGCTGGTCTGTCTGATTGGAAATAGAGAAAGAAATATGCAGGGTGGCTGTGTGGACACATGGGGACTTGCATTAGCACCAGACAATATGGGGAGTGTGGGAAGGCAGGCAAGACCATCACCTTCACCAGCTCTAACAACTTATGTGCACCTTCAAATTATTTGTTGCATTTAGAAATAAGCCTCAATTTTTAAAGATTGCTGCATATATGTAGGCTTAAACAAGAAGCTCTTTTGAGCTTGATGGAATTGGCTGGAGGCAGCCTGCAGCAGCATCGTCTAACACCTGCTACCCTGCCAGCACTCACCAGTTTCTGAACTGGAACAAGCAAACATTGTTTCATGAGAGTCCAATACGTGCATGCTTGTTTACAGTTCTCATTAGGAGAAGGAATTGCTAATCCAGCATTAAAAGTGACTGTTTTATCAGGAACAGATACCTGCAGAGCCATTGGCATCTGCCCACCAAATGCAGAGTGCTGAACTCCCAGCACAGATAGACTGAAAACAGCCATACAAGCACTGAAGCTTTTATTAAATAATTTGCAAACAGTAATCTTTCTGCATAACTAGGAGTATTTTATAGTAACAAAAGCAATCAAAATATTCAAGAACTGTCTCTTAATAATGTCTGCTGGTATAATTGTATCTATGCCAGAGGCTTAGGGCTCTGTTAGCTTACCTGTGTGAGATAAAATGTATTTGCAAGTGATGAACGGCACAAATGTGCCATTGCAGCTTGTTGCAACCTTTGGACTCCTTAGGGCTTCTTTCTTCAAAGTGAGGCTAATATAAGCCACTTAGGCTAACCTAGGTGAGACTTCAAAACCAAAGCTCCATTCTGCACCAATATTTGTCCTATCCCAGTACTTCCCATATTTCTGAAAAACATTACCACGTAAGTACCTTTACATAATGTTTTAAAATTAATGCCAAGGCAGACTCACTCAAAGGTTTCACTGTTTTAAGACCGAGTAAAGAAAAAAGGTTCTACCCACAGCATCATTGCCTTCACTATTATTTTTTCAAAATGGCTTGTAAATATCTTGAAGTGAAAGGAGAAGGAGAAAGAGACAGAACACTTGCTGGTATTAACAGTGTGTGAAAACATGCAAACCAATAGTTTTGAGATGCAGTAGTTACCTTAAAACATCAAACCCTGATTATTTCATTGTAACTCATTTGTGTAATTATGCCAAAAATAAAAGTGTATATACAGGACATAGCATGAGACAGTTGGGATGGAATGTTATTTTGAGATATTTCCTCACATGAAAATAGTTCCTAATAGGGTATTCTTACAGGGTATCTGCAAGCTGTGGGGAAAGATTTTGAATGGACAACCATTATTGTCCCTCAAATCCTGTGATTCTGGGAAGTAAACAATTCTATGTAAAGTATATATTTTTTTTGGAAAATACGTAGAAGAGAGGTGCTAAAGAACAAGCTCTGCAGAAGACTTTTCATCAGGCAGAATAATGGCATAATCACTGTTGCAAAGCATTTGGGACACAATTGCACAAATTTCAGTTCTTAGGTCAACAAAAAAATAATCACAACTGAAGATTAAGCGATAAACTGTGCGTTTCTATTGCTGCTGCTGTTTCTCTAGTTTATGTAAAGGACATTTCCAAGCTCTCAAAGGTAACTAAAATATGAGAAATGAATTTTGCATTTTTCAAGTCACTTGCTGTCAGTGTTTACAAAGCAGTGAGTTATCATGAGTGACAGACAGATCCAAAGACTTTAAATATAACGAGTAATGTCTGAAGCCCACAGGTTTAACAGATTGGGAGACAACATTATGCACTGAAAATAATTGTTACACAGTTTCTACCATTCAATCAGATTTTCAGTGCTGCATGGCTAAATCCTTGCCACTGGTTTTTTTCATTTGTTTGTTTTGTTCCATTTTTTTGTGTTTTTTTGTTTTTTTTGGTTTTTTTGTTTGTTTTGCTTTAGTTTCTCTTTTTGTTTTTTCCTTGAAATGTAATCCTTGGCTGCCTCAGGAAACAAATAAGATAGGGTGTTTTACTCCCATCCTTTGTGTTGCAAATCTGTTCTAGTATAGCACCTTCTAGCATAAAGACAGTCACAAGCAGTTTTTGCCCTTAAATCTCACAGTATCTCTGTGCATGTGGAAAAATACAGTGCCTCCAGCAATAGTCACCAAGTTCTTGGTGGGGAGTTGGACATGGGCAGCTATCTGGTCTCACTGAAACATTCATTTTTCTTTCAAAAAGACCTGTATTGAGAAACAAGTGGGCTGACAAATCAGGTCAGTACATGCTTCGGTCAAACAGAAAGCAAGCTCTTCCCCAGAACTCAACAGTTCCTAATTTTGAGTTCAGACGCCCCCACACTTCTCCTGCACTATTTCCACCCTGAGTGGTATTTACCAACATTGCTCTGGAGCTCCCTTGTCTAATATACTGGCTTCCATATTGCATGTGGACTTCTTTTCTCACACGTTGCCAGCTTAGAAGGTGCTTTGTTGATAGCATTCTGCTGTACAAACACCAAGATGTCTGTCTGTCTTCTGCTGTGAGGCAGTGAGGCAGAACCACACAACAAACAAAGCATCATCCTCCTTTTTCGTGGCAGCCTTTGTATGAGCATCTCCCAGCTCACCTGTCTCCAACCTTGCTGCCCTTGGCTTGTGTTTCTCAGTGCCAGTCAGTTCTCCAGGCTCATCCGTGGTGCCCTGAGGCAGCAGCTTAGACCAGCATGGCCTCGAAGCTCCCAGCTCCCACTGCACTTATGCAGTCTGTATCTCTTGCTAACACCAGTGACTGTGCATTATGACAGCTCGGGCAGCTCCTCCAGCTTAACTGCTGGCTTCTGGATCAATCACCTGAATGCATGGACAAGTATGGGGATGGACAGGAAACATGAACCATAGCTAGCCTGAATTCAACATTTGTGAAATGCCATGACGGAACCTGCCTGATGAGGATACGGCTTTTACAGAGAAAACAAAAGAAAAAGATATTATCCAGCAGGATTTCAAATTAGTTATGCTGGTATTTGAAATTGTGAGTCACCCAGGCAGTAGAAACATGGGACTTGGAATTAAACCAGCTATAGTTGCCAGGAAACTACACCTGCTGTTTGAATATGTTTCTTTGAAAACTGTCATCCTGACAGATTTTTCACATCTCTTACAAAAAATGTATATTAAAGTTGAACTTCTTGGCAAGAAAGGGCTTTTTTGGTGACTTTTAACAGCAGGAAATGTAACTTGTTCTTACTCAGTAAGGGCTAAACCTAGAATAAAACAAATAGTAAATCCTAGAACAAAGGGAAATGGTTTATATAAGGATGCAGAAGAGATTGGACGTGCAAAAGAATGGTGCTTTCCATAAAATTTAACAGACTTTCCATACTACAGTGAGTCTACAGCTAGTCACTAAACATGTGACCATTTATGATCCTGAAAAGGGAACAATGCATTACATCAAATGTATTAAATATGAGCAAGAAGATCGCAGTCACCCCATCATTTAGGTCTGTAAATTTACAAATTGGAAACACTGGTCCAAAGAGATGCTGTGAATTCCTCACGTTTCTAATATGATGGTAGAGGTGTTAATTTGGGTTCAAGCATGCACATCAAATACTCAAGATAATCATGCACTAAAAAGATAGTGCAAACATAAATACCTATTAGCCTGCAAAAGATAATCAAGATCTGCCATAAAATATATTTTACTTTGTGTCTCAAACTTCAATATTCAGGCATTTTCCCTCTTAAACAAGACTTTTTGGCCTAAAAATAAGGCTTCCAATTTTTAAAAATGGGTATTTAGTGTCAGATTTGTAGTATTTTGGCCTTCAGTGAGAGAAGTTTCTGGTCTGTTTGGCTTTGGAACAGCATAGGCACAGCAAACACTACCTCTGTTAAAAAAATATAAAAATGCTAGGGTTCAGCTGGATTTTAGTCCCTTCTGCTTTTGTTGGTAGTCCAGACCAGCAATGTTCTGCTAAAAGGAACCCTCTGTCCTCAAGTCTAGCTTTTAGTCATGGTCAGGTTATCCTAACCTCATCTTGTGCTTCCACTTTCCTTCAGTTTCAGCTGACTCACTTTGCTCTTCAGATGTACGCACACAGAGAACAGCATTCTCTCCCTGTTGAGCCTCTAGGTATTCACTGCCGCATTCACTGATTTCCTTGGCAACAAAATTACTTCAGGTCAAGTTATTGTTACATTTATTTTAGCCATTAGATCTGCAGATCTATTTTCTTCCTTTGCGCAGTCAGACCACAACGGTTTAGAATGGTTTACTTTCTTTTAGGCTGATGGCTGAAGCTGATTATACTCAGCAAAGCAGATGAAAACTCAAGTCTTCAATGACTTGTGTAAAGCTGTGAAGGCATGTCCAGGCTGCTGTTAGTAGCCCTCCATGGGGACTCTTCTCAGTAAGGTGGAAGTAGCAAAGTGACCCTGGACTAAGTCATCAATACTCCTTGTCCTGTCCACTACAACTCTGCTCCTTCTAAAAATGGGCCTAAATAAGCTGCTTGTAGATTATAACAACTTACCTTGTGATGAGGCTTTTGGAGTAGAAAAAAAGTTTCAGCTTTCCCTCTTCCCCATATGAGTCTCCCTGTCCTAAATTAGGTGGCCTGTAATACTTGCAATAGATAATTTCATAATTTAGAATTTGCATAGTGGTATTTTCCTTTTTACCTCCTTCTTTTTCTTATTCTTTTTTTATTTTACACTAAATAGTGTGTAAATACATAGCCAGCTTCGGAATCAGTGGTCTTTCTTTTTTTTTTAAATCTCGTGACTAAAATGAATGGCTATGCAAGAAAATTAATGCGTTTGTAGCTTGAGCTACATATACAAAAGAATAGTACAAAAATACAGAACCTAAAAGAAAAAAAACATGTTAATATTGTGTATGAATCTAATACCAGAAGCCTGAATTACATCAAATGGCTCTGATGATTGTAAATATATAAACACAATACAGTTTATTCTGGCTGCAGAACAGAAAACAGGAAATAACACAACTGGCCAACTCATCTGCAGCTGCTAATTTCAGGAGAGGATCTCGTGTGTGGAAATTTACTGACTGCTTTATTTCAGCAGAATTCTAATGTAAATGCAACAACTTTGTAATTGAATTTAATTGTATTGAACAGTGGACTCCAATAGAATCAGCTTATTAACATATCTGCTTTAATGGCCACAGTTTAACTTGCATTTATCCTGTGCTGCAGGAACTCTCCTAGAGTTATGTGAGCCCAGGAGGGAGAAAGGAGATCTACGGGCGTGGAAGTCCTAAACTCCTGCTCTGCAGCACTGGGAATAAAGTATCAATTAAAGCGGCCAGATACTTATTTAACGACTGGAAGACTGTGATTTAAAGAAAACAGTATCAGAAGTTCAATGTTCCACCGGAGCGTCACTGTAGCGCCAGGAGCTGTTATCCGCGCTGAGCGGGGCGCTGTCAGCCGCGGGCCTGGGCTGTTTTGTGGCTGTCTCTCGGCGGCGCGGGCGGTGTCGGTGCCGGGCAGGGGTTCCCGGTTCCAGGCTCCCGTCTCCCGTCTCCCGGGCCTCACGGCTCTCCCTGCAGCTCCGGGCAGCTCGGGGCAGCTCCCTGCAGCTCCGGGCAGCTCCCTGCAGCTCCGGGCAGCTCCCTGCAGCTCCCGGCAGCTCCCGGCAGCTCCGGGCAGCTCCGGGCAGCTCCCTGCAGCTCCGGGCAGCTCCCTGCAGCTCCCGGCAGCTCCCTGCAGCTCCCGGCAGCTCCGGGCAGCTCCGGGCAGCTCCGGGCAGCTCCCTGCAGCTCCGGGCAGCTCCCTGCAGCTCCCTGCAGCTCCGGGCAGCGCCCGGCCAGGCCCAGCGCCTCCCCGCCACGGCCGCGTGCCGACAGCGCCCCCTGCCGCCCGCGCCCCGCAGGGCAGAGCCGGCTGCTCCCATTGGCTCCACCCTGCTGGGCGGGGCTCCGCCGGCGCTCCGAGCGCTTCTATTGGGCGAGCCCCGGGAAGGGGCGGTACCGCCTCCTCACGTGAGCGCAGGTGGCGCGCTCTCCGGCCCGGCGGCGCCCCCTGGCGGTCGGCGGCCTCGCTACCGGAGGGGACCTGGCCGGCATGGAGGGGAGCGGCGGCGGGGCGGACCCGGGCCCGGCCACGGCCCCGGGCGGGGAGGGCGAGGGCTGCGAGGGGCTGTGGGAGCTGCCGGTGGAGCGCTGCGAGAGGCGGCCCGTGTGCGGGCGCTGCAGGTGACGCGGGCGCGGGGCCGCGGAGGTGCGGCGGGGCCGGTGGGCTCCGCCCCGCTCGCCGTGAGGCGGCGCTGAGGGCCTGGGCGGGTGCGGTGGGAGGCTCGGCGGGACGCAGTCGCCCTCAGGGTCAGCCGCACCGAGCGGGTCGGCGAGCGTGCGTCTCACTGGCCCTTCACCGCACAGTGACGGAACGGGTCAGGCTGGGAGGGACCGCACGGTCATCCGGCCCAACCTCCCTGCTCCGGCAGGGCCATCCCAAAGCACATGGCACGGGACTGTGTCCAGGTGGCTCTTGGGATGTCCCCAGTGAGGGACGCTCCGTAAGCTCTCTGGAAAATCTGGTCCAGGCACAGTAAAGAAGTTTTCCCTCATGTTTAGGTGGAACTTCCTGTGCATCAGTTTCTGCTTGCTGCCTCTTGTCCAGGAGGCATCATGTCCCAAAGGCATCATGTCCTAAAGGCATGTGCACACTTCTTGTGTAGAAATACCATGACATGAGTTAAATTTGTTGTCCAAGGAGTGGGTAAATGCGGTGGGCAATACGCTCAACAGACTGAGCGTGCTACACTTTTTCTCTGTATGCATACTTCTGAAAAGCAGAGGTGAACATGTGTCTCTCAGTGCCATGCAGTGTGGTACGTGAGGCTTCAGTACGCTGGGGCAGCCTTTGGCACTTCATCAAAAGAAAATGAGAAACAAGTTTTATCTAGCACCGTTACAGCTAATTTTGAAATCTATTCAAGCACTGGTTAATACAACTTGCTGTGAACTCAGGTATCTTTTTAAAGCAGACAATGACATGTGGTCTTACAGAAATACCTCAAAACCTGATTTTATGTTTCTGTATTATGTCTTTTTGGTAAAGTGAGTGCAGGTTGTCACGATCCTGAACTGAAATGCTTGAGCATAACTGCCAAAGAAAAAACGGTTCCCAGCCACTGTACTGATTGATCTATTCCTGTTCATTGGTAAAACAAGTGGAAAGGGCACACAGTTTTGCTAACAGTGTAGTTGTAGTCTCTTTTCAAGTGTCAGAGTTCAGAAGCCTCTTCCTGGTGAGCTTCCTGTTGTATTAAAAAATATGTAACATACCAGTCATAGTGTTTGTAAGTGTTCTCTGTTAAAAAAAGTAGTCATAGCAATAGTTGATGCTCAAAGATGAGAACCAAGCAGGTGAGTGACACTCGCCTTTTGCTGCCCTCTTTTTCTCCAATGACTTATAGTTCAAAGAGCCAATGACCTATAGATCAAAGAACTTCTTGAGCTGCATGTGGTTTCATATCTAATATTCCCCAGTAAATATTGGGTTTTTTTCTAATCTGAATTTCTGTGTAAATTTAATGTATCAACGGCATCTGGCTGGCAAGAAGACACCACAGGCCTACAAGCCACAGTGGGGGAGGAATTACCTTTTCATGTATTTTGACTGTGGCTTCCATCTGCCTTTATTGCACGTAGTATTCCAGGTGTGAGCAAGTCAGCCAGAGATTTATGCCTTGGGTGGTGTGTTTTGTTTATATTTGTAAGGACCTTTCCTCATGCTATGGCTAAGGTCCTTTTTGGACAACCTTTTGGGATGTCTTTTGGAAAGCCAAAGTTGATTTTTGTCAACTACAGCACCCTTACCCCTGTATTTACTGACTCTGTCAGAGATCTTAAATAGTTCTGAAAAGCAGGGTTTCCTTTTGCAAAAGCCATGCCAATTCTTTTAATGTAAATAATGTAATTTTTTGAGAGTCCAGTAACCATATTTTTATCTGTAGTTTCTGCTCACATTAACAGTCTTATTTGTTGAAGATTTCTTTTAGTTATTTGCTGCTCTACATTTCTAGTCCTGAAATGCCAAGGAATTGCTGAGTGAGAGTTAACCCACTGTCATTCCTTATGGAGCAGTTTGACCTTGAGTTCTTTTAAAGTACCTGTAGAGTACTGCTATTTATTTTGTCAGTGTGTTTCACAGAATTTACTCTAATTCCTTCAATTTTGAGTAGACTTTATGGTGAGTCACGTAGGAAAATGGTTTCTGGAACAGGGATTTCTGTTTTCTTTCACAGTAAACGTGATGCAATTTAGTCAGCTCCTGTTTACCATATAGTATTAAAGTATTAGCTTCCTGAAGAGTTGTGGATGAATGACTTTTTGATGAATCTGCTTTTGAGGAGCATGGGTGCAGTGAGTGCAGACACTGAAAGAAAGGTAGGGGCAGAGAAGCCAAGGAGAATGAAAAAGCTACAGAGCTGCTTACTTTTTAAGAAAAAAGGAAAGTCACAATTTTTTATTGTGACAATCATGCAAGACTGAACTGTGCATTCAGTGTATTTTCACAGTGTATCCTCTCCATCCTGTTTTTCAGGATTGTAGCTAAATTGTGCTTTTCATTGATCATGAGATTCTGTGTCTTCACTTGGAGTTGAAGTGGGTAAGGCTGTAATTTAGGGTGCCTCATGGGAAGAAATATTACCCTGAACATTATCATGCTGATTTGGGCCAGGTATGTTTAATTAAATTCCTCAGTTTTCTGAACTCTAGATTTTTATTGTAATGTACCTTAATGAATGTGATTTAGGTCCGAATTCAGTACAAAAGCATGGCAGAACAGATTCTCTTTAGCATCATCTGGTAATTCCTCAGGGGAGCTGATTTCAGGTTCTTTTTTTTTAGATATGGCAAGAAGCTGATTGACAACTTGCTAACAAGTGCTCAGTCAGTCAAGATGTGAAATAGAAACGTGGGAGTAAGGTAGATAAGTTTTCATGTCAGATAATGTGAATGTCACTTGAGTGTCCTGATGGAACAGGATGTTTTTAAGTGTTATGTGTTTGAGACTTTCTATTGCCCATGGTGGTGGTGGGAAAAATATTAGTATTTGCAATAGCTTGTGGTGGAGAATTTGAATGAAGTAATGTAATGTAAATTTACATTTTGAAGATTTTTGTGTGTTTAAGTGCCAGATAAGAAAAAAAAGTCTAAAATTACTCTGCTTGTAGTTGGTGTTTGAGATGGCAAGCAGCTGATGCAAATGAAGTATGTGCAGTTGACTGTTTTATTCTTGAGGTGAGAATTTAATACATAGGCTATCTGCCAAACTCAAAAGGTCAGTGGTGATAAACTTTGAATTGATAACTTCTTAAGGCTTTCATAGCTAACTTAAGTGTTCTACTTGCTTTCAGAAGTTGAAGCCCCCCATCAGAATATTTCAATAGGAGAATAAGCTTAATATAGTTTCCAAGTTGCTTTAGCTTGAAAAACAAAATGAGCAGGCCCAACAACTGAGGTAATGTAGAACTACAATTTGATTTTTGTGGTGTGACACTGATAGCAATTTAACATTTTGAAATAATGTCCTTCTGTGGGTCAAATTTCATTGTTCTGTAGATATATGGTGCTTTGTTAGGGAAAAAGCCTTTTGATAGTACAAGAGCCATGAATACACAATTGACTTCTTGCCACAAATCTTAACTGTACATTTGGAGAATGTCATTGTTGTAGGAGAACTTCTGAGGAAGAATTCTTCTCATGAAGAATTTGCAGGAGAAACTAAGATTTTAAACTCTGAGTATCATTTATTGTCTCTTGTAGGCCATCACAAATACCCACTGGTAACAGTCCTCTGTGTTTGCAGGACCCATTTATGTTGTAAAGTTAGGTTAACAACAATTTCTGTTTTCTCAGTTCTGCTATGGTATATGCTGCTATGCTGAATATATATTTCAGGGGTGGGGGGAAGAAAAGGAGTAATGTCAATCCTTTAATATAAATATGCCTTTTGCCTATATGTAAAATATTACAGATACTCTACTGAATTTGGGTGCTGTGAGGGTTCTTGATAGCATTGATAAATTGATAATGATTTGTGATGACATGGTGCTGCTGCATATTTTTAGGAAAAACGTAATGTTCTTACATAAGTATCACATATTTGTTAATAATTCGATCTGCAGCTCCTGGAGAACCCCACACCAGAGCAGGTGGATGCACAAAGGAGGCTATGGTCCTGTGGGAAGCATGGATGGAACATGCTCCTGGCAGGACCTGTGGACCTGTGGGGCAAGGAGCCCACATGGGAGCAGGTTTGTTGACAGGACTTGTGACCCCATGGAAGGGACCCAAACTGATGAAGCTCATGAAAAACTGCAGCCAGGGGAAGGAGTCGTGTTGGAGAAGTTCATGGAGGACTGTCTCTTGTGGGAGGGGACACTAATCACACTGTTGGGGAAGAGTAGGTAGAGGAACTGGGAACTGATGTTTGCGTAGTAATTGGTGAGTGATCTCTCCCTGTCCTTATCTCACCCCATGAGCCTTTCATTATATTTTCTGCCCCAATTCAGCTGAGGAGGGAAGTGAGAGAGGCTTCGGTGGACATGTGGCACCTGTCCAGGGTCAACCCACCAATGATAGTAAGGAGACAATGGCAAATGTGAGATCTGTCAGAAGATCACAAGTAGCTGGTAATAAAATTTAATTCTGAGATGAGACAGAAACTGCTAGAAATAGTAATCTTTTGTAAATATGAATCTGGCCCTCCAGTTTTTGACTACGACTTAATTGCAGTCAGAGGTTACATTATGAAGATGCTACGTACTGTAGTTTACATGACTATCTCTACAGCATCAGCATTTGCTGAGAAAGCTGTTTTGGTAGGTAAAATATTCAGTATTTTGCAGATAATATCTAAGAGAGCGTGTGTGAAAAGCGATTATGTTGACAAAATTACCTCTTAATTTTGCCTTTTGATTTTTGTAGAAGGACTTTGTAAGTGGCACAACTTCAGTCTGAGGTTAAGGAAGAGGGGAGTGCTTTGAAGGGAAGCACTGGAGAGAGGAACTAGGATTTTTAAAGGGGTTGTCTTCAGTTGTTGCTGTTAATAGAAGAGTGGGTATATTGTTCTATGTGTTGGGGTGTAACTGAAGGATTCAAATTATTTATCTCTAAGTAGATTTTTGGCCTATGGAACTGAATTTCTGTCCTTAATAATTTTCATTTATTACTTTTCAAAAAATATGATGCATTTGCAATTCTGTGTTGCAAACCTTGTGTTGACCCCATAATTGCTTGCAGAGGTTTTCCGAAGTGTTGTCCTGACCTGGGGACATAATTGCCTTAACTGGAATGACACTTTTGTAAGCTAATTTCAACACAGATAAGCCTGATAAAATGTTTGCAGGCCTTTTCACCTGTAGATTGTATTTCTTCAAAAAATAGCTAGAAGGATTTGACAAAGGTTTCTTATCTCCTTAATATGAATATAAAGTAAGTGTTTATTCCCAACATTCAGTGATTTTTATTTGAATAAGGTAATACATAACAGTAGATATGCAAACATATCTTGGTTTTTGTAAGTGTAGGTATATAGGCAGCTGAGAAAGTCAGAGACCGTGGTGTCAATCAGGTGTCTGACCCTTCGCTGGGGCTTTGTCAGCCCTGTAGCAAAAGTGAAGTGAGAAGGGCTGTGTTGCCATGACTGTATCCTTTTTGTCTGCTGATTTATGCATTCTTAGCCAGCTTGGGGAAATGTGTATTCACACAGAGAGATCAGAAGCAGTGCACTCAGAAGGCTAGAAGGTGAGTAAAGCTCTTAGGCAAGAAGGTGCTAAGTGGCCTCTTGCCCTAGACTTGGAGTTGGTTGTACTTCCCTGGCCAGCAGAGAATCCAGCCACAAGACTGCAGAACAAATTATTATTTTGACTTTTACACTGGAACACATTAAGAGAAGAACATTCCCAAATGATTTACAGCAGAATGCAGAATACTTTTAACAATAAGTGCATATTTTTGCAACAACCAAAAGTTATTCTACAAACTGAATTTTTTTTTCAGCATTAAGTGGCTATGTTGATTTTTCTGCCAGTGGGGAAGCAGAGATTTATACAGTAATATGTCAGCTCTTCCAAAAAGGCTAAGAAATTTTAATAGGGCTGGGGGCATGAAAAGCATGAATGTACAAATGGAAAGTCTCTTCCATTCAAGAACTACCCTTTCTTGATAGACACAAATGTCTTTTAGGTTTTGAATTTATTTTCAATAGAAGATTGTCAGGGAGTTTTGAGGAATGTTAAGAGGGTGTCTTGAAATTGTGTACTTGACAGTAAAAAAGATGTAGAATTTAGTAACTACAGATTTAGATGTAAACGGTTTGAAATTGATGAACTACAGTATATGTAATCTGTACCACATTTTAAGAATAGCTAAAGGTCAGGGGAAAAATTATCAAGCCTTAGTTTTGAAGTTCAGTACCTTTTATAATCTTAACATGCTTCTGGTAATGTTGCTTTAAAAGATTGTAGTTTGCTCACTAAATTCTGTATCTTCTATTGGATAGAATTGCAAATATCAAGCTGAACATGATTTATTTTTGTTCTCTTTTTAGCAGTTACTGTATGTGCCACAGTTTCTCATGCTGTTTCTTTTGTCCATATTAGTAATAATGAGGGTGCCAGAGCTGTTGGTGAATTAAAGGTTTTATGACTTCACTGTTACTTATTTCTGCTGTGCTAAATTTAAAAGGCAATTATTAGTTTCATATTATATTGGGATCAGATTAATGAGTAGGGACCTTTTCAGGCTTGTTTTGTGCCTCAGCTGATTTGGTTAGCATGCTTCTTGATCTGCTGGCATTAAAAAAAGGAAAAAGAATATGTTAGGCTGGCCGCTTGTGGACTGTGGGTAACTGTAGGCTAATAGGAGCACCAAAGACAAGAACTGCAGCAGAGAATAATCTTGTTAATTAAAACAACTGTAGTACCTTTGATTGGCTTCTGTTCTGTAATTACACCAAGTACAACTTTTCCTTGGGGATGGTAGTGTGTTGTGAAAGAGGTCAAAATGCTTCAACATTGATCAAGCCTTCCCAGTTTAATTGTAAGGAGTACTAAAATAGCAATGATTATTTTTCAAGATTTGCTTTTGATTTTTATAAACACAGCATAAAGCAAAACCTAAAAACAGGTTGAATTTTACTTTCCATTCTGTGGGAGTTACAGAAAGCGGTGACAGCTGAAGACTGTTACCCATATATCTAAATAAGAGTTGGTTTAAGTTCAGCAAATCCAGTGATTTTTCATGTAAATTCTGGGGCTTACATCTGACACTGGCATAGGTGAATTTCACCTGCGGTGCTATCTCGTTTTGAGGAGACCCAGCCCTGACATATCCCCCAGCTGTTTATGATGTAATGTACTATAGAGCTAGTCTGAGCATCCTGTGACTAATTGGTCTCAGTCAGATTCTTTTCAGTTACCTGTTTTTTTGGTTTTTTTAAATTTTTTAGTTTTCCCCTCTGTTTGAGTTTAATTTTTAAAAAAGAAGCTTTCCTGTCACTTCAGGTGCATCACTCAAACCTTCTTCCCTTCTTGAAAGTATGCCTAGAATTTCTGACTTTTTCCAGCTATTTTTTGTATGTCTTTCATTTGTGATTTTTGTTTTTGTTTTCCCTTTCAGCTGTGGTGTTTTTTGGAGTCTTCTCTCTTCCTTTTAGTGACTGTATGTCGTTCCACCGCCTGATGTCCCATCCACACTTGTTCGTTGCAATACACCTGTGTGTCCCTTTCCCATTTTTTTAAAGTCAAATGGTGCTCTGAGCACTGCATTCAGTTTTCAATTGGCACTTTTGTAACTTTACGAGGGTTGTACTTTTGCTTCACAAACTCTGCTGAAGTGTTTTTCAGGAAGTCCGTAATGCTTTTTGCTTGAAATAAATAATCCAGACTCCTGGATGTGTCAACTTAGTTATTGTCTGTGTTGTTACTAGAAGCATGCCTCTCCTTTGGTTTTTAAGACATAGTCAACAGCAATTTTTTTTTCTCCATCTTTCTACATACATTTTCTGAGTTACACAATTATGCCTATAATTTGTGGTAAGAATTTATTTTTAAGTTCTTGTACTCAGTTCCTAAATATATTGAGCATGTCAATATTGAAGACTGCAAACTGTCTCTAACAGATGATTTTTGTTTAATCTCAAATTTACTTTAATATAAATGTTCAGGTGTACTAGTTACATGAAGGGGAATGTGTCCTTTCTGTATGTAATTTTTGTCTTCCTGTGAACTATGTAAAGAAAATGGACCAAGTGAGTCCTGGAAACCTTGTCCTATGGCTCTTCTGGCACAAAATAGTAGATAGTAGATGATCTATGTTGTAAAGTTAACATGAATTTGTTTTTTATCTAATGAGTAGTCAGATACTTACTGTGGCTTATCTTTATTTCATTCAACATGTTTTCCTTAGTTTTTATATATTAATAATTGATAATACAATTTTCTGACAGTTTTCTTTCCCTTTTCCCCCCTTTTTTTTTAACAGTCAATCAACTATTGTCCAAAAGGCTAGAAATATTAAATAAAATTGAGTGTGCATGCATCCTACATTTGGAAGGAGCACTTTCAAATGCACACTTTTTGTGTGAATTGACAATATCAGCTTATACAACCTTGCAATATTTATTATAAAATGCTTCTATTTTCTTACGGTGTCATGGAATTGGCATTCTTGCCTATATGTCTGTTTAGCACTTCAACATTTCTATTTATTCCAGAAGTCCAGTTAATTGAAATTGAAAATAGGTGAATTGTGCACTAGGGAGAGAATAAATGAATCAAATTGGAATGAATGTGAAATGTTCAGGAATTCAATATTTTGATGCTTCTGTCAGACAGTGGAAAGAAAACACTTCTTCTCTAAAAAGCACGTACAGTTTATGGGTTTATTAAGGAAGCCAAATAGTCTGAGGAAATCTACTGCCTGAAAAGTTAATCAGAGACAAGGCTAGTTTTATTAACAATGGATTATATTCGTAACAGCTATAAAATGGTAAATAAAGACAGTGGTTTTTTATAAAAAAGGATGATCCAAAAAAAGGTAATTTGTGGGTTCTTGTAGTTTGCTTTGTGTATGATGACAACAGTGGTAGTCTAATTCAGTTTTATAATATATGGAACTTGTTTTTCCTGATAGTTCTGAATTCAGTATTACACTTAAGCAATTTAGGAGTTAGCCCCCGCCTCACTTTTCTTTTTCCCTTGGTTTATTAGAATTATTGGTTAGAATCTTTAGAAATTCTCTTTGGTAGAGTTTCTATCAGATGAAGTCTTGAGGCGGTAAAATCATTAGAGTTTGAATTTATTTTTTAGTGTTTAAATTTATTCTGTTGTCTTTAATAGAAGAGCTTGTTAATTGTACCTTCTAATGGAATTTTCTTCATTAAAATACCAAAGAAAGAGCAATGAAATCCAATTGTGCTAATTCTTTTGGAGACCTAAGTCAAATTCTCCTTGACCATCTAAGTTCTTTTTAAAACCCTAATGTATTAAAAGTAGGCAGCTAATACAGTGCATTAAGTAGATTGTAAGTGCCTTTTAGAATATGTCATCTCCAAGTAGATTAAAAGGTAACCCATAGTGTACAGTAAGCTTACTTACGTGTGTAGCCACTTCATGCCTTACAAAGTTGGAACAGGGATGCTGATAAGTATATGTTTTAAACTTAAGTAGGTTTAAAGGTATCTAGGCACCCAAGTATCTTGAAGCTTCAGTCTTTAAGTCTGCTGCAGTAATGTCTTTGACATTTATAATGGTACAGTGGATATAATCTGTCAGACTCTATTAAGTTAGTTATGCTTTAATATAATTCTGTTATGAGCCACTGCTTTCATTTTGTATTCTGTTCCTGTTTGCAAATGCAGATTTTGTAGCTGTTTAGAGAGGGACTGGGGAGAAATTTAGTAAGGGCACTATCAGATGACTAATGAAGTCATGTACCGCTAAAACAAGTGTGGGTAGGGGACAAATGGAAGAACAGCATGCCCACCTTCTTTGACAGACTGGTTAATGGATTTAACAGTATCCGCCCAGGATGAGGGGCTCTGGAGTAGGGGTGGTTACCTTTGTCTGAGGAGATAAGAGTACTAAGGGAGCATTTGAGAGCTTTCTGCAAAAGTCAAGCTGGGAAGATACAGACTAGTGGAATTGGTCTACAATATAAACTAAGAGAGTGTCCTGGGCTGTGGAGCTCAAACAATTGACATTTCAAAGCAGGAGAGGTTTTTGTGGGGGCTTATGCTGCATGCAGAACTGTTGAACATGCTCCCAGTGCCCAGGTGGGTGGGGTGAAAGGCATGCACAGCCAGCTTGCAGGTGACAGCCAGGTGGAGGGAGAAATTGCTGTACTGCAGGAGGTTAGAGCTGCCATTCAGAGAGACACTGACAGCTGTCTAGTTATGAGGAACCTCACAAAATTCAGCACATTTAGCCCTTAGTGCACAGGGCTAAACAAGCCAGATATCACGGTCAGGCTGCATACTGGCCTGCAAGGGAACCACCTGCAGCAGGGTGGGCAGCAGGGTAAGTGTGGGCCAGCAGCATCCCCTGGTGGTAGAAGAGGCCCTGTCCCATCTTAATCAGAGTGTAGATGGATTTTCAGTTTCAGAAAAAACGAATTACACTTTGTGAGAGCAGTTAAATGCTAGAGCGGTTTGCCTGGTGAGACTCTGGCAGGCTGAGATCAGTTGGCTCGAGGCCTTTGGAGTTATGCCTGCTTTGAGTCCAAAGCTGTCCAGGTCTGAATTATTTTATGAGTCGGTTTATAGCTTTGCTCTGTTTAAGTTAATACCAGCGGCCTCTCAGACCAAGCAATAATACGTTTATGAGTGCAAAATCTTAACTATGGTAGTTCACTTATTCCTGTCAGTCTCTTAATGAGGTACTCAAGTGCAGTCTAACCTTCTTTTTGTTAACTTTTATAAACATGCTTGCTAAAAAAGTACTACATCAGTTATAAAACTAGTGTTTCCAAGTTACACAAGAAAGTTTCATCTACGCAACAGACTTCTAACTTTCTTATTTAAAAGAGCATTGTTGTAAGGAATTTTTTCCCAAGACATGAAGCCTGCAAAGCACCTTGAGTGGTAAAAATCAGTGTGGTTCTGAGGTTTGATGTGGTGACTGCTATATTAAGCATTTAAAAAGCACTTGTACTGCACTGATCGTTTACCTTAAAAGCAGCATCTTCTGGTATCCCAAAAAGGCTTTAAAATGGCTTGATGAGCTTGATGCCTGGTTAAATAAAGTAAATATTCTGTATTCAGTAAAAATCAACATATTTTAAAGAAATACCTTTAAATAACAGGTGTACTGTTTTAAAGTACATTAATTTGTTGCATTATATCAGAAAACTGACTGCTTTTTAATAACATTGCCGCAAGATCAGAATCAGTGTCTTTGACAGAAGTGCTGCTATGCAGAAAAAGGACACTAGAGCGCAGTGTAACATTTAAAGTGCTCCTACAGCTAAGTGGCATCCGGAAGTCTGAACAGAACATTGCTTGCGTAGTGCCTTTTTTGTATGGTTTTATAATGTTGAGTTATACTGAAGTTTTCTAAGTGTATAAACGCAACTTCATTCTGCTACCATCTATGGCAAAAATGAATGCTATACTACAATACTTTAATTGAAGATTATTTTCCATATTTAACCATTTTCCTAATACATGTTATTCATCATATGAAGCTCCATTAACTCTTTTTTTTACTTGTATTCAGTTGAAGATAAACTACAGAGAATGGTAGATCTTTCTTTTAGCAGGAGTGTTTATTCTTTAACATTATAAAAGATACTATTCTTTATGTCTTTGTCTGATAGAACTTATCTACTTTTGTGTTAATGCCGAATATAGTTTAGAAAGGGAATGCTCTTGTATGCTGTTTTACCATAATAAATTATAATAATACCTTCATTTCACAGATATTTTTTAATTTTTGAAAGGAAGAAGGGTAAATTCATAGCTGGAAGTGACAGGATATAGCATCGTGAGGATATAGCATTCTTGAGAGACACAAGAACTTAACTCTTCTGAAAGGTGTGTGGGTACTGAGCCTGCATTCATTAACAATCAATGGCAGAATTCCCTTGAGTTCATTTGCTGCAGAAGTGAGCTTTTAATGTAACTCCCTTTTCTCATCTGCTTGTTTCTAACTAGGAAGCAGGCTTGCTTTTGTTATTAAAAAATAAGTATACATTTCAATAGGTTCTATGTTTAAAATACTATATTAGATAAGATGAAGTTGCATAGGAGACCTAAACTTCAAATGTCAAAAGACCTATTGCTTTTGTGGAGATAGAAGGGTTGTTTTACTGAAACTTGGTCAGTGTTTTTTGAATAGACTGTCATGCATGTAATTCAAACATAAAACTGAAAAAAACCAATAAACTGGGATATAGAAATTTAGTGTTAGAAGTTTTTATTCTTGCTTGCATAGATTTTTGCAATGTTACCCCTAATGACAAATTGTAATCTTTTTTTTTTTTTTTTTAATCAGGAAACAAGCAGTAGCAAAACAACAGTGCAGGAAACTTCTAGGTAGTTTAACTTTAGATTTGTAGACTGCATTTACACAGCTTCAGTTGCTGTTTGAACCCCTCACTGCACCTGAAATGTGTTCTCAGTAGCTCCTGTTAGCAGCGTCTTGATCTCAGCTTTCCTGTCTCACTGCAGTGTTAACTGTGAACCTTTCTTGTACATGGGGTACTAAAGAGCCTGTGTTCCCTCACACCAAGCTACCAGAGTGAGAACAAGAGGGGGAGAATGACTGGTTAGCCACATGGAAAGGCTCTTTGTGCAGGCATGCAACGGGCTACCCAGCCTACCAGACCCAAGATGCTGATGCTGTATTGTTGGAAATTTTTCTTTTTTTTTTCTTTTTTTTTCTTTTTTTTTTTTTTTTCTCCTTTTCTCCTTTCTTGCTTAGATTGGTAGGTTCCTCTCTTCCCTGGAAAATTCTGAATGTTTTCATGAGGCGTTTTGGTTACACAATTTTCCTGCTTTGTCTTTTCTTGTGATAGCATCTAAACTTGTGAAACTGATTGGGTATTATAAGATGGCAATGTAATACTTGAGCTTAGCTTCTTAATGTCTCAGTGGCTCACTTTAAATGCCATTACTGCTTCACCTTCTTCAACAAATTTAAAGCTCTGCTAGCTGTCTGGCATCAAGCTTGTCAGGGTGCCAGCTATTTTGCCAGACTATAGAGCCAAGATGCATGAAAATGTCAACAATCTCAGGCTCATTAGTTTTTGGCTTTCCTGGCCTTTCTGTAATGACTGCAGTGCTGCATAAGCTAAATGCTATTTTATTTATTTACTCCTATTAGTTCCAGTGAAAACCACAGCCAACTTTAATGTAAACAGTTAAGCTGTTGAAAGAATGTTCTTCTATTGATTTGTTAATTTAAGTTATTTACAAGGAAAGCTGCCTGCCAAAGTCTGCTTACATGTAATAAGTTCAGAAAATTATGCAGTGTGGATATTTTGTTATTTTCTTCTTCGTACCTTTGCTCTTTTAAAGCACTAGAAGATATTTGTTGTTTTGGATATGTTCTGATTAGATTTGTAAAGCTGCCATGAACATTCCAGGCTGAAAGAAAAAATCCCCAAACTATCTTGTTTGTCCTTTATTTATGATTTAATTGGTCAGGCAGAAAGGTTATTTGCTTTGGGAAATGGACACATGAGAACACTGCACAACTTAAAAGCCTTTAATAACGTCCATGCTGCCTTTGTCCTCATTTTTGAAATATATTGATTTTTGTCTGTATACTTTCAGCATGAAAATATGCGAAAGATCACTCATTAAGGATAGCATACTCTTACAGCATTCATATACATGCTGTACTGAAGAATCTACTAATTTTGTTGAGTAACCTGTTGCTTTCTATTGTAGTGTCAAAGTCTAAAGGAAATGTCCAAATTAATTCAAAGTTCTTCTAATATAATTGTCTGTCACTGTAGTGTTACAAACTTCTACATAAAAGCCACCTTACCTGTAATTGTTAATTCTCTAGATACTATGTCTTCAATATGTGCTGCTACTACTATTGATGATGAGGATAAAATCTCTTACACTATTTACTTAGTGTTGAAAACTGCTGTGAAAAATATGGTAATGCAGAATAGAAGAGAAGTTTGGAATCATACCGAAGCTACCAGTTACTTGGAAGGAAAGATTTTTTTCTTCATTAATTTTAGATATTTCTACAAATACACATTTTATAAGGAGAAATACATACATATATGTATGTATGCATGTTCACTTATTTGCCTAATTTTTGGAGAACTGCACTAAGAGATGTAATTTCCCAAAAGATATGAAGGTTTTCCTTAATGAGAACTCAGTGATTGTAATGAACTAAGTGACTGCTTCTGTCCCTTACCTCTGAAGGGTTGCTTTTTTAGTCCAGTTTTAGTCTTAAATCTAGGATGAATAAGATCTTGTAATCTTTGTAAGTAAGGCTTTTCAAATGTATTGCTACAGTTGTTCAAATCCAGACCAGTTGAACTTTGACTGAAAATCATTACATACTGATTGTTGTTTGGTGCTGAAGAAGAAATGAGTTTGTGATATAAATCCCATTTCTAGTAGCTGGCTGTCAACAGCTGAAAACTCTGAGCTGAAAATCAGCAGTAGCACAACATCTTCTTTAAGACTTGCAAGTACTTGTGGATACTTTTTATGATTCTTATTTTTGAGATAGATTTGTTTCTTTTTTTTTCCCCAGTAAGAGCTGAGGACATAATCCCTGAAATATATTGGGTTGCTCTGAAAGTAAATGTTAAAATGGAACCACATATAGTCTGTACTCTTGTTTTCAACACTTGCTGAACTTTATTTTTTCCTGCTGACTGTAGGAGCTGGATCATGGTCTGTAGCTTATTTTTTTTAAATGGCGATTTGTGCCAGGAAACCACACTCAGAACAAATGGGTCAGACGTGAGGTTCGTGTGATGGAGAGCTAAACAATGAATAACAGGTGCTTGGGAATCAGAGTGGTATTTGTGGCTGATAGGAATAGTGGTTTTGTGACTTTTTGACCTAAAAAGTGTATCTTCATGCTTTAGTAACTTTTGATGATAGATACGTTTCTTATTGCTGTGAATATCTTCCCCATCCATTATGTGATACAACGTAACTGTTCATGAAACAGATGTAAATAGGTGTTTCTTGTTGAACTTGGTCTCTGCTGGTATTCCCTGATGCCTCTGTCACGTGACAACCTTATTCTTTCTTTGGGTTTTCTGAAGTCCAATGTTCTGGGCAGAGGCCCAGGATTGTTTGAAATATGCAAGAAGGCAAAGTTATAAAATTGATGGAGAAATCTTGACTATGACGGAAAATCAGGGTTTTGCACAGAAGGCTGTAGTGGTGAGAGTGGAAAACAAAGAATGGCAAGGGATGTGTCTTCTCACCATACCATGTAGGAGCAGCTGAGGGTTGGTGCCAAGGAATCTGAGTGCTAGCAAATATTTCTGTGATCTCCTAGCTGCTCACTTGTAGTGCATGCCTTGTTAAGAGGCAGGGGGATGAGTCTGTCTCCCTGTGCCCCTTCTGAACCTCTTTCTGTACCTCTTCTCTGAAGTATCTGTGACCCCATCCCATTGCCTTTTCCCATTGCTGCACCCCTTGTCCCTGCTAGTTCTAGTGGGATACTAGATCAATTCAAAGGCAGTTTTTGTCTAAAAATACTGCATTGCTTTTTGAATACCTCTGTTGTATATCATGCCTCTTTGTACTGTGACCAGGCTTGCTGTGTTGATAGTGCCTTGTGGCAAGGAGAACAGATGCTGTTTTATCAACTGTGCAACTATCAGGAAAATGCCCTGGAAATGAACTTGTTTAATACAATGGTAACCTCTATTTAATTGGTCAATTTTATGGTTTTATTAGTTTGGAAATTTGTGGTACTGCCTTGATTGTCTTCTGGTACAAAAACTAAACTTAATTTGGCATATTTTAATGAATTTAGTATTTAATACTGCAGTGGCTTGTCCTGGAACTAGAGAAAAAATTTTGGAACTTATAGTACATTGCAGGTTTGAATTGTAAAAAAGGCAATATCTGTGATATGAAAGAGATAAAATTAGGTTTAAAGTAGATATTAGGAATAGATTCTTTGCTATAAGGGTAGTGAGGTACTGGAGCAGCTGTCCCAGAGAAGCTGTGGGTGACCCATCTCTGGAAGCATTCAAGGCCAGAAAGGGGCTTTGAGCAGCCTGATGTACTGGAAGTTGTCCCTGATCATGTCAGGGGAGTTGGAATGAGATGATTCTGAAAATCCTGAAAATCCCTTCCAACTCAGCCCATTCTGCTGTTGATTCACTTATACTGTTGGTCTAAATGAATGTTTCTAAGAGGATGCTTTTTTTTCTGGCTGGGACTCTGGAGCAGTAGAAGGAGGAAGCTGATACTGAGATGGTATTATATGAAGTCCTGACATTCAAACTTGAAGTCTGTAGCTCTTTAGCCCACTTCACATTTTTGTGATTTGGAAAATGATCTGCAAAATGGAGAGATACCAAATGACTCCATAGCTCTTTTCATGATACCATGAGAGCTTGTGGTAGAACTTTTCATATGAATTAAGAGCAAATATTCTAGATTTTAGATTGGTTGAGTTACGTTAATTCTGTGTTCTGTTGCTTAAAGTTGCTGTCCTTAATTGTGTTGAAAAAGTTACCAAAACTTTTAGGATAACTAAATTTTCTTGTTACCTTTTTTGCACCTGAAGGCAATTTGTTTGCAAGGTAGTTGATTCATATTGTTGGGTAGCATGGAAACAAGCTTTTTCCTATTGTGTGTGATCTTTTCTTTGAAAAGAGATTTTTCACTTTGATTTGTATAAGATGCTTTTCCTGTGCATACACATTTAAGTGTATGTTTTTACTCAGGAAACTAAAATATGTTCCATTAAATAAACTGGTTGCACCATTAAAAACCTAAAACTTCGAAACAAAACAAACCCATACACCTGTTTTGTTTATTTATAACTCCTTGTGGGTAGCAGAACTTTAGCAATATGGCTTTTTTTTTTCCCTTTTTCCTTTTCTCTTTGTCAGGAAGCTGGTGTTATACAGATTACCACATGGAAAAGGAAGTGCTCTGTTATTATTCTTGCTACTCCCTCCACCTGTGTTTCTGGTGCTGTGTTTTTATGTGGCTATTGACTCCTAATTAAGTTTGTAAGGATTTAATTTTACATTTTAATGCCGCATGACCAGTGAGTTTCTAAGTCTTTTGAAAAAGATTGGAGGAAAAAATGGGAGCTGGAGCACAGTAAAGTTGGAGTAATCTTCTATGCCTGATTTTTCTCAGAAAAGCACATTAAAACTAAGGCTTGAAATTTTGTTTAAGTAAAGAATGTCCAAAATAAACCTAGAAGAAACCTAGACATGATGACATGAGAAATTACTCTGGGTATTTTTAATCTGCCTTCTCCAGCACTCAGAGTGCACACCAGAGGTTTATGTAGTGTCATGATAATGTTCTGTGTTTAATTATTTCATCCTTTCTTACTAACACTTTACGACACTGATCTGCATTTTTGAGATATGCCAGGCATTGAACTTCTGTTTCCAGAGGATTATTTATTGAAAGTTAATACTATTGAATGTTATGTCATACTAACTATAGACCCTGTTTTTTTCTAAATGTCAGGTTAGGATTGTTTCTTCCTAAATGCATAACTTAATACTTAGCTACGTTTAACTTAGTCCATTCTTTCCTTTATGTTCCTTCTGTTGCTGTTATTGTTAAGGTGGAGAATGCCAAATGTATTTTAAATACACTTTTAGTTTGTGTTTGTCCTCTAACATAAAAGTAGTGAAAATAAAAGTATTCTCAAATTTTTTAAAATAAATGGGCTTCTCCTTTTCAACTTCCCACACACGCAGCTTTGTAAAACTCCTGAATGTTGTTTTAATGCGTGGGTGTAATGGACTTGTGTCAGCATAAAACATATATTAAAGCATTAGTATAAAAAACATATGGTAACATTGTGGCTTTTCTTCAGAGTTCTCAGGTGGGTTTTGACCTTGAAACCCTTGGTGTTTTGACGAAAACACTAGAGAAATCTAATATACTTGAAGCAGCCATTTCTGTTTTGGCAGGCATGTTTTTTTGCAAGTACAGTCTGGGGCCTGACCTTGGCAATATGTGTTGGAACATGAATATGTTGCTACAAGTGTTAGTAGTTAAAAAACATCAGCCTTTTCCTTATTTTAATATTGGAAGCATTGTTTCTAGGACATGTGCTTGGCTCACTCAGCCTCTGTATGTTTCCATACAAATGTCTACAAATGCTGAGCATAAAATTGTATCTTTCTCAGTCTTTGCTTACTTTGGGTTTAAATCCTTGAATTACCTACCTGTAGTTTTCTGAATATGGGTATAAGAGCACACAGGGTGATGCTTGTTCTCAGATGAAGCTTTTGGACATGTAGCAAGGTAAATTTTAGTTCTGGAGCAAGTGAGGACATATTTGCAGTGAAATAATACAGAGACTTGGAAGGAGCTTCAGAATTAGCTCACTATTTTCCAGACTACTGCATATTTACTTTTAGAGTATCTCTGCCCAGAAGCTAGTAATCACACTAAACCTGACACCACAATCCACTGTCCAGATTCAGTTCTGCTGGGAAGATAGACTTAATATTATTCTGTATATCATTAATTTAGATACAAATAATGGAAAGAAAGCTGTGAAGTAAATACATGTATGTGGCTGTCTTTTTCACATGGACCACTCTTTCAAGATATTTTATGATTATTTTTTTCTTTCAGTCATGCCATTGTGATAGGTTACTTCATCATAAGTTTTTAAACTAGAAATACTGTATTGAAAAACGGGTGAGAATCTACCTGGTAGCTTCTAGTTGTACTGAAATTGCATATAGGTGAATAATAAACAAAAGTTGTCCTTCAAATCCTAATCCCCATCCACAAGCCTTGTCCTTAATATTCGGAATGGTACTGCTCCCACCAAGAGTTGATTGCTATTTTGATTTCCAGAAATGAGAGAAAACTGATGTTCTCTGTTAAAGAAGTTCCTGGTGCTGGTCCTTCTCTTCTGTATCAGCTGTGTATGTAGGGCAAGACTAAAACAGAATCTTTAAACAAAAGAAAAGGACAAAATGCCTTTTCTGCCTAGGTGGCCTTTCTCAGAGCAAAGGCTGCTTTTGTGGTGGTGGAACAGAACTTGGTTTGTTCTGCAGTGCTTCCTGTCCCACAGATGTCTACTGGTAATATTGGTTTCATGTAGGAATAAAGTTGGGGGTTTTTTTGTCTCACAAATAACTGTTAGACTCCAAAGTAAAATTACAGAAATAAGTCTTTTGCCCTCAGGATGGGGTTGTAAAAGTATGTATTCAACATAATTAGGTACCTAATTGAGTGCTTAAAGTTAAGTGACAGATATGCATATGTGTGTGATTAAATTATATTGGGAAATACTTCATTTGTCATAGTCTGTACTCTGCTCCCTACAAATCAAAATATAGGTAGAGTTTATTTTGCAACTATTTGAAAATACTTACTTTCCAAGTAATTTCCTTCTTTTTACTCGGGTTTGTTTATATGTTTTTCTGTGAGGTTAACAAAGCTTAAAAAACTAGCTGTGAAAAATCCAAACCAGTGTGGAAAATACAAAAACCATATACCAAAGGGAGACTTGAAAGTACGTAAGTTATATCTAGTGAAATTTGTTATAATTAAACACCCTGAGGTCAGAAATCACCGGAAGCTCTTTTTGTTTGCTTATACAAGCTAATGAACAGTGTAGCTCATTGGATTGAAGTCACCAGCTAACTGTTTGGAGCAGCTTACTGTAGCAGATCTTCATGCCCTAATCTCTGTTCAGCAGAAAATGCCATTATGGGGAGAACTTCAACAACTAACCTTGTTAGTGAAACCAGCTGTTGGACTAACTGCTGTTAGAGTGAGCCAGCTATTGGGGAGAAACCAAGGAATCACACTTGGTACACACACCTGAGTTTCTGATAAACCTGACAATCAAAAAGAGGATGAACTTTGACTTAACAGTCAGGGCACAGGCAACAAACAGTTTCCACAGTATTTGCTGCTCCTAGGTTGTTAACAAAACAGATTATTGTTTTTTTTTAATCAGAGATTTCTGTTTAAGTTGCTTGCATGTGGGAAAATTTGGAAAAGCAATGGGATTGCAGTGGAGAGCAACCTACCAGACCCGGGAGTGAGGTTGATTTCAGCTCATTCATGATGATGGTCCCTTGGGTAGCCCAATGAATAGTCAAATTACTGAGTGCTTAATTGTAGGCCCAAAGCCTGTCCATTAATACAACAGAGTGTGCCAAACTTATTCATCATTAGCAGCAGGAAAATGCCAGCACTAGAAGTGTGAAGGAAAAACAGCATGCTACTAGAACAGTATACCAGAAGAGTGTATCAGAATAACTGACAGTTTGTCATTAGGCTGATTTATTGTCTGTGGGCCTTTTAGTCTAAATATTTTAAATCAGTTTTCCTGGCGTTTATTTTGGTAAGTACTAATTCCTTGTTTTGCATCAACATTCCCCTCATCCTCACTTTCAATTTAGCCTGGTATTGGGTAACCTTTAACTGTACATCCTGTGGAGAAGGGAAAACCCATTAGAAATATGGGTTTTAAATCAGCACAGCCTATGAACTGATAAAGAGGAGCTTATCTGTTGTTGCTGCCTTTTTATAATGCTGCCATTTACTCATATACTAATGTTTGAATGGGGAGCAGTTGTACTGGCTTGGATGGCTGTAACATTATTTAGGCCACCTGTGTGGGTGTGTGCTCTTATGAATAAGCAAATTCATTCTCAGAAAGGCTCATAATGAGTTTAATCTGAACCTGTTTTCAGAATTCATTTCTTTGAATCAAATCTGCTGCAGTGATTCATTGCTTACTGTCTCTCCTGTGTGATCAATGTATGAACTGTTAATAATGGTTACCAGGAGGGTGCAGGTGAGATTGTGCTCCAAGTGCCTATCACTGCTGAAAATACTTTGTACTTTTTAAGCTTAGAGAGCTTTGTTTGCAAAGATGGTGTGTTTTTAGTTGGTCAATATGGGTACTAGTTTCACTGTTAAGAAAATTCTTCATTTTTCTGAGTGGTTGAATAACGTGTGCAAGGAGCTAGAGCATGTGCATGTGAATGTGTGTTTTCTGGAGTGACAACTTCAGTTACTTGTGAATAACTTCAAATTTACTTCCTTGCTTCTGTTTATTCTTGATCATTCAGCACATCAGTTTCATACTAAGCATAAGTTAATTTCTTTAGTTATTGTTCTTCAGCTAGTAATTTCAGCAGTTTCATGCAGTACACCAAAGAATTTTAAATAATTTTTATTTTCTTTTTTTTCTGACTTAGATTAAAAATTCCTGGTAAGGATATTTCTATTTTCATTCTACATGTCTTCTATGTATTTCAGCGTAGATGGAATTACAAAAAATTAAAATACGGCATGTCTGGAGTTTCATATGTGTATACTTCTAGACTGTTATATTCTAATCAATCTGTTATAAATATACACACTATAAATATTGTATGTTCTATTATAGTTCATAAAATTGTTGAGACTAACTTGGTAGGAAAGCAGTAACAGATTTCCCAAATAAGGGTATGGATACTAGTAAGATGCTCATCTTGAAGATGACCAAAGAATTTTTACAGTACTTTAACCCTAACCAAACCACAGGAAGGGTCTGAACACTGTTCTCAAAATGCTGCTTCAATGAAAGCCTTGCCTTGTTATTTTCAGAAGTGAAAGGAGTTTCAAACATAAAATTACCTCAGGTTTAATAGAATATGGTTAGAGGAAGTTCTTAGGCAATGAAATATGTATTTGTGCAATGTATCTATATCCTCTTCCACAAACTGCTGATTGCTTTTATTGTTCTCTCACTCCCTTTCACCATGTAGCCGTCCTCAGAAGGTGTGTTTGTGTCCATTCCTGCCTGTACATCCGCTAAAGGTCTCCACCTGCTTGTATATAATTCAGCATCCAGCAGAGGTGAGTATGGCTGTGGTAATTGTGGGATTTCAGCTAGAATCCTAATGCAGCAAATGGTAGGCAGAAGGAAACAGCTGTGCTGTCAACATCGTTGTCATGCATTGACCCCAGCCATCAGCTGAGCACCATGCAGCACTACAGTACTTTCCCCTCTGCCAGATGGGATGGGGGTGAGAATCAGGGAGAGAAAAGGTAAAACTTTATATGAGAGAGATAAGAACAGTTTAATAAATGAAATGAAGTGAGATAGTAGTACTAACAATACTACTAATACTAGCAAGTTATGCAGAATTCAGTGCTCACCACCCACTGAGCGATGCCCAGCCCATCCCTGAGCAGCAGTTGGCAAATCCTGACCATCCCCAATTTTAATACTGGGCATGATATTCTGTGGTATGAAATAACCGTGTTTAGCTAGTTCAAGTCATCTGACCGGGACATGTTCCCTTAAGGTTTCTTGTGCAGCTCCTCCCTGGCAGAGTGTGAGATGTTTGAAGAGTCTTTGGCTTAGGGTAAACACTACTTAACACACTGATGTTTTCGTTGTTGCTATCAACATTATTCTCATCCTGGATCCAAAACACAGCATTGTATCAGCTACTGGGAAAAAAATTAATTCTGTCCCAGCCAAAACCAGAGCAATCATACAATGATTTTTCCTTTTAAACTTTGTGACTGAATGCCAGTTCATCTGAGTTGCTATATTTTTTGTTCAGTTCTTCTGAGATCACATGGTATTTCTGCAATTCTATTCATTCAAGATATCTCAACTGTATAGTCTTACTAGAATTCAAATCTACTTGCCTTTGTACAAATTGTAAGATTGAAATAGCTATTATTAAATAACATAAGGGCACATGGTGTGATTTGTGGGGTATCCTGTGCAGGACCAGGAGCTGGACTCAATAATCCTCATGGGTCCCTTCCAACTCAGCACATTCTGTGATTCTGTAGTTCTGTGAACACAGTGTCTCACAGAGATGCTTAGAGTTGATCCATGGAGAAATGTATTTTCATTATAGCAGTGATCTTTTATTGATGTTAGTGTTCTTTTAAAAATAGGAATTAAGCAATTAATCTTAAATGATGACCTTAGCTATTTATCCAATGAAAAACTACAGTTCAGGTTCAGAACAGTATGTTTTAGTTTACCAACAGGAAAACATATATTGATGTTTTTCTCTTTGGTTGACAGTGGCCTGTGGAGATGGATCATAAGGCTTTTAGAAATTATACCACAGTTGGGTAGATGGTGGGTCTGCAAATAAGACTGTGGGATTCAGAAAACTCTACTCTCATGGTCCAGCTGTTTGCTTGACATTATACAGTAGCTCAATCAATATGCAAAGGAAGTCTTCTCTCACAGGGAAACAAAACAGAAGCCATGACATGTTTGGGCCCTAAATGGGAAAACTTGGTTTTAATGGTCTGCTTAAAATAGGAATACTCTTCTGTGTTACTTCTTATTTCAAAAGTACCTAAATATGTGCTGAAGTCAGTTGCTGGGAAAAAGAAGTTTAAAAATATGGTAGAGATATTGAACTGGCAGTTTAATTGTGTTCAATTGCCTGTTCATGGTGGTGGGTATTAAAAAAAGTTTGCAGATTTTTCTAGATTTCATACACCATTCCTATGTCCATCTGGAAAGCTATCTACAGTTTTTATTAATCAGCAATCCCAACAGCTGTCTGGTAAAAAGGGATGCAAATTTTCTGTTAGTCTATATTACATACATAATATAGTTATTTCTGTTAGTCTATATTACATACGTAATTCATACAATAAACTATCATTGAAGACCACTATATGGCAATTATCCAGCTATATGAGGGCCCTTGGTTTATCAAAGGTAAGTCCTATGAAATGGTGGGAAGCTAAGAATATCTTACAGTCATCTTTGGAACTGTTTTCATAGCGAGTCACAGGTGATGCTTTTGATTGCATAACTGAGGCATATCTGAGAAAAGGTAAGGTCCCTTTGCTTTAGGTGCTTGTACTTAAAGCACAGTCTTGAAGGCAGATAGGTCTTTTGGACTGTATATGGTCCTTCAGTCTGCCATTTCATTACAGTCTGTTTCAAAAATGTCCTGTTAAACTACACAGGTAGGGAAAGTCCCCTGCTCCACATCAGTCCTGACTGTCATCCCCCATGTGTTCCATTACTGGCTTTGGAAGTGTTCAGTGCATTAGACTTAACCTTCAGCTATGGTCAAATAATGCTGTTGAGGCTGGTATTGAGGAAAGATAGTAATGTTGAAAGTCACAAAAAGCATTTCATGTGCTCTGATTATTGTGTCTAATGCCTTCACATTCACACCATGCAGAGGCCAAGCTGCCAGATAGACCTGTGCAGGTATCTGGTATTGTGAAAGAGAGAGGAATCACTTACTGTGGAACAGCGGATCACAAATGAAAAATCCTACCATCAAGCTTTCATTTTGCATAATATGTACATGAATTATTTAGATTTTTATTTGTGAATGAATCCAAGGAGAATTCAGTATTCCATGTCAAAGTGTAAATACCTGTTTTCAGATCAGTGTTATTGTACCATTGTTCATGAGAATAATTAAAAAGCTAAATATATAGCAACCCAGCATCAGGACTAGTGCAAAGGTGATGGAGTTATCTGCTCAGTCTGATTTATTTTTCTTGTTTGCATATAGATAAATGTATATATATGTATATAAGTAAATAGTTTTATCATTTTTCTTCTTTCATGCCTCCTCTTATGATCCATAGGACAGGTCAGTGGCATAGCAATGTGTACAAATCCCTTTTTGTCTTACCTTTTCCTTTGATCATTCTTGAAGTGATTGCCACTAGGATGTAGGTCACTGTGTGCTTCGCAAAACCTAAGTAATGGGTATAACTCAGGACAGAACTCTGACGCATAGCAGAAAGTATCTCTTGAAGCTGTTCTCATTCCCTGCCTTCTTTCTTTCTGTAAGAATTTTCCATGTTAAGCATCCAAGAAGAACATTTAGACTGTGTGTATTTCATGACTTTGTATATTGATCTAATACCAGTAATTAGATTTGAGTTGCTCATTATAATACTTCTTCTGTATGGTATTTCTTATTGAGCAGTTAGAATCAAATGTGAGGGGGAAATTCTTTCTGCTTGTCCTAAAAATTTGTGAGCAAACATGAAGGAAATATATATCCTCTGGCTTTAATAAATATTTCTATTAGTTTGAACTGTTGTTTCATTGTGGATGGATAGTGCTTATAACTAAAGTTACCTCAAATTCCCAGAAAACAAAAAAAACAATGCAAAAGTAAATTGCATTGAGTCTGGCAGGAATGGTGTTAGCTTTTTATACTGCAGCTCTCAGAGAGCTGTGCCCCCAGTGTTTGGACTACTTCTGAGCCGTGCTCACACAGCATTAGAGCTGCCTTTCCAAAACTGCCTTCAAAGGCTGGTAGCCTGGGGGCAGGCAGGAGGTTGGAGGGCACATAGCCAGAACAGCTAAACCAGGCTGCCCAGGGGGATATTCCATAGCTTATGACGCAGTAGGAGCTGGGGGGAGTGGGAATGGCATCTCTTATTGAGGCATGTGTAGGAACTCCAACATATGCTGAGGCCCTGCTTCCCAGGTAGTGGCTGCACTTTGCCTGCTGATAGGAAATGGAGAATAAAATATTTTTATTTTCCTTTGCTCCTGCCTGTGGCCTTCCCAAAACTTCATTTACATCTTGTTTCCTCACCCTGTCCTGCTGAGAAGGGAGAATGATGGAGTGGCTGGTGGGCACCTGGAGGCCAACCAAGGTCAGCCCACCACATAAGTCCTTCAGTCCTATTTCTATCTGTGTACTTCAGTGGTCAAATAATGAATAAAGAGTTGCAAATGACTGTTAGAACACTGAGAAGAACAACGGAGAGTAACTGCTCGCTTTCAAACCAGTAAACAGAAAATTGCTGGTATGATAATAAATGGGTTATATATAAACTAGATAAATAAAATTTTTTAATGAGGAAAATTATAAACAAACAAAATATTTTTTTTAATGTTTGACTTAGCTCTTCTTAAGCTTCTATTCTCAATTCCTTGTGGCTTTGCATTTTATGTTTTAGCTTCCTATTTATTTAGCTTCCGTTGTTTTTAGCTTGGAAAATTTCATTTCCTGTGTTGGGAAGAGAATGTATTTATTTGACATGAAAGGTAGTTCTGAAGTAAGGATATGACATTGGAGGGAGCAGTTGAATAACTTTCACCTGACTGATGACAGCTCTTTTTGTTTCGCTTATCAGAGACAAATAATTGATTTTCTTCCAGTTCCTTTTATTGCCACTTCTTACATTGTTCTGAAGAAGGGAGGCTTCTGACTAGTGAATTGGAATGTTATTTAATTATGATAAAATAAAGACAAATAATACTGTACCACTGTTGATGGTTTATTCTGCTTTGCTGAGTTAGAAGAAATTGATGGCAGTTTGATGGATATTTCTCCCTCTGTTGCTGGCACCTCACACCCAAGGTACTTTGATCTTCATCTGTCCCTAGGAGTCATCATGCTGCTGGTGCCATGAAAAATGGTGGTGATGTAGCAGGACAACTACTTCTTCAACTCCATGATGTTTAATTCATAGAGGATCAGTAGATAAGCTTCAGAAAAAGCAAAATTAATAAAAGTTTTAGGCAACAGTTATAAGTCTTCACAAAACTATTTTGACGGCAGTTTGTTAGCAAGACAATGTGAGAGGTCAGGCAGCTGCACATTGATATTTGATAAAGTAACATCTACCCAGAATGAGTTAATTGGGGCCTCACATGTTCACAAATACTGCGTTGTTGAGATGTGGCTCTTTAATCAAAAGGCAGACCAAAACCTTCCCCACTCCTCTAGGTTTCATAAATTAATCCCATGGTTTAGGGACTGGTGTTTGGATGTTCATTGTCTGAATCATGAGACATTCAGGCTGAGAATATTTTAAAAACTCATTTCTTTACTGGGTTTAGGATATTCATGATCCTTACCTGACATCTAATGTCCTGTCTCCTGCTAGCTTCAGCTAAAAACCTTCCTTTTATCTTATGATAAATAAAGAAACTGAAACTTCCATTGAGTTTTTGGTGTTGGCATGCTGTCTTCATTACGTGCAAGATCAAACTATGCTTTCACTTCCTTGATGGGAAAACAAAACTTTACATCCTACAAACTGAAGCTCAGTTTGTACTAATGCTTGTCTAGATTCAAAGTTCATTGCCAGCTGTGCTACATGAAGCACAGAAGTATATTGCAGTGCTTGAGGAGTAGATGATTTGCTTCAGCTACTTCCTTCCATTACTTCCTTCTTCCTTCACTTTCTGAGGTACTGCTTTGACACAGCTGTTTTTAATGCTCTTTGAGAAATGAAGAGTCCCTGCTCCCCATCCAGGCATGGTGGTCACCTTCCTCATCTATGGCACAAAGATGTGGATAGGTGCCTGGTCACCAAAGCGTGAATGGCATAAGACAGAATCTTCATGGCAATGTAGGTATCACTGCCCAGGTTACTCTGAAATGAAGTGACAGCAGAGTGGAGATGTTTGCATTTCACACGGTCTGTTCTCAAATAAACCATGCTTTTATTTTTAGCATCTCTTTGTGGAAATTGAGCCTGGCCCTAGTTTTATTCTGATACTGATACTATTACATTATTGCTAGTGCTTTTTTTTTACCTATTGTTTATTATTCTGTGATTTTCTGGGAAGTTGTGTTACTGTTTTTGATACTGATAGTCTAGTTCAAATTGATGCTGATGATCATAGATTAGTTGAGACTAAGTTTGATACTGTCAATCAAGACAATACAATTTGAACCATCAAATATTTGGATATTTTTCTTGAAGATTTTTTGTCCTGTTATCTGGTAAAATTTTTTCTGTATCCATAGTCAGCAAAATTTGATAGAAAATGAAAATATTAACAATTTATAGAAGCCTTTTCTGATTTTATTTGGAAGTAACTTTTCTTTTTTTACAGGAAAGTCGAGTTTTAAGAACGGTGCCTTTGCTAGCAGCTTGTCTCCCTCCAGACAAATGTAAAATTTTGGTTGGTCGACGTTTTAATGAAGACAGGTGAGCAGGATTGCCTGTGCATTTTCTGGTTCTCTGTAAATTATAGGAATATATCTTTCAGCATCTTTATTAATAGCCAACACTATTCTTAATTTTTATTTCAAATGTGCACATTCACTTTTGATATAAGCTTCTGATTTCCAAAGATAGTCAGAAACACTAGATATTCTTCCTCTAGTTTGTAGTCTCTGTTTTTTGCACTTGGAATGTTCAGATGATTACTCTCAAACTCTTAGCTGTTTCCAGTTCTGTTCTTTCCTAGTACTACGTCTGTCTTGCTATTCTGTTTTGTTCTTTTTTGATTTGCTTTGTCTGACTAACCATTTGGTGTCACTGAAATAAAACTAATAGTTTTTAGCCAAGTGTCGGAAATTAAGAAATGAGAATGGTGAGAAACACGTAGTATTTGAAAAAATATATTCACTTTCTTCTTGCTCTTAAAATTAATCATAAGAAAATAGCTTTCAGATTTTTTTAATTATTTTTTTTCTAATATTTGGAGACCTTGGAAAAGATTGCTTTTCCATATAGCATCTTTAATCTTCATTAGATGAAGCTAAATTTTAGAAACCAGGTCTTGGAACAAATGCCAGTGAAGTTTAACTGCATACATTTTCAGTAAAGCAAATAGAAATCATGAATAGTTACAAAGGAAATTAATTTTCAAATTGAGTTGAATCCTTAGAGGAAACTTTCTGTAGAGTTCAGTGTAGAAAAATGTTGGAAGGTAATACAGAATGAGGATTTCACATCTTTCTGCTGCATGTGTATCAACTACAAAACATTAAAAATACATTGCTTTTCTTTAGTCTTCTATGATAATAACTCTAATAATTATCTAAAAAGTTCTAGGCTAGAGGGAAATTTTACTCTCTTCCTATTAAAGCTGAAAATGAACTTTTCAAACTGATATGCATCAGGTTGAACTCTGTCAATTCAGTTTGTGCCTAGTAAATCTTCTTTCAATTCTTTTAGAATTGATGATTGCCATGTTAAAGCTTCAAGTTTGAATCCAGAGGTGTTTCTCTAAACTAGAGGATCTTCTTTAGGTCAGAACCTGCTGTGGAATATCTCAGCCTCAAAGTAGTTTAAATAGATTCATAATTACTTAGTTTCTGATAGATTTTTTGCCATGAACTGTACTTCAGGTGGTGATAAAAATGAAAATGTTCACTAGGTTAATATGAATTTTGGTGATCTGGCTTACTTAGGTGTGGTGCTAAAACTAGCAGGTTCAGCATGTGCAGTGTACCTGCTTTGTACTGTGGATGTGAGACTGCAGAAATTAGGAGTGCTGAGTCATTGAGTTTATGCCCACCTTCTTGGGAAGAGGAAGAAAGAGTAATGGTAGAAATTTATTTTCCAGCTTTGCAATGTGTTATTTTTACATGTTTTTTCTTCTTAGTTGTGAATGCATTCCATCAGTGTTTTAAGCAATATTCCTTCCTTGTAACAACAAAGGAACAGGCATTTTGCAGACTTGCAGAAACATCTCTATGTTTATTGTAAATGGGAAGGACTGTACTGTCCCTGATCTTCTCTTAGGGTGAAAGTCTCTGCTAATGGGACTTCTAAAGCCTCAAAAATTGCAGTGCTTCATCTTACATTTTATGACATATTAAACTAAACTGGACTTGTTTCTTTTCTGGATTTCTTAAAAGCTATGCTGTCTGTAAGCAATTTGGTTGCTACTGTACAAGCAACTTAATCAACCTTGCCCTGCAAGACCTCTGTCATTGTTTCTTTGAAGAAATAAATTATTGCAGAATGCTTGCTGATACATTTTAGAAGTATCATTGTTTTGAAGCACATTAAGGCCATACCTTTGCTTTTTGTGATGTTGTCTGATAATATTTGTGTCTTTTGCTGCTTCCATCAGAAGTGTGTGGTTTGGAAGAGTCTAAACCAGTATAAGTCAAAATCTCTGCTGTCACTGACCTTGGATGTGGACAGTGCCTGCAGATGGAGGCGTGAGGGGGTGCACACATTCTTTCTTGGCATACATGTAGAAACCATGCAGCAGACCTGGCAAAGTGATGACCTGGATGGTTGCCCATACTCTTGTAAATAATCATAATAGAGTGGTGGTGGACATAATTGTATCATCACAGGATCCAGTGGCTCTTGGCAATAGCTCTGAAAACTTAGAACAGTTCAAGGCAACTTTTGTGAACGTAAGTAGTTGTCATAGATTTGAGTGAAAACTCAGCCATACGCAGCAGCTGATTTTCTTTGGAGGTCTCCATCACAGCAGCTCTAGCAGTGGCATGCTGACCAGCAAACTGACAGCTGTGAATCCCTAGCTGGCAGAGGAGATCTGCTTTCAGTGGGAAATGTACATACCATCCCAGCTGAGTAGCTCTCAGTGCCCCTCTCTTGAAGGGGAAGGCAAGTTTGCTATCCTGGGGTATCTTGGTTAGTTTTCCTATGCTTTGTAATCAGCATCCAAAATGTATGAGGAGAACAAAGGGATTTTATAAGAAGTTCTAGAATTGCATCCTGCAGAATAATATGACCTGAATGAAAGCGTAGCATTTAGATGTCTGATGTTTATGACAGTAAAACTGAAAGTCAGAATTTTAACTTTTACTTGGTGTTTGGATGAAACACTAAACATAAAGAACTTTTTTTTCCTTTTTTTTTTTTTTTTTAAAGAATTTCCTCTACTAAGTTGCTTCTTGGATACTCTTTTTTTGTGTGGTTGAAAGTATATACAAATTATGTAGCTTACATTTACCTTATTCTTGATTGGCCTATATTGCAGAAAAGCTGAAGAACCAACTTCGAGAATTTTTTCCATAATTTGATAACTTCAGTGTATATTTGACACTGTAATGGTAAAGATGAGAGGGGATTAATCCAGTTTTTAAAGAGCTACTGTGTGATTTTTCTTGGTTTTCTCTAGTATTCCTGCATTTTAATTCTACTGAAAATATGCAGTGTTTGCATGGTGACTCAGCTCATCAGATAGCATTTCTGAATTAAAAGATCAGTTCTGTTGCTTACCTGGATTTTTTACCCCAAATACTCAAACACTTGAACTCTGAACTCCTTTTTTTTTGGTATTGATTACATTAATGTCAGATACTGGGATTAATCTTCGATGTGCGAAAATGATTAAGCTAAAAGTGAACAGTTTGGCATGAGTACTTAGAGCATGGTGGTATTGTAAAAATAACACTTTTGTGAGTTGTTAATATTTGCTGCTTTTGTCTCCTTCAGTGAAAATGGAATGTTACTGTCAGCACACATGATATGGTGAGGGAGGGCAATTGAAATGTACAGAACTCTGGGGGAGGACAGAGGGCATCTGTTGTCTCTATTTGTTAAGGTAGTTGCTCATTCCGGAATACAAATCTAAGGTATAATTTATATAGCTGGACATACACTGTGCAGTATTGTTTCCTGAAACTGCGATTATAAAAGCATTCACATTTGAAGGCTATCTATTAAAATGCTCTCTATAAAGACATGAAACTTGAAAAAAGTGGAATGTAGAGGGTGGGCAAAAAAATGTGCTAATGTCTTTTCCCTGCATTGTTCATAACAATTGCAGTATATTTGGGCAGTAGACTTGCCATTCACTATGGAAAGGTTAGGGCAAAAATAACTGTAGTCTCATATGCATGAATAAAATATAATTTATTGGATTCATGTTTTTAGGCTACTAATAAAATGTTGTAGGCAATTGTTTTTTAATAATAATACTGTTCCACTCAACAGTGATTTTGGGCGTATATTGAACAGATATAACAACTGTATCTAAAGTCCAACGTCAAGAATTTGAATTACTTTAATTTGATACCATAGTTTTATAAACAATCTTGTCACTATTGCTTTTAAGTTTCATTTTATATTTTGTGACAGTTTGGATGTGGTGGTTTTGACTTTATTTTATTTTATTTTATTTTATTTTATTTTATTTTTCTGAAAAGGCAATCTAATTCTCAAGCCTTCCCTCTATGCAAATATTGACACTTTGGTGATTCTGGATGCTATAATTATAGATTCTAATGAATGAACATTTACAAGAAAACAGATGCAAGTATTTCTGCATCTACCACCCTGTTATTTAGGACAGTATGGGATCAATTACAAATTTATCTACATTGCTCTCTGAAATCAAACTATGCAAAGTGCCGGATTCTGCACCTGTGTAGGGGCAGCCTTGGTTGTGTGTATAGACTGGGGAGCAAGGTGCTGGAGCGCAGTGCCACGGAAAGGGACCTGGGGGTCCTGGTTTGTGACAAGCTGAACATGAGTCAGCAGTGCCCTGGCAGCCAGGAGGGCCAACTGTGTCCTGACATCAGGCACAGCATTGCCAGCAGGGCAAGGGAGGGGATTGTCCTGCTCTGCTCTGCACTGGGGCAGCTTCACCTCCAGTGCTGGGGGCAGTTTTGGGTGCCACAACACAGAAAAGACACTGAGCTGTTAGAGAGTGTCCAAAGGAGGCCACAGGGATGGTGCAGAGACTTAAGGGGAAGCTGTGTGAGGAATTGCTGAGGTCACTTGGTCTGTTCAGCCTGGAGAAGAGGAAACTGAGGGGAGACCTCCTTGCAGTTACAACTTCCTTGTGACAGGATGAGGAGGGGCAGACCCTGATGTCTTCTCTGTGGTGACAGTGACAGGACCCAAGGGAATGGCCTGAAGTTGTGTCAGGGGAGGTTTAGGTTGGATATGAGGAGAAAGTTCTTCACCCACAGGGTAGTTGGGCACTGGAACAGGCTCGCCAGGGTAGTGGTCACAGCACCAAGCCTGTTGTGAGTTTGTTAAGCGTTTGGACAACACTCTCAGGCATATGGTGTGACTCTTGGTGCCTCCTGAGCAGGGCCGGGAGTTGAGTCAAGTATTCTTATGGGTGCCTAGCAACTCAGCATGTTCTGCGATTCTGTGGTTCTATGATTCTATGAAATCTCATTATATTTGCCAGCCCTGCTACAGTTCAATAGTTCAGATCAGAAATTAAATGGACCACTTGGGAAAATTTGTAGCTTCGCTTCCACAGTAATAAAATGCAACTTATTTCTGTTTGATTTTATAAAGCTCTTTAAGGTACTTATATACAGTAGGTATGGCACTTCCTAGTGCTTGTTCACAAAAATTCTTACTATGTCAAATATCAACTAATTGAGTTTTGCCTCCTATCAAATAATGTAAAACTGTTTACAAGTTATGATTATTTATTGAGGTAACTTTCTTGTGAGGATTTTTTGTGTGCTTTGGTGTCACTATGTTATCAAACAAAATTCACATATTTTTGCTCCTTACCTCAACCAAAAATGGCTAGATGCAGGCAGAGATCATCAACCTGTCACAGCATTTTTACGTTCTATGTATGAAAGTAATCAATTCTGGCTAACTAAATGTGCTACTTTGCATCTGAAACCATACTTTACTGTATCAAATTTATGATTTCTCAATGTAATTTGGACAACATTCTCTCTGGCTATTTTTTCTTTGACTACTATAGCCTTCGGCCTTGCTTTCAGTTCCTTTCTGCCACTCCTTCCTCCTCACCCTTTGCCTCTGCCTTAGTGTGTATGCACTCCACAAGCTGGAGCTCCCTTCTGGGCATGTTCACAGGGAACACACAGCAACTCTTGCAGCTTATTCTCTACCAAAACCTTGACATGAACCCAACATAGCATATGTCACTTATGGGGAGACCTTCTCACTCTCTACAACTACCTGAAAAGACGTTATGGTGAGGTGGGTGTTGGCAACAAACAGGACAAGGGGAGATGGCCTCAAGGTGTACTTGAATGAAAGGTGTATATTGGTTATTAGGAAAATTTCTTCACCAAAAGGACTGTCAGGCACTGCAATGGGCTGCCCAGGGAAGTGTTTGAGTCACCATCCCCAGAGGTATTTAAAACACCTCTAGATAGGGAGCTTGGGGCTATGGTGTCATGGTGGACTTGGCAGTGTTAAGCGTCCAGTTGGACTTGATTGTCTTTGACTTCCTTTCCCATGTAAATAATTCTATGATGATCCTTCTGCTAGTGTTTCTATTCTTAAAGATTACTCTTCACATACTGAAAAGTAGAAAAATGATAAAAATGTAGATAAAACAAAGGCACTCTTGCTGAGTATCTCTTATGCTTCAGTCCTGATCCTAAGGGCCTCTTTCTGAACATGGAAATGTCAGAGTGTTTCCTTTATTTATATCTATTTCCTAATCTGATGGAAATTACTACATTATGGGAATTATGGCAGTCAGCAGTCTTCCAGCATGGGAGTATTGAGAGAGGCAAAGGCACATGCTTAAAACTAAGGTGAAGTAATAGAAATGATGAGAAAAACTAAGAAGTTCCCATTAACCTGACCGTTTTCTACAGATAAGAAGTTAACATCTGTTCTTTATTATTAGTATTGTTTGCTACTTAATGGCAGTGTTGTATTTTTGAAATTTGAGTGCTTGCCTTTCATGCTGGCAAAGTTTAATAGATCTATGTTCAATGAAAACCACTTACAGAACTTGAGAGCAACTGAGTATAGATGTATAATGAAAATGCTTATGGTACAAAAATGGGAATATGTTTAAATTACACATCTCAAGAGCATACATTCCAGAAATAATGAAATGCTACTTAACTACGATCATATAAATATATAAATCTCCTGTGACAAAGTGGTTGGATATTCAGGCATGAATGAAACATCTGAACAGTTCTGCTTAGCAGAGATTGTTGTCATACTAAATGGATTATAAAAGCCTGCAATACCTGCTGCATACCAAAACTAAAGCTGAGCAGTGGTTTGCAAGAAAAGCAAGTATCACAAATATTTCTCTTACTGAGTTCAAGACCATAGTTGTATCTTACAGGCTAACTTCTGAATTGTGCCATCAGTTAGAGCTTTACGTTAGCCGCTGGCCATGTCTATCAGATAAGAAATTTTGTATTGATATATTTATAGAAAGAGAAGATGATTATCTTTAAACTAATATTATTTTTCATTATTGCTATAAAATCATACCTGGATTGAAGTGGATTTCTACAACTGTAAATGATACAAATTGATTTCTCTTGGGAATTCCAGCATTTTCTAAAGTCTGCAAATTGCTAATGAAAATGCTGGAAACGTCATGATGTCTGTATAAATGATTTTCCTTCAGCATAGTCTGTGTAGAGGATATTCTTTCAATTACTTGAAATCATTCTGTTTTAAGAATAAGAGCAACTAAATATTATCGTTGGCTGTTGATATTCATTACATATGTACTACAGAATCACAGAATACCAGTGTGGAGGAGGATCTCAAGGGTCATCTGGTCCCAGCTTTGTTGGCAAAAACACAGTCTAGACAACATGGCTAACCCTATTCAATCAAATCTTAAGTGTCCAGTGTTGGAAGTAACACTTGGTGGGAATTAAAGGGATGGAAGAGGAAAGACTAGGAGAGTTGAGATTGTTCATGCTGGAAAAGAGAAGGCTTTGAGATGATGTTATTGCAGCTTTCCAGTACATGGGGGAAGCTTAGAAGAAAGATGGAGAGAGACTATTTACAAGGGCATGTAGTGACAGAATATGGGGGAATGGATTCAAACTGAAAGAGATTAGGTTTAGACTAGATACTAGGAAGAAATTCTGTGTTATGGGAGTGGTGAGGCACTGGAACAGATTGCCCAGGGAAACTGTGGACACCCTGTCTCTGGCGGTGTTCAACACCAGGTTGGACGGGGCTGTGAGCAGCTGGGTCTAGTGGGAGGTGTCACTGCTTCTGGCAGGGAGATTGGAACTACATGATGTTTAAGGTCCCTTCCAACCCAAGCCATTCTATGATTCTGCAATGATTCTATGATCCTTTTATGAGTATGCATTGAAAACCATTGTTTTCAACTGAATAGTATTTTGAAGACTACAATTCAGTTGTGGTGATCATAATATGGACTTAAAGCTCTTCGTAATCAATATGGGTTTGGATTAGCTTTAAGGATTCCTGTTTTTTTTTAAAACTTCTGAGATTGTTAATGATTTAAAATCTCTTCTATCCCAAAATTAGGATAGTATTGCTCTTTGAAGACTTGTGTTCTCAAGGCAAACGTGAAAATAATGACCAGTTTTCTAGATTTAAGCCTCGAGTGCTAGATGCCCTGTAATGATGACCCGTTGCTTTTGATTCTTGCAAGATTCTTGGTTAAACTAAAGGGGTTGCAAATTACTATATTGTAAGTAAAGTTTAAAAACATAGTGGGCATAGAAGTTTCCAAGTACTTCTGTTTGCCACAGGCTTCTCTGACAGATTCCCTGTTTTGATTTACAATTCTTTTCCCATTCATTTTGGAATGAAAGATCATTATGTTTTGGTTTTGGTGTTTTAGTTTTGCTTGTTTGTTTGTGTGTTTGTTTTTTGTTGTAAATGATGTTGACAGTAGTGAAACGTAGTGTTAAATCAGTCTGGACTGTTTGCTGGAGGGAGGGGGCTGGCAGTGAGGGTGGTCAGATATTGGAATACTGTTGCTGGGCTTATTGGTACACTGAATTCCATTCCACTTTCATTTCACATTCATCCTGTATGGTCCTATCTGAGTCTTAATATCAGGATCTCAATGTCTTTGGCACTGCAATCCTGCCTGAACTTAACATTCTTAAAACTATTTTCACGTATTTCCTCAGAGTGATAATGGAAGTGCAGGTTTAAGTACACCTTGTATGTACCAACTCAAAATACACTATGAACCATTACTTTCTTCTCTAGCCCTCCCTGCCACTGCTTCCCCCTACAAATAATACATTCCTGTTTGATTTTTGGAGAAGTGGTGCGGGTGCTCAGTTCCTGGAAATTAAAAGCTCCAGATGACAATGATAATAGTAATTCCTCAGTGTGAGCTTAGAGTGTGCCTGTGTCCATGTCCATGATCTTGCACCTAGTGGACGGATATGTAGCATGAAGAGCCCACTTAGTGTGCTGGCTGTTGTTAATCCCATTCTGATACACCTAAGATATACTGGCTTCTCTTTCCACTTCACATGGTGTTTCAACTGCATATTGCTCTTCTCATCCTATCAAATCAGTTACTCCTTATAACCTCTGAAGTACTATGCAGAATTAGTTTCTTATTCTATGTCACATGCTTCAGACAGTCCACCTTTGCTTTGTATTTCTTCATGCATTCTGATTGAGGTGGTTCTGAAGTCTACGTGGTGATACTGCTGAAATGAGTTTCAGTCAAGTAAAGCAGTCTTTGTTACAAGCCTAGCCTTTTCTTGCATTCTGCCATACCAGTCTGCTTGACTGCTCCACTCTGGTGAGACCCCACCTGGAGTACTGTGTCCAGCTCTGGAGCCCTTAGCACAGAGAAAATGTGGACTGTGGACCTGTTGGAATGAGTCCAGAGGAAGGCCATTAAGATGGTCAGAGGGCTGGAACACACCTCTTATGGGAAAGGCTGAGAGAGTAGGAATTGTTCACCCTGGAGGAGAGAAGGCTTCAAGGGAACCTAACTTATAAAAGCCATTCAGTACCTAAAGGGATTTCAAGAAAGCTGGAGAAGGACTTTTACAAGGGCTTGTAGTGACAGGACAAGGAGAATGGTTTTAAACAGGAATAGAGTAGGTTTTGATTAGATATTAGGAATAACTTCTTTACTTTGATGGCGGTGAGGCACTGAAACAGGTTGCCTACAGAAACTGGGGCTGCCCCATCCCTGGAGTGTTCAATGGAAGACTGACTTGAGCTTGGTTTTTGATACTTGGAATACTATTTAAATGACAATGTCTTTCAAAGATTTTTATAGGCTAACATACAGTGGTGTCCTGCAAAAATTTCTGGAGCTTCAATGTACACTAACTGTACAGTAAATAGACAGTAGTTATTTCTGTGGTACCATTGCCATATGTAGAAGCCAACAGGAGGGAAGAAGAGAATATAAAAGTATGGGAGCTATAACTGCAGCAGTTAGTGGAAGTAGTAATTAAAAAAAATTGAGATGATAACATTTTCAAAAGTGTCATGTAGGTGTGGACTTCAAAAGTGAGATGTAGGTGTGGACTTCTTCATGTTAGACAAGAACATGCTAATGTTCTCTACGTATACAAGGTTAAAAATGGGATGATTGCAGTAATTTTATGCCAAGGGTTTGAACAAATCTTGCTAGAATCCGTATATTAAATGTTGGTAAACAATTCAAAATATCTTTGGTACCAATAGACATTAGACTAGTGATTAAACACCAGAAAATATATGATATATTGCTTTATGAAGCTTTCACTGATTACTTTTGTGGGTGTTATTTGACTGCCCCTACTTAGAGAGTGAAAACCAACAACTTCTGAGGTGTTGAAAGGAGAAAATGATAGCTGAAAAAGGGGCATTTGAAGTAAAATTTGGTGGAGATGAGTGGGAGCTGGTATCTGAAAGTATGTGTATGTCATGAAAACTTCCAATAATTATTTTAATTTTGCATTTCTTTGCATTGAAGGTATCCTGAATTAGCAACTGTGTGCAGAAATCCCAATACTCTAATTCTGTATCCTGGAGCTGAAGCAACCAATTTGGAAGAAGTTGCAGTGATGTCTTCTAGTCCATCTGTTATGATCATCATTGATGGAACATGGAGTCAGGCTAAAGATATATTTTACAAAAATTCTCTCTTCCGCCTTCCCAAGCAGGTGAGTTATAATATGTAAAATAAAAATTGTAAGTTTGACTAATAGGTTCTTGCTTCTGATTAACTATAAGGGAGTGGTTTTCTGACATTGTAACCAGCTAACAAGAAAAAGACAGCTCGAGCAATTATGTAAAGCAATTTTTTATGGTTTTAAGGAAGATGACAGTAAATGTTGAGGGTTTCCACTTTCTCACTTGAATTTTTTTTATTGTTTTTGAGTTAGTGTATGTAACTTCATGGCAAATCATTGTTTTGAAAAATTGAAAACTAATTTATGTAGAAAATTTTAATGTCTCATTTAAGCTGTTAGAAGACATAGATTGAAATAAGTGCTTTGTGATTAAAAGAAGCGTTCCTTTCCCCTGCATAAATATTTTACATTGCGGAAACTGGAAAGCTGAAAGTTGAATTTTGTAGTGTCTTATGAAAATGTCACACTCTTCTCACATTTGTGGTCTCCACCATATTAAACACTCTGTCTCAGCAAATGTGTGGCAAATAGTGCCCACGTGGTTGTATGAACAATAATTTTGTGTCTATTTCTTAAGTATTTCCATAAGACTAGGATTATTTGTCCAGGTGTAATTTTTTGACAAAGCTGTCATTTTCATTCAGGGACATTATTGAAAGTATATTTTAGAAAAAGTATTAATTAAGAACCAATGGTTCTGCTAGTGGAAAAAATAATTCTCTTCATAGGATCATAGTTAATATTTCTGAGGCTGTTAAAGTGTTTATTTTAATAAAATAAGTACTGTACTACACACTTATGGATCATCTTACATAGATATAATGCTTTTAAAATTATTAAATCCAGCATAAGGCGAATTGGAACTGATAAAGACTTTGAAGTGATGAAACAAGTAAAAATAATATAACGAAAATATACTAAGACACTACAGCAAAACACTCTGGGCAAATTGAGCACTAATACTGACTATGATGCATGAAACCTTATTTAACACAATTATTAAATATGTAAATAATTAATATGTATATTAAAAATTCAGTAAAACCCAGTTTGTTACTTTATTTTAGATTTATTTAGTTATTGCATTAGATTTCACCAAGGTATTAAAATGTATGTGTGTAGTACAGGACATGAAAAAAAAATTCATGTTTACAGACAAATGTGTTGCTACCATAGGAGGTTATTGCACCAGAAAGACTAGATATAAATCACATCTTCATGTGATTTTATGGACACGTAATTTGCCCACAATTGTTTTCTGTATTTTAAGATGTTTCATACAAAATTTCAAAGCTATAGGAGCAATCATGGGTGTGGGTTGTTAATCTGTATCCCTCTGTATGTGAACATGGATAGAAACGTAGCAACGTGACAGCCTGGAGAGCCAGTTTTCCAGATGGAAATTGTTAGCGGGGCACTGTGTACCTTCACTCCCTGCAGTGGGCACCTCTCTGCAGGGTTTAAGACTTTTCAGAAGTGAGCTATTGGATATGGTTTGTCACTGGGGTGAGTCACAGACTTCCTTTCTGAGAAAGTTCAGAGGCATTGATTTATGAAACTGTGATGCAAAGGATCATACTTCAAGCTCTAGGGAAAAACGTCAGCAGACAGTAGGAAAATAAAAAACCTTTTTAGGAGATTTGCTTCTTTGTGCATAGTTGAACTCTGTATTGCATCGATTACAGTCTTTAACAGCTGCCGTTATTAATCAATGCTCTGTACTTTTTATCTGGCTTTTTTTTTTAAGGAAAGGTTTATTCTGCCATCCCTACCCTTCTTTTTTATTGGAATTGCATTGCCACTCTTGTTTTAAAGGATGGGAGAAGGTTGTAATGAAACTATCTGCAAGTAAACACCAGCACTGCTTAGGGACTAAATTTTTTTCATTCTGTGACAGTGTTCTGTTTCATTTTTCTCACCGAGCTAGACACTGTGGCAAATACTGTAGGGTTTTTCTGGCTTTTTATTGTATCTATGTTATTTCTTGTTTTCTGTGTCATAGTTCTTATTTTAATAGTCTGTAAATGGTTCTCTATTTGAATAGAGGTTTTGGTCATCATGTCTTGAAACTTTGGGCTGCTAATGCAATTTTGTGAGACTAAAGTGATTAGAGTATCACTGTATTTTTCATTTGAGGAGGTGGGCTTTGGCCCCAGAGAGGGAATCAAATGGATATGACAACAGCTAAACAGAGGTAATATTAAAGGAGAAGAGGATGTGATTCCTGTGGGCATTATCTGTAATATAAAAATAAACTAAAACTATTCAGTAAATGGTGATTTGAGCTTTTAGTCAATATTCTGGAGGCAGAAGAGAGCTATTTTAGTAATGAAGAGGTTAGCAATTCTTAATTGCAAGATGTACTACAAAGTCACAATAGATTGGAGGCATTGAAAGGAATTGTATTACTTTACAGCTTTGCTGATTTTGGGTAATACAAACTGCTATGTTGAGTGATTTTCAAGATACTATAGGATATTTTAATACACTTCGTTGTTTTAAATTAGCATTAAAATCTTGAGATCTTCAATTAAAAACTCTTTTAATTAACAGCTCAGTCAGCAGAGCATTTTTCTTTGAACAAAATTCTTGAAATTTAAATTGCGCTCTTCCAGGAGGCCTCAAAGGAAACATATTTCTGAATCTAATGTATTTAATTTTTTAAGAAAGATGTTAATTTATATCTTGATTCAGAATAATTCTTATTGTCTGGAATTTTTTCATAAATTTCAAAGCATGAGTTTGGACAAACTTTATAGCAGAAACTTATGAGACACTGGCCCTAAGGTGACTTCACAGAATCATGGTATCTAGGTTGGAAAAGATCTTGGAGATCATCAAGTCCAACCTATGACAGAACACCACCATGTCAACTTGGTGGCACTGACACCAAGTACCACATCCAGTCTTTTCTTAAACACCTTCAGGGTCGGTGCCTTCACCACCTCCCTTTGCAGCCCATTCCAATGGGCCCGGTCGACCCCTTTTGTGAAGAAATTCCTTCTAATGTCCAGCCCAAACCTCCCCTGGGGCAACTTAAGACTGTGTCCTCTTGTCATACTGTTAATTGCATGTGACAGGACACCGACCCCCACCTGGCTACAGTCTCCCTTCAGGGAGTTGTAGAGAGTGATAAAGTCTGCCCTGAGTCTCCTCAGCTCCCCCAGCCACTCGTCATAGGACTTTAATAGTCTTTAATATGATTACATTGATTACATATGGTACTCCATGAACTGGCACCCTCTGGAGAATCACATTATCCCAGGATGTTTTGCATAGCCACAACTGAGGAAGAGGCCACAAGTATTAGGGCACACAATGCAGGCTTTTTTGCAACAGCTGCTGTTGCAAAGGTGATACAGGGAAGGTATTCAGGTACCTTGGAGGAGTTGATGCAATTAGTTTGAGAGAAGAACTAGCTGGTTGGTGTATTATATGAAGCAACCACAGACCAGTCTGGGTGAAGCTACATCTGTTTATGAGGAGGTAAGTACAGCATAGTAGGAAGAGATGGGTAAACCCCACTTTTGGCCTTCTCCTCTTTCAGCACCAAATAAGAATTAAAAAAGTTAACCTACTGACAACCTCATGCATAAAAAATAGACAATCTATTGCAAGTACTTACTATTTTATCAGAAGTAGGTAACACTTAAATTGCTTGTATTTATGAGTAAGTATTTCTGGGCCACTGTTGTAAATTCAGGAATCTGCTGTCCAAAACCTGATTGAATTATTTCTATCACCTGATATTATTTTCCTTTTTTAAAGACCCACTGAAAATCTTGAGGTCATCATGCTTATGCTGGATAATTGTCGACAATAAATATTCATCCCTTAAAAATATTGGAAAATGCTACACAGCTGGCTGTTGGCTTTGTTGGTCCTTTTTTTTGGAGGGGTCAGAAAGGGGCAATAAAGAGAGAAAGTTTACAGGCACTTTCTGGATAGTGTGGTTACTTCTTTCTTACTATTTTTGCCCCCTTCCTGGTTGCCAAAGGTGCAGCCAGATCAGAACAGGAGGGTCCCTGCCTGGCCTGCAACTCTCTCCTTCCCCACTCTTGGGGTGTTTTGGAGTTATCTTGCTGTGGCACTGAGGCAAAGCTGGATTCCAGAGCTGAACATGGTGAGACCTTAGGAAGAGTGTGACTGTTCTGTGGCTCTGAAGGGCCTTGCACTGAGCCCTGTACCCACTGGAGGGGAGATTGGTCATCTTTTAGATGAAGGCTTTGAAGCCCTTGTTTGCTGCATGTGTTTGCCCCCCACCCTGGACCCCCAAGATCCATGCTTGTTGAAGGGGTACTGTGCTGCTTTCTGTGTGAGGCCATGTCTGTGAATCCTAAAGGCACACATCTGTCCTGGCTCACTTGTTATCTCATCTGGCTCACCCCTGGGTTGGGGATAATGGAGTCCTCCCCTAGCCACTGTCTGCCCTTCTGGCTGCCCTGGGGGGAACTTGATGCCCTTCAGGGCTCACTAACTCTGATCTGGGGTTCAGCAGAGCTTTTGCACCTCTTTGATCCTGTTTTCTGCTGCCCCGTATGCTCCCTCCTCACAGGATAGGGTTTTGGGAAGAATGATGCACATCAGTGTGTGAGGTGAGACTGAGCAGCAGTGACACTGGGAGCTGCACCATGCCATGCTGATGCTGAGGGGACTGTCACTGCCCATGTTCTGGTGCAGCTCACCATAGCAGTGGCATCACATTTCATTTTGAGAATTTTGGAGGAGGGAGCAGAATTTGTATTCTGTTATTCAGGTATCAGTAAATAGTTTTAAGTGAATGTAGAATGGTGTGTGAAGACACTATTTCCCTCTAATTTTAAGCTTACATTAGTCTAGCTAACAGTCAAGAAAAAATCCATTTTAGATAGTTGGGAATGGGGCATGAAGCGTACTTTACTGTTAATTATTTTGCTTTTTCTTCCTATGTTGTTATGCACAGTTTTTATACCTAATAATCTGACCTTTTGTAGTGACAAAATACAACAGTTACACAAAAGTGTTTTTAGACCTTTTGTAGTGACAAAATACTCTGTAAATATCTCAGAAGACTATAGAATATTTTCATGAAGTTACAGTGTACCAGTTTTAATGTTACCATTTGCACAGATTGTTTAACTTATTTCCACCTTAATTCACTGTTGGTCTGAATGGTGTGCCTGCTTGAGCATGAGTGGGCTCAGTTAGAGTTTGGGGGAAGCTTTGTATTCACTGTGACTATAATTCTTTGTTGATGCACCCTTCTGCTACTTAATGGGCATAATAATGTCAGCAGCACAGTGCCAACAAGTCATCATATTCATGCATTCATCACAGCGTTGCTGTTACTCATATATTCAACACCTCATTGTCTTTTCCCATTATGCCTTCACAATTTCTCTTGTTTTCCTTATATTTTCTTTGTTACGTGAATGTTGGTATCATCAGTTGAAATCTGGTTTCTTACAGTGGATTTTTAACCTTGGTGGTTTACTGTTCAGTTGAGCTTGCTCTGTATGCTTAAGTCTGCTTGACTAGTCGTGAGCATTTGTGAATGTGTGCTTGTACTGTCAAGCACTGGTCCTCAAGCAAGTTGATATTTTTATATCCAACTTAAGACTATGTTCTTGAGCTCTCTTGCTCTTCCTCTCTCTCTGTTCTCACCCTTCCATTCCTGAGGTGGAGTTTATTTTCTAACCAGCTTTCTTGGAGCCTAAGATGTCACTTTTCAAGACTTCTAACAGATCTGTCTGCAGTCTTACTTGAGCTTTTAAAAAATAAGATGTAGCTTTGGGATCAGAGAATCGTCAGTAAATCTGACTTACGGTAACTACTGTTTTAACAGTTGAAAATAATTTGTATATTTCTTCTCATGCAAGAGAATGCAGAGTTCCAAATACCATATTGGGAATATATTGTAGAACCACCCAGAAATTGCGAGAATGTATGTGTACAGACTTTGATTGTTGTTCAGAGGTGTTAACAAACACTGTCTACACAGTCATTTTAGTGAACATTTAGAGATTTGGAGCTGGAGTTTTTTATCAACATCAAGGGCATCTTTTTGCAGTAACCCTTGGAGAAAAACAACCTTCAATAGTCAGGAACTATTTTAACTGATGCAAAGCAGGCTCTCTATATGAGCATTTTTAGTGAGGGCCATGTAATTTAAAATTGTAATTAAAATTTTGTTGATCTGTTCACATATCTGGGTCAGAAAAGGTCTAATCTCCTGTGTGTTAGCCTGCATGATGTGTATATAAGGGTATACATCCGTTTCTAAGGAGGAAAAGTCATACCTCCAATGCTCTAAACTTCCAGGACACTTGATAACAAGGAGGTTCTTGAAATAAGGATGAAGTATCCAGAATGGTCTTTTGGCCACAAAAATTATGTTTGGCTCTAGAATTGCCTGTTTTCTGAGGGCAGTTGTGTCTCATTGCCTTTTCACCCTGAAGACTCAGGGAGTCTGAACATCCCAGTCTAAGATTATCACAGTCCCTGATTTTTGCTTGAGTACTGCATACTATTGGCTATGTTTCTGCTTATGCTTTCACATATCTAGGTAGCAGTAGTAATGCAGTAATACTTGTAGGAAATAACTTCGTGGACAATCTGATAAAGAACAGGATTAGGAGAACCTGGGATATATATGAAGTATTGGGCTAGCTCAGCGCAGCTGTTGAAAATAGGTGACATATCTCACAAGTTTACTAGAGCTGCTTACCCACCCACCTCATGGCTCCTTCAGAAGCAATCTGACTGAAGCAGTGTGCAGAGATCACTCTTGGCAGGTCCTTGACCAAACGCCCTTAATAAAACCATGTGTCATAAGAAGAAACACTGTCTCCAGTAAAAAATGCTAAACAAGGCATCAGTATCTAGTCTGTTTTCATAGTGATTGTAATTTTATTTTACAATTACTATGAGTAAGTTTGTGGAGAAGTTGTAGAGAAGTTAGTGGAGCCTGCAGTGAATCCATGTTATTCAGCATGTGAAGTGAAATTGAAGGTATACTAGTTAAGTGGCAAAATACCATCATGACTTTTAATTATTTAAAATGGTAGTGACAAGTTTGTGGAGAGTTGTACAAGGAGTATGAAGTTCAGTGACTGGACATAAGAAATTCTATAAATAAATGTTACTGAAAGCATATTGTAAACCCCCCCACACTTCTTTTTTTTGTTTTTGTTTTGTTTTATTTTTTTAAAAACTTTTAACTGGACGCTTTACTTGTCAGCAATGAGATTTTGGGATTTTAACAAATTTGATGAAAATCTCAATTCAGTGCCCAAGAGCTGGATGCACATCTGCTTGCTTGCGTCCCTTTCAGTCCCAGAGGCCTCCTGTTAAAAAGAAGTGCACAAAATTTCACAAACAACTAGGAGATAACTCAGGCATCTAACTACATTATCTGTGTATGTTTCGGACTTTACATGCACAGAAGACAATATTTCAAATCCTGAACCAGATCTGGAATTGTTAAATTGTCATGCACCTAGGCAATACCATTGATGATGAGATTTTTTCTGCTTTGAAGTCTTTGCACCAAATACACTTTGAACACTTATTGTAGTAATACAAAGTGAAAAACTATTTGTCAGTCCATTACAGAAATTCTTTTGTTAGTTGGAAGAGGGATTCCAATTTGTTGACACTCTGTTTAGTAGGAGTAAACAAATACGATGATAGATTAACTTAATACAAGACTCTCAACATTCAGTCTTTGTGGACTTACTTCCATGACATGTAAAGTAATACCAGCCCCAAAAAGCTGTCTCAACAAGCCTCTTAAAAGGGCTTATTGTTTTTCATGTACTCAGAATTAGACTGATGGGAGAAATACTGCAAAGATAGCCTCCAGAGGTCAAACAACAAAAAAAACTGTAACATCAGCTTCAGAAAACCTGAGGGCTGTGGCAAAAGTTTAGAGCAACATATAATAGCATAAAACACTACACAAAACATTAACTTACACCCTATTCAACTTAGCAGGCTCCAAGCCCATACAATTTTGAGTTACTCAAAACTCCAAGCAGAGTAAATTAGAAGAAAGAGAGAAAGACACAAAAGCTGTAGAAAAGAACAAACATAACTACCCCTCCTGGTTCCAGTGGTGTTTAGCTGACAGACATTCCAATAGGAGATAGAACCCCTTGAATACCCTCTCCAGCATTATTTCTACCTGAGTGCATTGCAGCTCAACTTACCTGCCTTTTAGTGCCTTGGCGATTAGTTCAAGGTCTTCAGTAGTGTATACAAAAATTTCTCTTGCAAACTGTAGAACAATAGGATGGTTTGGATTGGAAGGGACATTAAAAATCATCTAGTTCCAACCAATTCTACAGTGGAGGGACTACATCAGTGGACAAGGAAAGAGCTGCATATGTTGTCTACCAGGACTCCTGTAGAGCTTTGACAGGGTCCTCCACAACATCCTTTTCTCCAAATTTGAGAGAGATGGATTGGATAGGTATTCTGATGGATGAGGAGGCGGGTGGACAGTCACATCTAGAGGGTAATGGTTAATAGTTTAGTGTTCCAGTGGGGATCAGTGGCAAGTGGTGCCCTCAGTGGTCTATACTGGGAGCAGTGTTATTTAATATCTTCAGTAATGACACAGACAAAGGGATCAAGTGCACCCTTGGCAAATTTGCAGGTGACACCAAGCTGTGTGGTGGGATGACACTCCTGAAGGATGGCATGTCATTCAGAGGGACCTGGACAAGCTCAAGAAGTGGATATATGGGAACCTCATGAGGTTCTATAAGGCCAAGTGGAAGTGGGGTGGACTAAATGACCCTTAAAAAGTCTGTTCCAATTAAAGTATTCCATGATTCCTTAAAAATAAATAAATAAACCCCCCTGAGGTTTTTATGTACTCCTATGTGTGCTGGGCTTTCAGCTCAGGTATCCTAGCCAATTTTTTCCCAGAGTACTTCAACATTATCTCAAATTCAGTTTCCCCCATTTTTCCAATTGAATTTAGGTGTTCTTTGTTACACAGTTTGATGGGCTTGAAATGAACTGGAAAAAAATGTGATCTACTAGTAGGTGAGGTAAATGCTACCATATGCTTGCTTTCTTAAGCATTTTTGTTTGCTCATAGTTCTATGAGATCTCAGGAATCCTGTGGTAAAATGCCTCATCATAAAGCTGTTAAAATAGGCTGTATGTTTGCAGCCTGTTAAAGGTAAACATAATTGTTTTGAGGCAAGACCTTCAGGGTGATTTATGAACTTGTTTGTGGCAATAAACTGCAAAGTTTCAAGGTACCGCACGAATGTTCTTACTCAGCACTGCATTTGTCAAAGGGTCATTCCTGCTGAGTTTATTTACTCCCTTCTCTCCGACCTTTTTGTGACATTGACACTCAATGCATAAGATGGGTACAGTTTGCTAAACACACTTCTGTTTGCAAACAGTATAATCAGGTTGTAAGAAGTCTTACTGGTAAATTAAAATACTCTAGTACTCCAAAAATACCCCTCAAAGTACTTCATTGTCTTCAATGCAAAGGAAAAATGTACAAAAGGTGTTATTGATGACAAGAAACTGTGGTCTTTGACCTCATAAACTGATTAATTAAAAGCATTGCTGCCGCTTCATAGCTGATGTGCTGTCTTCTAAAAAGGCCCTATAAATTTGAAATGTCAAGGTTGTATGCTGTCTGGAACTCCAGTCAATAGAAAAGAACTTCAGCAATTTGGCAGGCAGGGGGAGCTTTTCTTATTCTCTGCTTCTGAGAAACGTGGCCCAAATCTGTTACAGTATGGAAGATGGTGTGATGAAATATTTATGAAACACTTAAAGCATTTCTGTTTCTTTTCCATTGTTCACTGACCATCTTGTAATATGCCTGAGCAGTTGTCAACCCAAACTATCTCTGAGATTCTAGACTTTTGATCTTTTGCCAAAGTCAGTCACATCAACATCTGCTTTAAGAATTCTTTGCCAGTTTACCTTGTTGCTCATGTCAAAACTTCATGCTGTGCAAAGTGACTAGCACTTACTGGATTGTGTTTGTGGTTTCTGTGTTGCCTCTGCTGGGTGAGCCTGGGTTCACAGATGGTATGGGATGCCTGAGAGTAAGTCTTATCAAGCAGTTTGCTTGAAATGCTGTCATCACAGGGGCGCTTTGGGAGAGCATTCTTTTCCCTCTTCTGTAGGAGTCAGTGAAGGGGCATGCAAACTGTTCTCAGGACCTCACTGAGCACTAAGGAAGGAACTGCTGATGGAATATAAAAAGAAAGGTACAAACATGCCTGCTCAAAGCACTCTTGCCACTCTTTTTGTTTAAAAGAAAACAAAGTTAGAAAACCCCATTCCTCTAGGGGTCCACCTGTTTTTCAAGTCAAGTGGTGCTACTGGAATTACTAGGTAGGAGTGTCCCATGGGCTTCCCCTGAAGGATTAAATGCTTGACAGGAAGTCATAAAATGCCATCTGGTTTAAAGCAAACTGTATGGCTGATGTGATAAAATACAAAAGTGTCAAAAGGTGTAGGACATTGAGTTGTATTTGGCTGTAGGGTCTTCTGTCAGCAGTTCAACTTGCAAGAGTAGCAGAACTATCACTGCAAAATTGGCACTGTGCATAGCTGAGCAAATTAGCTGAATTTGATTTTGTTGTTTTTCTGTTAATGGTGGGTAATATCATGAATGAGGTGGTGGAGAAACTGAAATGGTTCGAGGTGCATGAATAGTTCTATCATACTTTTTAAGAGAAAGTGGGGCTTGTGATCCTGCTCTCTGGTGTGTCCAGATAATAAAACTTTATTTGGGAATTTGCCATTTTCAAGCCTAGAGCATTAAAGAATGAGCAGGACTTAGTTTCTGAAAGCATGTCCAAAAATTAGAAGAATTTAATTGCTGGGGCAATTAAAGCAGCTATTCTAAAGTGTAATCTGCCATTTTAGATACATTCGCTCTAGAGAAAGTTAAAACTTCCTTCTAATGTAGTTAGTGCTCACAGACAGAAGTGTAATACAGTTCATGTTGTATAGCCAACTGTCTGAACACCTTGAGAGAGGATTACAATTTATGTAAAAGTAGAAATGTAGAAGCATTCATTCATCTTCACACAGAAAACACCCAGAACAGAAGAAAAAGACAAATTTCAAGAGTCACTGTCATCATCTGGCTGTATCTTAGTTGACTCTTCTGATGTCTGCTCTCTGAATTAATTTTTATAAAATCTCCTTTTCAGTGAGCTCAGAAGGTGCAGAGAAAAATACTCTCTTTAATCTCCATGGTTATGAGACTTAGGCAAGTGATTTTATGAGGACCAAATAATAAATAGTGCCAAGTAGTAAATAATTTTTATATGGTCCCCTTTTATTTTTATGCTTTTCTCTCTCTGGTTTTTTTACAGTTTACAATTTGCACGAGAGAGATTCAATACTAAATTTTGCCATAGAACCTAAATAAATGAACAATGCTCAGTTTAATTCTGCAGGGGAAAGAAGTATTGTCATGAATAAAGGGTGCAGATGGGTAGGAGACAAATCAGAACCCAAGGCAATGAAGGCCAGCCACAATAGTTGGAGCAAAAAAACTGTAGTAAGGCTGGTCCTAGAAACTATGCATTCAACCATCCATCCATACTTATGTAAGAAAAATACTCCATTTTCACTAATTCTAACATATTTCTTACCCTTCTGTGTATGACACTGGTGATTTTACTAATAATCCCCCAAGACCACCCAGTTATCCTTGGAGTGAAGGAGTCTTTGTGAGCCTTGATAGTAAATTTTTTTGTGCATTATATTAGTTTTTTTCCAATTGCACAATTTTTGGTGTAGCAAGAAAACTTGTTTTCATTGAGTAAGTAGCTCATAACCTTTCCTGTGTATATGATGATTTGTAAGATAAATATAATCATTAACAGCTGTTACATATCATGAAATGTTTGATGTGTTCAGTTTTTAGCTGCTGTCTTATTACAACCAAAACATTAAAAAAATATTTTGAACTCTAGAGAACAACATGTTTCATGATAGGACTGGCAGAAATTGCTGTTTGAGAAGACTGAGATCAGAGGGAGAGAACTGGAAGTTATTTTGGGTCAAGATCACAGGCAGAGCTGTGATATGATGCTGAGTGATCAACAGTGTTCTGTCCTTCTGACATTTAGGTTAATTTGAATGACATTGGTAATTTGGTCATCGACATTTTTCTGATCATAAGTATATATTTATTACCTCTCACTACAGTGACACTTTCTTTGTGATTGAAAGGTGTGAGATGGTTTGCCAGATGCCAGAAGTTTATGCTTTTTTCACTTTTGGGCAGAAGCTTTGCTTTTATTTTTTTTCCATTTCTTTCATAATTGTTGTCAAACCCTTCAACAAATATCTGAACATCCCGCTACTAGAACAATTCAGGAGCGGTTGCAAATTTTATACCATTGTACCCATGCTGATATTCTCATGGGACAGGAACATTTTGTAAAAAGTAAACTAGAAATATGTTTCATTTTGATTGAACTTGTTTTCAAACAGCTAGATTAATTGAAGGCTTTTTATCCTTTTAGTCTTTCTTTTCATGTTGCATTGTGCCTTTGCCAAAATAACTCTCAGGAGCTTCTTCCACTTCTTTTCTCCTGTCCAGGGAAGTGCCTACTGCTATTCACCTACAGTAAGGAAACAAGAAATCACACAAAGCAAAAATAATTAGTAGGTTCCAAAGAACAGTGTCACTGTGATGCTGCATTTGACAGTGAGGTATTTAATTTGCCTTTTCAATTTTCTCATATTTGCAGGTAATTATAGTTAAATGGCTGTGACAATACACGTAATTAATTTTTCTTCCTTCATTTCATGACCCCATTCTCTAGATTTGTACTCTGCTCACTGACTGAATTTACTTGCAGCACTCTCCTGTTTTATTAATTATTAAAAGAATAGCGCTGCATAAAATATTGAATTGTTGGCTGACATTAATTTTTTAAATGTAAGCAGAGCAAGAGAGATATTACCAGAAATAATTTCTAGATTTTTTCTTCTCTAAAAAAAAAAAAAAAGTACAATTCATGAAAATTAACTGGAAATGCATAGTCATTTTATGAAGTGCCAGGTACAGCCTGTATGACTTGCTCTCAAATAGAATTCTTCTTACATAATTCAGTGGCAATATTAAATTATTTTATTCCTTAGTTATAGGTAAAATCATACTATTTCAGAAACTGAGACCATAACCAGATGGTATTTCAATTGTTTGTGCAGAATACATAGTCCAGCTATTCCTAGGTCAGTCCTATCTTCTGTAATGTCTTAGCTGTGAAGATTTTCATTTCCTTACAGTTTCATGGTCTGTTAGCTCTTAGTTTTTAGGACATTTGGATCTGGCTCATGCTGCCTTCTTTTACGGGAATTAGAACTGTTACTTTTAGGTTAGAACTACAGCTTGTCTGCACTTGGACTTTATTTCAGTTACCTATTTTAACTGAAGACCAATCTATTTTGCTTTCTTTATAGGATCGTAAGGCCTCCTGGTTGGTTTTTTCTTTTTTTTTTTTTTTTTTTTTTGGCTTCTTGTGCTTGTAAATATTCATACAAGAAACAAAGGGGATTATACGTGTCCCTCAGGGTTGGTACGGCAGCTGATACTATTCAGCACGTTGTCGGTGATAGGGACAGTGGCATTAAGAGCACCCTCAGCAGGCTGACTCCAGGCTGTGTGGGGCAGGTGACAAACTGGAGGGAAGGGATGACATCCAGAAGGACATGGACAGGCTGGAAAAGTGGGACTGTGTGAACATCAAGAAGTTCAACAAAGCAAAGTGCAAGGTCCTACACCTGGATCATGGTTGGCCAGAGAAGTGATTGAGAGCAGCCCTGTGGGGAAGGAAGGACTGGGGGGTGATGGAAAACTCAGCATGAGTCAGCAGTGTGTGCTCAGAGCCCAGAAAGCCAATCGTGTCCTGGGCTGCACCAAAAGCAGCATGGCCAGCAGGGCCAGGAGGGGATTCTGCCCCTCTCCTCTCCTCTCCTCTGCTCTGATAAGACCCCACCTGCAATGCTGTGTCCAGTGCTGGTGTCCCCAACACAAGGAGGACACAGAACTGTTGGAGAGAATCCAGAGGAGGGTCGTGAAATTGATAAAGGGACAGGAGTACATCTCCTAAAAAGCCAGGCTGAGAGAGCTGGGGCTGTTCAGTCTGGAGAAGGGAAGGCTGTGTGGAGACCTCATGGCAACCTTGTAGCATCTGAAGGGACCTGCAGGAAATCTGGAGAGAGACTCTTACATTAAGAAGTGTAGTGATGGGATAAAGGGGAATGGGTACAAACTGAAAGAGGGGAAATTTAGTTTAGATATTGGGAAGAAATTCTTTACTGTGACAGTGGTGAGACACTGCAACAGGTTTCCCAGGAAGGCTATGGATGCCTCAACAATGGAGTGTTCAAGGATAGATTGGATAAGGCCTTGTGCATCCTGGTCTAATGGGAGGTATCACTTCCCATCGCAGTGGCATCTGGGACCACATGAACTTTAAGGTCCTTTCCAGCCCTTAACATTCCATGATTCTATAGTTAAGGATTCAAAGTATGCAGATGGACATAAGCATCTGAAGTAACTTTCAAAACCATTGTTTACTTTGGTGATATTTTACCTTACGTAAAAATTGAAAGGGAAGATTTGACTTTGCCAGAAATGACAAGTGCTAAACTGTTGGATTCTCTTAGCACCCTTGAGAAGATGACAAAAATTGGAGTTTTTACAAAAACTGTAATATGGCTTCTCAAGTAAACATATTTCAGAAATCGTTTCATAAGCAGAAAAAAAAAGTCTGTTGTAAATGGTTTTTAAAAGAACTTATGTGCTAAGGTCACTGAAAACTATCTAAAAACTGTTTGGCGACAGTGGTGTGGTTAAAGGTCATGTACATGTGTTTGAGGGGGTTTTTGTTTCTCAAATTTCATCTTTTCTTTTGCTTTGTTTTGGTGTTTTGTTTTTGGTTTGGTTATTATTTTAAAATCTGTAGGAATGTGATGTAAGAATTTCTGTCTGTGAAGGACACATTCCTTTTGCAATTTATTTTCTTGTCAATCAACTACATCTGAGAGTGAAAGCAAGGAACATAAGTACTCAGTACAATCTAAGTTACCCTCATTGGAAAAGATGTTTTAAAAGAAAAGTCAGAATATCTGGAAACACTAAAACTTGTTTTTTCCCAGAATGCATTTATGGCATTCTAATATTTTTCTCTATGCCAAATTACAGGATACTTATTTTATTTTGAACTTGTTTATATGGAAAAGAAACATAATGGAATATGAGAAATAATGTTTTTAAAAATAGCTGTCATTTGACATAGTCATGAAACAAAGAGACATTGTGTAGGATTATATTCACATTATGAGCATTTAGTCATTCACTGAGCAGCTCTCCTGGATTTCTTCCAGATGATTTATCTTTATCACATAGTAGCCCACAGTAAATTTGGTTCTTAAATAATTTTGATTCCAGAAGCAAAGGGCATTCTGAAAGCACATAGTGGTTTAATGTATTTTCATACATGAACAATATATGATGAAAGCAAATCTGAGATCTATTCTTATGCAGATGTGTTCTATAAGAGTGTAGGAAAGCTTCTGGTTTTGACCTTCAAAAGAGCTAATCTGAATTAATGTTCTTCTGCAAAGGTTAAAAGGAGTGTACATAGGGATAATATGCACACAACCACTGCTCAGCAGAAGCAATTGGGTTTTTCTTTCACAGACAGAATATTGTATATTTACCACATTTTTCACCACAGCAATGAGATGTCCTGAGGCTGGTTGTAGTGATAGGGCTCTGGAGTCTAACCTGACACCATGAATGGCCTGAGAAAAAGACTTTGTGGGATACATAATGAGAAAAGTTCATGGGAAATTGTCAAGGACAATGTGCTAAGTATGTTGTCATTTCCTAGAAATTGAAAAGATTACTTCAGGTTTACCTGAAAGGCATGATGTAACCTGTGACTTATTTGCCATTTTACATGGATATGCCTAAATGTTCATTCAAAAGACATATAATCATACAGTGTTAAGGGTTTGAAGGGACCTTATACTTGCCATGCCAAGGATGGGGTTACCTCGCACTAGACCAAGTATCTGAAGACCTTCTCCAAACTAGCCTGTAGGCTCCAGGCTTGGGACATCCATAACCTCCCTAACCAGTATCTCACTGACCCTGTCCAGTATCTCACCCTGTTCCAGTATCCCTCCACTGTTACAGTAAAAATTTTTTCTAATATATTGACTACATTTCCTCTCTTTCACTTTGTACCCATTACTCCTTTTCCTGTCCCTACAGTTCCTAATGAAGAGTCTCTCTCCAGATTTCCTGCAGGTCCCTTCAGATGCTACAAGGTTGCCATGAGGTCTCCACACAACCTTCCCTTCTCCAGACTGAACAGCCCCAGCTCTCTCAGCCTGGCTTTTTAGGAGATGTACTCCTGTCCCTTTTTCAGCTTCATGACCCTCCTCTGGATTTGGTCCAGCACTTAAATGTCCTCCTTGTGTTGGGGACACCAGAATTGGACACAGCATTGCAGGTGGGGTCTTATCAGAGCAGAGGAGAGGAGAGGAGAGGAGAGGAGAGGAGAGGAGAGGAGAGGAGAGGAGAGGGGCAGAATCCCCTCCTGGCCCTGCTGGCCATGCTGCTTTTGGTGCAGCCCAGGACACAATTGGCTTTCTGGGCTCTGAGCACACACTGCTGACTCATGCTGAGTTTTCCATCACCCCCAAGTCCTTCTTTTCCCACAGGGCTGCTCTCAATCACTTCTCTGGCCAACCATGATCCAGGTGTAGGACCTTGCACTTTGCTTTGTTGAACTTCTTGATGTTCACACAGTCCCGCTTTTCCAGCCTGTCCATGTCCTTCTGGATGTCATCCCTTCCCTCCAGTTTGTCACCAGCCCCACACAGCCTGGTGTCATCAGAGAACTTGCTGAGGGTGCTCTTGATGCCACTGTCCCTGTCACTGACAGAGGTGTTGAGCAGTCTTGGCCACAGCACTGACCCTGAGGGGGTCAGTACACTGGTCACTGATCTCTGTGGGACAAGGAACCTTTGACCACAACTCTTCCTGTGCAGACATCCAGACAGTTGTTTATCCACCAAGTTCATCCACCAAATCTGTATCTCCAGTTTAGAGACAAGGATACCATGTGGATCAGTGTCCAAAGCTTTGCATGGCTCCAGGTAGGCAATGTCAGTAGCTCTGCTCTGCTCTTGTGCCTTGTGTCAGTTGCTGTGCTGTAGCTCCAGCATAGCTGCTCACCAGGCATGATTTCTGCTTTGTAAAGCCACGTTGGCTCTTTCCCATCACCTCTTTGTTTTCCATGTGCCTTAGCATGGTTTCCAGGAGAATCTGCTCCATGATTTTGCCTGGCATAGAGGTGAGACCGACCTCTCTGTAGATCCCTGGATCTTCTGCTTTCCCCGTTTCTAAAAATGGGGGTTTATTTTTCCCTTTTTCCAGTCATCAAATTCTTTGAAGTCATGCCCTCGTGGACAGAGGGTTTTGTGACAGCTATCTACTTTTTCAGGCTGTCCATTTGTGACAGTTGCATGGCAATTATTCCCTCCAGTATTTTAGAAACAGAGTGCTCTTAAGATGTCACTTTAAATTAAAGCCAAGGTTTTGAACAAAATAACTTATTTATAATCTTGATTTAAATTTCAGTAGCGTGCTGAGACTAAATTTACTCAGCCTGTCTTCTCTGGTACAAAGGTAATTTTATTTAACTGCATGAAATTTCTAGAAGATACAGAAAACTGTTTTGGCTTACAGGTAAAAGGTGCTTGTGCAAACTGGATACTGAGTGAAAGATCTCCCCATGCCTGTAACCCATCTTCTGTCAGAGGTTGTTTGTGCAGTAGCTTGCAGAGAATGCTCTTACTCCCCAGCACCTTAAAAGCAATTTTTTCTTAGTTTCTAGAAGGATGGGCAAGATAGCAGGATGTGGTAGTACTCTTTCTGAGATTTTTTTGGTGCTTTTTGAGTTAGTTTTTCTGAAAGGTATTTATTAAAGAAATAGAACTTATGAACAGTAACTACTGTCTGTGTTAAGTAGGAGCACAGATGGTACTTTCTTCCTTCATTCTTGCAACATTAAGAAAATTAATTCCCAAACTGGCATTCAAATTTTCAAAAGACACTATCAACATAAACAGGAAGGGATCTTAAATACTAGGTTTTTCATAGAAGCCACAGGAAAATATATTGTGTCTCTACCTGTTTTGAGATGCCTGTAGTGTTATTGCAGAAAACAGAACAGGCAAGGGTTGTTTAGTGTGCCCTGTGAGACAGGTGTACTAACTTTTATGAGTTGTTTGCGATATTTTATTTTCCAAGTATAATTTTTCATAATGCTGGGTTCTCTCTGGTGAGTGAAACTAACAAGAGTAATGAAGAAGAAATTGGTGTAGAAATGGTAAAAAGATATTGATATTAAGGAGAGGACTGAGGAGAGCACTTAAAGCTTTTGGCTAGAGCTCTAGTTCTATTACTTAAAATAAAAGCAGAAATCAGTTTTCTGTCTTTACTGACTTAAATTTTTAAAATTTCAAACAGCAGGTCTTTGACCCCATCAAGGCAACAGTTTTCTCCCCAGTTTTGAACAGATGAACAAGATTAGCTGGGTCTTCACTTGCCTGCGGTATGTCCAAGGAAGGCTCTGGAAGGAAAACTAAGCCCTAAGAAACACTGAAGGGTCACTGTTTTTGCTGTGGTTTAAATCCTTTGTAAATGCTCAAAGGCTGTAGCATTTGCTAAGGGAATGGTGCGTTGGCAGATAAGCCAATGTTCATTAAATTGGTGTAACAGTTTTTGAGAATTGCTGAAATTAAGACTTTTGAAAACAGCAGTATTGAGTTACAGATAGAAATGAAACTTTATTTTATGTGTTTCTTCGTGCTTCTGAAGGTTTGGAAACGAAGTACCCAATCTCCTTCCCACTTATAAGCAATAGATACACTAATTTCACTGTCTTGGCTAAATTCCAGTAAGTAATTGCATTCAGTTTATCTAAATTCCTCTCTAGTTTGAGTTGGTTGAGATAGTTTCCATCTTCTTTCTAGTGTTTTTATTTTGGTGCGTGGAATTAAATTTGCTATTGTTTTTTCAACTTGGCATTTCTATATTTTGTTGGAAACTGATATTATTCCAAAGTGTGCATATGATTTCCAAGTTACTTGGAAGCCAAACCAAACAAACAAGTAAATTGTTGTTGTGTGGTATCTATAATTTTATGGAGAAATGCTGGTAAAATATCATAATTGTTGTTTTGAAATGTACTTAAACAGGGTATTTTTGTATACTCAGTTTTTAAAGTCTTTTGTAGGAGGTAAGCAATGTGATTTTGTTTAAATTAACTGTACATGAACGTTTCTGTAAGTTTGAATTAAACTCGTTCAGCTGGATTTGAGATTTGCAGGTGACAGATAAAGAATTAATTCACATAGCTAATGCAGAAACTTGGATGAGATTGTGGCAATATGCTATCAGAAATTATTAATTGCACAAAATGCAAAGCAAATTTAGACCTGTTGGTGGAAAATGACAGAAGTCACCTTCTACCCAATCAAGTCTGAGGACAAGTAAATATTTCATCTATCTAGGCATTTTTTTCCAATTAGTTATTCTTCCCATGTCTGAAATATCTATTAACTGTACTAATTTGTTTTGGTTTCTGTGTTATTTTGGCTTTGTTTTACTATTCAGTTTATGCTGAGTTGGTATTGTGTGTTTTATTGGTCCAGCAAATGTTCCTAATTTTGGACAGGAACTTGGGTGAGTCTGTCCAATTTGCAATAGATAAAGGCTACTCTGACTGTATTTCAGATGAGTAGGGATCATTTATTTAGATTCTGTGCTGCTTTAAAGAGTAGGGTAAAATACATGCTGAAAGAAGCCTAAGAGACAAAGTATAGCAGGCAGTTGTCCTGATCAGGTATTCTTCCTCTGATCTCCACCATTCTCTGTTGTATTTTAATCTTATCCCAGGGAATATATAATTTTTCAGAAAAATGGAGGGGTACTGCTTGTTTCCATGCTTTCTCTTTCTTCTCAGGAAAGAAGAAACTTTGTTGCTGCTGCTGTTGCTATTAGAGCTAGAAAGTTGCCCTTTCGTGCGTTGTTAGTTGTTTCAGAGCTGCGATTGCAGCGGAGACATTTTGGCTCCACAGTGTGGCAGAGTGCAAGCCCCTTTTCTTTACAGAAGTTGTTGTGCAATCGTTAATAAGTTTTCTTTCTCTGGAATGTTGACTATCTTAAATGTTCTTCAGCATGTGGCACAAGGAATGAAGTATATAAACCAGCAGACAGAACTATTCCCAACTCCTACCAAAAAAAAAGCAGTAAGGCACTGTCCAAGGAGAGGTAAGCCAGTGGGCCTGTAGGTCAGGCAGTTTCAACCTCTGGAGAGATGCTCCATGAAAAATGTGTCTGTCAGCTGTTGACAGAAGGCGTGGATATATTTCTGCTTTGCCACTCAGGACATGTGTTAAAGAAGTGATGGACTGAGTTTATCCTGGCTTTTGATACCTATCTAGGAGTTTCTAAATAGGGACTATAAGTTTCTTCCAGCATAGACTTCTGTATACTTCAAATAACTAGGCTTCCTACTCTGTTGTGATGAAGATCTATACAAGGTCACAGGAGAGGAAGCATAAAACCAAAGAACACCTTGAGGAATAACAAATGAAAATACTTTTTTTCTTTTAATTACTTACACTGAAGTCCAAATTCTACATTTTGTCTCCTAAATAATTATATTCTTTTCTGGTTTCTTGAAACCACATTGAAGAAGGTAGTTGAGCATGGCTTAATTTTTCTGTCTTTTGCTATACTTGAATAAATTGAACTTTTATAGCTAACTTGCATGTCCTTTCCAGAATGCCTTTCCTCTTTTCTTGTTGCCTTCTTTTTTTTAATTATTTTTAATTTCTATTAAATTGGAATAGGTAAAGCAGTGGAATTTCATCTTATTCATTCATGTCTCTCCAGCAGTCTTGAGTTTTCCTTTTATAAGTGAGTTACCTTGAACTTTAAAGGAGGGTAATTGCATGTAAGAGAGATGAAAGAAAATGAAATATTACAATTAAAAGGAAAAATGAGAAAAATGAAGGAGGAAAGTATTGAATGAAGTGAGGAATGGCGAAAGATTTCTGGCTGGCAAAATGGAAACTTCCTTGTCATGCCATGGGGATCACTCACTCATTTTTTCAAGACAAAAAAAAAAGACAATTGATAGGATGAGTTTTAAAAAAAGAACATTAACTTGCTCTTTTATAAGAATTTGTGTGGGTTTTTTGTATTGCAGTACAATATTTTTTTGAAAGGAACTGAGAATTTGTGCTCAAGAATACTGACAATGTTGCTAAAACCTTACTTGTTTTGCAAATTACACCTTAGATATATGTGGAGATGGAAATCCTGAAAATGAAGGAATAATACCTGAATTTTCACACAGAGTCTAATGGTGTAAATTCATTGTTGTATCAACCGCTGTTTATAAACTTGGTAAAAGCTTTTGGAACTGGTAGTTGAATTAAATTTCTTTTTTTAAAAAACCTTTAATTTACAAGATAGTATAAAGTCTTTATCTCTTGAGGCAGAGCCATTAAATCATTTTCAGACATGGTTTTGTTAAGCAAATAGTTCTAATCAGTGACATAGTTCATTGTATGAATAAGCACAGTTTCTAGACATCTTACATTCAGAACTTTGACAAATAATATTTAGCCAAGGTATATAGTGTTTGTGACTATATGGCAATGGGATACCTTGGACCTTTCATGGGATTGTGTGTGTGTTTAGAGTGTGAGATAAAACAAGTATAAGTGAATAATTTTATTTTTGTTATAACATATCTATGGTAACTGAAATCAGTTGCTAAAATTTCACTTAGTCTTTCTTTCATTTGCATGTTTGTACAGTAACAAATGTGCAGTTTTTGTTTGCAATGGTGACTCACATGTATTACACTTAACAGTAGAATGTCTTTGGCTCCTAGGAGACAAAATAGCAAAAAGGAAAGAAGGCAAGTGAGCACAGAGGGAAAGGGGATGTGTTTTGCTTCGTGTAGAGAGTAGGTATCGTGTTTGCTATCCTGACATGTTTTTTTTTACTAGAGTTTGCTATTTTTTCAGGTGCAATTAAAACCCAGTATTTCAAGTCAATATGTAATTCGTACACAACCAACAAACACCTGTCTGTCTACTCTTGAATGTGCAGCTGTTGCTCTTTCTATCATGGAAAAAAATAAGAGTATACAAGAGGTATGTAACTTTGAATACTTGAATTTTTCTTTTATGAATGGTAGAGGTGCCGTGAAAGTACTTAGCTGTTAACGTAATGTGACAACTAAAATCTTAATGACATTTGTAATGGTTTTGTTTCATAGCAAACTAAAACAAGAGTGCCCCAATGGAAACCATTTTTCTTCAGATATTTATTAACTCTAGCATGTTCAGATTGCTGTGACTCTTTCATGTTGTGCTCCAAAAGTGAACACAACAAGGTGGTCTTTGACTCTCAAACACATGATTCATTTTGTGATAAGACATTGAGTATGTTACTGCATGAAGAAAAAGTAAGTTGTTTTCTGCAAAAACTAGACAGCAGAGATGATCTGAATACTCCCTCACAACTGTCTTGAAGATTAAATGCTTTTTAAAGCTAGGTCCCCTATCTCCTGCACTCCTCAGCCATGGAATGCAACCCACTGGGTTATGTCTGCCTGCCAGCCAGTTCACAACTCCTACATGTCACTGGAGGAATTTGGGACTTAATAGTTCTTCAGTTTAAGTTTGTCCCAGGTCAAAGAATACTAATTGGACATTAGCCTTTCCTTTTGAGTTTTGATCCCACTAGTCTGTGATGGAGGAGGTCATTAAGAAAATGTCCTTATTGTTGCTGACCTTAGTAATATCAATTTAATAAGCCCTCTGAAAAACACCTACAAGTAGTTTTGCACCACAGAGCAAGATCTGCAATTCAACTGTGTACTGAGAATGTAATAGAGAATGGTCTGTGAAAAAGAGATTTAAATCTCATCCATGTATTCACTACATACTAGTGTATTTCCTGGAGTGCTCCTACCGCTTTCCATCTGCTAGTTAATATTTTGATACTCAACCTCTGCCTACTGAAAAAGGTTCCCAGGTCAAAAATGGCTCCTGCTGTTGGCATAATATATAGTATGCCACTTCCATGTCTGCCTCTGTGACACTAGACTCACCTTAACATTAAATCAATTGGATTTAAACCCAGACTTTGACAAAGTGTGTGGGCACACAAGAAAATATGGCTCAGAAATTGCAACTCCATGTAAGGAGCATTTTCAAAAAACTTGTATCTATATGTGGGGTTTTATATTTACCTTTTTCTTTGTTGTGCTAGCACAACATATTTTTCCTTCATGAGGACTTCTGTCTGTAGTGAATATTTAGTTAATGTCTGTAGTTACCAATCCTGTATTCTGATTCACCCCTACCACTTGGTCCAGCCAACTTTTCAAAGCTACTGTTTTCTCTAAGCACTACACTAGCCAAGAGCTGCATTCATACATTTTTTTATACCCTCTCTGAACTGAGTGCTATTCTCAGTATATAAGATGGTGAACTGAAGTTGAGAGCCATAGAAGTTAAAAGTGGGCACTTGGTTTGATGCCCAGTGTGTAATTTGATTTTCCTGTGTGCTCATAAGAGTTGTATTTTTCTCAGTAGAATCTCAGCTCCTGCTGCCTGCACTTACATATGTGATTGCTTTACACATCTGCATGAAGCCCCTGTGACTCAGTCAGGCAACCAGAAAATGAAGAGTCTACAATTAGGAACCACTTGAGATGAATTTGGTTTGTGAGGCTTCGTTAGTCCTACACAATACCTCTGGGCGGAAGCGTGGACACAGATGAGCCTCCAGAATAGCAGTCGGGCTGCCTTGATCTCTCTTTCTAAAACCCTGCCTCAAGGGATTTTTGTGCAAGCACAAACAGCTTGGTTATTGTGACTTATTTTATTGCAGCTTGTTGACTGAGCCACAGTAATTGATTGTAGTCCATTGCTAAGGTCAAGTCAAAGCCGTAACTTATAGTAATGTGGCTGGGGCTGAAGTCAGGATTGAGTTCCAGCAAAGGAGTGAGGGATGGCACCAGGTAGGTGGGTCTATGACTTCTCTGTGGTTCTTTTCAGTACATCTTTTATTCAGCGGCGCCCTCTGTGTCTCCAAAGGTTATATTTTAACAACATTTATCACCCAAATTGTATTTTATTAGCATTTTTAAGTAGTCAGTGAAGAAAACCCTCTGGAATAGTTGATGTCTCTAAAATATCTTACTAAAAGCTTGGTTTTTTTGTCCCCCACCCTGTTATCTTTCTGCAGACTATACTCCATCCTCTGCAAGCTTTATGCTCTTTCCAACTTCAGCATGGTGCCCAGATCCATCACAGCAAGGAACATCTTCTCAAAAATGGCTTATATGACAAGCCCATGCCAAAGAATAAACGCAAACTCAGAAGAATGGAGCTTTTGGTGAATAATGTTAAAATATAAGAAAACTGTACTGACAGTACAGTGGGATTTATTTGCAGCTAGCAAATGAAAATTAATCTGGATTTGATCCAAACAATTGACTATACTGTAATAAAACAACTTTTGGGCCCTTCTTAGGCAAGAGTTTATCTACCAATTTGACAAACAGTAATGGACAAGCTTTTTCATTTTTGCAGTAGGCCAGGTGCCTTTGTTCGGATGATAGAAGAGCATTCTCATTTCCTGTAGAGAAGAGGAAGAAAACTGAACATAATTTAGACTTATGTTATTGCTTGGGTGTCAAATAAGATCCTCAGTATGACTGGATGAATTTATTTTGGAGAGGCTTTTATCAGTACAAAAAGACAAGAAAAATGAATATGAATGTGATGGAATTGTAAGGCTTCAGCAGTTAGAATTATATTGAATTTCTACTGAGCTTTTTATCCTCAGTATCTAATTACAGTAGGCTTTCAAACCATAATTGCTTATATTACTTAGTTCAGTTGAACATAAGGCATGTTATTTGGATAGTTCTTTCTGTCTTTGTGATTTTTATTGTTTGTATTATTAGAACTCCTTTTTGTAAATTTACATATATTTTACAATGCAGTCAGGTTTAGTTTCTTTCAGACTTAATTTTTAAATTAAGTCTCCGTATGTTTTTATGAGAAACCGAACAATTCTGACTTACAAAAAGAAAAGTAGAAAAATGATTTTTGGAATTATAACTCAGGTGCTTTTCTTTCACTTGAGCAAAAGCTAGTCTTCTGCACATGGGAAGAGCTCATAAATACATCATACCCAGACCCTGACATACAATGATTATGCTACTAAAGGAATTAAACAAGCCTGGTGTAAACTGCTCTGTGAGAAGTATGATGCAATGACAAATGATTATGTCTGGTTACAACCACCTAACGTGATTACAGGTCCTCTAGACTTCATGTGTTTAGTTTTTCACTTCTAACGTGTGTTTAGTTTTTCACTTAAACTGTATTTCTTTCTAATGGGAGTTGGTGGAAGCGGAAGAATTGGGTGTTTTTACAAGCTTTCTGAAATAATATTGTATGATCTGGAGGGAAAAGTAAAGTGAAATAAAGGTTCTGATAATCCTTTCTTCTAGATAAATGCCTCGTGTATTTAAGAGATTAAAATGCTTAATGTTTGTCTTTACTGTCAGATCCACTCTAGGTAACAACATGAATCTAATTGGGTACTAATTAGGCTTAGAAAAAGATATTTTGTCTTTAATTTATGAGCTGTAACACAAGAAATTACAGAAGCGGGGGGGATGTGCAAACACAACTAACCAATATTTTAACTGAAAGCTTTTCTGCAATTAACAAGAGAGGTCAAAATTAGGTCAGAGATTAGCTAAGAAGTTTTAGTTAACCCTGAGCCCTTTAGTGACCTTTTGTTTAGGCATGGATAAACAATATAATTTGTCTGGCTATGCTAGCAAAGCTTACATAACCTTTTTCTCTTCTCCCAGTCTAGATAAATCTGGTATCTGTCGCTAAATTCGGCAAAGCAGAATTAGTTTTGACAAATCTGAAGCAAACCAGTCTCATATGATTAATGATGGTATAGATGCACTTTTGTTCACATTGCAACAGAGAAAGGGCATGTTTATTCCTGTAGCACACCCGTCTCCAGGCTAACTTGGAGTCTGAAGTTGCAATCTTGTGCAATTTGCGTGTGCAGCCTCGTGTGTGTTGCTGCCTCCAGTTCTGGGGTTGGTATGGATCCTGCTGGGCTGGGAATCTTCCTTCCCTGTGCTTTGGGACATTGTCAATAATTCCTTGAGGAAACATGGGTATCAATTAAGTTTTATTGTTAATGTCATATTTACATGTATGGATGATGTCCACATTTAGTGTTGTACATGTTAATTTAATTTACGTTATTTTCAATTAATCTAAAACAGTAGTGTTTCTTTTGACCTACATAGTGAAGATTATTTTCCTAGGCAGAAGATTAAGTGTGTCTTTACATAATATGTGAGTATATATTATAGAGAACAGAAAGAAATTTGTATTACAGCCTGGGATTCATAGCCATCTGCAAAATGCCTTAGAATTACAGGATCAGAGAAATAGTTGCCTTAATTGAGTTATAATCCTACATTAAATACTCTTGTGCATGCAATCTGTGCAGAGTTTTCATGTTTTTCAGCAAAGGACAAATTCTGCACAGCTTACAGTAACCACTTTTTAGCTTTGTTGATTCCTCTTGTTCTTTTAATTTTGCTCCTGTGGATAACAGGATTTGTAGGATCTCATGCTGGATACATGGAAGCCTTTAATTGCTAATTTCCTGTGTTGTACAATACTAGATCAATCAATATGCAGCAGTTGCTGAAGAAATTAAAACCAATTCATTGCAAACCTCCAGGCATTTTATTTTTTGAATTTTTTGTATGTCCCAGCTCAGCTATAACGTAGTGAACATTTAGTTTCAGCACAGCAGTCACATGAAGTTCAGTTTCAGATTTGTTTGAAGCTATTAAACACAAACCAAAATACTTCAAAAAACTTTTTTGGGTAGAATTTACGTGATTTAAAAAATACACTCAGTGTAAGAGGAACAATTTAGAAAGTTTGTTTTCAGGTCTTTTGGATTCAGTATTTGCTTGTAAATACATTACCTCAAAGAAATGAGTACTCTGAAGTCCAAACTCTTTTGACAGAAGCTGTGTGTGATCAGGTAGCATTCTTTATAAGCAGTTTCATTAGAATAAATTTAATTTGCAATTTTACTTTGCTGTAATGGTAAAACCATTTCATTTTTCACTTACCGAAAGATTAACGAGTGAAACCCAACAGTCTAACAAGATATTGATTAAAAAGGAAGGAATGTGTTTGCTTCTACTGTTTGGTCCTTTGTCCTTGTCCACTTTGTGCTTCCCAATATTGCTACCAAAATAAAATCTGCCTTCTGTGTGCCCCAATATCATGTATTGGGAAACTGGTGACATGGATAGCAGGCTTTTGAGCAGATAAAAGTATTTTTCAAAGATGAGTGCTGTTAATTCACTATATTTTCGTAATCTGTAAGACAAAGTCTCTGAAAAAAGATGAAGCTGGAAATCTTTTAAATAGGAACACAAAGCACCCCTCTGCTTTTGTTTAGGAAGCTTTCATATTAAAGAGACTCTCAGGACAAACACAAATGTATTTTTCTTCAAGATTCTACTTTTGTTTCTTCATAACCCCATACTACCAATAAATTACTCTTTTATTAGTTTTCCTTGAGATAAAAAGAAAACTTTTCCACTGACTTCAAAAGAGGCAAAAATTATTTTAAGGCAAAGGGTTTTCTTCTCAACTGCTACATTAGATAAAAAATTGCTTATTCTGCATTATTTTCTACAACTTCCCTGCTTGTTTTGAAATTTAATTAAAAACTGAACTTTTAGAAAGAGATAGCGGTTCATGCTTTTTTCATGATGTTTGTGTGCTTTATGTCCTATATACATGAATGCACATAAATTATATATTTGTTTCTGCCTCAAAACAATAAAATACCTAATTTACTGTGGTATGTTCCACTACATTTGTACAGAACTGAATTTTTTCACATGTGCTGATATTACAGAACCTAGTGCTTTTTTGTGCCTTTTTAACACCATTCAATCAGTTAATGAAGAAATGTGGCTTTGCTTATGCTGTTTAAAAAAAAAGGATTCCTCTATTATCCATTCAAACCTGCAGGAAGACTAAATTGCTGACACAGTTTCTCAAGCATTTCAGTTTCAGAGCTGTCTTCTCTCTTTCTGCTGCGCTGGATGACTCCAGTTTGGTACCACACAGACATGCACATCTTCCCACACTGAAACATCACCCAAGTGCTGCATCTCCAGCTCCGTGCCTTAGCAGGTGCAGTGAGATAAACATTCTGTTTCTCATCCACTGTTTGTCCATCCTCAAATTGCTATACTCAAAAAACAAAGCAAAACTCCAAACAACAGAACTGTTTCTGTTCTTATGCAGCCATTTATTATCTCCCTTCTACAGAACTTGCACTTCAGGGACTTCTGTATTGCTTTGGTTACAAGGTTTGTTCCTTGTACTCCAATTCAATCCTTTGAGAATCCCAGCCCTGAGAACTGCTGCTTTTGTCTCGTAGGGACAGATAACAGGGGGAGAGTCTGTGTTTTAAGAAGTGAATAAGAGACTATTGTCGTTTAACCCCAGCCCCAGGCAGCCAAGCCCCAGGCAGCCACTCATTCAGTCCCCCACCAGCAGGGCCGAGAAGATACTTGGAATAGTAAAAGTGAAAAAACTCTTGGATTGAGATAAAGATGGTTAAACAGGAAAAGGAAAAGTGCACACAAGCAAAGCAGAACAAGAAATTAATTCACTCCTTCCCATGGGCAGACAAGTGTTCAGCCATCCCCAGGAGAGCTGGGCCCATAACATGTAACAGTGACTTGGGAAGACAAATGACATCACTCTGAGCATCCCTCTCTTCCTTCCAGCAGCTTTATGTGTTGAGCATGACACCATGCGGTCTGGAATGTCCCCTTGGTCAGTTGGGGTCACCTGTCCCATCTTTGTCTCCTCCCAACCTCCCAGGCACCCCCAACTGCCTCACCAGCATGGTAGCATGAACAGAAAAGGCCTTGGCTTTCTGTAAGCCCTGCTCACCACCAACAAAAACATCTGTATTATCAACCCTGTGTCCAGCACAAATCCAAAATGCAGACCCATATTTGCCACTTGGGAAGAAAATTACCACAGCCAAAACAAATACAGAGACTTAGATAAAAGTTTCTGTTGCTAGGGTATGTCTTCTATAAAACTTGGTACTTGTCACTGTGGCTTGATGTTCACATAATACCAGGATTGTCCTAACTGTTTATGAAGTATATCCTAGAGCAGCTGCATTGTTTTAGTGGTTTAAGAGCCATTAAATATCTCTTTGACGCCCTTTGTATTTCCTAAAAGATGCTAACTACTTTTCTACATGAGAAGGTACTTCTATCACTAAGCAGTGGAAGAATTGCTGTACCTGTGAGACAGCAATGCTTGCAGTACAGCTATGGCTTAGGTTGAAGTTCATACATCACTTAGTCTGGTTGTACCATGAATACTGCACATTTTCTGTCCTGGAGCTAAGAGGCAGCAGATGCTGTTGAACGTAGGCTTGAACTGTTCCCTCTGCCAATGAAGCCTCAACAGCTGTAACAGAAAGATTCTTTTGGACTTGAATACTAGGATTTGTTCTCAATAAAGAGAGCTTTCAAAGAGTATATACAAAAATTTTAACGCACATGAAGACACACCTACTCGATGTGTTAGTGCAAGAGAACAGCAAAAAATATTGGCAAATTAATAATATGTAAACCATTTACTGTTTGTATAAATGCATGTAAGTATAAAAAAATGTGTTTACAAAATACGAGTTATTATTAGAATTTTATCACCATTTTTAAAGGTGCTTTAAAAGGAAAATTTAATTTCTGTGAAAGAAAAGTCTTGCTTCTAGTTACCTGTTTTCCTTTTATTGCTGAAAGACTTACATATAAAATGTGTAGATAAAAGTAACAATACATTTCTAGTGGGATTTTTGTATGTTCTTTTTAAAGATATTTTAAGGTTGGTATATTGAGAAATGGGTCATATACTGGTAGTGATTAAGCATTTGCAGAATTGAGGTCACATACATTACATTTGATTTTTGTTCCATAATTACCAGCAGAAGGCAATGAGGAAAAAATTATACTGTTCTATATTAATGTTTCAGCTTGTGGTGCTTTATTATACTTGAAGTAATCCTTTAAAGGATTTTAAGTTCATCCAAAATCAAGTTCCCTATTTTTTCAGGGATTAGATAGGATGTCTTCGGTCAGTGCTAGATGTGCTGGTGTATGCCAAGTGTGGAGTCAGTATTGTGGAGAATACTAGGTCTAGATGAAACTGTCATTCATGTAATTTTCCCTAGAAAGATTATGTGGATTTTCTTTTTCACAGCAAATGAAAGTCCACAGAGTAGTGTCCATTTCTGGTTTAGTTTCTTGATTTCATTTTCATGGCAGTGTAGTAGAGCTATAAACGACTGGACTCTTACTGGTCATTCTGTTTCATTCTGAAATGTATGAGTAATGGATTTGTTAATGAAAAGTGCTGGTAGTCAGGTATTTGCCAAAAAAATTGAACAGCTATGGTCTGTGGCCCTTGCCTTATTGTCTTTCTGTTCTTCTTTGAGCAGGCATTTGTAGTAGATAAAATATGTACTTCAGTTATCTTGAAAAGGTTGTGAGATTCTTGTTCTCTTGGCTTTGTTCACCTGTCTCCCCCCAGACAGACAGCAGTTATCCCCTCTGGGATTCGAGGCACTTGCCTCCCTGTGATCAGTAAGAGCTTCTTTAGCTGAGCCGGCTGAACCTACACCTCTGCCTGCATAACTAAATCCTCCCTGCCTCTCTGTTCCGACAGCAGTCATGTTTCCTTTTGACCCTGTCGTCACTGTGGAATCGCAGATGATATTTTGCAGGGCTATTCTGGCACTGTCAGGGCACTTCGTGCTTTTGATATGAGAAAGCAGAACACTGGGAACATCAGTTTCTGTTGCAGTTACTGTTTACTAGGGATTTATCTGAAATGGAAAAAATAAAATGTCAGTATTGTCTGATAATAAAGGGCAAAATATGAAAGCAAACTTTTAAGAGCCAGATTTTACACTTTACCTAAAAGCTCCTAACAGGAGGTCCTTACTTATGTGCCCTTCACAAGATGCAAAGAAAACCACAGCTCTTCTGTTCCAGGGAATAGAACAGAATTGTTCTGTCTTTCTATCTCTAGAGACATGTATCACTTCAAAGATGGGGGAAAGGGGCATGACTGTTGTGTAGCTCCAAACTGTAATGCTGAATATGACTGCTATGAAAGTGAATCTGTGCCTGGATGCAGCCTCTTCTTTAGGATGTGTCCTCTTTAAAGTTTTTAAGGACATCAAGAGAAATGTAAGTGTACTGAAAAATCAAACAACAAACATTCACTTTTTTGTCAGCATTGTTGACCTCAGACATAAATTGCTCAAAATTATTGTTGTTTTCACAGTGTGTGTATATAAGAAGATGGTACTAATTCAAAGTGATGATATATTTTGAGCACAGGGAATTAGTTTCTGATTCTGTTTTTAAGAGCAGTTCTAAAATGCAGGAGCACAGGAGAAACTATTAGAGGAATTGAATTAGATGTGGAAAGCTGCATGAATTATGGAATCAGAGATTTTTTGACTTAATTTGCATCTGCTCTGACGTCCTAGCACTCTGAAGTCAGAAAAAATTGTAATGTGACTTTGATAACCTTTCCGATTACTAACTCAGTCTTAATCTTTGTATTCTGTTGAAATATTTTTTTTTTAAAATGGGTCCTGTGCTGCCCTTTCCAGAGGTATGAACTTTTCCTTTGTGAGGTTTTGGATTATATTCTAGTGATTTGGATTAAATTCCCTGCAAGTTTTACAGTTAACAGATTTTTACAGTTTACAGATGCTTTTTGCCTGTAAAATACTGATTATATTTTGTCCCTAAAATCACAGAGGCAACCAGGGAAGATGGAAACCTAGTTGCACCCTGTATATTTTCAGCTTTCATGATGAAATATCATCCTCCTGAAATAATTGTACAAGGTGTGTCTATTCAATACCAACAATCATTTCCATTGTGAGTTCATCTAAAGTTACAATCATATCAGTGCCTTTATCTTGAGACAATTACTAGTTCCTAAAAGTAGATGTTTGGCAAGCATGCCAAGGTTATGCCAAACTTTATTTATATCAAAATGTTACTAATATCTACCTACTTGCATTTCTTCAGGGATTCTTAGGAACCTTGTCATCTGCACAACAGATTTTCCATCTTTCAGTCCTAGGTGCTATTTCTGATGTGTGGCAGGTAATGCACAATTGTGAATAAATGCTTCATACACTACTTCTTTCTTTGGGGAGAAATGCAATGCTTTTGATTAACAATAGAACTTAATAAAGGGGAAGAAATAAAATTTGACAGGGGTGTTCTGTTGAGTGATTCTTCCAGTTAAGTTGATGATTTCTACAGGGGCATGCTTAATGAATAATTCAGGTAAGATAGAAGCAAGTGCTTTGCTGGCCAATGACTCAATGAGGAAATAATGTTGGAACCAAGGCATCCTATGTAAAATGCATGATACACTTAATGCTTATGTTTAAGTATTAATAAGTTTTGTCCTATAGGATATCCAGGGTGCAGTAGGGTTGAAGTCCAAACAGGATTCGTGTATATCACTCCTGAAGCTGTCACAAATGCTCTGTTTTAAAATGACACCAAGTGGAGGGTCACTGTTATTTAATGTAGCAGCAGGCTCCGGTTCTCAGGCAAGCTGGACTGGTTTTCAAAAGAGAGCCTGGTGACAAAATTTTACAGATGGCTATGGAAGCTATAGTGAGGAAGCAGGTACTCTGCTATGTTGCTCTGCTTCCTGAAGAGTTAAATTTCTTTGAGTAAATAATCTGAACAGCAACACAAGCAGACTTTAATAGAAACATCTTTTAAAAATGATCTATGGTAGCTCATGTAAGAAATGCACTGTAAATACCAACTGTTGTGTTTTAATTTCCATATTCATTAAGCAAATATATTTGTTGTGCAAATATGCCTTGTTGTGAATGCAGCCAGTAGATGCTGGAGTTACACAGAGGATAATGACTTTTATTTAAGAATATTTGAAGACTTAAAGAGGTTTCTAAATTTCTGCATTTCCACTTTGGCACCAAACTTGCTTGCTTTATGCTTAAAAGGAGTTTTTGAAAAGCTAATGGATTGATTGTGCCATTCCTATTTCTTTGTTTCATTTGTTTGGTAAGGCTGGAGTTCATGCTGCAGCAACTGTGTGTGTTGGAGGCCTCCCTGAGGAATGTACAGCTGGAGAGTGTGCCTTACCTTCAATGTGGCATTGCACCCTGGCATAAGGACTTCACTGCAGCATGTAAAATTTGTTTAAACATCCCAGAGCTGAAAATGTGTCATAATGTGCAGTGGCATTCAAAAGCTCACTGCAGTATCTGGAAAGCTCCTGCAGAAGTTCTTTTCCCCTTCTTAGCTATGTTATTCCTGAGGTCCTGCCACCATCACTGCCAGCTTCAGTTTTGGCCAGCAGGGTGTCTCTCTTGGAGCCAGCTGGAACTGACCCTCTCTGACATGGGGGAAGCTTCTGGCACCTTCCTATAGAAGCCAACCCTGCAGCCTCTCACTTTTCCCCCTTAAGCTTGCCCCAGAACTGCAGTTCTGTGGACTTGCACTTCTGACAGCGCAGCTGCAGGACAAGGTTCCCTGGCCCAGAGCAGCACACACATGACACAAACTGCAGCTTTATGGAGTGCAGGGACAGCTGAAAAATGACAGCTGTGGTGGCATTCAGGCCACCCGTGGTGTCTTTGTTCTGCAAGAACAGTGGATAAACCCTTACTCAAAGTGGCCCACAGCTGCTCTAGCAAAGATTCCATGCTTAGTACTGGAAGACAAAAAATACCCAAGACCCTGGAACCATGTCATCTGACCCAAGGGAAAAAACCTTTCTGATTGCAGAGACAGGGCACCAGTGGTGGTGTGGTGCTGCAAGAGCAGCAGGCAGGAAATTGCCCACAAAGGCCATGAACCCACATGCTTAATGCTCCAGAGGAAAGAGAAAAATTCCTGGCAACTGGTGCCAATTCACCTCAAGGCAAAATTCCTTCCTAACATCAGAGCTGCCCTTTCCCTGAGCATGTGAGCAAGACCTGACCAGGAGCTTCTCCTGCTGAGCCACAGCAGCCAGTTAGCTCATGAGCTGAGGACAATGTTGCCTGTGCTCTCAGCCTGGAGGAGTCCAGCAGAGCCCTTCTTCCCCATCAGGACCTCGGGAGAACCCCTCAGCACAGGGCTGGGCACTCCTGCCAGGCACACTCCCTTCCCCATGGCTCCTGTGAGCAGAGGACATCACCCAGGACTTGTGAACTCTCAGTCCTTGCAGTCATCTCCTGCTCATAAAGCTCAGGAGTGGAGAAACACCCTGTCCAGCCTGGTACCTCTGGAGAATCAGCTTCTCAAACAATGGCCATGGCTTCTGCAGGACAGGGCAGGCAGTGCCTTGTGCACATGGAGGGGTGCTATACTTCAGCGCAATGCTTCAAGCAACTGACCGTGGCACATTCAAGACCGACATGAGAAGTATGTGGAACTGTTGGAGTGAGTCCAGAGGAGCAACATGAGGATTATTGGAAGGCTGGAGCACCTCTGCTATAAAGACAGACTGAGAGTTGGGGTTGTTCAGCCTTAGGAGGCAAACCTTCAAGTACCTGAAATGGGCCTACAACAGCAGGCAATAACCTGGAAAAGCCTGACAGCATCAGGCACTGCACCAGGCACAGCATCACCAGCTGGGTGAGGGACAGGATTGTCCCACTCTACTCTGCACTGGGGATGCCTCACCCTGAGTGCTGGGGGCAGTTCTGGGTGCCACAATGTAAGAAAGACATTGAACTGTTAGAGAGTCTGGAGAAGTGTATGATTGTGAAAATCTTGAGGGCAAGACTTACAAGGAGGAGCTGGGGTCACTTGGCATGCTCCGCCTGGAGAAGGCTGCAGGGAGATTTCATTGTGATTTACAACTTTTGCAAGGGGGGCAGTGGAGGGGAGGTGCTAATCTCCCCTATCTGATGACCAGTGATACGAGAGAAGGACATGGAATGAAGCTGCAGACTGGACTTTAGGAGAAGGTCCTTCACTGAGAAGGTGGTTGGTCACAGGAACAGGGAAGTGGTCATCATGTCACCAAGCCTGACAGAGTTCAAGGAGAGTCTGGATAACACAGTTACGTGGTTTAGTTTTAGGAAGTCCTGCAAAGACCACCTATTTGGACCCAATGATCCTTAAGGGTCCCTTCCAACTTGAGATACACTACAGTTACATTATTGTACTACTCATCAGAGGTAGTTGGTTGAAATATCACTATACACTATTTCCCCACTACTTGGCAATGTAACAGCTTTCTGTTTTGAAACAAGTTGACAATTTCTACTTGGCAGCTTTTGTTAGGAATAGAATTAATTGTGTATAGCTCTTGCATACTGTCCTTGTCTTTTGCAGTGTGCCTTCTAGGATATAATGGGTTTAATTAAACCTACTCATTTGACAAAACATATTTTAATGATGCTCTGTAATGCCGGAGATTTTGCATTTAATGGCACTTAGAGCATATTGACACACAAAACAGTTGTGACATGTTTATATTTCAGTGTTCCTGGAATGAAAACTGTGTTTTAATAAAAAATGACACAGTATTTGTGATACATAGGTAATTGATTCTTAAGGATGACATCATTTCAGGAAAATAGATGTGCTCACTCTGAAATGTAAGGACAGTTTGGGAAAGATTATCTGTACTTCATGCTCCCTGTGGCTTTTGATTTCCTTTCAGTTAATTAACTTTAAAAATAGTAATTCCAGATAGCAAGTGAGATTCAACTGCAGCAAATAAAACCTTGGAAATATGGGTTAAACCAAAATAGGTCAATATATTTCAGTCTTTAAATCTCAAATTGTACCTGGTTGTGTTGGGGTACCTTGTGCAGGGCCAGAAGTTGGACTCAATGATCCTGGTGTTTCCTGTCCAGCTCAGCATATTCTATAATTCTATGATTGCATGATTTTTAGTTAATGATGTAGACAAAAATATTTCAGGAAATATTGTAGAGTAGTAGTATTTTTTGATGAGTGAGGCGCAGTAACTGGTCATGCATGCACAAGCTGCAACGTAGAGTAGTTAATGTTAAACATGGTTACAGTGTTTTCATCCTGTGGTTGTGCTTTTCAACTCAGTGAGTTGTCCAGATAGCCTCAAATGCTCAGTGGAGCAGCCTTTAAGCTTGTTCCTGCAAAAGTACAACAAGCTAATTCCAGCATTAAAAACTGGTGTTTTTACTGGTGCCTTTTCCTGTTCTCTTAATAGATTTTTATCTCCCTGTGGAACAGAAATCAGGTCTGCAGTCTTGCTAGAGGTTTATCACTCAAACCACAATTTATCCTTGGCAAAATTTTAATTCTCATAAGTTGCAAACGTAGTTTATGCTTTACAAACATGTGAGATACTACAGACAGCCCTTCAGGAGCACTTGGATTTTGCAACTCTTTGATATTCCTTTGTTGTCTTTTCCTTGATTTTTGACATCTGCTTTATGCTAGGAATTACATTCTATCCTCCTTTGTGTGTCTCTTGACTTGTCCTCTTCCCAAATTGGAGCATATGCCAACCCACCTCTCCGAAAGGCTGCATTTAAATATCTTTCCTTTAGCTTTTGTCTGACAAATTGCCAAAAAAGAGAATATCAGTTTTCCCCAACTAATAAATTAACAGATTCATTCTCTTTTTTTTTAATATGCCTAGTTTTCAATTGGACAGGCTTGAGAATGACTTCTCTGAGTCTCTGTAGTTTAATTGCATGTAAATTAATTCTTTCATTTGCCTGACTCTGCTGACCACTTTCTATTAACGTTGCTTTCAAAGATCTATGTTCTTTGCTCCAAAGACTTCATATCTCAAAAAAGGATTACAATATTTTCTGGTTCATAAGACTTTATCTTAAACGAAAACTACAAAATACAATTGATGCTGCCATGGCATCAGTTTTGTATAAACTGCTATGTTTTAAATTTGCTCTTCAGGAAGTTCTCCATAATTTTCCCATCTGGGACCTCTTTGACCTTCATATATCTTAACTGACAATTTATCAGAGGATAATTTTCTATATAGCACTTACCAGACTGCAAAATACAAGAGCCAGCTCCAAGTTTGTGAAGTGCACTATAGATGACGCCTGTGGGTGAGTGTGTAAGGTCATGTTAGTGCTGTTTTGTCTTCTCATGTAAACCATGTCCCCTGGTTATCTGTACACAGCAGGCCTTGCCTTTGGGTTGTGCTGCTTCCCTTGGTGAGGAAGCTCAAGCATTGGACACAAGCTCTACACAAGCTGGAAACAAACCTTTCCTTTCCCAGTGGGACAAACTGGTGTGTTCTGCAGGAGCCCAAATCTGCCATGGCGCAGATGCAGTGTGTGCACAGTGCTCTGTGCACTTAGGCATGGAGGTGTAGACATTCACCAAAGCCTTGCAGAGGCTGTTGTGTCTGATCAGTCTGGTCAGAGGAAGCCTCAGCCCTTCTGGTGTCACCTCCCTGAGCTCAGTGAGCTCTGTGCAAAGCACAACTGCTGTCATAGGAAATACCTGATCCTGCTGACATGTGCCACAGGACCCAGGTACTGGCAGGCACAAACGGTGTGTGAGGACAACAACTTCTCCTCTCCCCCTAATTTTCCTCCTGCATCTTTGTAAAACCTCTTTGACAATGACACAAAACACTGTGATGGCCAGAGGAAAGACATTTTAAGACATTCTCTGGAACACAATTTCATTTTAAATAAAATCTTACTGCATCAGAAGTGATTGTAGTGTCCCCAAACCAATGTTGTTCCTTCCTTGGTAAGGAGTTTAAACACAGATAATATTTAGTAATGAATGAAGATGTATTTCTTTTTCTAGTTTGCTTTAGTGTTCGTTAACATTCTGCCTGGTACAAACATACCATCTTTCATTAAAAGGAAACTTGGACTCTGATTTCTGAAGGATCCCAAGGGAAACTCATACTTTTGAACACTAATCCTACTAAAAGTAATGTAAACTAGTAATTTGATTTAATTTGTAGCTGTGGGTAATAGGCATGCAACCTTCTGATGTTTGCTTAGTTTTTGTTGATGTTATCGTATAAGCAATTTTTCAGATGAATGGAAATATTTATGTAAAATTTGACCATGCATGACAGCACTAATGTTATCAGACTGGTGCATTAAACTATGTAGGAGTTAGCTCAACAGAAGGTTTAAAATTTGTTAAAAGTCCCTCAGACCCGTCAGTGGATCTGTCTAAAACTAAATGGACCTCTAGACTGTACTAAATTGGATCAACAGGAGATGTAAAGTCTACTTATTTTCCCTTTTTCTCTATTTGCTTCTAAAATGTTTCTCTTTGTGGTAGTTCATGAATGTAATAGGCTCTTGTCAGTGACTAAAGGAATTCCATTTTCCTTGGCTTTTTTCTGTAGATCTAGATGGCCTTAAGTGGCAACATAAAGTATTGTTTTAATACTCTTTGGAAGCTGTGGCTGCTTGCTTCTGGATGTACGTGAGCACTTGAAGTATTGTTTAAAAAACTAGGGTTCATGGTGTGTATTTTAAGTGTGCTGCTCTTAGGAATGTTGAAACTAAATTTTGATTTTTCAAATGAGTTGGCTGTTGGTAAAAGGAGAGAGAAATAGCAAATAAATTGATTTGCCTCTTAGGGAATGACTCTTGTGTGGTGAGAGAATGCACTGTTTTGTCTAGAAATAGCAATATGACACTGGGGGCAGAGGGGTGGTTGAGAAGCAAAATCAGTTCAAGGGAAATGTGTTAGTGAGGCATCAATAAATGTGCAGCTGGGAGGGAAGGAAAGTAGCTAGAAAATTTCCCAGGAAAAGAGAGAACATTGAAATAATGTTGTTAGAGGTTTAGAGAGAGAAAGTACTAATATAAGAATGGGAACCTGAATGAATTCGGAACTTGATGTTCTAAATTGTATGGTGTATTTGCATATGTAAAACTGTGTAAACATTTTTGTGTTTGTGTAAAATACTCTGTGTGGTTAGAGAAAGAAAGGGGGAGTGTTTATACTTTCTCTCCAAACTATGCATAAATGAAGGCTAAAATTTGGCTTTGAGTTTTCAAGGATGTTCTTTTCAATCTCTTTCTTGGTCTATAGTTTCTGGTTCAGAAAATTCCCTTTGTAGGAGCTGCACTTTGGTACACTGTTGGATGAACTCTGTTTTTAATATATTTTCAAACGGAATGTATTAGTGAAAGCCCTAGAGAAAGCTTTGTCCAAAGCAGAAACTCCTTGATTTTGTTGTGAATGTATAGGGAGTTATACACAGAAGTAAAATTTTGGAGTTTTTCTCAATTTTTATTCTCTCTCTTTTTAATAATTATTTTTAATGATATCTGTCTTCTTACACTGAAAGTGATATAATAGTGGAGTTTGATAGTTTCTTTCCATTTTCTAGCTTCAGTGAGGTTAGTTGGAGGGGAAGAGAGTCATAGGGCCTTGAGTAAAAGTAAACCTACTGGGCCTTTCATGTCCCGCTACTTTTTTCACTGAACCATGGCCAGAAACCTGTGAGATTTCTTCTGGTTTGGGTTCAGATTTTGTTAGATACCAGCTCTTGCAGGACATTTGGGTGTGCAGGATTCCTCTGAAAATCCAAGTGTCAAAAAGTACTTGCAGCCAGTGAACAGCTCTATTTCAGTTAAAGCTCAGCAGTAGGATCTAAGCTAAAATGCACACATAAATGTCTTGGCCAAAGGAGGGGCCATGAAGCAGCAACAGCAGTTGCAGCTGCTTCTCAGTGTAGAGCAATGTCTGAGACCTTTCCTCTGAAGGCCATTTAAGGTGGGCTCAAAATATATAGGAAATGTGTGGGGAAAAACCCTGTCTTTAAAATCTTGAAGCTGTGTACAGGTTTTTAAAGGGTCTGAATAGTTATGTGGATAATTCACAGAGTCGAGGGGGGAAAACATATCTGTAAGGCTACTTAGGATTTTGAATTATTCTGGGGAATGAATCAGGAAAATTTTTACACCTTAGTATTTCAAGAAAACTAACAATGTTATTTTTTCATGTCTAACAGAAAGAATACATCTTGTCTGAGGAAAGCATTAGGTTTTTTTTACCTCTGTTTATAATTCAATTCTTGTTCTTCACACAAGAGCTGTTTTGCTATAGCAACTTTACTAGCACCCAGTAGAGTTCATATACAGCTTGTAAACAACTTTTTTGTCTTTGTAAACACCTTCAAAGTGAAAATTTGGCATGGTTGGATAGAACTGCACATTGCAGGATCGACCATTAGACCTGAAGACAGACTAATTAGATGTTTGCCTTTTGCTACGTGATATTAAGACTTAAATTCTATCACACCTAAAGTTCATGCAATTCTAGGCATCAGTCAATTAGACAAAGGAAAAACAGGTCAATTTTATTAAACCCCATGACTCAGGCGGTTGATTATACTGAGAAAACCCAGGACTTGGTGCTTTAGTGGAGGGTTTGCTTTTGTAATTGACAAACTGCTGCCTCCTGCTCTGTTGACCTTCACTAATTTGTAGTATTGTCTGTCATTCCTTATCTGCAGTCGAGTGGGGAGGTTCATATGTAAACATCAACATTGTTAAGGTCAGGGGGGACTGCATCTGTCTCTGTAGCCAGTTCATTTTAATTGTGTGTACAGCCAGGCTGCAGGCTTTATGCCACTTGGTTCTGCATATCTGTCTGAAAATCTGCAGCTTTTGTCAGACTGTCACTGTTTTAATAATAATGAAATGAATAATGTAAATAGCTAAGAATCACTTAAAACCTTCTAGAGTGTCTTCTGGTGTAGTGTCTGCACTGCCACAGCACTGCAGGAGGGTGTCATCCCTTGGGAATTGGCTCCTTTCAAAAGGATAAGACACCCTGCTGTGCCCTGGGTGGTGTGGTGGTGGTACTTTCTGCCTTTGGAGTATCAGTGTGGGGTCTGAAACTGAGAAAAAATTGCCCACAACTTTTACTCCAACAGGTTGCATAAATACTCTCATGTATTTCCCAGTGTTTCCCAATATGTCTACATGAAGTGGAAAAGTGTGTAAATTATTTCAACGACCTGGAAAATTTCCAAATTTTTCAGAAAAATGTTTATTTAGTCTTATTATCAATGCAGCATTTACATGTTTGCAATTTTAAAATAGATTGTCAATCCTGTTAGTTAGAAACACCAGGACAAAAGTGCTGCAGGATCGCTTTTGTTTGATGCTTTCTATAACATCGCATTTCTACTGCAGATTTCTTGTCTTTTTCTACATCTTGTCTTTTTATTACCTCTAAATAGTTATGAAGTTTCCTTTCTGTTGTGATATATTCCATATTCTGATGTATTTTACCACAAGCTATTTTTGGAAGCAACCATATTAAATGTTCTTATTTTAATTTCATCTCTTTGTTCAATATAGCGAATTTCCCATTTCAGCAAATGATTCTTCTTCCTTTGATGTTTCTTTCCTTTAGATGTTTGCATCCACTTACTTTCTTTTCCCCTTACTTCACCTTGGCTAAGCTGGCATACATGATAGTCTTTAAGAATTTGTCTCAAATTCGTCCTCAAATTCATCCTCTAGCCTCTTATGCTGATACTGCTTAGCCTAAAGCTATTTTTTTCAGTTGTCTAGCTAAATACCAGAAGTCTTGGTGCTATCACTTTGCTAGCAGATGACTGTTCCTTCTCTGCCCTGTAATGAAATGGAGGACCCATACATAATCTTCTACTTGCCTGCTCTATATTCTTGTGAGCTGTCCCATCAAAGTCTTCATTTAAGTATCAGTATTCTGACTTATTTTGTATGCAGAGATTCTAGTTTGACTTTTTTTTTTCATGTTGATTTGCAATGTAATTTGTTTTTATCCCAAAGCTTCCTTGTTTTTTAAACAGTACATGTATGCATTCATAACCCCCATTGGCATTGTATCAGTCAGGAATAAAATTGATGCATTTTATTCCTCCTAAAGATTATTAATGAGAATACTAAATGAATATGTTCTTTTTCTAGCTGTGATTTGAGCAGAAAGCACAAAAACAAGGGGAATAGATGCTTCAAGGTCTGGTTGTGAAGCAGTTTTGAATGTATGGAAAGAAGATGGGTGCATTAATGAACAATCAGCAGCATTTTTAATGACAGTGACCTACCTGATCCTCCCTCCAGCACTGCTTCTTCAAAATGATCTTCAGAAAACAATGCTAACATGTACAGAATGCTGAGAAGAATTAAAACCCATCCTGCATGTCATGATGACTAATTGAAAGGAACAGCTTGATGAATTTTCTAGTTCAGTAGTCCGGCTTTTGCAAAGAAACTGCATTTCTGAAACACGGCAAGCTGAGACCAAAAAGTTATTGCCTCTAGCAGTGGATCTTTGATCTGGCTCTGACTGATGTTGCATAGTTGTGAATTCCTCAAGGTCATGAAACATCAGTTCTGGGCTGTATTAGTCGCAGATCTGGATGATGAAGCAGAAAAATTATCTGTGTACACATTTAACCCTGCAGCTGTGTTACATTGCGTTTCCTTGAGCACATACTCATGTTTTCTTCTTGCATTGCTTTCTTCAGAGCAGTGCTGTTTGTGTGTTTGGAGCCCTAACCATGGTGTCTCTTCTTCACTCTGACCAAGTGTCACTCCTGCCTACCAAGCAAGTGTAGATGAAAGGAAGGAAACTAATTGGTGCCCTTGGGAAACTGCAGTAGAATACTGTCCTCCTGTGTCAAACTTGTACATTGTAAGAGTGCTAAAAAGGAGAAAGCATTCCAGAGTTCTCTGTGAGCTCAGGAGATGGTGTTAAGATCACCAATGAAGGATGTTGTAAATTCTTTGTGCAGCTAGTGGAGAGAAGGAAAATCCTCAAAAGGTTTGTGTCCTGACAGTTGTGTATAAATTGCTTGTACTTTCTTGGATGTTATTTTTCTACAACAGCCAGATATTTATCTCCCTGCCTTAGTAACATTGCTGTGGTGATGTGCAGATTAAGAGTGAAAGGAAATGAAAGCAAGGTCAGCCCCCAAATGAAAAGCATTCTGTTCCAACAAGCCCTTTTTTTCCCAGACAGAAGGGGAAGCTTTTTTTCCTTTGAACTATGCTTCATCATAGTGACAAGTGACTGAAACACAGAGTGAAGCAGAAAGAGATATGGATAATGGGGTTAGTTCAATCTGGCCTGTATTTCCAAGTTTCGATCAAAAACTGACTAAATAATTTGAGGGGAAGTGGTTTGTTGTTTTGTTTTGTTTAATGTTTAAAAAATAGTAATTACAATTTACGAGAACCTTGTCACAGTACCCTAAACTTAGGAAATATTGTGGCAGATCTGGGTACAGCATTTAGTACAGTTTATAAAGAAATAATACATTATTTATACAGTTCATATAATCAAGAATAATTTCAAAGTGCTTTGCAAATAACTGTGGCTTGTATGCAAACCTAAATAGTGCATGGCATAGGCCAAAAGAGTGCAATACCATCTTTGGAAATCACTTTGGATTTGCTGATAAACAAAATTGCCTTTATTAGATCATGGGGCAAAGGTGGCGGGTAGCTAGGGAAAGAGCTCAGCTGGAATTGGAGGGTCAGGAGTTCCTTGAGAGACTGATATCAGGACTGGGAGGAAGGAATTTGTGAGTGTGGACTAGTGGGGAATAAATATGAGATGGGAATGAAAGGCTGATATTTACTACTAGAAACCTGAGGGCATGTGATGTTGGCGTGAGTAAGCGACTGTGCTCTTCTCAGATAAACCTTCTAAAGCCATTTTTCTGATTCTTATCATGTTGATTTGTTGGTGCTGATTTTCCCATCTTCTCTTATTGCCTAAGATATTCAGAATTTCTGGAGAGAATATTCGTATTTTAACAATCTTTATGTTTTTATGCCAGAGATCCCCAGACTCTTTTACACAAAAGCCAATGCTGAGCATTGGATAAGTCAACATCGTTACTCAGAAAAGAAAAAAGCCACAACGACTGAAAATTTGAAGGGAGATTATGAGTTTAAAAGGGAAACTTCAAACACACAAGCAATTTTTGTTGTAGTGTACTGTTTTCATGTAAGTGTTGTCCGGCTTGGCTGCAAGTCAATGTGATATGGTACAAGGAAATAGTGCTGCATCTTTATAAACCCAATGATTAACCCTACTGCTCTGCTTCTCTGGCCTTCTCATCCATGGGCAGAGGTTTTGAACAGGGCAAGCCACGGCCTTGCCAGAGGTATTTGTATTTTCTGAGAGTGTGATATATTTTTTTCACAGTGCCAGAATATGCCAAGCTGCTGAAGACTTGTGTTGAGGAGATATTAGATACTACTGGTGGCTGTAGTCGTACATGGAGTTGTATCTGTGACTTTCCACTCTCTGTAGGCCTGTTTTTAGCTAAGAATGGTGCTTTCTTTAGGTCAAACGTTCAAATATTATCTGTGTCTTGTCCAACAGAGTCAAGTGGGGCTAATATGTAGGGAGATCTGCTATCATGTTCTCAGTTGCTGTTGACTGTTGTGGTACAAATGTGCCATGAAAAATAATGTCTTAGGAGGTCCATGACAGGGTTTTCTGTTTATTCCAGTTTTATTAGTAGAATCTTGCAATTCTTAGTTTTAGTCTGAGTTACCAATATGAAATACCTGTATTTATCATAAGCATTTTCTCTGCAGTTTACTTTGGGTGTTTCAGCAGATAGGTAAATGAAGCAACCTCACAAATTCCTGTTCAAAGAGGCTACAAATCCTTTTTGTTTCTACTTTAGGGTCATAGTCCACGTAAACAAGATGCAGAATTTCAAAGGCTCCAATTTCTCTGCTGTAATGTGTTGGTCATCAGAAGACATTTACTTCATTCTTACCACCTCTCTTCAGACTGGCTATGGTATATTGGCTTACCTGGAAGCTGAGGTCATGACAGTAATCAAATGAAAAAATATGTATGTAAATATCCTTCTCTTCCTCATCACAAGCCTGTATCTGACCTGTGTTATTTAATGACCAGTTTTATCCCATCGTGTTGGTAAAATCATCAGTGATTTCTCTTTTTATCTCCTTGACCTTCCCCATGAAGGATAGACCTGACAGGGCATGGCAGATTTTGGCAGAACAGAGATCCCTCTAGTTCAGTATGTCTGCAGCACCTGTCCCATCCTTCACTGGACCTGCCATCCTTCTGTGTTGCATCCAAACTCCTAGTGTTTTGCTCTGAATTCAAACTTCAGAGATCGAGACTGAAAATACAGTGTTGTTTTTCCGTCTTTACTACGGATGACAAATATGGTTAGTAAAGTACCTGTTTGTATAAGGATAAGGGGAAGCTGTTTGGTCTCTGTTTGCAGGATTGAGGGAGGTGGATGGGAAACCAGCCTGGTGTGGTGCAGTAGGATTGATTAGCCAGGAGGTGGCAGCTGGAGAACTACTTTGCACTTCGAGCAAAAACCAGCAGTAAGAGGGAAAAACAGCCTGTAAATAGAGCAGATCCTGCCCCTCTGCATGGGAAAATGCTGCACTTCATTAACGCTGTGCTAAACAGAAAATTTCTAATGGATGTGTGTTTTTATCCAATCACCTCAAGCAGCCCTCCCAGACTTTGCATTAATTCTAAGTATTCTTGTGTAGTTGCATTCAGAATTAATTCAAAGCTTGGAAAAAAGTACTTCTGTGCCATTTCATGGCTGTGTCTTTTCTGGCTGAATTGAAAATTGCTAGATAAGTTCTGAGCTTTGAAGGATGGAGAGCCTGTTTTAATTTCTTTGGTTCTTTTCAGAGGCTAATGTCCAAATTTGTTGCCCTTGGAGTGCTGTGAGTAGTCAGAATATAATGTTCTGAATGACAATGATTTTAAGGTTGCCAGTTGGATTTAAGTGGTGTCAACACAGCTTCCACATGACTAACAACCTAGTCTATATATAAATAAATAGGCCCCAAATGTCCATTAAATTTGTGAGGTAACATGAGTAAGGAGCAATCAAAACACAACTCCCCAGGTAGCCCCTGGCTATTTTATCCCTTACAGAGCAGAACCTTTATATTAGAGGGCTTTGTCAACTGTCCAGTTAATCTTACAGAGGAGATGGCTCTTTCAGACACTTGGGTTAAGTGGTTAGAAAACAACAAGCTACAGCTGGCCTGGCTTCTGTTTGTGGAAAGAAATTACACAGACAGCTGGAATCATAGGTGTTTGCAGCATTTTTGACTCTTACTAAGATGCAACAGCTAGCTGAGAATTCCTAGTTTTGACTAAATGTTCAGAGTGACCAGCCCTTCAGTTGTACAATTTCTAAAATGACAGGTTTTACAACAAGTGAAAAATACACTTTTATTCCAAATTAAACTCAAACTGACCAAAACCAACCTACTCAAAAAAGCAAAACTCAAAAAAATAAACAAGCAACTCCCTACTCCAAAATACCAAACCAAAACTACCAAAACCGCCAGAACCAAAAACAAAATTTAAAAAAAAACACACAAAAAAACCAAAACCAAAAACAAAAAAACCCCAAACCCCAACCAAAGAACAATCAACCAAAACCCAAACACCAAAAAAAAATCCTAATTCTTCATGGAATGGAATCTGTATTTCTCCAATGGTCTGAAGGATATTACACAGCTTATAGGGTAAAGGACTTTTGTCCTGTAAGGTCCTGAGCACTTGCAGCTTCAATGCCTGTCCCTGCATCCAGACCTGAAGATGTGTTTAAATCTTTTATATGCTGGATTAAGATCTCTTGCTGGTGTACTTGCATACCAGCCACACACATGTGCTACCTTGTTGTACAGGACTATAAGTCACTGAAATGTATGCAACAACAGCAATGCACTCTTGGAGAGCTCCAGTACTCAGCCAGGCATTTTTCAATGGTAAGGTCTTGGGGGTGACCACAGGAGTGTTTCAGTTATTGAATGATGAGGTGGGTGCATAGCAAATGTTATCACTCCACACTGTGCTTCGCAGTCAGCATACTTTTTAAAGTATCTTTCTACTTGGTGAATATTGGTAGCAGAATAAATGTTTTTATGTGAAACATCTGTTGAGGATGTACAGAACAGCACCTGTGGAACACTGTAGCAAATTCATGAGACTTGCTTTCAGTACATATTTCTTTGAAGTGTCCTCCTCTCCACTTGAGCTCAGCCCTTGTTTCCTCCACTCTCTTGTCTGGAGAAAACCCCCAAAAAGTCTGCTCCAAACCATCCTCCTTGCCCTTAGTCTAGCTGAGAATGTCCTGATGTCCCAGCAGGATGAGGGTTCAGTGCAACATCCATCAGCTGTGCCTCACGCAGAAGAAGCTGATTTCTTTTCCCATCAAACCCACTGGACTGGGAAAGAGACAAATCTGGACCAATCCACACATCCCCTACAGTCTGCTCTTTTCTGGTGCTGCAGTGGGACATGTATTTGTATTTGCACCACAGACTTTCCAGGGGATGATCCACAGCTCCAAGGTCTAGTCCTAGTCCTAAACACCAGTCCTAAACAGCTCCAGACAGTCCCTCCCTCCCAGTGCTGCTGCAGCACTGATGCACCGGAAAAGCTCTCTGAAGCAAGGGTGTCACCTGGGGGCACTATTGTCTCCGGATACTTGCCTCGTGTCATTTGCTTCTGAAAGTTTATAGCAGCAGAATATATTTCTGGTGAAGCTGCTCTTTGTTGGAGGATTTCTTTTGGCTCGACTACTGGATATAATTTTAAATGATCTGTGCCACTGAGTGGGAAAGCAACAGCAAAAATAATAATAAAGAAACTTAATTTCCTGGGTTGCTTACTGTTGAAGTTTAGTGCACTTTCTTTGATTAGCCAAACCTTATTTTATCTTTAAAAATTTCCTGCAAAACAGTAACCAGTTCCATGTGAGTTCTGCCAAAGCAAATATTCACATAATTTTATCTTGTGAGGTAAGCTGATGTTCCATACACTTTGTTTCTAAATATGCTTTTTATGGCAAAAAGATAGTTGGTATCCAAAATGAACTTTCAATATCCATGCCTTGTTGCAAGAGACAAAAAATGCTTTGAGAGCATTTATTGCACTCATTTCTGGGTTTAACCCTTACACAACACAGATGTATTGGTTAATAAAACTCTGATTTTATTTTGAAGGGGGTAAGGGGAAATAACAGAGAAGAAACCCAGTTCTCAGGCTCTTTTATAGTTGTAAAAGCCCCAACTCAACAATGAAAATGTACCAAATAGTATGCCACAGAAAACCACTTTGTAAAGGAAGGTACTGAAAGAGTTAGCTAAACAGGGGCAACCACTGTTCCTGCAAGCAATTTTGCCATTCTGTGAAGGACTTTCAGAGTGTTAATATTAGTGAGTAAATTTTTCCTGCATGACTAATTACTTGTGGCCTTTTGTAGTATCCCTTCAGCAATTGCTGCATGACATGACCTTTTCAGCATATTTATCAGTCTCAGACTTATGGATGATGCAGTTACAAATGTGGCTGCTGGGGGAGAAATGACCAATTCAAGGGGACTGTTCCAAAATCAGATTTTGATACGGGTGCTTTGAAATGCATCTGATATTGACTAGTGTATTTTATTTGAGGGATATGTTGACTTATTGCAGTGGTTTTCTGATATTCCCCCGTGGCTTTTGTTGCATGCATCTGTGAAGCTTCAGATATTACAGTATACCATCATATCATTGGATCTGTGACAGAACTTTTGTTAATTTCAGTGGTACAAGGTGAAGACCTGGGTACCTCACTGAATTTCCATACTGATTTAGCATTCTGCTTTTTACCATTGAAGGCTCATGGACAAAAAACCAAACCAAACCAAACCAAACCAAACCAAATCAAACCAAATGAAACTAAATGAAATGAAATAAAACCAACAAAATAAAACTGAACAAAACCAAAACCAAATGAAAACCAACCTAAAAAACCAACAAGAATGCCCTCCAACCCACGCCCCCTAAAAAAAAAAACCAACAAAACTCTCTTTCTGCATTTATCCATTTACATAAAATCTCCCCAGATTTTCAGCTATTTCCCTGGCAGATATGAACAAGAAAAGATTATAAACCATAGGCAGATTGGGAAGAGATAAGAGAATGTTGTGATACAGTGTATGTGATACTGGAAGAAGGAAGAATAATATGCTTAATCAATCACCTCACTTCAGTCTCTAATTTCTAAGAGAACAAGGTTTGTATATGGTGTCAGTGACCTAAGTGCTGCTTTCTGATCCTGTTTTAAGTAGTTTTTTGGCTAAAGTTGATAAATTTCTGATAAATTATATAGTTTCTTAGTCTATTTTTCCCCTAATTTTCTGTTTTGTGACTACCCTGCAGGACTTCAGATTTCCACTGTGACTCAGTTACTGTCATTAGCACCTGTTTTAGAGCCTGGAGCCTGTCCAGGGCAGGATTTTATTTCATGGCAGGTGCTCCATCACATGGCTCTGAAATCTGGGATGTGAACAGTGAAGAAATTCTCTTTGAGTGTGTTTCTAAATCTTTGACTTTGACATTTGTGTAGATAAATGTCACTCCTCTTTACTCACTGACTTCAAATCACTCAACTCATCTCATCTCATCTCACAGGTCTGTTAAGGCTCTTCCTGACCAACAAGGTGGTTCCTTGGCTGAGGCCTGTCTGTCCCTGCTTGGTGTTGGGACTTACTCCTTTGGGAAATAAGACACACCAAGAAATGAAATGAGGTTCATTTGAGTTTCACAGTCTAGGGAATACAGTGACTCAGTTCTACCCGAGGTCTAGTTTTACTCATATTGATCACTCATAACTGATGCCACCTGTGACTGACTCATTGTTTACAGAAGGGAATTCCCAGTTATTGTTATCTCCTTCTGCACTGACTTATGCAAAGCCATGTAAAAATGAGCAAAACTGCTCTTGTTTTGTTTTTATACTCTGCCAGCAATATGAAAAGGAACAGGCCTGCAATGAGTTTGTGTTCTGCTGTCCAAAATACCTGAGACTCCCCAGTCCCAGTTTACAAGACAAGTTCAAGTGAAAAAAAATCCATGAATACCTGACAAATTTCTGTCTTCATGAGGTGAAGCCCATGGAGAGGGAGTCATGCATTACTGAAAATGTATAAAATGATCAAGTACAGCATAAGATGTGTTTAAAGAATGACTTCTTGTAAACTTTTATAGACAATTCCTCTACTTGTCCAGAGCTGCTGCCTGAGGTCACTTGCAAAAGTCTTGCCAGAAGCAGCAGATTTGAAAAGCAGACATCTGATTCAAACATTTTGCAGCTCATAAATGGAGGTATCTCCTTAAGCAGAAAATAATTTCTGTAGAGACATGCCATAGCTTGTGATGTTATTTGAATTGTGACAATGTTGTGATGCTTGATAGTCTTTAGCTCCTCCCTGTTTCAGTGATGCACAGAGAGCAATTCATCCTACAGCAATCATCAACACTTTCACTTGGACACACAGTGATAGACATGAACCAGAAGTCTAGGAGGCCACATCCAGATGAAGTCCCCACATTCCAAATGTTTTGGGAATCTGCATTCTAGTTAATCTTATGGTGAGCTTTCCTGCCTGTTTTCTCCACTTTTTGCTATGCTGAAATGAGTTCTGCAGTTCTGGTAGGTGGTGGTCTGGACTGGAGACAGAAACACTGCTGAAGTGCGGTGAAGAGAAGTGAGGAGGCTGGGGAAGGACTAGAGGAAGAGTGAGAGGAGGTACAGAGTACAGAGGTGAATTGAGGTACAGTACAGAGGTGAATTGAGGGAGAAAGACTACAGAAAGACACAGAAAAAAATAAAGCAAGTCGATCTATGAACTTCCAACATGGTAGCAAGAGCAGATTCAAACAGACTTATTAAAAAAACAAACAAACCAACCAAGACCAAAGAACTTTGCCATAAAAAATTATCTTTTCCCTTAGTTTTTCTTTGTTTTTTCTTTCTTTTTCATTGAGTTTTGTTCATAACTCTGTGATTATATCCTCAAGTTTTGGATTTGAGATTCTAATTTTGCAAATCTATCTCTCAGCTATGCATTAAGTACTCAATGAATTATCTTTAAAGAAATCCACAAGTGCAGATAGGACTGTAAAAAAAGTTCCAGAAGAAAAGGATGTCAATGGGATAAAATGTTTTAATTCCTAGATCACGTTATATAGGAAAGAAAATGAAACACTTGGACAAGCTTCTGAATTTATAATGAATCTATGTATTTTATAACACCATTAGTAGTTTGTTGTGAGGTTTTCATTTATTTCTTATCACACACCATAGAATAAAATTATAAAATATCCTGAGTTAGAGGGGACCTGCAAGGATAATTGAATACAAATCCTTGTTCTACAGAGGACACCCCAAAAGTCACACCATGTGCCTGAGAACACTGTCCAAAGGCTTATTTGAGCTCTGCCAGGCTGGTGCTGTGACCACTTCCCTGGCGAGCTTGTTCAGTGCCCAACCACCTCTGGGTGAAGAACCTTTTCCTGACATCCAGCCTAAATCTCTTCTGACACAACTTCAGGCCATTCCCTTGGGTCCTGTCACTGTCACCACAGAGAAGAGATCAGTGTCTGCCCCTCCTCATCCCCTCACAGGGAAGCTGTAAACTGCAGTGAGGTTTCCCCTCTATCTCCTCTTCCCGAGGCTGAACAGACCAAGTGACCTCAGCCATTCCTCATGAGGCTTCCCCTCAAGGCCCTTCACTATCTTTATTGCCCTCCTTTGGACAATTTGTCATAGCTTTAGATCCTCTTTATATTGTGGCACCCAAAACTGCCCCCAGCACTGGAGGTGAGGCTGCCCCAGCTCAAAGCAGAGCAGGATCGACCAGGACCCCCAGGTCCCTTTCCATGTAGTTTCAACTCTTTTAAAAAGAAGAGTGGCAATGTTTTAAGGAATTTAAGAAAAGTAAGACTATACTCCTTCACTAACTGGAAAAAATTGTAGATCATGCTAGATTGAAAAACCTGCCTGAGAGCAGCTGTCAGAGTGGTCAGATGCAAATTTTCAACTAGCTTTTTCCCTTTCCCATGAGACTGAGACAGGGGAAATGAAATGAATATAAATTAAATTGTGTTCAGTTGAAAACAAATGACTTAACTGTGGACAGAGTACCAGTCTAAAAAACTCATGCTTTTTCCATACCCTAAAGCTTGAAAGAAAAATATACAGCTGGGGCCTCTGTATATGTAGATGAAGCTGAAAATGTGATAAGTGGAAGTAATGAAATTAGTCTATCATGTCCTACTATGTGTTAGTGTCAATATGGCCATTGACATTTTTATTGAAATGTTTTTGACTTTTTCTGATTTTAGTCCATTTGTTGTTAACAAGCATATTTTGTGATCTGTATTTTTAAAGACAGTACAAAGATTGAAGAAGACAAAAAATAAAACTGAGTTTGAGATGATTGTGGCTATGGCTGATGGATGCTTCTGATGGGTAGAGAAGATTATATAGCAGTTTTTTGTTTAAACATGGAGAAGCCACAGCCTTCAGTGATTTTATGCAGGTATTTTGCAGAATTTATGAAATTCAATAGCTCTTATGCCAGCTTCACAGTCTGTTCCAGTGAAGCTCCAGTCCAACTACAGGAATGAGGCAATAGAGCTCAATTTAATTGAGCAGTTGAGTAACTTTCTATTTTGAAAAGGGTTTTGCCAGCATCAGTCCATTTGTCTAAAACATCATCTAATCCGAACAGTTTCCAAGTACCTGAGGATTCTCTTTTATGTAATATGACTACTGGTGGTTGTAATCCTAGATACCTCTGGCTGCTTCATATTTTTTACTCAAAATACAGGAATTTTGAGCAGTTAAAACACTTCACAAACACAAAATGAACACAAAATTCCCCCAGTCACAAATACTGCATTATTTGTACACTGGTAGAAGGCAACCATCCTTTTTCCCACAAGGGAAAAGAGATCAGGCAGATATGAAGGATCCTCACCAAACTCTGTGGTACCAAATCTGGGTAACAAGACTCTAAACTTTGTGTTTCCCTGCTGCTGCTTAGTACTAGCCCTGTGTTTGTGCTGGGGATGTCACCCTGTGAGCCCTGAAGGGCTGGTGCTCAGCGTTACACCTGCTGTGTGTTGCAGGATGCTCCAGACCTGAACACCTGAGTCACAACCAGGCACAGGCAGCAAAGCACAAGCTTGTGATTGCTGTTTCCTCATGCATAGTCCTGTGAGAGTCTGGGCACAGAGTAACTGATTGACAGATTGCTTTCCTGATCTTGATGCAAGTCTTTTCCCATGGGTAGTTCTGCTTTCTTGGAAGAAGTACCTGAAATCTGTCTGAAAATTTTCATAGGGGGTTTGGTTTTGGTGTGGTAAGATTTAAAATGGTGCATGAGAGCAAAGTTTTGTTTGTTTTATTTCATGACATCTCCCTGTGGGAATTGCTATGAATGCAGCTCATTATACTAAACCATATTTTCCTGCCCCAGCTAAGACCCTTTGGTAGGTTGTGTCTAATTCACATTGTGAATGCTGCCTTTACCCACATCTCTTTTTGAGGTTTCCCCTTTATACCCCTCTTTCTTTACAGTCTTGTTGGGCTTGCTAACCTTTTTCATTCTTAAGGTAACCTAGATAGAGAGAATGATTTCTGGCTTTGAGCCCCTAGAAAACAATTTCTGATCTTTTCAGCATGAATGTGAGGAAGTGGAACAGCAGCATATGAAACCCTTTATGGGCTGGATCTTGACAGATAGTATTATCTTTCAGAAAGAAATGAGTGTGCTCGCTACCATGATGTGCTGCTGTCTCTGCCCCAAATTCTATTTTTATTTCTGTTCTCCTTAGCAGAACAGAACAATAATAAAACATTCATTTTACTCTTTTTTCCCTTTTTTTTTTTCTTTTGTTATTTGAATTATTTTCTAGCCTAACTCCAAAGAGCAGGCTGCAAGTAGAGATGAAGTCTTTGTAGAACAGTACCTGCTGATCTTCTGTGGGACAGCCTTACCTGCCCTGAATCTGCTAGATCTCTTGGCAGTGCCACATTATTCCTGCCAGGTGAGAAGTGGGCTGTTTGCCATCACACTTGACTTATAGGCTAGCCTAAACTTTTATTTTGTTAAGTCTTCAGTTTTCTTGGTTAGGCTTGACTCAGAGATTATTTTTTAAAAAAAGCTGAATCACGGTTGAATTTTACTGCTCAAACCATTGAAGGGGTTGCCCCTGCCTGAGCCATGGCCACAGAGAAGATGGGAGCAGAGCACCTGGGGATGCTCCTACTGCCTCTAGACTGGAAAGGGAGATGGGAGTAGCAGGAGGTGTCAGTGCACAAACACAGCAGCTCTCACTCTGTTGGTGCCCTGCAGTCAGAGAGAACCAGAGGTGTTTCTTCACTTGTGCAGGATTGCTGTCTCTGTCCTCAAAGTGCCAAACAGCCATTACTGTAAAGGCTTTTTTTGTTTTCACACGAGTGGAACAGTTTGCAGTGATAGGAGACATCTTTCCATGGACAGATCACAGGCAATCACACACACATCTATACCCACATCCTTCACAGAATCACAGAATCACAGAGTCACAGAGTCACAGAATGGGTCAGGTCAGAAGGGACCATGGTGTGTCATTTGGTCCAACCTCCCTGCTCAAGCAGGGTCACTGCAGAGCACATGGCACAGGATTGTGTCCAGAGGGTTCTTGGATTTCCCCAGAGAGGGAAACTCCGCAGCCTCTCTGGGCAGCCTGTTCCAGTGCTTGGTCACTCTCACAAATAAAGTCTTAGAAGTGTTCAAGGAGGTCCTGAGCACTAAGGGGCCAAATGCCACTAAACTCCTGTTCAGTTAAGCAAAGTTCATGTCCTTACACAAATGGTTTAAGCTTCCTGATCTAAGTTAGGCCTAGCTAAGCTAAGGAGTCATGATTATATTATGATTATACAAGATGAAAACCATGAGGAAATGAGGTGGGAAAAGGAGAAGTATTTCTGTGCAAAAACAGATATATAGAGACAAAGTTCAGTTGGAAGCTGTTTTGCTTTTTATGCACAAGGGAAGGAATAGGATAAATTGCATCTAATTTTTTTTCCTTAAGGATAATAACTGAATTTTAGCATCAGATAGCACCATATTATATGCAATAAAAAAACTTTTCTTCCAGTACAAAAGTAATGAATTCATTAGAATTGCATTTTAATCGAGAATGCGTTAGTTCATTATCAAGAATTTCCCTTCCTGGTTTGTGTATTCTAAAAGCATTCTTGCTCTAGAATTTATCTTTTCAGATTCAGGCAAGCTTTTTGAAAAGCTGTGTGCTAAAGGTGCTCTCTTTCACTTTGATCTGTCCCTATTTCTTCCATCTAGCTAGCAGTCTCTACTGAGGAGGCCACAGTGTACAATGGGATCTCCTATTGTCAAATACCTGGAGTCCAGTATTGCTAAATGTAGGTAAGGAAGAGAATTTTATTTTTTTTCCCTTTTTTTCTTTTTTTTTTCTTTTTTTTCTTTTTTTCTTTTTTTTTCTTCTTTCTTTTTTTTTTTCTTTTTCTTCCTTTAAAAATTTTTCTTTTCTTTTCTTTATTTTTTTTCTTTTTTCTTTTTATCTATCAAATGATAAGTAATGATAAATAATTGCTCTATGGATAGTAAAGCCAGTCCCAACAGAATAGGAATTTTGTTGATAATGGAGAAGGACTCAGGAGACTGGAATGTTTCTTGAGCAGTGGATAGAATTGCATTAAGGATGTACTTCATCACCAGATAATGATGTGGAATTAACAGGTATGTGAGAAAAAGGAGAGCTAAATACCCCCAAACTTATCTTTAACTGAACTTCTATTACTTCTACTTCTTAACTAATGTAGTTATGATATTTATTGACTCTGCATATTAAATTAATCTCTATGAATTTCAGTTATCTTTCATAATATCCTACAATTTGGCCTCAAATTCACAGATTAAATTTGTTGTTTTGTCCATACATTGGTCCACAACTTGCTTTCTATCACTGAAATTTTGCAGATCAATATAGCAACTGTAGGATACCTGCAAGTGAATAAAAAATAATGCAATGCACCAGCTGTTAAGGATGTTTAACAGCTGCTTGGGCCAAAGTGTGATCAGGAAAAGTAACTGACTTAGTCTAGGGTAGTGAGGTAGAGACAACATAAGTATTTAGCCTGAATTATACATCAGGATTGATCTGTCTATCTACCTGTTTATCTATCTATCTATCTTTCAAAGTTTTGCCTGGCTCAGGATATTGATTAGAGTAATGAAAGAATTATCCCTTAGCCATTCTTTCAATAAAACACTGGCTGTAGTTGAGCAGGGATGATTTTCATCCGAAACTGTGCTAGAAAATTTTATAGTGTCTGATATGTTACACTTATGTATTACTGACCTCTTTCATTGAATTAGTTTAAGAGTTGCTGAATTTTGTGACTGATCTATTTTTATTGTATTTTGATTCCTTCTTATTTAGGCAGCTTTTGTCCATGTCATTTGTCTATTCCTTTCCACTTGCTCTGTGAAGATTTAAAGAAGAAAAAATAAACAAACATGAGAAGGAAACTGTCCTTGGCATGAACTTCCTAGCGTTACTGAGAGCTGTAGGTATTAGTTTTACCAGTGGAAAAAGGGTGCCCATTTACAAATCCTATGAGTCTCAGGCAGGATTCTGAGGCAGAATGAACATGTGTCCTCCTTGGGAGACAAACACTCCCTGTCCTGCCAAAGGCCATGGGATCAGCTCAGGTGGTCTGTGTGGAAAACCACCTGTTAATCCCTTTGATGTGAGGGAGGGCTGTTCTGTGTCCAAAATGAAATAAAATTGTTTCAAGGGAAATGAAGGGGAAAACTGAGAGAATTAGCTCCCTTGAAGAGTTTAAATGAGCCCTAGGGCCCTGTTACTCTTTTTGTTTACATAGAAAGAGAGGGTAGTATTGTCTGGAGAGCTGTGCTGTTCACCTCTGAAGGATCTGGTCTCATGATCTGAAAGATGAAAGTTCCGTGGCTTGCTTGGCCCTTAAGACTCTTGCTTCCTGCCTCTGATTTTCTGGCAGCTGAAGGTGCAGGGGAGTAAAGCTTTCTGAAGAATGCTGTTCTTTTCAAGAGAGAAACTTGTAATTATTTCTGATGGAAGGATTTTAAAAGCTTATGTTATTATGGGACCACTGCAGAGTAGTTCTGAGTCTTAAGACAGAGGTTATTCTCTGATGTTCTTTACATTTGTCTGATTCCTTTTTGTTTTTCTTTTGTTTGTTTGTTTTGTGTTGTACTTGCCTTATTGGGAAAACTTCAAAGAGTGTGATCTCTCTGAGGAGGAAAGGGGAGAGGAGTATTTATTTCTATGCTCACAGGCCAGCACTTTGTTTTGAAACAGCTTTGTACAAATACAGGAAAAGGACTTCAAGAACTGCCTTCAGAGAGAGATGGCTGAAGATGAAGGAGTGATCTTCTCTGGGACAAATATTACTGAGGAGTAATTATTAGCAGCATGCCCATCAAGCTGAAACTGATGCTGGGCTTCCATATCCAGTATAAAACTTCTACTGCTATCTAGTTCAAATAGACTGGGTATATCTAATATAATGTTGGTGTTGTTAAAATCCCATAAAAAATACTCCAGACAGACATGCTCTCTTTGAGGAGAAGATAGGGGATGAATTATATTTTACTCAGCAGATAAAATCTTCAATTTCTTCTAAGAGAAAATATTTGTTTCTATGGAAAAAATGGAAGATACTTTTCTTTTCCTGTTATAAAGTGCCTACAGAGCAAGCAGAAGCCAGTCTGTCCGGTACAGATCATCCTGCTTACAGAAGGAAAGTAGGCTGGGGGGACTTTGAAAAGAAAGATAAACAAGAAAACAAAACTACAACAACATCCCTTTTGGAAGAAAATTCAGTTATTGCCCCGTTGAAAATGTTCATCATTAGCCACAACTGATTTTCATGGTGACATTTAAATGACTCTCTAATATACATCCATCTTTTGTCCAGTTCACTGTTTTGTGTCATAATTCCTTGGGAGAAACCACCTGTTTACACAGCTATAGTGACAATATCATTCATTGTTTGGATTGTGTCTGGGGTAAAACACTATCTTGACCTAAACCATTTATAAGCAATTCAACAGTAATTATGTGATAATTTTGGTTCACTGCAGAAAATAATCAAAGAGCAGTTACTAGAAAGGAAATCAATTTAACATCTTCTTCAGCAACCCATTTTTGGATTTGTTCTAATTAAAATAATAGAAATATTAAACATGTAAGGGCAAATCCCAATTTTGAATACTACTATCTTTACACCTTAAAAGTGAGAGAAGATTCTTTGGATTTATGCCAATGTCACTGAATTTGATCCTGTCTTTGATTGAGTCTTCTTGTTTGTCACGATTTATAACCTTCCAGTAGAGAGATGAAAGAAGATGGATATTTTCTTCTGATGTCAGCCAGAAGAGTACATTTACCATGATTACAAAGTTCCCCTAAAATTCACAATGCTTTGTGAGTTGAAATGGAGCTTCAAAGTCCCTGGCAATCCACAATTGTGTATTTGGGAGCCAGGGTCCTCAGGACTCCCAGATCTGTCATCTCTGGAAGCCAATTAAGTTGTCCAAGTAGAATATGTAACATTCATACGTATAAAGTAAGACATCTAGAAAAGCTAAAAAACCCAATATCATAAATGATAAAGAGAAATCATTATTTGTTTTTCCTTGGTAAAATCTTTCATGGTCAAGAATTAAAAATAGAAATTATTGCTTCACAATGGTTTAAAGAAATAAGCTAACTTGTCCAAATTATTAATTTAATAATTTAAATTAATTTAATTTTTAAATGTAATTTCTTAGTTTAAAACAACCAAAAAGTGCTTTTTCCCCCACGTACTCAAAAATTTCACTGTAACCATCAGTGCACAACACTTGGTACAGTGTAGCTTTTTAGTGGAGAGAATATAAAATTCATCTTGAAGGAGTTTCAACAAGTAATTTCCTTAGTTCTTCTCTGAAGTATTCTTCATATCCATGAATATTATTATGAACCACAAGACTAACATTTTAATTTTTGTCCATTACTGCACCCCTGAGACAAAATGCCATAGCAAGAAGGACAGTGGCAGTGAGGTTATTAATACCATGCTTGGCTGTGGGATGCTGTAGTATACCAATATTCATGACTAGAGCTTACTACTGTTTATCTCTGGCCTTGAAACTGAAAAAATCCTGCTTTTGGCAAGTGGCAAGTCTAGTCACTTCACACCTAAGATGTAGTGTTAATAAAGAACTAGCAATCTTTTTTTAAAACTTTATGCAAATGATTCAAATTAGATTTATTTAAAATTATGAAGGAAAGCAGTGAAGTTTTAATGAGCAGCTATGCTGTGCATTATCTGTGCACAAAGCAGATGTAATGATGCATTATAAATGCTGAGAAAATTTAATCAGTGTAGAAAAAAATATAATGAAATGGTTGTTTAAACACTGCAAAGCTAATGTTATAGTAATTAGTTCCCATTGAGCAAGACATGGTGCATATTATCTGGGCTGTGTTTGATTAGTGATCCTGCATATGACATCTTGCCTTTTCTTAATTTTACTTCAATATCATTTAAAAAATCTTCAATCTAAACCCCAGTTAAAAATACAAAAGCAAGCCTGGCATCAAATTTAGTTCTTCTTCCTTTCCCTTTCTAACATAATCTGCATAAAAGTCTGCTTTGATTTACTGTGGCTATATATGAGGAGGCTGAACACTTGTGCTTACAGCAAACATGGTTCTGTGCAGGTTGTGTTTTTCCTTCCCCCTGAAAAGTAATATCAGTAGTATTACTTGTAATGATAGTCATATTTTTCAAAATGTCCTTGTAGAAGGTGGTTTGGAATATATCAAAGTTTTGCTGTGCATTTTTTTAAGATTTCTTTTCAGTAAGTAAAACATAGATTTCATCACCAGTTTGTCTCTGCTCTTCAGAGCCTCTAGGGACACTTTTTTTAATAGCTGTATGCCAGTCCCTAAAACAAAGCATATGGAAATTTCTAATCATCAGTTCTTTTACAGATACAAAGCTTGGATACTGATAAACAAGGAATTCTTATTCATCTTTTCTACCGGTAATTAATTATTTGTAGGAGATGATTAGGGCTTTTGCATCAGGAACTGTCTTAAAGTCATAGAGATTCTGAATTGTGGCTGATGGTCTTTTAGTCATGTTGCATTATAAATGATAGGAATGGAATTATTTTTGTAACTTTTAGTCAATGGGACTTACTCCAGGTTTTAAGATGTGTTCAGCTCTTACTGAGCACAGTAAGTAAGGACTTAGAAGAGTTGAATTAAAAGCCATTAATGGAAAGTTTAGAATCCACTATCTCATAATACTGAAATTCATCACAGGAGAAAACTGTTTGCAAATGTGAACAACAGCTATCTGTAGGGAAAACAGATGTTTGAGAAGAAAGAGTAGACTTTAAAAATAATTTAAAAAAATATTCTCCTGGTAAATATAATTGACAAAATAAAAGTATAAGTGGACTACAAACAGCTACAATGCAAACTCTGCATATTTTGGTCTTCACAAATACTGAAGAGTAAAGGAAAGATTTATTTCCTGATTTTCAGTTAGAAGCAAGAAACCATCTGCCTTCTTTCTCTTCCTGAACAAAAGAATTTAATTGTTATAAAAATGAAACTTAACTGTAATTTAAAATGATAATTTATGTATAAGTCCTAAATTTATATTGTCAAAGTAAAGTTTATAGATGGCTTTGGAGTCAGTAAGAACTTTACATGATAAAAAAATGTTAAAAAGAGGAAAGGTGTGCATTGGAATATTCCAGTTTTTACTTGTTTGAGTACTTGAAAGCTTTAACAACTCTGTAAGAGTTTTACTGTGGATTTTGGAGGCAGACCATTTCTAATTAATCTAACCACATTTTTTGTGTTTTTGTTTGATCACTCAGTTTCGTGGAGCTGATATTATATACTTCTTTGATCCTAAGACACATAGTAGCATATATTTGTACACTGCATATATATTGCTCAGGAAAAATGTCCATTCTGTTTCAATCTTTGGGATAATTTTGCAAACCTTTGAATCCACTCAAAGAGATTAAGGACTGACTATTTCAGATGGGAGTGGCCCACTGATCCCAGGCCTAGGTACCAGTTGGTACAAAATTATTGCTGTTGGCATAAACCTATAAATGAAAAATGATTTGGGGCTAATTTGAGAAAGGAACAGGTGAAGCTGAAATAATTTAGGAGCAAGGAGAAAAGGAACAAGTGTCAGCTGCTCCAAGAATCATTGGCTTGTATCAGTGCAGCATATGGAAGGGCAAATCACAAGCTCATGATTTCATCATCTCTGGGATGAAGGCTTTGCCTTCAGAACAACAGTACACAATTTTTGTTGTGGTTTTTGGTTTTTCTTGTTTTTGGTAATAAAGATTGGATTATGGCTCCTCCAGGAGAATACTGCAGCATCAGAAAAGAAGCCAAGACACAGCTTTCCTCCAGAAATGCTCTTTATGTTGTGTAGATTCTTAAATCAATCGTCTCAAAGTTAAACTGAGCTGACAGTGAATCTATCCAGTATTAATTTAAAGAGAAAAAAAGAACAGCAGAAAAAAATCTGCATGCACTAACCTAGGAAATCTATATACACTTACATGGTTAAAGTGTTTGGTTTTCCTTAATTAGTTCTCATGTTCTGTTTAAAACTTTTCTAAAATCTTCAAGTAGCTTAATGCCTTCTATCTTTGTGAAAGTAAATATTGTGTCACTGTGATGCATCCTACTTTGTTCAGAGACTACACTTTGGACTCACATCTGTAGTTGTAGCCCTGACATGAAGACACAGGGCAAACCTTACAGGCTGATTTATCTTTGTCAGAGAGGCAGCAACGCTCAGCACTGAAATCCAGGATATACGTGACTCTAAATAGAGCAATTTGTCAAGTATTTCATTGACACAAATTGAAATGAAACTGAGTTCTCAGACTCTAGAGGTCACTTTGCAACAGGAAGAATTCATTATCTACGTATACACAGAGGAAAACTATTTCACAATTGAAGTTGATTTGTGAGAGATGGATGTACACACATAAACCTGAAAACTCATAGGTCACACTTTCAAAGTAAACTAAAAGAACCTACAGGCTCCACTATTCCCTGGCTAATAGCCCATCAGTTCCTCTGAAAAAAAAAAAAAAAAGCAACTGTCATCACAGTGAGGTCTATTGAGTGTTTCAGACTCTTTTCGTGTACAGAATCACACAAATTACCTGCTTCAAGTCTTAGATGAGGTAAATGTCTTTTCACCCTGAATGTGAGTTAGAGTACTATACACATATATAAATGGCATCCCAGCCTAAGATGAAACATCTTTTTAAAGTTCATGTATTTTATTTCACCTATGGTCTACTTTCAAAATTTGTTAGAGATGTGCTCCTCTCTTTAAAGTGTGCTCACTTTCAATCTTATTGCTTAAGAAACCTGATTAAAATCTTTGCTGGGTTGAACCACAACTGTCAAGGAAGAAGGAGACTGCTATGCAGAAACAAGCTTCAGTTCTCTAATTTGCTCAGATGTGGTTGGGAGGTGAAAAAGGAGCGAGAAAAGACAAGGAGAAAGAAGAAGTAATGATAAAATTACTAGGGGTTGAAATACATTCTTAGAGCTGCAGTGAAATTTACTTTTTATGTGTAGTGTTTTGTGGCAGGGGAACATAACCCTGCTGGCAGACTAAAGTGGTCATAATGGGTGTCACTGCTCAGCAGTAACATCAGTGTGGTCCCAGCAGTGGAGATTTTCCAGAGTGGGGGGAATATTTCTTTCCATTGCAGAGTTTCAGCATTATTTAGGCTCTTTTCTCAAAGGCTGCAGGTTGTCTCTTATTTTGCTGTGTGGCCACTGTCTCTGGATGAGTGTGGCAGTACTTCATGTCCACTTTGCACATGTGTGAAAGATTGCAGCCAAGGAGGCAAAGAAGAACCAATATGCAGGATTTTATTTCCTGCAGTGGCATCTCTTAAAGGCTGCTGCAATGAATGTCCAGATTTGACTCTTCTGGGATGAAAAAGAAAGAGACAGATTAGGCAATTAATAGTTGAAAGCAATGAAAACGAAAGCCCAAAATTCACCCTGAAAGTTGGAGATATGTTTACCATCTTCTCTATCTAGAAAATGTTTGGTTGAGGCATCTAGCAGAGAGATAACTACAGATGTGTGGTACCCAGATGTTTCAGACAAATTGAAAACCTTAAAATATTAGGACCAGCATGTATCCTTCCCTATGCTTTGTTCCCCCCCAACCCCTTTTTAAATAAGTTTCAGAGATGACAATATTTCAGACAGTACTTTGATAAAGATTAGTTTAATGTATTTGGAAAATTGAGAATGAATTCAGAAGGACCATTCACTGCTCTCAATAGGGGTATTTTCAAGAAAAAATGTCTCTTCTATTATGCTTTTATGTATCAGAACTTCACTAATACCAGAGACACTTGTTCTGCAACTTTGCTGTTTGCCTGGATGAAGGGTGTCATGCTCTGGACACCTTAGTCCCCTGGAAAACAAGGCAGGCCCCACTGATAGCTTTTCTTTCTTGCACGTGTTCCCAGCAGTCTTAGTGATCTACTAAATAGCAGGTGTTGGTTGGGACTATTTATGTTTGGCATCTGTATGGTGTATAACCTATTATCTTGTAATTTATCTCAAATTTATTTCTCTACTAATTCTTTACTTGCAGAAAGCCTGTTTAACTGAAGCCTTTTCCACCAGAAACATGCTTCCTGGTTGATGTTTGCCACTGGCAAGAAAACTTCCTTTGCCTGCTCTTTTCCTGCTCTGATCCTGCAGATGTCTCTCAATATGCTCCTAGAGGGTCTCCTAAAGTTTTTGTGGTGTTCTTTGTTCTGAAACACAGACAGACCAAAGCTCTGGTTTGCAAAGAGCAAATTGTGCCACAAATTGCAGGAGACAATGTTTATTATGGAAATGAAAATTCCAGTGCTATGCAGTATTCAAGAAAACAAAGGTTAAAGAGACATTGCCATGTGTAGCTTGAAAAAAAAAATTGTACTAAAGTGACAGCAAAGAGTTAAGATTAAATTAATAGGCTTGAGATTTCTGATGATGAAAATGACAACCAGAATTTGCTCAGCTTGGCTTGGAATATTTATTCTGGTAAATGCACTGTGACTTAACCTCTGGGAAAAAATAAATACCTGATAAAACAACAAACATATTAATATTGAGATGCCTGACGATTTGTTACTAAAAATACTGAAAATTCAGAAGACTACTTTAATGCAGTAGGAATATGAATTTCTCTTCAGTGGAAGTCTTATATTATACTTCCACAATTAGGCCAAATTACAGAGTGTTCAGCAAATTTCACCAAATTGATTATTTAAACAGGAGAAAATTACATGATAGTTGCACACTGCTCTCTGCAGATAGCTTTGAAATTGCAAAGGGCAGCAGAAAAGAAAGTGGCCAACTTTTTTCCCTGAAAAAAGAGAAGGTAGGAAACACTGAGTTTAAGTGTTCATTCTGACAAGTATTCTTGAAGACTTGTGATTATGATTTTAGAGTGACCTAGGTCATCTGGAGACTACTTGAAACAACCTTAATGATCTTAGAAGAAAGAGTGCTAGAGCAGCAAGTCTGACATAGAGCAGGAGGCAAACCAATTTGTTAAGTGAAAAAAGAATTCAATTAGTGGAAAAAATGTTGTCCATAAATTCTTAAATAATTTTGACTAATTGCAAATAATGAAAATAATATGTGTATACAAAAAATAAAATAAATAAAAATACCATAACAACAGGCAAGAGGAAGTTGTAAATCCAACTGATGAGAAAATTTTTCCTAGTACCTCTTTAGAACTCTTTTTCAGTACTGAGACATTAAAAACCAGTCAAGTTTGTTGGTTAAATTCTATTTAGGACATTTGGGGTATTTTAGAGATACACTTAGGGGAATGTGGTGTTGCAATAAAATACCACTGCTTGTTTACAAGTAAACAATATAACAATAAAAATATAATGTAGAACTGTAATAATTATGATTAAATATTATAGTCTAAATTTTGGAATTCTGGAGATTCTTAATGAATGTTGAATCAGAACAATGAAGGAAAGTTCCTCTTCAAGCACTGTTTTGAATACTTAAAAATGTGACATTTTTGTTACTGTGAAGTTTCAGTTTGGAGGAGAGATGCAAACAGTCATTGTATAAAGTCACTGAAGTCTAGAACAATTACTGATGATGTTTTTCTTTCTCTAATGATAAAACATGAACATGTTTGTCACATTGAGAGCCTAAATTGATGGATTAAGATAATGTTATGACTGGATTGGAATTTGGCTGGTAGTTTGTAAATCAATCATTATTATCTCTTTGTTTTTATTATAAGGAAAAGGGAAGACACCAAGCAGTCAAATATTTACTTTAACTTATAAAAGCCTTATTTAACAAAGATAAGTCCAGCTATAAATAAAACCCAGATGGAAAAATGTGAATAAAAATTTTGATCTTACATTTTATGAGGAAGAGAAAAACTGCAATAACATGTCTTTGAGAAAGAGCCCAGCTTTTATGGAGACCTTCTGTTTCAGTGCAGAAATAAAATTTCCAATTAAAACAATCAAAGCAATATCGAAGGAGGGAAATATGAATGACTATAAAACATTAAAAATTAGGGTTGTATAGAACACTCTTGAGGAAGTCTAGAGAATCATTGTTTTAAAAAGGACAAGCACAGTGAAATATTTAAAATTTCTTGTATATAATAGACAGAGGCTGGCAAAGTTTATTTATTTATGGCAGTGCTAAAAAGACTGCAGGGAACAGACAAGTATTCATAACCATTTCTTTTCTGCATCTGAAAATAAATTAGCTGATGTGCCACTATCACATGAGGATGACATACTGCCTTCTCGGCCACTAAGGAGGATATTAATTAACAGTGTTTAAAGATAAACACATCAGACAGAAAGCCTGGACAATTTGCACAGTCTAATATCACTGGTTAAGATGTCTTTCTTGATAACATTAATATCTAATAAATGTGGAAGATTAGAACACTTCTGAGAAGTATTTGAAGCAGACAAGCCTCGCATGGGAAACTTGTTAAGCTGATCTGAGCTTTAGGCACTGTAATAGAAAAGGCCTGATATTGGATTTGATTAAACAAAACTGTACTGCAGCAAATTCTGCATTTTTGTGTGGAAAACAGGTCTTCTCAATCAGATTGTAACCTTGTTTGCTTGAGGTAACCTCATAATAGCTATCTGAGTGGCGTTCATTCAATGAGATTTCATTTTTAAAAAGAGACTAAAATAATATTAGTAAATCAAATGCGTGTTTAATAAATTCAAAACAAGATAATGGATGTCTCATAAAATCACCTTGAATAGTGGCATTTCTAGTAGATTTGTTGGATTAAGCACTAAATTGGTTAAAGCATTAGGTAGGATTTATTACCTGAAAATTTAAAGAAGTTATGGTTAAAAAATTGTTGATGATAAGATTATAGAGACTATAGAAGAGTAAAAACTGGATTTAATGACTCTTCTTTGTATTATTTCAGCATATTTGATTTAAATACAGATAATTCTTGTATTCCAAAGGAAAAAAGAAAGAACAAAAAACCAAACTGAGTTTGTTTTGAAAAAAATCTGGATGTCATAGACAACAAGAAATTGGAAGAAATGATCAGTGAGTAATTCCATCCCTAAAACATCTGTAAATGCTTTTCTGAAATGAGTAACCTTGAGTGGGAGAAAATGGGAAGTGTATGTCTGGTTACTGAACACTGTGTATTGTACACAGTTCTGTAGCTCTGTTCTGAAAAAGGAATTAAGGAATAAGGAGCAATAAAACAAAACCCCATCAGAATGTGGTGAAGTGTGTAATGTAAAATGCCTTCATGTGAGAGGCCTTTACCTCAATACATCTATATCATCAAAGAAAACAACTTAATGAGAGGGAACAGCAGCTTCCTGGGCAGGAAAGGCAGAGTACTTAGCCCAAATGAGACAGACCAGAAGGAAGAGCTAATGTCTGGAACTGAAAGTCAGACAAATCCAAGTAGGAAGTAAGGGGAATTTGTGTCTTCTTTGAGTGAGGGGGGGTGAGTCACTGGGAGAAGCTGTCGAAGGAAGTGGTGTTTTTTTCTAATATTCCCCATCTTGCTGTTCTTGGCTCTCGACTGAAACACTGTTTAGAAAATATGCTTTAGTCAGATACCGCTTAGACTTTAACATCCCTCATTTTAGACCTCATACAAGGTCAGCAAGGTAAAATTTAATGGTCTTTCATTCAAAGGAGTGAGCTGGATGTTGAAACAATCTTTATCTGCATCGATAACTGAAACAGAAAGAACACTGTTCCTTGTGCTGTTAACGCCTCTGCTCCTACAAAAATAACAGAGGACGCTCTATCAATACTCCAGAAATTAGAAGAATTGGGTATAATAGTTACTTGAGGTTCTCACAAAATGCAGTTCTCTTTCTTCATTACTTACCATTGTTTGAAATCTTGTCTGGTCTCAGGAGCACACAGGCTACAAGCCAGCCTGAGGGACAAGCTATAAAATGTGTATATCCATCTCTGAGCTTTGCTGTCTATTCCTTCTGCTTGATTGTGGTTTAATGTCTTGCACATAACAAGTGCTAAAGATATTTTGGACAATTTCTTCTATCTATTCTGCTTGAAGTAATACATGAGCACAAAAATTTCTATAGTGGTGGATGACTCATGCTTTAGCCAGAGTTAACTTAATCAACAGTGACTAAATAGTGAAGATGCTGCACATTGATTTCAGAAAAGCAGAGATTTCAAAATTGCCTTCCTATTCCCTATTAAAAAAGGAGTAAAGAAAATTGCTCTCCTACTTTGACTAAAATGGTCAAATGCTAAACAAGAATTTGCATTTATTGTATTTGTTATCTTGAAATGGAAGAAAAAGCAGTTGTAATTTTCCTGAATTATCTCATTTATTCCTATGCTAGCTACAATTTATTCAATATTACCAATGGTAGGAAAGAAAATGAAATGCTTCTGTAAATTTTAAGTCATCAGAAATTCAAGGCTCAGAGGGTCAATAATAGAATCCTGTGTGTTTTGAAGCCATAAACATGTCTAATCAGTTAATACAATTTCTTCATTGTTAACAATAAACATAATTTTCTTCTTGCAGTCCTACTGTTTTGCAAATACCTTTCCTAAATAGCTTCAAGAATGAAAGCAGATATTTTTTTAAGCCATAGGAAGTGTATGTCAAAAATGCACAAGAAATAAGGACGGGGGTAGCATATTGCCAGTTTATCTGCAGACTTTTTGGGGCTGATTTTTTTTTGCTTGCTTGCTTGCTTAGCAAGTTAAGAGCAATTTTGCAAACATATTGAGTAGCATTGGTGTTCAGTATGTTAGTATTTGGTATGGTAGGTACCCTCCAGGGTGTATAAAATGTGGGATTTTTCTGATTGAAATGGTGGAAAGCAAAAGAGGACAATGGGATTTGGACAGCTGGAAAGCAAATTACCTAAGTAATGTGAGCAGGGCTTCACAGTGGTTAGTGTCCTGATAATTCTAGCTTTATCTTTTTCTTGAATTATTGTAGATCTTGTGGAAGGTTTGGAATTATGTAGATGAAGAGTTGACTCACTGTGACTGGGCTGCTAATGGGAAAGAAGGCATGCATAATTCTCTTTGTGAATGGAATCCTAGTTGTATAATGAAAGATTCACCAAGAACAAGAAAAGGAGAAGCAGCACAGACCTCTGAACACCACCATGCTCAGAGAGCAGATTCCTTACTCTCTGGTAACTGGTTTGCACCACAGGCTTTCACATTCAGGGTGTTTTCCATGCACTTCTTTTGCATTACAGCCATGAACTGACCCCATTTTTATCTTGGAGACTGTTACTCCACAGATGTTGAGTGGGTACTACTGACCTAATGTCTGTTGTCTGTGTCACTGTGTGATACATTACTTACCACAGAACTCACAAGGCAGAGCTTTCACTAATAAACAGCTAACTGCCTGGAATGTAAGTGAAAACTTGTTTATATTCAGACAGAAAAAAAGTGTATGTTCTCAGAGGAAAAAAGCTTTGTGAGAGGAAACCACTTTGAGGCTCTTTAGACATGTATGGAGGTATTGCTCCAGTAACCCTATGGAGGCTTGAACCCAAATTATGGTGCAGACTCAGAGATGCAAAAACTTGCTAAATAAACTGGAGGCTGCGTTTATCTGCTCAGTCTTGGAATTCATAATTTTACACAGCTCTGCTTCCAACATCCTTTTCCAATCTCTGGAATGATTGATTTGTCTTTGTTCAAGTCCCAACAGGATTGCTTATGTAGGAAGCTTATTTCCCAGTAGTAAACACAGCTCCAGGCATATATGAAATGAAGCACCTATCCCTGAAGAACCTGAGAGAACTCCCATCAGTACTGCAGGATAAAAAGGAAACAATCAGCCCAAATAAAAAGCCCATGTTACAAGCCCCCATAAAAACTGAGCATTCCTATTCCAGCATGACTGAGATATCCTACCACACCACACCAACAAGGACAGCAGAAGTAAAATGGCAGCATGTGCCTTAGATGCCCCTTGTAGAAGAAAATCCAGTGGAAATACTGAATGTTTTTTGAAATATGATCAAGCTGATAGCTGGTTGCAATGATAGTTATAGCTTTGGGTGTTGTAGAGCTGTGGCTCACCAAAATGGCCCACTGCTTGCTGATATTTGGGATGCTTTTTTTCCAGAGGTCCTGTTTTTTCACAGTAACACAGAGCATGGTACTGTGTTCAGGCTCTGACTTCTGGTTTAGGGTGCTCAGAATGGAAAGCTGTGTATTGAATATGGGAACAATAAAAGACTTCCTCTCTTTTTCTCATCTTTCTTGTAACATCTGTATGAATATTTTAAAATTCCTCTTTTTGGCTGAAGGGGATTTGTACTAAGGAAGTGCTGAATGATTCCTCATATCATTGCTTCTAGTTCAACCCAAACACTTTTAAATAATTTTGACCAAAAATCAGTTTAAGATTGATATCCTCTTACTGTTAGCACATGGTGGTAGATATGAAAAGGCCAGGAAAATCAGTGAAACAGAAATGCAGGATTTATTCAAAGGCTCCAGGATAGGGAGGTGATCTAATGCACTGTGGAGCCAAGGGGTGCAATGGCAGGAGAAGGGGGAAAGCTGCTCATAGAAGCATGAGAGGAGTCACAGACAGCATTACCCATTGCTGCAGTCACTGATGTGTGCCTGTTGAAAGGGATGCTTCCTTTAGGTCAGTGCTTTTGGTACTCTAATAAACACCTGAGTAGAATCAGACTTTCGATGCAGAGCACTAAGCAGTGGTGTGTGACATAAAGAATATTTAGGCTGAGCCCTTTCTCAGGCCACATCAGGGGTTGAAAACGGAAAATTTATGAGCTGCAGGAAGGACTTCGAATGGCTGTTTTAATTAAGATGAGCCAATGTACAGAGAGTATGTAGCTAAAACATTTGTTTCATGCAGGAGTCTCATGCCCCTTGCTGCAGAGTCAGGTTGTGCAATGGCTCAGGGAAGGAAAGAAGCCTTTCACAGTAAGCACTGCAATAGAGATGTGGTTATTTCAGCTTTTGCCACGGGGACCTAGATTGTATTTTTCACAGATGATTGGCACCTGTTCCCTGTGCTTGACAGAGACCTTTAAATTGCAGGAGGATCCTTGAACCGTGCTTTCAACTGGAAGCTCTATAGAACACTAAGCACTTTCTGAAATAAGGTTTCAGTTGTCTTATATTGAGCATTCACATAAAATGGAACATTTTGACCTTGTTATTTCAGTAAAAGGAGAAAAACAGCACCAGTCACCTCACAGTACTAGAATGTTTGGGAGATGTGCTGAATACTGTTTGCAAGTTATTTGACAGCCTAAAAAAATCTGGACAATAAATGCACACATGTTGAACTGCATTTTGTTGTGTGGTTGTAAGTGTTATGTAGTGAGTTTGTGGCTGTATTTGAGCATTCAGGATGCCCACACAAAATCCTCTGAAAGCTATCCCTTCTTTCAGAACACTTATTTTATAAACAGATAGATCAGGACTTTACTATAAAAGATTTTGCTCTTAATAGACTATAAAATCAGCTATTCCCGTGTAGACTGCTGACTCTTCTAATTACCTTGTTTAAATCAAGCATTGTTTTGTGACTAGAATATTTTTTCTGAAGGGGAGATACACAGAGGTGGCAGTAACAAGGACTAGTTCAACTAAAAATATAAAATACAGCTTAATTAATGTGTAAAGCTCACAGAGAAAATCACTTCTTCTAACTGCTGTATCATTAAGATTAGAGGCTGAAAAATCTTCCTTCCTGAAATTTCTCAAGATAAAAATAAATCTGTGAGCTTTACATCTTTCATTTTTCATTTTTATTTCCATTCAGTTTTACTGATTGAGCACAAACTGTAGGAACCCCAAGTGTGTGCGCACAAATGAAAAAATAAAGTACCTTTTTTTATAAGCCTCAGAAGCTTCAGAGGGACTGTATTGCTTTCACTCAGCAAAAACTACTTAAAAAAAAGGAAGATAAAACCGTATTTGATAGCTGCTGAAAGAGGGAATAATCCAGATACTGACATTATGGCACAACATGCCATGCAGTTTCAATCTGCTACACTTTAGTAGCACATCAGTCACAATGAGCCTATTGTGAAAGGCTTTCTCCTATTTTTATAATTTTCAGGAGGCCCCTGGAGGCAGTGGGAAATATGTATATTTTTGTGTGAGGGAGCGTGAACAAACTGCCTTTGCGATAATCTGAACAGTTGTTGACTGATAATTCTTATATGGATCCTAAAATGGAGATTTCCCAGCTGTGCTTGATGAGACTTATCATCTCATCTAACACCTATAGCTCCTGAGAGGCTGTTCCAAATCTCTTCAGACCTGAAACATGAGATGGGTGGACTGGACCATGCAACTGCACACTCCACAGAGCCCCCATTCAGGCATTGTGTGTCAGCATTTGCCAGCAGACAGCATTTGGAGTCAAGGCAGAGACAGACAATGACAGATTTAGCATCCTGCTCTGGTCGTGGAGGCAGCCCAGTGCACATGCAAGGATCTGCAGTATGAGGAGCATGCCAAGGAGCTGCCAGTGCCTCCCTGCCACACACAGCACCTGTGCTGCCAAATGGTGGTGCCACTCCTTGGACAGCCCCTCCACGCTGCCTCCAATTCATGAAGCCAGCTCCCAGGACCCCTTTTCCTCTGGGGGTGATTGGGTGGCAGAATTAAAAATTAAGATCCTAGTTCCCACTTTAGTGTGAGCAATTTTCTTGGCCACATGGCTGTGTGATCAGTTAGGGTGTCAGCTCAGTAAATAAAGCCATTTCATCCAAGCAGTGTGACTAAGAGCACACAATGTTGTGTGGATCAGCCCCCAGAGCCTGGCTTACCTAGAGATTCAGGATAAAGGTTTTTCTAACCTTATCTGTCTGCTACTCTGAATTGCCTTCAATCAAATCTTGCCAGTGGTGCAAGACTGAGAAGCTGCTCACATCCCTCAAGTGCAAAGACCTGTACTTTTCTCATGTCACATTTTTTTGAGATCAAGTCAAACTCATTTGCAAACAACAGATTCATTTCTCCTCATCTTGCCAAAACTCACTTCTTCTCAATATTCTACATGAACATTAAGTTAATTTCCATGGCTTGCTGTTGTGTGAGATGTTCTGCTTTTTTTTTATCCTGAGACATAATGAACAACAAATGGCAGTGAGATTTTCTACAATTTCCTACCCATGCTGCTGTGGGACAAAATGCCCTTCAGAAAAACCCCACCAAAACTGCCATTATGCCAGCTGAAGCTGTTGAAGCAGCCTGCCCAAGACACTGTATTTGCTGAAGTGTAGCTATGAATTTCAAACTGGCCTTTGTATGTTGATTTACTGTGCACTAGCAGTCTATTAAGACTTCAAATCCAAATATAAACCTCCAGCAGTGAGTTAGCCAATCCCCCAAGCCTCCAATCACTTATAAATACACCACTGCTTTGAGAAAACTGTAAGGAGAAGTACCCTATGCTAAACATTGTGTATGTGTTTCATACTTTGCTGTCTCAGAGGGAATTAAGGGAAAAATAAGTGGGAAACTGGGTTAGAAAATGCCAAAGTGGTGGTTGCCTGGGGAACTTGAATTCAGCTATTTTTGCAGTACAGTCATGTCAGTCTTTGAGCACACTAATAGATACTGTTATTTTTTAAATTTATTTTGTTTCAGCGTGGACAAAGCAATTGGTCTTTTACTGTTATTCTCTACTTAGAAAATATGACTGGTGATTCTGGAGCTGAAATGAAGTTTTAGAAATTACATAGGAAATTTCATCCTAAGCATATGTAGGCATAGTGTTAAGCAACAAGGAGAGGCCTATAAGGAGAAGTCCAAGGTGACCTTAATGAATGAGCAAACTGTGAACTATTTTACTAATAATTTTGAGAAAATTACAGAACTTTTTAGATCTTACCTGCTTTTTTTTTCTTCAGAACCCCATATAATGATTTTATTCTTGATCATAATATAGAAAAAGATCTTAATATTGAAAAATAAAAGATGCTCCAGAGCCCATTCATTTTCCAGCTTCAAGGCGGTGGCCCAGACAAGCAGAAGAGAACAAAAATAAAGAGGCACCTAAGACAGATGCATTTTTTGAGTAAATAAATGATCAGCAATATTACACCACCTTATTTTGTTTTAAATTTCAGACATGTCAGACATGTTCAGACATGTCTTTACATTAATGATCTATTTTGGATTGGTGAAACAAACAGCTGAATTTTTTGAAAGTTAAAGCACAGAGAATTACTCTGAGATCACCTTGTCCTTCCTGCCTAGCTTTTACAAGCAATACATGATAATGGTTAAAAAAACAACCAAACCACTTTGGGTTTTGTTATTTTCCCCCTCTACTTATCCTCCCGCAGGGTCTGCTGAACCCCACTATTCTTCTTTTACCACCAGCAGAAATAGCTGTGGAGCAGTGTGTAACATCTTTCCCAGAACAGTCTCACAGGGAGATTGTGTGGGTAGGTGAAATATTTTTTGAGATATTTTCTGATGGTTGTGTTCTGCCAACTGATTCATCACTATAACTATTTTCAACATATTTTGCAATCCAAGGTTCATAATTTTTAATTGTCAAAGAAGGTCATGTGTGTCACATGACAGAACCATGTTCACTGGCATGAAAGAGCAAAAAAGTGCTCTTTTAGTAAGAGTCACCATAAGGGACTAGTTAGAAATATTTTTCTAAAAAGGAAAAAAAAGGACATTTTATGACAAGTAGTACCTCTGTCTGCCATCCAGAACACATCTGTGATGAGCTGCTCCCAATTGCCTCTCCAAGCAGACAAGGTCCTTGTTTATGGCATTTCCTGTTCAAACATCTGGTGTTTTTAAGGTATTTTTTGAGAAAAGTAGCTTTCTTCTCCTGTGCCCAGAGACCACGGGGAGTTTCTGCCCCAGTGAAAGCTGTCATCCAGGTTGTTCTGCATAAAAGGAAATTAAATGGGATAACTTTTGCCTGAATGGCATAAAGCCAAGTGCACCAAATATGGTTCTGTGACCCCTGGGTGAATCACAGAATTGCTTCTGCCCTGGTTCTGAAACTCTGTCATAGACCTTGAAAGAAATCTCTTTATAAACCCTTACTCCTCTGCCTTCACCACGAATAATATTCTTCCTGAAGCAGTTTCATGTTGAAAAAAACCTGTGAGTACTCCTTTATGGGAGATCATTTCACAGGTGCAGGTGTACAGTGTCCCTTGTGTGGCATCTGAATGCCCTTTACTAACTAGAATCATGTTTTAATGCATTATCTAACAGGCAGCAAATGGCATGTTCTCCCACAAGGCTGTTACATTCTGCCAGCTTGTGTGTAATGAGCAAGGTGGCCATTAGCTTAGGATTCTGCTCATTGCTCTGCATTGATGAATGCAAACTGCCTGTGTTCCTCAAGAACATTGCAAGTGTTTGGGAATTGAACATTGTTTATATTAGGAGCACTTGAAAAACCTAAAGATGGCAATATATGAAATCAGTTTTTTTTTACCAGTCAGGCCAGCTAGCTGGGAAAGTGAGTGGGAAAAGATAAAATGAAGAAAAGGATAGGGCAAGCTGGAGCAAAAACAATACTTCCTTTGTGGAGATGGTTTTTATGAGTATTACTGTTCAAACTTGGCCTTTGTTCAGCTTTAACTCTCTGATGCTTTTCTAGTCGTGAAAGACAGAAATTAGATCTTAAATCAGGAAAACATCTTCTTTTAGAATGTTTCATAAGACTAGGTTTACGTGCAACCTTTTCAAAAGAGCTGAAACCTATTCTTACAGACAAATAAATAAATATCTAAGTCACACTCTCAATTGGATGGATCTTAAGCACTTACTGAACTGTTTTCACTAATTGCATAGCCAGTCACTGGCCCAGGCTATGCAGCAAAATAATTGAAGTTATCTAGACCATATGGTTGAGTGCACTCATCCTTTTCAGTGAGCAAACCAGTATTATATGCAAAAGGAGGCAGAAATAAATTGGACAAGAAAAAGGAATTTCACACTTTGCTTGTGAAACATATATGAAAAAGGAATCCATTAATTCCTATATTTCACAGACCAGACAACCCCACTCTTACCCTGAAAGTTTTGGTGTCAAGGTCACTTCCAGCATTCAAAGTGACTTTCTGAGGCATGCCTGCTGTAGGGCAGCTTCATATCATCCTTGTATGAGAAGCTATCCTTTATTTATGCAAGCTGAGGCAGGACAATTTTTGCAGACTGTCTGACTTTTGGATGCTGCCCATACAAGCGAGAAGTTTTCACCATTTTTTCAAGTTTTAACAATAAAATTCACAGTGTGTACATGAAAGAGTTGATTATTAAATCCTGTATTTGCTTTCCTTTACCTGAAGCCAAATCACAGACCTCTTAAGACAGATGTGGGTGTGTGTACACACAGAGAAGAAATTGAATCCCACACTTGTTGCTCTTCTGTTCTTATTGATCCTACCTCTGATTTTTGTGAGGAAGCAAATCTAAAAGTGATTAAAAGAGGATAAAGTTTGGCCTCAAGACAGCTGTGAAGAAGAAGAAATCCCAACTAACAGACTTCCAGGTTGATTTTGTCCTGTCTCCCAAAGAGGTTACTTTCTTGGCTACTGCAAGATCTCGGAGTCTAAATCTGCAGCCATCAGAAATCACTGTTTCCTGAGAGAGCAGTGCAGTCCTGCATTCTTGACATGGTTTGCTCTGGGCATGCTGTAAAGGAAGCCTGGAGAATGCCATGTGCTGCAGTGAGCCTCCTCACTCCACCACGCCTGCTGGGGACTCCATGCTATGCACCTTTGCAGATTGTAATTATAATTTCAGAAACATCCTTTAAAAATATGTCACATGTAATCAGGAACAAAATTGAATTTTGGAATGCATCCAGCTGTTCTGCACAGAGAAGACACATTTTAAGCAAAAAGAAAACCCTGAAGAGAACAGTCTCAATTTTTGTATCTGTGTATATATATATATATATATTTTCCATGAATATGATGGCATCTCTCTCTCTCTCTCTCTCTTTCTCTCTCTCTCTCTCTCTATATATATATATATGCACATGTATGGGTCTATCTCCATGTGAACATTTGAGAAAGAACAAAGCTGGGGATAATAAAGGAGGCAAAAAGTGACCAAAGACCAACTGTCTCTGTTCCTCTGTTCAGGCCTTGTTTGTAGTTTTACATTTTGGCTATTTGTAATTAGTCTTGCTAATTAGTTTACGCCTGCCATATTTTAGATGATAGTTCAGGGATTAGCATGGGAAAAAAAGTATTATGAAGTATAATATGGAGTGGCCAGGAACCAGATTTAGCTGATCCATGTAGTCTAAAAGATTATGCAACAAAATATTCTTAGTAACAAGGGTTTTCTGGTGACTTGAGAGAGACCTCTGCCCCTCACACCACTGCAGTTTCTATACCTGTGCAAAACTAGAAGTTTTATATGCTAAGTAAAAGGAAACAGGAAGAAAAGGAAAGAGGAAGAAACAGCTTAGTTGAAGGCTTTTCTAATTTTCCTTATCTCCTCTGAGCATTTGTGGACCTATTGCTTTGTAATAAATACCATTTTACAGCATATTAAGGCCATTTCAGACATTGGCTTCGCTGATTGAGGAGTCCATTGCTGCAGTGCCTGCACAAGGACACTTTGTCCAGGGTGTAAGTTTTATCTTAGTGCTTCCACAGGCATTCACATTTCTCAAAGCAAATGTGTAGAAGATCTTTTTCCACCATTGGTTGACACCATTAATATTGCCAGCATCTTTGGAGTCAGCTTGAAGTAAATTTGGGGAATTTGTTTACAGTGATATTAATCGTCAGAGTAACAGGAATAGGAACAGCATGTTCAGAAGGGGATGTTACCAGATATCTAGAAGGTAATTTCAGATGGATGAGCGATCTTCACCTATGAGGCAAGGGGTGGTAAATCAGCACCTTGTCCATTAAATATTTTAGCTAAGTATTTAAAGGTAGTGAAAAAGCCTGTTGAGGTACAATTTCAGAAATGGAAAGCTAGATCTCAGAGGAAGATAAAAGGCCCATTTTTCAGTGGTGTTTGGATGACTGTGAGTTGTAGAGAAGGTGAATTGGATGAAGATCCACACTTTGTCCTGCATTAGACTGAGTAAACTTCTCAGAGCTGTTGACTAATCTCTGTCAGCTTATTTTTGATGGAGGCTATGGGAACAGTCAAAGGAGAACTCACTGATGGTATAAAATAGCTCTGGATATAGGAAAAGCTTTATACTGTTCTATTAGTGTTTGTTAGTGTTGACATATGAACAAATGTATTCAGGTTTGGATCTTTGTGTAGCTGACTGAGTTTTTCGCCTTGGGGGCAATTATGAAAATTCTAAATATTCCCTTATGTAATAGTTTAAACATGTTTAAAACAGTCAGAAAAATGTGAATGCTTTCAAGAAACTCCCCTCCAAAAGGGTACCCATATGAGTTTCAACTCAAACAGCATCAAAGTCTTCTAATCTTGATGCTATTTTTATTCACTATTAGTATAAGTATTTGCGTGAATCTGACTGAAAGTATCACTGCAGTCAGGGAAATAGAAAAACTAATTAAACATAGTTTCAAATAGCCTTTTTCAGACAATATTGCAATCAACAACAAAAAAAAAAATACAAACCCCCCTCCCCCCCAAAAAAAACACCAACCCAAATGATTAGGGGAGACAGTAGGAGCATTTTAGGTAACTTGCAGATTGATGAAGTGCTTGAATTTTTATTCCTTAATGTGTACAGTATTACACTGTGGGGCAAACAATCAGCATTTACTTTTGATAGACATAAAGGAAAAGCAAAAAGAATGAGAAGATCAAACTGCAGCCAGAGCTAGAAGGTACAGTCAAAAAGCTTGTTAATTTAGATTGCTCTGCGGTGGTTCACCATCCTCAAAATTATTTTTGAGGAGGAAACAAAGGACAATGCAACGCCTTTTGAAGTCAGAATCCCTTTTTTCTTCTGGTAATGAAGTCTGACAGACTGTCTTTGATCTTTGAAACAATCTACAAACTTGTATATCTTTGATCGCGAACATAATGGATGTGGTGTTATTTTCTGTGTATGTTGAAAGTGGGTCTTAACCAGCCCAGTTAGTAAGGGTGCTAATTGAGATACAAAGAAGCCTTACCTTAAGCACAGAAGCAAGGTCTTGCTAACAGAAAACACACTTGCATTTAAATTCTGTCTCTTCAGAGTGAAAACCTGCAGTGAAGAATCACAGACTGCAGTGCTCCGTAGCGCTGCCTCCTCTTGTCATATACTTGTGGTTTTACAGGATTAACACAAGTAGGTTGTGTTTATGCCTCTCAGTTGGTATAAGCTTTATCTCTCTGTGTCATATTTCTGGAGAGCCTACTGGTGTTTGCCAGCAAACACTCTATTAGTACAGTGCAGTAACTCGATGACAGAATTGCCCTTTCCCTGGTGGAGCACTGCAGTGAGCACTGCCAGGCAGACACAGCAAATGTGCTTGGGGAGAGCTGCTTCTCCGTGCTTGGCTCTCTCAGGAAAGCCAATATTTTGTTAGAGAAACAGAGCTCAGGTTTAGGCCAGACACTGCAATTTGATGCACTGTTTCTGAAATAAAGGTGGAGGAGAAATATATAACTCCATGGCATATTCAGGTTCAAAAGTCCTGCAATGGGTTCACATAGGTAGAGCTGGTTTAATTATTAGCCACTGGTATCAGTTATGTTACTTTAGAAGGAAAAATCTTTTCTCTGTCTTATTTATGATAGCATTTTAAATGCATGGCTCTTCTCTGAAAGCACAAAGTAGAGGAAGGCTGGGGAAAGAGGATGAGTACAGCTCAGCTACCCTTGGCAATGGGCATCTTACCTCTCTGCATGTGCTAATAAACCACCCTGGCTGGTGCTTTTGTACAGTGCTAAAGTGTGACAAGAGTAAATGGGATGGCAAAATGTTTATGGGATTAAGGGTGTACGACAAGTGTTACGAAAATGTTTTTGAACCACCATATTCTGAGAGGGATAACTGAGACCACCACACCAGAATAATTTGCTTGTGAGTGTGTAGTGCTCACTTTTAAAGAAGCCACATGCTGGAGCTCAGGACATACTGAAGGCTGCTGTTTTCAAAAGAATCCATCTAGTGATGAGTCTAAGCAGAAATAAATGTACCTGGAAGTCACAAAAAGGAGCATAGACTGATGCTTCAGGAAGAGTCTTGACCCCATATACTAGGATATCAAGTCTTGGCCTGCTCTTCTGTAAACTCCCCCTGCTTTTGGGGAGTGTCACAGCACAGGGTGATTTGTACCCTGATGGTACAAAGATCTGCTGTTGAGCACCCAGTCATCCAGTCCAGTCTTGACAATCATAAGCAGACCTGGAAATGTAAGCTTTCAGTTTAGCCATCAATACTAAGGGAAGAGAGAATGCTTTTATGATTTTATGTGCTACTGGTCTTGCTGAAATGTGTCAGAAGAGTGTTGTCTGAAAACTGGCTTCTTTTGTGCATTGGTGGAATCAGTGAAGCTTAAACTGAAATCTTCTGTGTTGAACTTTATTGTTGTACTCACCTTCGTCAGCAAAGGGATCCCAAGTTCAGCCATAAGACACCAAAATCATACTAGAAAGGAGATTCTAGAGAGGAGCAAACACAATCCCATCTTCAGAGATGGCTTTAACAATGTTCTGTCTGTCCAGACAGCAACAAAAACTCTCTTACCTTGGGCTGGCATGGGCTTATTTCAATTGCAAACATCACTTTTTTATGCTGTTAATTCTTGCTGTGATTAATTCTAATATGGAGGCTTTATAGTTCCATGTTGTTAACTTTTTTTTCAATTACTTTGTGAGATATTTAGTAGTGAGAGATAAAAATTATCAATATAATGATGGTGAGTATGTTTGTTATTCATTAAAATGTCAATATTACACTTTTAAGGAAGCTGAGGGAAAAGGAATACCTCCACTTCTTTAGCCCTCACACGCCTGCTAGGTTGGTTGCATTTGATCCTGAATCACTGGGCATGTACCTATTACACAAGCAAGAGTAATGACAGAGCTCTGAAGGACAATTCATGTAGCTGCTATAGATTTCCAAATCAATAGAGCGCTGCAGAAAATAATGGAAACCATAAATGTCATGATAAGGAAAGGCATTAATGTCAACCAATGGTCAGGAGACATGACTGACTGAGATCATGGGAAACTGAGGTGAATGTACAGTGAAGGAGCAGTGGTACTTCATTTATCTTGCAACAGAAGTCTTGTTATGTTACAGTGCCTTGAATAAGGGATATATCCAGAATCATACGTGGGGCTTTTTGTGTTATATAAAATGGATGGATTTATGAAATGGGGCAGAGTACCATCTTTCACTACATTAGAACAGACTGAATAAAACATGGAGATGTGGCTGATGACAAAAGCTGGTCTGTTTCACTGCTATTGAGAGGTTTCAAGTCATTCTGTTTTGAGAGATTTTCTTCCCATGTTTTGCACAGGAAACTGTAGGTTCAGGAGCTACAGTTTGTGCATGGTCCCCACCAGAGCAATGCTTGGAAGGCCAAGAGAGTAAGGCAGTGAGATACTCTCTAGGAGGAAGTAAAGTTGTCTTCAGGACCTCATTAGCAAAGATGGAATATTAATTGCCTCCTGCCTGGTTTTCAGTAGGGATTTCTAACTCTAACAGCCACCATCTGATAGTAAAACACACAGTCTTTCTACTGAGGTTCATATTGAAATACTAACTATGTTCTACCCCAAAAAATCCTGTATACTGGACACCAGCCAGATTCTTGTCTTATTCTCCTGGATTTTGAGATGTGTCTGAATTCTGCTATTTGACCTTATAGCTGTATCAGAACACCTTCTAATTTTTCTTTGCTATAGAAGAGTTTTAGGGAAAGTAGCAGTAAGGAAAATAAACAGAAAAAAGGGAAAAGCAAACTGAAAATACAGACAAAAAAAATCCACCTGAGGACAGAAATGAAATCAGGATTTTTTTTCTTTTTTTTGTAAGAGGGCCTCTGTTATCCAGTAAGAATATCTGCTCTCTTATTTAAAAGAATGTGGGTTTTACTTAAAGATTTACCATGGGATGCTCCTTGCTCTCCTGTTGGGTAGCACTCATTTAAGTAGTTGAGTATTAAAAAAAACCAAAAACACCAGAGGGAAGATTTTCAGTTATAATGTAAGCTTTGAATCAGTGGCATCAGAGAAAAAACAGGATTAATATAAATCCTTCAAGGGATAAAACACATTTGCAGATTAACCCTGGCCTCTGCTTAAAAACTCCCAAACTCTGTTTTCTCTATTGATTTATCTAAACAGTGCTGCCTGGCTGCACACAATGAAATGCATCCTTTGCAGGTCAATTAGCAGGCACCTGGATAAGATTCAGGCTTCTGCTAAAATCCCATTAGATGCTACTACAGGCAGTTGCTGCATGTTTTCAACCAACATGAGTATTGCATTTAGAAATGCAGAGTAGGTGGTATGAAAATTCTGACAGTTATAAATCTTGCCTTTGAAGTGGATGGCTTTATTCACTGCTGCTATCTCTGAGATGGAGAAAAGGGGAAATCTGTTCTAGCCTTTTGATTTAAAGTGAGAGACCACTATTTAGGGATGATTGATGGTTGAAAAGTGCTCCACAGGATTATATTACCCTAGATAATAGGTTGAATAGGAAAGAGAAGCTTCTGAATTTAAAGGCACTAAACATAATTTTATTGCAAATGAGAAAAATCAGTGCAGGTATGACATGGATATGTTCATTTATATTCTAGACTGAACTAAAAGATCATTCTGTAAATTATTAATTCCAGTCTAAATGTGCACCACCCTGAACTAGTGTCTGTGTCATGCTACATTTCATAATTTTCACATCCTGAAAAGAGGTGTTTTGAATCCATCCTGAAGCTGTTCCACGTCCACTCACCCCAGAAATTTGATGTTGCCATAGAAAAACTGAGATTATATCAACCTGTTCACTACCGTATGTTGGGTTGCATCTGTCTTGTACCCAGTGGAGTTGTAATTGGGAAGGTCACCAGATTCTTTTTTAATGTCAGGAAATTTCTTGTGAATTGAGGATAAAATTATGTCTCTGTTGAGTCAAGGAACAAAAATTACTTTGCTTTCTGTGGAGCTAGCATTTTACTCGAACTTTACCACATGTCTACATTTAGGTTATGCTCCAAAGCACACAGAGAACAGATGGGAAAATCATTCAACCTGCCCAAATCTCAAGTTTCCAATCTATACAACTGGGTGGATAACACACACATCAGGTATATTAATAGTTATCAATGTTAAAACATTTGACAACTTGAAATTGTGATATAATCAATGTGAAGTTATTAGGCATTGTATTATTACTGAAGCTTTATAAAAATATAATTGTATTGCATCATTGACCATAAACATGTGTTTTAACTAGAGATTATCAAGTAAACATTGTTAAGGGATGATTCCCAGTGCTCAGACCGTGAAAGTTAGGTCCTGTTAATGAAATATACTGAGGATTACAACTGACTGCAAGAGCTGACTGCATAGCTGAAAGGTCCAGCTGCTTTTTAAATGCCTGCAGTCAGGCAAGAGTTAGGACTGGAAGAAATCCAGTGAGCTGTGCAGTTTCCACTAAATTAGAGAACCTTTTACCATCTTTTATTACCCTTAACCTTTCAATGTTATTTACTCAGAACTTTTGAGAATATGCCATTCCTATACGTCAATAAAACACACAGTATTTTTATACTTTGAACTTTCTATTGGCATTGGACAAACAAGGTGTTTTGATATTACCTCAAGTGTTACCACTTTTATGAAATGGGAATCTGTAACATCCCCAAACCTACAGACAGCTTAAATTGCCTTGAAAAAAAACGAGTAGGAAAGGCGTATTAGATCATGACCCTGTTTTGAAAGACGCACATCCTTGAAAGCAGACAGACATTAAAGTGAAGTGACACTTGCTGTTAGACTGAAGGCAGTTTCTCTGGAGAAACTAAAATGCTTCTTGTGCTTGATATGTTTAGTTGCAGTCCTATGATAAGCCTATAAAAATCTTTAATAAAATTTAAATCTTTAAATAAATCTTTAATATTTAAATAAATAAATCTTTAATATTTAAATAAAAAGCTTTAAAATTTTAAAGATATTGAAGTATAAGCTAGGTGTTAAAAAATATAGTAAATACATGTCTCACCATAAATTATGTACACTTTATATAGCCTTTTAAAATTTATTTGTTTTCTTAGCTAACTTTGCAGTTGGGTAAAAGTAGCTTAATAAAGTATTTGTTAGTATAACATACTGCTCATGGATTGCTTAGGCCTTTCCTTGGATACACTTTCTGTCTGGCTTTTTATGGTGAAGAAAGATGCAATAGGTTATACATGGAAAGTAAGTGGGCAGAAAATGTGAGTGGAGGTTTTGCATAGGAAAAGGAAGAATCCATTTTCTGGGAATCAGGTATGTCCAACAATGCATTTTGAAGCACTGTTGGATGTCTTGGGTGTTTGTTAAGCCAAGGAACCAGCAGGGACAGAAATCCCTTCAGAACAAAGGCTGCTGTTTGTTAAAAAGAGTAAGCTATTGCTATTGCAATATCAGAATTGTGTCAGTGTTGCTGACTAATAAAAGCCTTGGGCCAGTCTGAACTTACACTCACCCCACCTCTCTTGTTCTCCAGATCTTTATAAAAATAGTAGAAGTAAAAATGATGCTGAATAGTAAGTCACTGAGACTTATGAGCTCCTTTCACTGTGCAGAATACTAACTTTATTCTGTTTCTTTTTATGATTTAAAAAATTATGGAGAATATATTTATTAATTTTGAAATGACAAGGAGAAGGCATAACGATGAGGTAAGGTTTTTTGGAAATGGGTGCAATTGTATGGGCCCTTTGTAGAGAATTTTTTTTCTTTTAAAGTTGCTGGCAAATGGAGATAGTGTCTCCCTTTAGCAGTTTGTCTCATCCATAGGAGACTAAACAGCACAATGCATTTGTACCAGAATTGCTATAAGGAAAGCTTGGAGATATATGTCTTACTCTAAAATAAATGAGACCTATTAATTTTAACCAATGAATATAAAAAAGAATTATTTTGGCTGAAAATTGGAAAAGGATTGATTTTATAGGAAAAGTCAAATTTCTGGAAAAGAGTGAGAGAAATCTTTTTTTTCACTAAGCCCCTCTCTTTACCAGAGTTGCAGACATCTGTTACATCTTCTGAGGCAGAATACAAATATAATTTTGTATCTTCTTGATGAGTTATGGAAACAATGGAACTCTAAATGGATATGGCAAGTAAATTTTATTTCTTCTCTGTTTTTGTGGATTTAATGAGTGTTTTATTGTTTTTATCACACACTAATGTGTATATCAACAGACAGTCAATATTCATATGTGTAATTGCAACAGAAGATGGTAGGAATCCATAAATAAGATATCAATGGCAATTTGGTTAAGTTTGTTTGGGTTTTTAAATTTTTTTAATGCTTTCTTTGTTAACATTCTCCTCTAAACTGTATGTGTTAAAATGCTCTAAAAATTAATGTTTATTAATTGCTTACATAAAAATATTACTTTCACCACAATGCTTCAAATACTCTGTAACATCAAAGTATCTGAATTATTTTGTTTCTCTGTAAGTAAAAATAGATTTTGTTTGAGTGAACATATTCTAAACTATGTAAATGTAAACAATTTATTAGATAAATTTCTCTACCAATGTTATAGTTTCCTTTGAAATGGTTTTCAAATTCATGCTTTTATTTATATATTTACCTGTGTTTTTCTGCATATTATTTCAGGGCTATGAAAAATCATCTCAAAACAGCTGTTTCAAGTTACAGTGCTGCAATTGCCATGACACTTTGGAAAATGCAAATACTTCACTCTTCTGCTGCCATCCAGGACTTGTCTCAGGAACAATACAGTAAATATGTTTTCCAAGGAGATAGGAAGGCTCTTCCATAAAGTATGATAGTATTTCAGCAGAAACTTCTTTTTTTTTCCATTGTGCACGATAACAGGGAATATAACACATCATTTTAGACCACATTTTATTTTGTTATCATGTAGCTTGAATGACATGGTTATGACCAGCTTTGTGCCTTAGTCACGGATATTCATGCACAGTGGTGTTGACTGACAGCCAGGAGTCCTCTGTAGTCTCCAGTGGTGAAAAGCTGTGATAAAAAAATGACAAAAAACAGTCTAAAAAATAATATTCTTCTTCTGTTTGAAATGACCACATTCTGCTTGCCTAAATAGGGTGATGTACCAATAGCACTGCTTCCCTCCATACCAATTCAGTATCCTGAGAGTGGTCTAAAAAAAAAAAAAGTGAATTTAACATTAATTTACATTTAAAAATTAGTTTTCCTATCTGTATTTGATAAAAACTAGGTTCTTTAAAGGTTCCTGTAATGAACATTCATTGCTGAATGTCAGCATTTGTGTTTCTCTTGTATTTGCTTTCTGTAAGTGTTAGCATGGGCTTGTGAACAACAAATATATCAAGAAGAATTTGGGTTTACTGCAGACTGTGAAGCTCAAATATGTTATCAGTAAGCAGATCCACAGCAGGAATTTGAAGATGTAAGAGTTTCATTGATTGAGTCAGAGATCAAAACTAGGTACATTTGGGCTTTTAATCAGAGAAGAATGTGATTGCCTAAAGTTAATAATTTAAATAGCCATAGGAAAATTAAATACTCTAAATGTTTCAATGAGAATTTTTGGAAAAAGCCAAATCCATAAATATTTAGAGAAATTGATGTGTGAGAACTTTCTTAGAAAGAAAACACAGCACTCAGATAAATTTTTAAGTGTTATCACATCTTAAAATATTGGTGACATGTCATTCTGTAACACTAAATTCAGGGAAATAACAGGTTTAGGAGCTCTCTTCACATCATAATTCTTCTACCTTATTATTTCTCTAGTTTCTCAGCAATAGGCAACTATTTACTGGCCATCATTAAGATTCCACTGCCCAGTAATTATTAGTATTAGTCTCTAAAAACATGGCACATATATGCCAATGTTTAGGTGAATTTACTATTACTTTATGACCTACGTTAGCTGTGTTGTTTTTTTTTAAACTTTGAAACCACCAGGAAGAAGGCAATTTATGATGTCTGATCTGTGAAACAGGAAAATGATTCTAATTCTTGTTTTAATCAAAAGTGAAATTTAGTAAGACCCAAAGGAACATGAATATTACATGACATACTTTTGAAAAATAACTTAAAAAACCCACTTTAAGCTCCCAAATATTATACGAAAATTTTGAAGGTCTACTGATTGTAAGTAATTTCTCAGCTGATGGAAACCATGAGTGTTTTTAGCAGTTCAGCCCTGAAGGTGTGTGACTAAATTATGGTGTTGAAAAAATGTCACAGATGGTTCAATCTAATCTAAGGCACCTTTTAACCTACAATCTCATCTGTGACACTGACCAGCACTGGATACTTATGAAGAGGACACAGGATCATGCATTGCAATGTGGAGCTTAAGAGCCAGACAAGGATTAGTATGAGATATTTTCTGATCCAAAGGAATGTAATTCTCCATTTAATCTCCATTAAAATATGTGCATAACTACCTCTTTAGTCTGGTGCACATTTATTCTTTTAAATTTGCAATCGGTTTCATTGATGAGACAATTTTATTTCTATCAGCATGACAAGCATAGCAAAGGTGGCATTTATATGCTTCAGGGGGCAACTTACATGAAAACCAAACCCACATCAAAGTAATTGTGTTTCAATATCGTCAGAAGTGCTTCGCTTAATTTGAAGTCCCAGAATAATTGTGCTCAATTTGTGTCTATTTCCCCATTGTCAGACCTGCAGTGCCATGCTCAGTCATACTGCACAGTGCTGACATCATCCCTCCTAGCACAGGCATACACCAACCTCCATGAGCCAGCCTGTATCCAAGGTCATGATAATTTGAGCTGTAAAATATTCCTATCCATCCTATCCATTCCTATCTTTCTCATTTGGTGAGGAAGGAAAACATTAGGAGTGTTAGAAAATTGGGATTGGATAGTCTCTTTTACTTCTCAGGTTTCTTTTTGGCTATATTTTGTTTTTTTATTGATAATTTACAGACTTTTTGGCTAATAGTCATTCATTTTGATGTTGGGTGTTTATCTGTTATTGCACTTCTTTTCATCAGTCATTCCTTTATATGTGTATCTCTTCTTACAGGATAAATCAGCTGGTTGGGTTTTTATTTTTATTTTTTTTTTGGCATTGATCCTTCTATGAAGATATTTTTTAAAAAAACAGCTACCGAGTCTGGTAACTGATCTGCAGTTTCAGTGTCAAGAATCTTGACCCTCAAAGTAGATGCTGAAATTGGCAGTGCAAGGTAATCTGGATTGTATTTTGTCACTGACAGCAGTGTACATCTAAAAGCCTTTTACCTGCAGGCTATGCTGATTAGGAGGGTCAGCCAGCCCAGAAAACCAGCCATGTCCTGGGCTGCATCAAAAGCAGCATGGCCAGCGGGGCCAGGAGGGGATTCTGCCCCTCTGCTCTGCTCTGCTCTGCTCTGCTCTGCTTTGATGAGATCCCATCTGCAATGCTGTGTCCAGTTCTGGGGTCCCTAACACAGGAAGGACATGGGCCTACTGGAGAGAGTCCAGAGGAGGCACCAGGATGATCTCAGGGCTGAAGCACCACTGCTGAATGTAGGCTGAGACAGCTGGGGATGTTCAGCCTGGAGAAAGGAAGGCTTCAGGGAGACCTCATTGCAATCTTTCAATGCATAAAGGGGACTTGAAAGGAAGAGGGAGAGGGACTTTAAAAAGGGCATGTTGTGATAGGATAAGGGGGAAAGGTTTTTTAAACTGCAAGAAGAGATTTATATTAGATGTTAGGAAGAAATTCTTTACTGTGAGGGTGGTGAAGCACAGGAACAGTTTGCTAAGAGAAACTGTGGATTTCTCATCCCTGAAAGTGTTAAAGGCCATGTTGGATGGAACCCTGAGAAACCTGAGCCTAGTGGGTGGCATCTCTGCCTACAGTGGAGGGGTTAGAGCTGGATGATCTTTCCCTTCCAAACTAGGCCATTATATGATCCTGTGAGTGTTAAGTACAGACCACAAATGTGTAAAATTGTCTATAAAAATGTCTAATTCTGAAGCTGATTTAATAAATTGGGTAAATATTCACTTGCTGCTGGAAAATCATCTCTGCACTACACTCTCTTTTTTATTTCCAGTGAAGATAAAAGAGTATGATAGCCTATAGATGCACACCACTCTTCTTCCTTGGAGGCAAGAGGTAACTCCTTCCTTCTAAGCACACTAGTGCTGTTGAACCTCTGTATGCCCTCTGCCTGGCTAGTGGATGGATGTTTAAAATGTATGCTGTGCCCAGAAGGGTTCTTTGCAGCATACTTAATGTGGAATGACTTGAGTTGAAAGAATGTGTTGGGCTGCATCGTTGAGGGGAAAGCAATCAAAGACCTGTAGTTTATAGTTCAGTTTTTTCTTTCTACACGTTGCCATTGAGCTCTGCTTTCAGACAGAAAAAGAACCAGTTGATTCCGTGACCCCTAAAGAAACTGAACTATGAGAATCTCACTTCATGAAGCTGAGCTTCCTGAGAAATTGTGCCCATCCCACCCATGCTCTCAGGCAGTTTTAAGAAGTCTGTTGTTGTTAAGAGAGGAGGAAACTAACTCAAAAATGTGTTCATCTTCTTTGTTCTCCTCCTTTAAGTAGTAGTATTTTATTTCCTAGGTTTTGTAAAAATGTGTGAGGAATATACCTTTCAGGTAATGTGTCTGCCATTTTCAGGAAGGCTCAGGTAGGAGTAAAAGAGGAGATTTAAACACAATGGACCCATGTTAGTAACACTGCACAGGTGCTGAGGGTGTGATAGCTCATTCTGAGAAAAACCAAACAAGTTTTAAATACCCAGAGAAGTATGCAAATTATATTTTTTCAAGTTATCTGGAAGAAATAATTCTAACTGTGTCCAATAAAGAAGCAAACTTTCAACGTGGGAATTGAACATCTTTAGCAATACCTGAAAGCTGTCTGTCTTTGATTTCAATTGAACTGTCACTCTATTTCCTCCAATACAATTGAGAAGTATGTCCAATTCTTTAACTTACATTTTGTGCTAAACTGGACTTACAGCAACCTAATGAACTTCATTTGGTTTCAGAGACATGAAAAATCATTTATCTTTCTCCAGAATTAATTTTTGCAAAGCAGGTTTAGCTCACAAAATCTCCTCAGATAATTTCCCAACTAAGGGTATGCCTCATTTTCTTGGACAGCAGGTATGTTGCTGAGATACTCTTTGATTTAGGTATCTATTATGTTTCTCACTTATTCTCTGTAGTATCATCTTTGGAAGATGGTGCTCTGGGGTATTGCTGTCAGCTTTGGGATTGCAGATTTATACATACTATCATTACTCTTATTCTCAGGAGTCTCTGCCTCAGAATATTACACCAGAGTGATTATGCTAAAGAACCATGTCTTGATAGGGATCCATGTGCATACTTACCTGCATTCCAGGAGAGAAACTGCAGTGTATCTCTCTGATTTCCCAAAACTGGCTGCTTCTAACATGGTGTAACCCTAGAAATTTGTTAATCCATTTTCCTTGCTGGTGCTTTCTATACCAATATTGCTTTTTTAGAATGAAAAGTACAAAATTTTTGCTTATCAGGAAAGATATTGGTGGAATTTGCAGTCCTTCAGGAACAGAGTATGGGTTCCCCACTGGGTCAGAAGACCTTTCAGCAAACCTGCTTCAATGTGGGCTCTACTCTCCATGGTCCACAGGTCCTGATGATGCCTGATAGTTTTTTGTCCTTTCTTTTTATACCCTTTTTATACATTTTTATACTCTTTCCCTTTCCTTGTATCCTTCACAAACACTCCTTGTACCTTAGCCCTACATGTTTATAAACCTTGTGGGCTCATATTTAGCTTAGTTTGGGGGTTCTGTGGAGGGAAGACGAAACATCCCTACTATGTCAAAACTGGAGGCTCCAACCTTTGGACGGAGCCTCCTCTCTGGAACAAGTTTTTGTAAACTAGGCTGTAGTCTCACTGTAGGGGAAATAATTAGAATAGGGGTACAATTACTTAAGTTTCTTATTGGGGGATTTTAGGTAAATGTGCTAATTGGTGAGATCCAAACAATTGTATACGCGTTGTGCACAGTGTGTGCTCCTCGGCGTGTTTCCACCTTTGACGAGGGGGCACCTGGGATCCTATTGAAACCAAGGTGTAATATCCTTTTTCCCTATACTGCCTGTGTCTGCCTCTTATTTTTACCAGCTTTAAGGCACCACTGAGAGGAGCGTGCTCCAGTGTGGTCCTCCCACAGAATCACAGTGCCTCTTGGGCCTTTTCCTGCTCCATTGTGGGTTCCTCCGTGGGCTGCAGGTGATCTCTGCTCCCCTGTGGACCTCCCTGGGCTGCAGGGGCACAGCTGCTTCACCATGGTCTGCCCCAGGGGCTGCAGCAAATCTCTGCACCTGGAGCACCTCCACCTCACCTGCAGACCCTGGTGCTGCAGGGCTGTTTCTCTCACACATTATTATTCCTCTCTTCTCTGGCTGCAATTGCAGTAAGCAAAAGTGCTGTAACCTATCCCCTGCCTTAACACTGTTATTCCAGAGGTGCTGCCAACATCCCTGGAGGGCTCAGACTTGGATAGTACTGGGCTATCCCATCTTGGATCTGGCTGGCATGGGCTCTATTGGACAAGGGGAAACTTCTTGCAGTTTCCCCTGTAGCCCCACCTGCTATCAAACTCTTGGGAAACACAATACAGGGATTCAGCAAGAGTAAACCAGTGTGGCTCACACTTGACTCATATGAGTAACAACACTCAGGTCTTTAGTACTGCATTGTAAAAGAAAAATTGAGCCTATTATTCATACAGTATAAGAGTTACCAAAATTCAGACCCCACAAGTCCTCTAATAGTCACTTTTCAGCTAGTACAACACAAGAGAAAAGTTCAATGTAATTGAACTATCACTCTCTGCCTTTAAATTAAAAGATTGTTATTGTATTACACACTGGGGGGACAACCCCTTCCCCAAAGAATACTGAATCTTTTAGGTCCACTATACCCTTCCAGTTCAATGGCATTTAATTCCTGTTGCCATTTAACTGCTTTTAAAATTGCCAGTCAAATTAACACATTGCCCTGAACTGCTGCCTTGGGATTTATGTTGGTTAAATCCCTCAAATGTCATGCAATTTTTGTTTTCTAGTTCAAACACAGGCTTTAAAAAAGCTTTGGAATACTGCCCATCTCATCTGTCTCATACTCTTGCAGTTTTCCTTTGCTGAGACATAAAGTCACTAACAGAGGATTTTGTCATATATGTGTATGGAATACACAGTGTGTGAGGAAGCAAGGAAACTGTGGAGCAAGTGTTTCATCCGACTGCTTGGAAACAGAGCAGCAATGACTGGTCTCATATTTTTGTTTAATTTAGGCAACAATTAAAATTTTATTCATGAGTAAGACCTTTTATTAGATACTCAGTTAATTCAGGGGGTGAACTCCTGACCCATTTTTTCTTGGATAATTATTCAATTGAGAGTAATTTCAGGAGAGACAATGAAGAGATCAATGTTTCAGAGTGCTTTTCTGACCCTGTTCTGACCACTGCTCTTACATAAAACAAAAATTGGAAAAGCCCTGTTTCTCAGACTATGTGAAAGTGCTTTGAAAACCTGGGGTTTGAAAATAATTTTGGGTTGCAATTTCTTAGACTTGTTCACACCCACTCCATGGGAGTATGTTCTTAGACTTATTTTGAGCTGAATCTTTATTTTATTTATTTATTTTTTAAATACCATATGATATTAAAAATAATTTGTGACAAAATTACAGCAGGACAGTTTGAATTAAGGTAAAGCCTTGAAGTCTGAAAATTATGGAAGTCATCAAACAATCTAAAAGGCAACTTTGTTATAAGCTTAGTGGTGATGGCCAACAGAGATGTAAAGTGTGCTTTCAATTAGTTTTCATAGACATCCTTGAGCAGAGGAAGATTTAATTAAGTTGACAAACACTAAGTATCTTATCTTGGCAGCTTAATTTACAATCCAAAGTTCTAGGTATCTTCAGGGAGGCTTCTTTGGTTGTAGCTTTTTTAAACAGTTTTCGTTATAATGAACAAAAATTTATATCAATGATTGAGGCATGAACTATTTCAGTCTCTGACAGCAACCAATACAGTTTGTAGGAAAAGACAGGTATAGAGTTAGTTGTTGGGACTGGAAAGGTATTTTGTCTTTAAACCAAAGAGTGGTTTACAATCTCAACAATCTCCTTCATCCTGCTCTGTCTGGGATGGTTTAGTGCAGGCCTGTAAATGTGGAAGAGAAAGTAATGTGGTTCACATGATCCTGCTGTTGGAGGTGCTGCAGCACCATCAGACAGCTGATGCAATTCCTCCCACACCCTGTGTTCTGGGGAAAAGACACACAAGAGTTTTTGGACAATTACCTCGACCAAGAAGAGTCTTTTAGGTGGCTTTTTCCACAGCAATATGGTTATGTTTTGGATTTTCCTCCCAAATATCTTTTTTCTGATGAGTGACTAAGTTCTGAATGATTACCACTGTCTGTAAAATAGGAGGTTGTTTGAAGCTCTGTCTTTAAGGAGTCAGTGCCTTTGATTTGAGAGGTGTTGGGAATGTTGATGACTAAGCGGTTTATGCAGTATTCCCAGTGACTGCCTGGAACACAAGCTCTGGTCAGGCATGTGGGTTTTTTTCTATTTTTTTTCTCTTTGTGTACTACTATAATTGCTTTGTCAATAAAACGCTGAGATAGATGCCTGATTTTTTAAAAGTAATTTTATAAGACAATGTAGATGAGATTGAAATAAAAGCTCATACATTACTTAGACTTTTTTTCAAAAATATGTCTGCACTTTTTGGACTTGACATTGACATTTTAGTGGGTTCAGGTCAGATTACTTCAAAAGCAAAAAGGATTAGTGTGAAGCTTTTCAGATGAGACCTTTAAAAATATCATCATTGCTCTGCCAAATGACTGAAGTTCTCTTCACACCCTTTAGTGATTATGTGTTCATGGCTCTAGAATAACATTCAGAATCTTGAGGGGAAAAATTAATCATTTTTGGGGTGCCCCTCTTCAGGCTATTTTCTTATTTTTTATATATATATATATATATATATATATGCATGCTACTTTTTAGGCTCAGTGACATACCATCTACACTGGAGTTAGAATGGTGTGTACATGGTCGAGAGGAAAACAGATTTCTGCTTTAATAAAGGTATGGCCACTATACTTTTCCCCAATTTAAGTTTCAGGATGCACATTCTTGTGTGAAGTGTTTCCTACATGCCACAGAAAATTGCAAAACACCAAAGACCAAATGTGAAAAAGCATTTCCTGTGACTCTCTCTTTCCTTGATCTGTTGTCAGGTGTGATGTACTATTTTAATATAGAAAGGGTTATGGTGTGTTACTTCTGGACACTTCAGCAATTTCCTACAGGGCTATTACCAAGTTTTTATCTCCCTTTATTTATACTTTGTATTCTTGTTAATGTCCAGTTAATCAAATGTTGATGTCACTACTTCTGCTCCATTTATTTCATATCATTGGATAAACACACAGGCTTCCACAAGTATTAAATTTATAAACTTTCCTCACTTGCTTTGTGCACCCTGTAGTGACTCTATGGTTTGGTTGGCTTTTTTTCCTCTCTTCTGTAACAGAGGAAACTGCTCCTACTCTTTATACTTGGAAAACAAACAACCATCAAATAATATTTCTGCCAACCTTTAAAGAATATTTTTAAAACCTGCTAGTTTGAAAGTCAGAGTTGTGGTGTCTGGGGAGAACTGGTATTTCTAAATGAGCTAGTCTTGATGTAAAATTCATGCTGACCTTAGGGGAATTGCTAAGGTTTGGTAGGGACTGAGGGTTATTCTCAACACACTTTCCCTCTGCACTGCTCTCCTGGCAGGACAGCAGTCATGCAATAGAGGAATATGGGATGTTTTGCCTACCAACTGGTCTACAGAAAAGTATTACAACAAATGCAGAACACCTGTAAATTTATAATCCTACTTATGATCCACAATCTATTCAATACTGGGAACAAAAATTGCTGTGATAGTGATCAAAGATGGTATCACTGCCTTACTCTGTAGGCTTTGCTGATGTTTAAGCTTCCAACTTCCTTGAGCTAGATAGAGAAAACACATGAGGATATTTAGCAAAATGCCTCCTTGGGATTAACTGACCTTGCCTATAAATCAGAATTTAAGTTGCCAGCTGGGCATTTCATCATATGCAGGCAGCAAGAAAATGAGTTTAAGAGCTGTCTGAAGAAAAACATTACACATATCTTTTTCTCATCCCAATATTCTGCCTCTTCCACTACAGTCATGCAATAGCTATTCAGGAAGGTAAACCAGAAAAGGAACTTGAGCTCCATTAGCTCTTTGTCCTTTCACAGAGAGTATGACAATTATGCACAAGTTCTCATTAATGACTGTTTATTTCCAAAAGGAGCTGGTCTTTGGCTGGCATAAAGGTGAAATCATGAACTGACAGAGCATACTTGATAGCATTATGTCATATTTTTACCTAAATTGCTAAACCAGCGCAAATGCTTGAAAATTGTTTTAACAGTTTATATTGATAAAATATATGCAGGAAAGTCTGTCTGATTCAAAACATCTCCCATGAAAGTTGATTCAACTTAGAACTGTTTAACAACTGCTATATGTAATAACGATTCTTCTTTCATGTGTCAGAACAAATCCACAATCTTTACTGGGGTTGTTCCTGTGCAAAACTGAGATAAGTGACAACAAAACCAGTTTCAAATTAACGGAATAGTGTTTTTTGTATAACACTGACAGCATCCAGGCTTGAGGCGAGGAAGTTCCAATAAGTGCTATCACACTGCCACATGTGAAAACTTCACATTTAGCTGAGGGAGGAACTTAATCTTTCTGCTGCACAGCATTACACTGCTCTGGAACTGCTCCTATAAGGAGCTCTGCATGATGCAGTTTTAATGAATGTCTTCACAAACAGGGCCCATATGCAGAAGAGATTTATTTTTTCTGCAGGCTCAGTGAAGTCTGAGTTGGTTGGATCTCTGCAAAACAAAAAATGAAATGTAATGTTGAGAAAATGTGCTGTATTTTCCACTAACTACATTCATTTAGGAAGCAGTGGGTCTTTTCTAATCTCAACAGGATAACTCATGTTCTGCACACATTGTCTGTTCTTACTCAAGCAACAGTTCCAATATGGGCTTCACTTCAAAGGAATGAAAAATTGCACATTCTACTATGTTTTACCAGTGATAGTGAGTGCAGGAAAGGCTCTTTCTTGAGCTTTATGAGGGAAAGAGTAGCGTTGTTCAATAAGCTGGTGAGCCAAAGCCAGTGTGATGCAGTTTTATCTTGATACCAATCAACTTACATGTGCATCTGCATGCAGCAATTAGGAGTTATTGTCATCTCTGTGGTAGACTTTAAGTGTCCCTGAATGCATTGCCCTCTCAGACTCCCTCCCACAGGATCTCCATCATATTTTGTTCTCTTGTGCAGAGGTTCCAGCCCTGACTCTTCTAGCGATGAGACATTTCTTTGCTGCCAGTCTGTCTGTTGTTTTTCTCGAGCTTCACATGGCTTGCTCTCAGGATAGTCAGATGTCCCCAGGTACCCAGTATATCTGTCACATGTAATATGGGCTGGTACAGCATGATAGACAGCAGAATGCCACGTGTTCCCCCAGAATCTAAATGTATCTAGGTCCTTTCCTGTGGCTGGCTGGGAACATGGAGCCCTGGGTCTGAGTCACATTGTTGTCTGAATTACTTGAACTAGGCTGTTTAATGTAAAATTACCACACATTCTGCAACTGTCTGACCAAGTTTGATATATGTATATTTAAAATTCTGTCTCATGACATCAGATTTTCTGTTTTGGTTCTAAGAGCTTACTAAATTCTTATCTCTAACCTTAGCTTTTAAAGAATTTCTGTGAGCTATTCCACTTTTCTCTGCATTTTGGCATATTCACCTGTGATAGGAAGTGGGTGTAGAAAGAGATATGTGGTGGATATGGATTAGACTCCAAGAATCATTTGGCCCATTGAGAGCCTTTCTACAATAGGGAATTTCTCTGCTAGACCCTGTGCCCCACTATGCATGTCTAATCATGTGTATCGCAAGTATAGCAAAAGCCTGCAATGTGCTTTTTCTGATTAAGTTTTCCATTAAGTAAGGCTCACTGCTGTTTGTCAGCATTGGCTGGGATAATGGACTTGTGTGCATATTTGCTCATCAAGGAAATAGTTGGTAGCTTTAGGATTTGTTTTCAACCTTTAACCAACATTTTATTGAATGTTTCATTTATTTTGGACAAGTTGAGAGCAAGGGGCAGTCATGGTACTTTTCCAGATTGCAAATAACTTCAAAATTACCCATCTGGATTACCAGCTGAGTAGACCTCTGCAAGTTGCTTCTCACCTACTGTCACACTAATGATTGTAATGATAGCTCTGTATGAAGTTAATATCCTCTTGCTTCACCCTTTTTATTGCTCTGGAAACTACTCAAGAAAAATTAGATCTGTGTTAGCTGTTTTGATCAAGAGCATTGAGAAGAGTGATATTATGGTTTAAAATGGGTCCAACTTATAGTAGGAGAATGTGCAGGAATCTGGATAAAATGACTCAGGATGTGCTGAGCCAAGACCTAGAAAATTTAAAATAAACTGTCCTAAAAAAATTAGGTGCAAATATCTATTAATACCAGATTTTGTAAGTAACTGCCAGGAGGTGCATATAATCTTGTATCATGGAAGGATATAACAGGGGATGATCTGAATTGACTTTTTGAAGCTCAGTGACACGAAACAGCTCATGCCTGCATTCTGGACTTCAAACATGATTTTTCAGGTTTTTTTTTTAAATTTAAAAATATTGATTGATTATCCCTTACTTTTGTGAAGAAAACCTTAAAAAGTATGAATCAGACATTCAAACTGAAAATTGTTCAAGACTGTGAGTAATCTGACATGTTGTCAGGGCAAGAAATGTGAGACTACCTGCTGTTTCTCCACTGCTCTGCTCTGCTAGCCCAGAGGTTGCCCTTAGCCTGCAATGTGTCACTCGAGTGCACATCTCTGTTTCACATCTCCTGGTCTTCCTACAGGAGGAACTGGGATGTGTGAGAGAGGAAGCAGGAGGCATTTGGAAATTTTGTGCAAGGATAAAGCAGAATAAGCAAGGGAGTTTAGCTTTTGCTTAGCTTACCTATGCTATGTATTTTCCTTAGCTTACCTATGCTGTGCTAATACATAGCTCTACATAGCTCAAACAAAGATTACAAGCCACAAAGAGTATTCTTTAGTGTATGCCATTTCAGTTTATTACAAAATTGCCTATTAGATGTTTAGCCCATCATGGATGTTCTGCAACATCCTTTCCTCCAAATAATTTTCTAGGAAAATATTTTGAAAAAAACATTGTTTCAGATTTGCAACATGTAAAATAATGAAACAGTAAAACAGGAGGATGGTGCATTAATTGAGTATAAATACATACCTGGAATACTCTGTATATGTAAGACTGAAGGCTAGAGGCCTTCAGTCACCCAAAACAACTATTAATGATCCATCAAGATGTAACTAGATGTATACATAACTTCTGTGTTAATGAGAATAAATATAATCATCATAACCTTTGGTAAAAGAAAAATGTATCATGTTGTAGTGGTTAAGGCCAAACTATTAATTCAAAGAGACACTAAAGAAGCCATTCTTCTGGAATGTTTTTGCATGTTTTCTAAATGTACTTACAATTTTCATTAGGCATAATATGGGCCTTATTTTCCCAGTTCCTTTTTCTTCACTTCTGAACAGATTTGTTCCACATGGTCTTGTCTGTATTTCCATCTATCTACAGGAAGTCCCTGAAGATGCTTTTTTTGTCTAGACATGTTTTCTTGTCTACCCTGACATCAGACTCATGGGGAATGGAAAATAGGTCATCCAAATCAAATGGGCAACTAAAAGCAACTTGTGCCAATTTACAATGATTTGGCATTCAGAAGGTGAACATGCCATTATTGCAGGTACAATTTATGGCTGTCACTACATGGAGTTTATAAATTTATAAATACATTAAGATAAAAATTTACATCTGCAGTGGTTGATTCCTCTGGAGCACTAGAGATCTTCAGAAGTCACTTCTCCCAAGATCACTCTACAGTTCTGTGGTTTTAATATTACATATATTGCTTTCGTTTTCTGTGAAATTATTCTGAATGAAAAATCATATATGGATGTGGCAACTTCAGACAAAAAGTCCTAGTGAACCTAGTACATATAATGATGTGTTGAATATGGTTTAACATGATATTGTGGGAAATTAACTTGTCAGTGTGGACTAAGTAGAACAAATAATTCTTAAAAGGAGTGTTTTTTCTTACATAGAAGCTAAAATAGAAAATTAGATCTGATTTGGTCAATAATTAACAGTTAAACTGATTTGACAGTGGTAGACCCATGTGCTAATTGATATAGGATTGTAAATCCATTTATCTCAGTTTCAAAGAGGTTGCATTTGAAATGCCTACATTTCAGTGACAGGAGAAACTTTTCACATTGTACTATAAATTAAAATGAGAGAAAAATATGAAGTAATTGTTCAGTTAGGAGGCAATCATTTTGTTGTGCAAAAGGTGTTCTATCGTCAATGTATATTTAAGAGTAGAAAAGGGAATCAATCTGTCAAACCCTCTAGGCCAGTACCAATACTGGAATGCATGGGATGCAGGCTAGCTCAGACTGAGGCTTAGAAAAATATTGACAAGTCCATCATTTGAAATAAATGTTTTCGTTCAGCTGAACTGAATATAATTTAAGAAGGGAAGTTGTGAAGCAGGATAATACTACACTGGAATTTTGCTTGAACACATTGTCCCTTCCTGCATCCCCCAGCTCTGCAGCTTCCAGGCACACATTTCCCGTGCAGACAATTTAAATGTTTTTGTAAGTCCCTTGCAATATTGAGAGAGGTGTACTTTTGCCATGTGAGGAAGAAATACAAGCAGGCAGAAGCTGAAAGTGAGGGCTTTTTACACTGGAAGAGTGCTTTCAATCTGCAATGTGTGGATCTGAGTGCTGTGGCTAAACACACTTTCAGGCCATGGTCAGAAACCTCCTACTCCAACCTGTGCTTCCTGTTGCCATGCACAGCTCTCCACCTTGGATATATTAGAGTTTGCTCTCAGTGATATTTCTGCACACAATGGCAATTTCATTCTTGATGCGAGAAGCATAAGAATCCTATTTTCATCAGCCTGGTCAGCTTCATGTCTATTTACATGTTGAATTCAGGAATAATGTAATTGCGTGTTGTGACTGGTAAATAGTTTTTTTTGCTTTGGCTTTCACTTTGCAGCAGTGTGTGGTGTGCAGACACAGCAAAATTTGATTTATTGGTAGTCTTTCTATTTCACACTGAGAAGTAAATATTTGAAAGACATCTGTATTACAACTTCATATTTGGGACCCAGAGCAATTTATTTGTGTGCCCGCTTTTTTCATATATTACTGTGATTTTCCTTTCATAATCCTCAGGAAAAATATGCCTGGAAGACACATTTCTCAACACTATAACTCATTTTCTGCAAGGCAAGGCTTTGCAAAAACAATCTGTGTCTGCTTTGGCCATTCTCTAAAAGTTAAAAATGCAGCAGACAAGGAAGTAGAATAAGATGTGTACACTGTATTTCAGCCAACCAAAACTGTATAATGTGCTTGAATGACTTTTGAAACAGCTGAACATGATGTGTGTGATGAGATACAGAAGACAGTATTGTCCCAGCCCTCTCCACTCTCATCTGATAACTGCCTAGGTTATTTTTTTTTCTACTTGACACTATCATTTGGGAAATCCTGTTTTATCTATGACAAGTTTTTAAGCTAGTATACTCCTGTTAAGGATCTAGTGCATGTACCTTTCCAATATTCAGATAACAAGAAAAATGTTGCTGTAATCTTGGCCTAGGTTATAGCTTTTAAGCTGTTTGTGCACTGAAAAGTAGGCAAAATGGAAATGTTTTGACAAAGAAAAATATGTGTTGTCAGCTCTGTTTTATCCACGGTGGGGGAGGGAAATGGAAACTATACAGGGTTCAGACACTGATGACTAATATGATCTCCTGCTACAACAGATTAGGAGAGCACTGTTCTGCTTTATTCCTCATTCTTTTTTTTCCAGTGAAATGCACAACTAAATGAATGTTTTGTGTGTGGAAACAATTCTTTAAAATGATACAAATAGTGACCATGAAAAGAGCATAATTTACATCTTAAGATGGCAAAACATATGAACAGTACAGACTGAATGGTTTCTCTAATAGAGTGTCAGTCATTTAAATATGCACAAGATATAGTTTTTTAATGTTGTAATCAATTTCAGTGCTTAGTTTAGCTGTGGCATTGATAGAATGCACTACCTAGAGGGAGCAACACGAAGTGAAGAAGGGCACTCATGGCCACCATTCTGTGGGTCCCTGTCAATAAGGGGCAGAGCAGACTCTTATGTGGCCCATTTTTACCAAACCTGCTTTCTGTGCTTGTCTGCTTTCTGACTTATGGGTCAAGAACTCACTCCACTGTCAAGTTCTGCTTGCACTATTCTTCATACTACCTGCAAACTCTGTTTAGCTCAGAGGCAGATTAAAAATTCTAAAGAAAATTATTTTATGGCCAGATGCTGATAGTCTTATCTCAGCGTTTCTTTTCGAGACTTCTGCTGTTGATATCCTCATGTGACACTCAGCTACAAAAGGCACACAGCAATTCTTGGGGCTAAAGCTGTACACTTGAAAACTCCTATTTTGGAAGATACAAAAATGTGCTAGGACATATATCATGCAAGCCTGCCTCCCTAAGCTACTTGCCATCTGCCAACACTTTTAACAGTCCTCTACTGCACCCCTTTGTTTTCTCAAGCTTTTCTAGAACAGGGTCAAAGGATTCCCAAAACTGATGCAGTGTTTTGGAAGCAGACTTACCTGTGCTGGATCTGGGGAGGTAACTTCCCTCTTACCTGTTGCCCACTGTCACATGTGAAGCAATAGTCAGTGGTCCACCTGGAAGAGAAACCAGAAACAGTAATTAGCCACAGAAGTATGACCCGAGATGCTCAGTACCAGATTCTGGGTTCAGATACTTAAGTGGCAGAAATATATTTGTAGGCAATGTTAGCAGATGCTAATTCATATATACTTTTGATATCTAAAACCAGGTGTCTTTTATTAGTAACTTCTTTGCTCCCACTTTCAGATCTACCTGCCAGAGGCTTGTTGCAATTCTTCTAATTATTTCACATGAGTGAGTTATAGGATCGTGTAAATTTTCTTTAATTTTTCCCTTGTTAATACACAAAATATATAAATTCAAATGGGAAATGCCTCTGAACATTTAGTGTGTGCTTGAATCTAATATATGAATATTAATTTTGTTTTTCTCTGTAACTGAATGAGTATACACAGGAGTCTATGAAGAGTAGCTTCTCCCCCTTTTTAGTCTGACATGTATTTTAGGGAATCTATATATCCTAACACCCTTGCTCATCATTGATTTTCTTCTGCCAAACTTCAGAAAACTAAAGCAGTACCTTTTCACTTTGAACATGAGTAAATAATGAATTTTCCCTCAAAAGCAGGCAGTAGTTGCTATGTTGCAGAAGACTATAAAAAGTGAAGGTCAGTTTCACACCTGTACCTCCAAATACTGATAACCTCAGTACCCTCAGGGTTGAGAATGCTCTCATTAAGAGTACCTCAGGGTATTTATCATTCACACATCTATCTTCTGATGTCAACACTTCATTTATGACCAGTTCAATTGATATTTCCAATTTCTTTCAGACCTGCAATTTTTTTGAGTTGTATTTTTGTCAGTTATGATGTAATTCATATAATCATGATACCTTTAGAAAAAAAAAGTAAAAAAAACAAACCTGTTTTTCTTTAGCTTTTGTTAACATTCTTCTTCCTTCAAAAAAATCTCCTTTTTTCCTGGAAAGAAGAAAATCTGTGCTTCTTGATTTGCCTGTAATCCTACAAGGCAAATCAAAATAAGATCAGAAACTTCACAATATCAGAAATTTTTCCAGTAATAACAATATCCTGTGGTTTATGACTGCAGGCAAAAAATAAATTCTGCTCAGCAAGTACCTGAATCTACATAGTTAATCATCATCTCATTTTTTTGCAGTTCCAGATAAACCTCAAGTTTCTTTCATGAATTTTGCTATCCCTAAATTTAGGTGGTACTCCATGATGCACAGTGGTTCTTCCTCTTCCAGAGCACCTGCTGAAACTTCCATTCTCTGCTGATCCCTTCCTCCCAGCAGTCCAAGTTCTCCCTACCACTTGGTTATATTTGTCTATTTCCCCCGTGTTTTAAGAGTATTTTCTTCATTTAGTTAGTTAATATTAATCTCATTAACAATGATTTGGCATGCTTGCATATCCAATGTCCTAGGAAGACTGCAAATATCTATCCAATATTTTTCTTATGTTTTTTACAGAAGTGCCTGACAGCTTTTGAGCTGAAATCTCATTAAGACCAGAAAAGCAAAAATTAACAGTAAAATACCATATGATTCTCATTTTATCGTCTGGTAGACTAAATTGGTCCAGTGGTCATTCAAAACCAGAAGTGCCAAATAACAGTGACAAATTAGTGCTATTTTAACTACAGAACCATTACAATTATTGACCATTTGTGCTCTAGTTCCTCTTAAAAAATGGCTTGTGTTATGCACATGACTACAGACTTGAAATACTGATACTAGTAAAGACTTCAAAGAATGCTCTGCAGTCTTGTTATCTAAGATCAGAGCTGCACTGGGAGAAGGCAGCAGTTTTAATGAAAAAATGGGTGATGAAAATGATTTTAGTTTAATGTCCTTATAGACCTGACCTCTGCAGGTTAAGCAATAATAGGCTATTAATACAGAATTGCTCTCCATTCAGCAATAGTGCATGGATAGTTACATGAATATAATTCCTTGTGATGGTTTTCCAGTAGATTTCCTGGTGAGGTGTGGGTATACATGAGTGTTATGAGCGATTTAGGCATGAAAAATCAAATGAAGACTATGTTCTTCCAAACCAAGATGTATTTACTGAATAAACACACTATTGAGGAATATTTTCTATATAATGGCATATTAGATATCATGAATTTTTTCACATTGTCCTTTCGCTGTAATCTGTCTAGCATTAATATCAAATAGCTCTACTGATGTTTTATAAAGAGAGACTGATAGGGAATATTACATTAAAAAGCAGTTTGTACTAAATCTAGACTGTTCGCCCAGAGATTCCTTTTAAATGTGGAGATGGAGGACAATGGAAAGCACACTTATTTCCAGTAAGGTATATTTAATTTTTTGAGATTTTGGCAAATGTCTCAAAAGCAGAGAAACATGCAAAGTTTTTAGAGTCCCAGCTTGAGGAATCTTTAGTTTCCTCAAGAAAATCTGAGAAAAAACAAGATACTAAGGGATTTCAGTAGCATAACCTTTTTAAACAGAGATTTTTTTACACCATGTTGAGAGCAAATATGTAAGTGTTGCACATACTACTAACTCTATAACAAGAAGCTACAATACAACGAACAAACTGTTAGGTAAATTTATATATGAATGCCAGTGGAGGTATATTATAGAATCTAATGTATCAAATGTATCTGTGGCTGAAATTATATTTGAACATTTTCAATTTTAAATATTATACAATTTTTGAGACTGATTGACCATAGATGCTAGAAATTGTCAGTACTTTACTGAAGTAGCTCAAATCTTTCAGAGCCTTCAGTGTTTCACTATTGGCTAAATTTTATAAATTTATAAACTCCATGTAGCTGTATATTGCCATTGCTTGCCTGTGTCTGAATTTTAAAATTATATTCTATTAAGAATCAAATTCTGTGAGCTGTGAGGACATTGGACCTAATATCCAGGGTTATGAACTTGCATATCAGAAAAGCTCCACAACTACAGTAAAAATAAAATAAAAAAAAATAAAAAAAATTAGAGCATTACATTTAAATATATTATGATGTTTTAGTTTTTTTCTCTCAGTATTTAACAGCGGTAATACCTGTTATTAATGCCTTGAATGTGAGCAAAAAAAAAGTTAAAGATATTAATACAGATAATTTAATAGTCTAGGTGTCAGGCCTCCTACAGTTAATGTCCCTGTAGGAGACTAGTAAGTTTTTCTATTGGGGGAGACTGTGTACAACAAATGCTACACTGGTACCAGAAAAGTTATATGTTCCCTATAAAAATAGAGTAAAAAATGTGAAGAATGACTGGAAGGACAATCAAATGAATTCATACTAGTCATCCATGTTTCATAGTAAATATTTCAGATGCTTGAGTTTGGGTGAAGAAATGGCAGTGTATCCCACATGTTCCTGTTTTGTCTAGAAGAATAAACAACAGAACTCAAAGGTGTGAAAATAGCTTTAATGATACAATCAATTTCCTAGTGAAAAATACATGAAATGTGCAGCTGACATGTGGAAAAAATTACCTTGGACAGTTGACAAGAATAAAAACATTTCATAATAGGATTAGTCAGGAGATACAGTACTCTGCACAACAGGATATCCAAATGAGCTATTTGAGTTAGCATGAAGTGTACAGACATATTATAGTAGACATATTTTGAGAGGTGGGACAAGACTTAGGACACAACTGGTGAAAACAGCTACTGCTCAGCATCTCATCTGAATGCTTTCCTAGTTCAAAAAGGTATTAGCAGGAAGGTGTTCCCAGCAGTGTGAGAGATGATGACATGGAGCCCATCTCTAACACAGACTGGTTGTGGTGCTTTCTTCCTAAGAGCAGTGTTAATCTAGATATATAATCTAGATATATAATTGTTCATCCTTAACTTCTGTGTACAGTTTACTTTGTAGACAAAACAGTAGAAGATGCTAAGCTTTTACAAAGGACAAGGACAAATTTATGTGTGTTTCTTTTAAGGCTATTAGGGCAACCATCTAAAAATCATTTTGCTGATGAATGATGGGGTCTCCAACAGTAGCAAATGGTGTGAATCTATGGTTGTACTGAACTGTCTAAAGAATGGAGTGATAAGAATAATAGCTGCCTTTCTTGGTATTGCACTCTGGAAACCAACCCTACAAGGTGTTTCTGATCCATTATTTCTTTTTTATACTGTCAAGTTTGAACAACTGACTGATTTTACCCATTGTCAGATTCAGAAATGTTGTGAAACCCTGAAAATTATGAAGTCTAGTTGCTGTGTTCTGCATTTGGTGTGAGGTGAAGCTGCAGGATGAAGATGATTAGCAGTTGAGATTAATTAGTGCAGTCCATCAGATGCTAACACAGGTTTATGAGACACACATGGTATTTGCAGGGAAAGTGAAGCAAACTGAGAGATGCAGAAACAGAGCATTTAAATGATATTGAATAGGTTAAATTCACTGCACTGCTATAACATAGGCATCCACAGCAAGGATAAAGTAATTAACTAATGTGAGACAAATTCCACTTTTAGCTGGTATTATTTTTTAGGATTATGACTTCTAAAATGGGAGTTAACATTGGGTAGGTGTATTTTTGCAAGGATGCTAGCTATGAATTGGTAACTGAGGAATTTTACATTAACTGGTAACTGTTGCCTTATGTATACCTAAACATTCAATCAAGGAAATGGAAAACATTCTGGAAGATTTATTGTTATATCCAAATTAACATTCTGTTATGTCCTGCTGCACATACTGGAGAGCAATATAAGTGAGATCTGCTCTCTGCTAATGACATTTATCAAAATAATTTCCCTGGGATTTTGATGTATTATTGTATTCACCACCTATCATTGCTTGCTGCTAGACTTATTTAATAAAATTAACCATTTTAAAAATTAATCTTTGTCCCTTTGATATTGCCAATAAATGTTACTAGACAAACATTTTTCCATTAAAAATATATGTTTATAGTACTGTGTTGGACAGGTTAATATGTTTTTTGCATTTTACAACAAGCAAATTTATTACTTTACTGACATTAATGCACGTGGAATAATATTCCAAACCAGCTTCAGCCAACTGATAAAGGCTGATTTGCTAATTGCTCTCTTAAGGTGGAATCAGGTTTTGTCATGGCATTAAACCCAGCAACTGCAGGAGGGATGGTCCAGACCACAAAAATGCTGTTACTAAAGGAGTGCATCACACTATGCAGATTTGATATGAGGAGCTGTTGTTGATGTGCTGTATGAAGCTGTTTTTTGTTGGTTCCTTGGATATCTAAAAGCAGCTCTCAGTGCTGAGCCATGCTACAGACATGGTCCCACTTTTTAATTCCTTCTTATAGAGAAATCTATTGGTGGTGGCAGATGAGGGTTTGCTGCCAAGTGGGACTATGAGTGAGGCTAGAGTACCCTACAGTCTACCTGTGCAACCATCTTGGACAAAAATGATGGTTTCAAGCTGGGGTTGGACTCACTGCCCAGCAGCACTGCCTACCTCCTCTTGTTGCCTCTGTGTGAGTGCTGTGGTTTTTGCAACACGGGAGGAATTGTGTGAGGTTTGGACTGGAAATCAGAAGCAGGAGTGATGTGGTGAGCTGGCTAGTGGTGGCTGCCTGGTGCTGGGTGGTCTCTGTGGTTCTGTGAAGCTTTTCTGCAGGCAGAGGTGTTGAAACTACTCTACAAGGGTGGATTTATGCTAAAGGGTTCATAATTGCAGGTCTCTATACCATTCATGCTGGTGAAATAAAAGCATGATTTGAAAAATTGCTGGCTGATCAGAAATGAACTAACTACTACAGCTTTAAAAGAGAGGTTTCTGGAAATTTGTCTTCACTACTCACCTAAGGGCTCTAACCCATCTCTTTACTGAGCACTAATAATTCGGTTGCACTTTGGTCATTACGTGCAGTTTGCATCCAGGAAATAATTTTTCTTACCCTTCTATTCACTGTACTACTATGCAAAGTGCTACTTTGCTGTACTTTTGGAGATCTTGTCCCTTTTACAGTGAATGAAATGAGTCTCATCTATATTATGTAGATTAAAAGAGCAGGATATGGCCTTGGAGGCTCTTATCCCTTACTCCACATCCAGAAAATCTCCAGGGATACTGAACTGGAGCATGAATGCTCAGAAGTTTCTGCAGAGCTCTGGCATCATGCCCGAGTAATTTATGTTACTACAATTTCTGGAGTTCTTCTATCTTATTCTTTGTGTTTGACATTCTCTGTGTTTGACAACACTTCACCTTCATTATCTTTAAAGATCAGCACTAAAACAAGATATTTCCTCCCCATTCCCTCTTTGCAAACCAAAACAAATAAATCACTTAGGTTCTTTGCTGTCTCTTTAGTCTACTCACTGTGTTATTTTTAATCATTTTGACCTTGTAAACGCAATGACTTTTACAAGAATGTCAAGATATACTTGAGATGTCTCTGTATTAGCAATAAAATTTTAAAAAGTTCCATTATTTTATTACATGCTGTCTTTTTTTTTGTCAAAACTTTTAAGGTGTTTTCATGGCCTTGCCAGTATTTCAGCTAAGTGGCTTAATATTATATCCATCAAGGATAGAATTCAAGCTTTGTGTTTGCATATTAAGTGTTATCTCTGAAATTGAAGATATTATGGTTTACAAATTTTGAGCATTCTTTAGGCAATAAATAAAAATGAATATGCCCCAGTGTGAAGAATCTGTGTATTTCCACTAAGTTTTTTGAACAGCTATGTTTTGGAATGATTTCCATATGGTCATATATCAGCTTAGTGAGATTTGTCAGAGACTTATTGCCATTAGTTCATTTTATTGAAAGGACTTCTTGTATTCTGGTGCTGTTTTATTGGTTCAAATTAAAATGATTCTTTCGTATTTCCCTATCACAAACAATAAGCACAAGTATATGGTAATAAAATGCTATATTTCAATATGGGGTGAAAGTTTGTTCTCCACACAGCTTACTTCCTAAAAAAAATGTTGAAGGATTGAAGTTTTGTTTGAAATGATGGTTGTAGATTTTTTTAAAAGAAAAATATATTGAATCGGTTTCCACAACTGAAAATTTCAGCCTGAAAGTTTTGTAGCTGCAATCTATATTAATTTAAAACCCAAGAATTTATTATCAGCAGTTAGCAACATGTTAAAGCTCTGAATCCACTTAAAGAACCAAAAGTACCAAAGCACTAAAAATTTTCTGAAGCAGAAGGGCTAGCAGAGGTTGGGTAAGAAAATGATGCCCTGACTCATCTCTAATTTAAGAGTGCAGTTTATGAAAGGGATTAATGTTTAACATTGGGGAACAGGAAGAAAGTAGCATCTATAATTGTTTTAAATAACCTCTTAACAAGAATCTAGAGCAAACTGCTTTATATTGCTCCATATCTTCAGCTTGGTCAAATCTTTAACAAGATGGACAATAACTAAAATTAATAGAGAAATTATTGTTTTTATATATTTTTATATATTGTTCTTTAAAATACTAAACATACCTCATTTTTATGAATATGGATTTGATTTCCTCAAGAAGGCTGTTGCTGCCTAAAAAGTGCTTATTCCCTCATGTTACACAAAGTAAAACTAAATAGCATCCATGTCAATGTACAATGCAAACCAGCCATTAAAAATGTTCCCTGTATTAATATTCCTTATTAACCAATAATTGGGTTTTTTTATTAATTTGCTGGTCTTGTGAGGTTGTTAAAATTAATAATTAATGAAAGGTAAATGGCAACCCACAACAACACAGCTGTTCTTTGTTAATGTAATTGAGGGTGTCTGCATTCATATGGTTGATACCAATTTTCAACTACAATTCAGACATTGTTCGTAATTGTCCTAAGTTATAATTGGGTTTACAAGTTTTACAGTCATACAACAAGAAACAATGTAAAGAATGATGGTTTTGTATGATTTTCTCACAAAATGGAGATGTGGTGATGAAGATAATTCTTCTAACCCATCCAGGTTATAGAGTAAAACTGAAATTTTAATCTTTTTTCCTACAAAATTTTTATATGCTTTCCCTTCTTTCATGTTCTTTGTTTAATAAAAGACAAAATATTTTTGATACTTTGGGCACAAGATAGGAAGGTTGTGGTTTTGATTTTACCTCTCTGGGAAAATGGAAATTTTGTCTCAAGCAGATCTTTCCCAATTTTCTTCAAATATTTGCATGCAAAACATGCACTTTGGTTTAGCCTCAGGTAGCCCACATGTGACACATACTACATGTGCTTATACTACTTACAAGCAAGCAAATTGTCAACATTCCCAGCACATTTGGGCAAACAGAATTTAACTTAGGCAGAGCTGCTAACAGGCTGATATTGTTGGTGCAGGTGCTGGCTTGGCTAACCGGGGGGAATGCTTTGATTTGAGGTCAGTGACTCCACGGCGCAGTTTTCAAGTGGGACTGGATTGGCAGCAGCTGAATGCACAGGCTCAAGTCAGCCCTGCGCTGCTTCTCAACTGTTATTTTTAAGTTTCTGCCTGAGTCTCCCTTGGAAACAGCGATCTGCAAGAATTCAGCCGCGATGTGGGATAGGAGCAGGTGCAGAGCTCACAGCAACCATACTGCGAGTCAATACAAATTAAGGGTCTAAGGCACAGAGTGAAAGCAAGAGGAAGCTTTGAGGGAGAACACTCAGCTCAACAAGGAGTCAAACATAGGGCAGGAGATAGCGTGACAAGGAGTTTGAATTAGGGGAAATTCTTCAGCTGTTACTGACAAAGAAAAGGTAGGCACTCCAGGAAAAAAAATGCTGGAAAAATAGAGGTGACACCAAGTGAAAGGTACCACAATAAGCTTCACAGACGTGAATGGAAGTGAATAGCAATGGAGCGAATGTTGAGACCATGCACATCTCCATGAAATAAATATTTTTGGTATTTTAAAAATCTTTTGACAGAATTAGAGTCTCTAATGTTAATGTTAATGAAAAGATAAGATCCCCATCAAATCCCACTTATTTTAGAGGGATAATGGTGAACTGTGCATTCGATTCATCATTTGTCTTGAAGTAAACATGCAAATAAAGTTGTAAACCATATAAAACACAACTAGAGATAATGAGCTCTTTCTTCACTTTACAAACCTTGACAGCTTTCTTGCTTTGCATGGAAGGTCATAATAACAGCATAGTAACAAAAATCCTCTCTCTTGAAAAATATAAGACATAAAATAATCTTCCACTGAACTTCATATGAATATTTGTATTCCTTGCCCTTTCAAGAAGAACCCTGCCAAGTTTGCATGGCAGCAGATACTTGAAAGACCAAGTGTTTTTGTGAGTTTAAGGACGTTCCTCGCATTTGGAAAGGCATTTCCAATTAATTTTAAAGAATTGATCAAGTAGGTTGGTACCCTTTTCCTAAGTCTCTTCCAATGTGCACTTGTTTTATGAAGTGTCCAATTCATAATGGTGTAATTCCCTTACAGCTCTACTTTCTGCCTATGTACTGAAACACTGACTTCTGAACTGTTCTCCCTCTACAACTAGCTGTCTCTTGCTGTGAAATTCACTGAAAGATTAAGCTCAGAAATCAGCATGAGAGGACTAGAGTGTAACTGGTGGAAAAAATTCCTGGTCTTGCACGTTTAAAATTCTAGCATGTATCTGATGAAACGAAGACAGCAACTGAAAATGCCCCAGGATATATCTTTCTTTTTTTTGGCAACAGAAATAAGCAGAACTTCCTCCCACACTGAATAACTGCCTTTTGAAGGACTATAAGACATCAGCTACTCTTTTTCCTCGCTCCCAAATCTTGTCTTCCTCTTTTAATTATTTATTCTTCTTCCTTTCACTTTGTTTCCTCCCTTTTTTTCCTCCTGTTTCTTTTGGAAGAGTGCAGGGGCAAAATGCTTTCATATTAAGCTGATTTTCAACATGAACAAGTAGACATAGTAAAGGTTAGTGACAATGAAAGGAGTAGTATTGTTGGGGTACACAGGCTGACAACAGCCATCTTTACCTTTGTCAAAATACTGATGCCAAATGCTAGAATATTACAATGTTCACAGCTTGAAGTGTCTGATTTTGGCAATTAAATCCTGAGACTTGATCAAAAGTATCACAGATCTATGACCTATACTGTCAAAAAGACTCATTTTAAAACAGTCTATAATTGAGCAGTCAAACTTGTCAGGAAATGTAAAATTTTTTTCAGTCTAACTTGAACGACCTTCAATCATTCATGCAAACAGTAAAATGCAAGAAAATTATGTTGCTTGAATTCTTGACCAAGGAATAGACTAGATTCATTCAGTTTTATTCTCTAATACCAGTTCTGAGTAACATGGAAATTATTGCACACTGTCTGTTTGTTTGAATTCAGCCAGCAAGGGCTAAATTCTTTGTTTTGTTTTCTGTTGGAGTGACTTGCCTGAGTTACTGAGCCTCTCACTACTTTTCAATATCATTTATGAGAATACTTCCTAAGGCATAGTCACTGAATATTAATCCTAGTACTTTATGTGTCCTGTGGGCCACTGAATGTAGTTTATAATTTGCATTGTGCCGTGTAACCTGTTAACATTTCATTGCAGTGGTTTGGCACTGCCACAAGGAGCAAATTGCAGTGCAGAGGAGAGGTGGCACCTCAGCTTTGGAGAATGAGCGGAAAAATACCTTCATGTCAGAAGAAAGCATGGAACAGCTTTATTTGGGACGGGGGTTTGTATCTCAGTGTAGAATGGCCAAATTAATGATGCATGGCAGCCAAACACACATGCCAGGCTGCAATTCTGGGACATGGTCAGCCTTGGACAGAAAGGCTGCATTTTGTTCTGAGCTGGACCCTGTGCTGCAGGACATCAGGTCCCCAGGGGACAGCTGGAGCAGCATCATGGAGATCACAGCATCCCTCCCCACAGCACCCATCAACTTGTAAAGATCAAGAGGAACAGGGACAGCTGTATCTCTCCCTAAGTGTCTCCACAGTGTAGCAGCTCTTCCTGCCAAAAAATCAAGGCTTCCCCATACCCCTCAAACAGCCATGTCTGAAGGGAAAACAGAGAATACTTGTCCAAACAAACTGTGCATCTCCCAAGCTGTTGCATGTAAGGTACTTTAAGCAGGAACCATATTAGCTTATGAGTAACAAGTCTTTTTGGCTTGTCTTGTACCTTTATATAGAAGCCATACCAAATAAATATTGCAACCAACATTATTTCATCCATTAGACAAGTTGAGAGTGCCATATTTGGTAGTCTGTGGATGTACAGAAGGATTTTGGATATGCATGCAAAAGTAGCCTACAGTCAGAGAAAGTGCATCTCCTTTCACTTTAAGTTGACCATCCCCCTGTTTTGAGGACTGTGCGAGTTATTGGATCATATCAGGAGTTACATACTTACTTAAGGAGGAAGGGAAATAGAAGCCAAATTCAGAATTCTTGATCAGACAGCTTTCCTTCTAGGAATTCAATTTTTATGTGTATATATAAATGAAATGGAAAATAATTATTTGTTCTATGTAAAAAATTCTGTTACTTTTTTCTTAGGCTTTTAGCTGTCTGTCCTTAAAACCCACAGCATGTGTGTTCATTTAGATTTGGTGCTCCAAATCAATGCTGACATCTGTAAATTTAGGCTAATAAATGAATTACACAGGTAAGGAAAACAAGCCCCATCTCCTCAGAGGTTTTATAAACCACATAGCTAATGCTATCAAGAAAACATTGATCAGACAGTATCTGATTGATTTTCCCCCTAGGTAGGTATTACTCTGTGCAGCTGATGAAATTGTAACTACCCATGTTTCTCTATCCTTCATATTTCATGTTATTAGATTTAGTCTGTCTGCTGTACTGGATCTTTCCTGTAAAACTGAGCCTCCTAGGCGAAAGCAGAGACAACCTTCCCTCTCTATCCATGGTCTTTAGGGACAAGCAGTAAAATTACTTGAAAACCTTTTGATTTTGGAGAGGATGAGCACTCCTGACAGAGCTGTGATGCAGGGCAGCAACAGCTCTGTCTCCAAGGCCATCACCTCATGTCCTGTCTCAGTGATGCACCCATGTAAATGCTGGGGTAGGTCAGGCTGTAATTCTGTCTCAGGGGGACAGAATTCTGCACTTCACAGTAGACAGGAATCCTCCTACAAGGGAGCAGTAATAAGGATGCCTTGGAGGGCTGTCAAAGTTACATCTGGGTGAAAGGAAAAACAACAAAAAATAAAAGACCATCCTGAGAGCAGCAGAGGGCACTGGTGATTTAAAGTCATCCTGCTATACCTCTGAGGATGCTGAATGCTCTGCAGAATTTCTTGTCTGTACCATTGTATTACTCTGAATTTCACCTGAAATCCCATCCGCTCATGTGAATGTATATATAATGGCTCTAATTTTGCTCTTTTATTCTGTAGTGAATATTAAGAGTGACTGCAATGAGGACAAGACATTAGAGAGCAAAACTGAGAGTGGATTAAAATGTTTTATCTCGGAATGAGAACAGGGAAGCAGAAGCACAACATTTTTTTATACCTGTTTAGAGAGGCTTAAAAGGTTCACAAAATAGACTACCTTAGGGAAACTCTTTCTTATATTCTTGGTGAAAGATTTGAGATGCTGCAATCAAAGATTTTTTCTCAAAACATAACATAACTTCACATGTGTTTGAGGGGAAAAAAACTGGCAGTTTGTAACATTTTTTTACAGTCCCATAGCTAGTATATCCTGCTTCAATGAGGGCAGGTAAAAAGTGTATAATATTTCACAAGCTTGTCTGCTGTTTACTGATGCTAAACTGATGCCTTAAAATTGACAGCTGTAACTTATCCTGTACATTTTATAATGAAATACATGAAGCCCTTAAACATTATGAAGCTCTGCACATTTCAGCATTTGATTTAGCCTGGTGGTTTTGTCATGGCTTCCTTTATCCATAGTTCAAATGACACAGCTGAAGAAAGACCCACTAATTTCAGCAGAGCTAGTAGTAACTGAATATTCCTGCCTGTAGTTACTGTGAACACCTATCTTCTCCTACCAGCCATTTCTTCCCCCTTTCCCCCCGCCCCTTTTTTCTTTATTTCTTCTTCCTTTTTTTTCCCCCTCTGTGTCTTCCAGGACTGCCCTAGATTTCTGCTTGAATCACCCTCTGAACTAGGACTCCACCTAAATAAATGATAATATCCATTATGCTTGAGATTGTAGGCACCAGAGGACACAGTTACCAAACGACTATCAGTAATGACATGTCAAAACTCCCTATCAAGGTGAAGCTCTCTGCACCACTTTGCTGGCATTGAACATTTTCAAAATGCTGGCAGCTTCACAGAAAGATTTCCTTTTAATTGCCTTCTGCCAAGCAAAAACATTAGCCTGCTTCTGGCAGCTTTATGGTTCCAGATGTCCAGATCTCTCATGATATCCTAAACCAGAGGCATCAGGGTTTTACACTTTGTTATGGAGTTGTGCTGCTGCCTCCCCAGCATAAGACCATTTTACTGAGCTGATCTACAGCTATACTGAAGTCATTATTCTCTATACTGCTTCCCTGCAACTTACAACCACGAGAAAACAGACCTCTGGAGAAGTGTTGGAACAGAGCATAACAATTTAAACTGTTGTGTTTCATCTGATGCTCTTCCATCTCTCTGAGGTGAAGATAAGGCAAGTAAACATCCCAGATTCAGAATGTTGCTATTTAAAAGCATCGTGTGTTCTTGCTTCCTGAAACAGAATATCACCAGAACTGATGCCTCAGAATATCAGCCTTTCTCACATTTTAAGATCTGGCAATTTACAGATATTTAAATATAGTAGTTTATTCTTAGTACTGATCTGTTAATGGTGAGAGCAGTCCAAGACTGAGAAAAAAAAATTAGTGGTACTGATGGATTCTGTGCTTAAGCTTGGCAGTTTTGAATGATGAATGATGAAGATCCCCTTTATTTATTTATTTTCTTTATTGTCTTGATGAAAAGGGGACATTTTAGAGACTGGAATTGTTGAGTCTTTTTTCAAAATATCAGTATGAGCCTGTTTTCTGTTGACAGCAGGCCTACTGATGTAAGTAAAAGGAAAATAGATCATTGCAATAAGTAGACATCTCAAAATATCAGTCAAGGTGCTTGTTCATCAGACATGGTCACATCTGCAAGATACCAACACTTTTCTTCAGTACCACTGTCCTTGGAAAAGGTGTATTTTGCACCCTACCACTATAAAGCCAATTCCTTATATCTTCATTCTGGTTAAAATTGTCCCATTGAAAGTCTGTCTTACAATGCTGCTGCAATAAATTAATTAAAAAATAACTGGGATTAGTGCTTAATCACCCTGAAGGGTGATGCAGAATTTAATTTTTAACCGAGATGAAAATTAAAACTTTTAGGTATAACATAAGTGCTGTAGAAATGGCAATTATTTTATGCAGAGAAATAGAAATAGAAAGAACCAAACAGGAAAAAAGGAGATAGGATTCACATTTAGCAAAAACTTATTCTGACACTGAGCAGAACGAGAGGTTTTTCTGTGGATTCTGTGCTTAAAAAAAATAATTACAGAAGCAAACAGTGTATTTTCTAGTGGGTTTTTTGGTGTTTATTAATTATTTTCTTATGTTAAAAAGTGTTCATAAACAGATCATTTTTTCTTGGGTATATTTTCTGTTCATTGCATTCGTAGCGTAATTCCTATTTTATATTTTGTTTGTAAATTGTAAATGTTGAGCTCTGCAGAGAGACAATGCTTTGTCTTTTAGATCCCATTACCCCATTTGTACAAATTGTTTAAACAACCATCTTGTAAAAAAAAAATTTAACTTGTAATAAAATTTTAATTTTCAACCAACAATAAATGAAAGGGGGAAAAATGTGGTACAAATTCTTACTTTGCGGTTAACAAATTGCATTATTTTGCCCTTTTTTCCTAAAGTAATTTTGTCCTCCTCTTATGAGGTCAGTTATTATTAATTTGTTTTCTTCTTTCTTTTAAAGCTTGTTGTAAACAACATGCTGTAAACATCCAGTGCATGGGCACAGGGTTTGGCTCTGGAAAACAACCTTAACCCCCACTGTTCTATGTGTCTTTCTGATGGAAGCTGAATGGGTAATTGAAAGTGTTTTTAATTCCAGAAGGAGCCAAAAAGGCATAATCTGGGTTATATAGAGTGAACATTACTGTTTCTTTTATTTGGCAATCTGATGATACAGAGATAGCTTGCTAACTACTGGCAGTTTTTTGCAGGTTTTAGTTGTCTAAAATGGCTTGTTTTCCAATTGATAGGGTTTTCTCTGGTTTTTAAAAATTCTAGATAGGTTCAGGATTGACCCATCTTGTTTATTGCATGCTGTGAATAGGTAATGTTCACAACATAGGGAATTTTTTTGTTGCTGTTAGATTCTAAAAGCCTTGTTATTGTGTTGCGGGTAACTTAATGTAATTTGGAAGTTTTTCTCTTTCTTTTGCCTCACTGCAAATAGTAAGCAATTAACAGATTTGTGATGGTCCCTTAGGTTCAGCAGAGGGGCTATTTGCTTTGTTTTTATCTGTCTAGAAACATAAATGTCTATCACTTGATGTACAATGTTTTGTAAGTTAAAAAAATATCTGCTGCTGTAAAGCCTTATTTTTAACATTGGATTACATGGCTTTAATTCACACCTCTTCATTATTAAGCAATTTGTTCTGGTAATTTAAAACATTAACAATAATAGTCGTTGTCATGAAAGGTAGTGTGTGAAGAGCTCTTTTTTGTCCCAAACACACCTCAAAGTCACCTATGTGACTGCATATATGTGCAGCCTCTGTTCCTCTGGGTGATGAGAGGTAAATTGCAACTAATATAGTTTGGAATGGCTAAATACAATGTAAGGTGCAACTGCAGCCACAATACCCCATATCGGCAAAATCAGTGGATTTTTGATTTGGATTGTGCTCTTCAGTTTTGTGTTATTGCTATCAGTGCACGCCAGTTTCTCTGACACCTGACTACTGTTGTACTTGCTTCTGCTGTCTGCTGCCCATTCTGGTTTTAACCTTTTACAAAGGTGTTTGCTTAATCTGAAAATGTGTGAAAGTGATGTCACTGGCTCAATAGAATTGGTTTACATTTATCTGACAAGCCATCTTTAGTGATATCTCTAAGGTTCTGCTACCTCTAACTCTTTCTATGTTTCCTGCATCAGGAAGGACATAAAATGTGTTCCCTTCCTTTCAAAGTATTTTCAGCAGTTTCATTTACATTAGTTTTTCTGCTTCACAGAAGACCATTAACTTTAACATGTAGACACCTTATTTTATTGGTAGAAATGAATGTTGCTTTTATTTTTTTAAGTGACTGCATATGATATGAGTTTTATAAGAAACCTATAGCTCTCTGCACTGCCAACTTTATTCAGTTTTAAAAAGCATTAGATTAACTGCCATTATAAATCAATTTTGTCAGCTCCTCAATATTCCCACCATTGGTTTATTTTTTGATATTGATTTCCTAATATTTTAGAAAATCTTCTGAAATCCACAGAAGCACATTAGACATGGGATTACCTGACATGATCCATGCAATATTTTGAAGACTTTTTTGCATCCATTGTAATTTTACACACTAATTGGGTTGAGGGAAGATTGGATATTAGAATATTCTGATGTTCTAGGCTGGCAGCAATAGCTTTTATCTAAAACATCACTCAGCACCCCTCCACACTAATAATGCAGATAAAGAGGTTCAATTTTAGTTATTGATTCACTTGAGATCATGCTTTTGGACATGGATTTACCAATTTAGGCACAGCTGCTCAGTACCTGTTAATTTTCACACCTTTGTACTATATGCCAAACACATGAGGAGTGTGAATATTGACTAAATCCTGTGCAATATGTAAAGCATTTCTGTTTTAGCTGTTCTTGTGCTGTATCCTTCCCTTTACTCCTACAATCTCCAGTTGCAGTTTTGGGGAGGCAGTTTCGGTTATGATAATTTATTATGCAGAGGCTAAATAAATTTAAATGTTTCAAATAATTAAAGCAATTGATAACTTGCATTATCTGTGTTGGGCTTTATCTTGTTTTACATGTTGGGTTTCTTCTCTTCAGTTTCCATGATTCAGAGGTTTCACCTCCCGTTTTTTCCCACCTTTCTGAACAAGGTTTCTTTGCTCTCTGAAAGGGTACATCTCATTCCCTCCCCATTTATTCTCTCACAGATAGCACACACTCTCTTTTCTCAGTGCCTCTCTCCATCCCTTGTATAATCTCTTGCACTTGGCATCTCCCACACTAATTTTCACAGATAATTCATATCCAGCACCTTGGTTATGTGCTTCTTTAACTCCCACTAATTAATTTGGCCTTGATTTGAGATGTGGGACATACCCTTTCCCCACTCAGCTTCTATATCCATGCCTTCTTTCTCTACATCAGCCCCTGTTATTTATTAAATCCCCATGCACCCATTTTCAGGCAGAGGTTGTAGCTATGGCCCTTGTCCTTCACTCAGTGGTAATAACTGACCTGTTACCATCTGGCTCAGACTTCATCACCACTTATTAAACATGCAGCTACATTTTTTTTTCCAGAGCGACTTGTATAACCCTCTCCAGTTCCTCTCTGAAACTCTCACTTTTGTGTAACATCTACACAAAAAACAACCTTGAAAACAGTTCAATTGTCAGTGTGCTGTGACAGTTTCAGAATGCACACTGTGTCTTGGTTTTCTCTTGCTTTCAATTTCCATTTAATCTGGTTGAAGGCAGGCATCATTTATTTTCTGTTTTTGCATAATATTGAACAGTCCATAATTAGGGCTGCTAAAGAGAATGATAGCATAAGCAATATACCCACATGTATGTCTTCTATTAAAAACATTTAAGACACTGGTGAAGATACTGAGATAAGGATACTGAGGTAAGAGATCTATTGAAATAAGTATTTTGATTTACTATATTTGCTGGTTTTGATTAACCAACAGAATAAAAAGACTTGGGGTTCTTCTGAACTGTTCCTCTGAGCCATTTCCCTCTAAATTGATGGCTTTTAGGATGGATTTTTTTTACATTGATGAAGATTTTCATTTGTGCTGGGATTTCACAGGTATTTATCACAACCTACTGTGACAATGTGATATACCACAGAGGTTATTTTGGAAAATGAATAAATGAACCATATCCAGTTCTCTAATTCCAATGTCTATATGTCTAGAAATCTCAATCTTCTAGATTTGGATTATAACACACAAATAAATGATTTGAACTGACACATCGAGGTTCCTAACACTTAATATTTTTAAGCTTATGGAGATGCAACAAAATTAATCATCATTCCTAGCTTTACACTGGGACCTGCTAACATGATCCTTGTTTCTACTAAATAACAGTAAATTTTAAACTGGTCTTCTACAAATGATAGTATTCTCTTCCATAATTTTTTCTGACTACTTAAAATAAGAAAAAGAAATCATCAAACTATTAAAATTCTGTAACTTACTTTCTGGTTTTTTTTTATGATATTGAGGAATAATGATATATTTTGTATTCTTGATTTTAAAATTATTAGAAACTGACTACAGTGCAGAGCATATATTATATATAGAATGAAATAATATTTTTTTTCCTGATGATAACTCTTAATGTACTTGTTGCATATTGTGTAAGATTATATAGTTACACTCTAGCTGCATAAAAATGTTCTGTGATATCCATGTTGCATAAAACTTCATTAAGTTAAAACACTAACATTTCCTTTTATTTGCTTTTCATATTGTTTTCTTTAAATTTAATTTGCCTATTAGAAGAGTACCTTTTTAAAAAAACATTTCTTCTTTGTATAAAATTCATTTGTACACCTCTCCTGCCAGTATTTCAGATAATGTTTTGAGGTCATGAAAGGCAAACCCTCTTTCTTACTTACATTTCATTAAGAATTATTATCCTGCTGTCAGCAGAATGCAATAGCTGTAGAAGAAGCTTGCTACCAAAAGTCTCTTTTATAACACATTCTTTACAACATATAAATATGAGTCAATAGAATGAGGACGTGATTAATGCTACTGAGTTTTAGATAACCCTAACTTAGCATGCAGCACATAAGAAGGAGGAAAAGAAGTTTTGCCACATTTCCTTCTGCCAATTGGAAGCATATCACTAGATCTATGAAGGCCTGGGAAACAAATTTTTAAAATGCCGAAAGCTCCATCAATTACAGGTCTGGAGTAATTAATGCTGACATATATAGCTGCATTTTAGTGCTCCTCAGCAAGAAAAAGGGAGACAGGCAGTGACTTATAAGGTAGAGGAACAATTGTGATCTGCAAAACAACGCAGGGAATTGATCTAAGCTGAATAAATTGCAAAAGTTAACTTTCAGAACTAGAGCTGTTAATTATACAGAAGCAAAAAAATAACTTTAAAATTAATAGATCTTTTGCATTTATAGTGCTAATAATGCTCAGGATGGTAATAAGGAAATAAAAGAGAATACAGAATATCTTTGACTTAGTTGCCAATTCCACAAGGTGAAAGATCTGGTGAGTGGGTTTATTGAGTGAGGTGAGTAAATATCCCACATGTCTGTGTAAGACTTAGGTACATACAGACCAGATGAGTATGTGCACCAAGAAAGAGAGTTGAGGCTGAAGGGAGTAGGGAGCAGAACTGCTATCACCCCTGAAATATGTCTGTGTAATGAAGAACAGAGTATCTTAGCCTGAGCTGGTGGGGAAAGGAAGGTTCTAGGACAATGTGGTCTATATTGAGAGGTAAGACGTAAACTTCAAAGAAAGTAAGTGTCTTGACTGATAGAAGAACAAACAAGAGAAACTATCAGTAAGCAATGTGTGACAGGAATTAGGAGAACATTTCTGACCCTCAGACCTTCAGTAGAATAATAGTAGAAATATTAATTGATCTATTTTTCTAAAAATATTAGGTAATGCCAGCCAGTTTGTAAAGGTAATATATCACTCATTTGCTCTTGATAGGTATTCTGTTGCCCTAGAAATTTACCTTTTATCCTGTTCTCATGGTTTTGAGTATGCTTGTGATGGGGGGAAGCAATTATAACACCAGAGACAAAGTAATGATTTTTCCCAGCCTTTATTTTCTGGAGATGGTAATAATGTCCTTGCACTGCACCTGCACTTCCAGGCCAAGAAAGACACACATTGTGAGAAAAGGTATTGTTTGTTCAGTAATTTTTCTGGGAAAGATGGATTTGGAGTAAGTATAATTTTTAACCCACACAGTTCTTGTAAAAGAGAGGAGGTGGGACCAAAAGAAGGAGGAAGAGAAGGGAGTGGCCTAGATCAGATTTTCTTTTGAGCAAATGAAAATGAAGCAACGAGATCCTTGTGCTGGGTCTGGCAAGTATACCTTTTGAAGAATGCATGGTTTATGGAAGCATTCCCTGGGTTTGTGTTAGCAATATTGTGACACACTTGTCTTGAATGAAATTTGGCACAAACAGATTTACAAACCTCTGGGAACAAAATAACTGCTTCAGAAGGCTAGAAACAGTTCCCTTGTGGACAAAACTAAAGCAATTGGTGAGAAGCAATATATGTTTCCTAGTTTCCTTCTAAATTGCTGAATACTGGCTGTTGCTGGAGGCAAGACATTGGACTTGATGTATAAATGGTGCCATTCAGTATGGGAGATCCTATTAGTCAATTTACTTTAAATTGAAGTACTGTAAGAACACATAAGAACAAGTTATGTCATAGAAAAAAGAATGCTGAAGTTGTTCTTGTATAATAAGTAGAAAATGAAATACTGCACGATGATCTGGATTTATGCCCTACAAATATGGAATTAGATTGAGGAAATGTAAATAAATTTCATATACACTTCCTTTACTACTGAACAAAATTTTAGTGTCCCTGAAAGATTGGTTTAAGGATATTAAAACAGGAAAACACCCATTTGGTTCAGTCATTAAACTGTGCTTAGCTGGATCTAAGATTACATTGCTCAGTGAGTGAGTTGGATATACTGTTGCCCTCTTGTAGGATATTTAATGCCATTTGGCAGAAGGATTTTGGTAGCCCATGCCCTGTAAGGGTTTTTTTAAAGATCATAATCTACTAGTTGCTACTTTGCAAAGTGTGCTCTTAAAATATTGTCTTGTACACTGATTACACTGAATGAGTTTGTGCAATACATTTGTGTTATTAATGACCCATTTCATTAGTAGTGATAGTGAAGAAAATCTAGAGGGAGATTTCTTGTTTTAATTGGAGGGCTGTACAGCTAAAAGGAGATTAGTATCATTATGCTAGAACTGTTGGTATCTACAGGCCTAAGACAAAAAACGTCTATGCTTTGTACATTAGTAAACCTTTTCTCATGTACCTGTTATCTTTTCAAAGACTGCTTGAAATCAGTACTTCAAGTGCAGTTTTTAATTTTCTGTGTTCAATTAAAGAAAAAAAAGATGATCTTCCTTTTTATTTGTTGCTAAACAGTTGCTTCTGTTGAAAGGAGGAATAGAAACTCTTGCCTGTGATTTGGGATACAGTAAAAACTAGACAGGCAATCATATGGACATGGAATTTCTTCTGCTCCCAGAAATTGCATTCTGCATTTGTGTGTGTGTGCTCCAGGCTGCAGTTCTCTCCAAAGCCACAAAGGTCCACAGGGGAACACTACCCCATGAAGGAGCAAAGCACTGAGTTTGGGCAGGACTTCCTCTGCTGTCAGAAACTCATGAATGGCTTCTTTTTAGGGGCTGAGCGGCTGATTTTGTTCAATCCCAGACTATTTATCTTTTGCAAACATGGTGTCAGCATTTTTGTGGTTCATTATATGAGTTGTATATGAGTTATATTATTATATGAGTTCAGTGGTAAAATTAGTATTTGAGACATTGAAACTTGCATTATCTGAGAGCATTAGCCAGTTTGCAAATTCCTATTCATGGCTGCCTGACTCCTATCCAGAGAAAACTTTTCTTTCCCCCAGTTCATTTGTTAGTGATACTCTGAGTTCAGGCAGTTTCTGCTATTTTGTGGCTTCCCCCTTATGCTTTTGCATCTTGGCCTTAGGCTTTTCAGAGCAAAGTTTGCTTTATCCTCTTCTTCCTTACAAGCGACTATGCTTCTTTAGTGAACTGTGAAAGGGGAGGGTGAGGAGGAGTGGATGTTGCACATGTTTCTGTGTTTCTAATGCTTTCTCTGTCCCATTAGAGAAGCTCTCAAGAAGTACATTGTGCTGTCTTGGCATAAAGTGCAGATTGATGCCTTCCTGTGAATGCTGTATTTTGTAACAGCTCCTTGATGGTTATTTAGAGGTGTTTCCCTCTACAGTGGCTGTGTTTGATTTGAAGCCAGCTGTGGCATGGGAGACTCCTTCGGTCACCACCTTTTCACTTACAGGCTCTGATGAGACCTGGTTCCCATGACACTGCAGGCTGAATCAGTGTCAGGGGGCTGGGGGTGCATGTGAGCCATTCCTGGAATGGAATCAAGCCCTCTTCTCAGCCAAAAGGGCTGAAAAAGGAAAGAAAGCTAATAGAGACAAAGATACTCTCCAAAATCATTCTGGAACCATCCCCAAAGCAGGATGTCAAGCCTCCCTCCCCTGGCATCCACAACATTCTAGGAAGAATTGCAAAGGGCAGGTTTGTTAATTGTTAACAGCTTGCCTAATGATTTCTAGGGAGTTAGATATATGGAGAGGAGGGAGTTTCTCTGACTCTTTTAAGACAACTGTTGTATAATTCCTTATTCTGGTGGTAGTTCGGTACTTGGCAAGATTTTAGCTAATCTGCTGTGTAAAATTATCCCTGGGTGGGTTAGACAATACTCTAAAAGTTGAAACTAAGATAGCCTTTTTTTTTTCCTATTGTGTTTCTTGAAATGTGTTGGTTTAGCATGTAAGTTCTGATTTCTATTACAGAAAAATTCCTCGTTTCATCCATTCTTAGAAATACTCTGATAGATGAGGTCTCCAATTGCATCCATGCCACAACCTCTCCTTTATTTTTAGTTCTGCATGCAGCCATTTTCAAATGTCAGGTGAACTGCCATCTCTTGTACTGTTTCTTACAAGCAACCTGCAGAAAAAACTTCCTTAAGTTTTCAGAATCAAATCCTGGTTTTATGCAAACCCCAGAATATTAATAAAGCCAGACTATTAAATTGTAACCTCATCATGTGGAATGAGATCTGTTAAATCAACCTATTTATCTTTATATTGTTTAGGGTTTTTTTTTTCTACTGTTTTATTGTGTTTCATGCAATTTTTCCTCTTACTGAAAAAATGAGCACTGCAAATAGAGTATTTTACATGATAAACCTAAAGAAAAACAGTTTATTTCAAAATGACTTTTTGAATTTTGCTTTTCAGCAGTCATCAGTTTAAGGAGCAGAGTTCTGATGGCCTATCTCTTAAATCTACTGCTGTATTGACATATGTCCTTACAGAGTAATCTTGTAATTGAAGCTGCATAATGAAAAGGTACTTAATCTCTCTGTAGGTTATCACACAAGCTTGTTATCACACAAAATGATTAGTCATCAATCTTACCTGAATGGCAGATCTAAGAGCAGTGCTGAGTGTTATAGACTGCAGTTTCCAGAAATCCTTGATAAGAGTTTTCTAAGATGCACTGCATGTTGTGAAAAGCACAATTCTCGTAGGATACAGCATTAACCATGGTACATCCTTTGCCTGCATGTTCTGGTCTGTGTACAAGGAGAAGTCTTTCACTTCAAATTGCCTAACAGAGGGGTGCAGGTAAAAATAATATATTAATTTAAATGTAATATTCAGAAGCTCTAGCACATTTTATGTTCTTTAGATAATGCATTGCTGACAGAGAGAAAAATGGGGAGTAAGGGAGTGTAGACCATAAAGTAAACCTAGCTGTGAAAATGTACTTTTTATCCTTGAAAGGAAATTATAAAAAATATATGTGAAGAACAAGATAAGGGATTTGGAGCTTCTGTTGACATAGAACATGACAGAAAAAGAGAAAAATGTTTGGATAAATGGAATGAAAAAGTGGGAGACTTTTCATGTTAGAAACAATTTTTATGCTACACAGTCTTTACTTAAGCTGTGAAGTGGCAGTTCCTTAATAAGACCACCATGTAATTAGTAATACCTCCTGATGTAATATTTTTGAAGAGCTATTCAATGACATATTTTAGGACTTCTTCACCTGTCAGTTATTGACAAGATTAAGGCTCTCACTCTGGGCAGTGTTGACATATTACATCCACTGGTGACTTCCTTCACCCTATTACAAATATCTGATACGAGCAGGGACAGGTTATCAGAGTTCAGTAAACATGTTTTCTGATTTGATGATAATTTTTTTATTTCTGAAGGGAAAATACTGTGTCTGGGGGCTTGTTTATGAGTTTCATAGGAGAGATGAATTTGTGTTGTGCTCTGCAGAGGAGATTTCCATTACATTTGCCCAAATCATTCTGAAGCTGTCTTTCAAACTGTCACTGTCTGGATCTCCCTTTTAACTCTGTGCCATCCGTCATAACTCTGAAGAAGCTTTCGTCAGAATTTACTTACAAACACAAAGACTTACAATGTTTTTTTTTGTTGTTATTGTTATAAAACTGAAAATGTTCAAATCTGTAATCCAGTATTGAAACTTTAATTTTTTGATCTTTTCTTCTTCTCTCTTTCTTCTTTTCCTCATGCTTTTTGCAGATATTTCTGTTCAATAACAGAATCTTTTCTGCTTAAGGAATTGAAAAAAATTTGGTTTCAGGGATTTTTTGTTAGTTAGGAGTCATTCTCTTTTCCTCACTCCTCTCTCTTTAGAAGTTGTTGTCAAATATAAGAGAACTTTCACTGCAATGCAAGAGCAAGGCTCTGAAAGATAATTAGTTTTGTGTCCATTCATAGTCAAGTGGAAAATCAAGGAGAAAAATTTAATTGCACTCATATATAGCATTTCATGAAAACTCTGTGTCTAATTATGGTGGGGATCACACAGCAGGGACACCAGAAAGAGGAGACACCTTTAAACTCTTCATCTTTGAAGAGGTCTTTTGTGACCAGATATGATCCAAGTTAAGAAAGAAGTCTCCTGGCAAGTTATATCCCATTAAATGTGTCATTGGTGAGTAGGTTGCCTGTGAAGCATTTGTCAAAACATACATATTCTCCCTAATTATTAATAGAAAGTGTATTTCTTCTCATTTTTAAATTTTTTTTTTAAATTAACAATCTTCTACATTTTAAGACTACTTGGCAACATGAATACTTAGTATAACACAGTGATTTCATGTGCTCTGTTCTCAGTTGAAGAGTTGGGATGAACCATCTGGTTAATGCAAACAATAATGCATTTCTATATTTTGTCCCACATATTATCCACAGGAAATTATTCTTCCCTTTTACACATTTGTTATGGGATTCTCTAATTGTGGAACAAATGTGTTACTATAAAAATGGTAGCATATATGCTTCTTATTCTGGGACGTGTAACACAAAACGGCTGCATGGAGCACTAGAGCAAAATACACTTTATAGCAACCACAAAAAAACCCCCACAGTTGCCTCTCGGAAATAGGGAGCAAAACTTCTACTAATGACCATCATTCGGGAACTATCACAAGTGCTTCCGGCAATAATATCTGAAAAGTGAATATATATTAGCAGTTATATTTTTCATAAAGAACTTTTTTTTTTGTGTGTGTTTTCCTTTTGCTCCCCCATTTTTTTTTTCTTTCCATCTAAGCATTTAAAAGAGTTTCAGGCTCTCTTGAGATAGATCATGTTTGTATTCTGAGCATTTTGGATCTAAGTGCAAGATAGCTGTGCATTCATAAAATTGCCAGCAACATCTCCACTGTGGTTGCTGAAATTATGTGGACATTTCTACTGTTCTTTGGACATTTCAATTCTATTTGTCAGGTTAGGGAACTAACTGACTGTTTAACTAAGAGCCTGCTGGGAAGCCTAAAATTTGAACAAAACAATCAGAAAACCTGAGGTTACTAATAAAAATTTCTGGGATTCAATTTCTGGAACTACCATTGAAGTCTCTTAATCTCAGCAAATATTTACATGGACTGACTTCCAAGTATTCATAAATAGAAAAAGCATTTGCAGAGCCACACTTGTACTTCACAGAGAGAAATATATCAATAGCATATACTAAAATATCCATAACTCAGTGTTCCTTTGACAGTGTGGAATGCATTGCATTGGAGGAAAGGGTCTCCACAAATCCTGAGACTGAGTTTGTAGTTGTAAATAATGGCAAGCATGCTGTGTATGTACTGGGTTTGCCTGACAGATAAAGAGAAATGTCATGTATGCCATCTTGACGGCTTTTGAGCAGAGCTGATTTTTCAATGCCCAATTCAGTTTATGGACTTCCCTATTTCTTCCTATGTTCTTATAGTACTACCTTGGCATCTGGACTAGCTGCATAATATTTAGCCTTTTTGAGAATCTCCAGTGCTTCTTTTTCTCTAGTGCAGATGTTTCAGCCAAACGAATCTTTGACACATGCTGGACAGACGGAGATTTTACAAAATGATGCACCGCAAGATGCGTGAATCTTTGCTAATACTCATAATTTTGTTTGCTCCTGTGGTAACTGAGAGACTTATTTAGTGGTCAGAGAGATGTTAACTGTCCTTTCAGACACAGATCCTTTTAGAGCTTTGGAAATAGGCTTGTAATGCTGTTGAGCTACCTGTGTTCATTTCTGGAGTTGGAAAGCTCAACTTGTATAGTCACTTAAAAAAGAAATTGTAATTCCAAACCCAAGTTTTGCCTCAGAAGGAGTGATTGAAATGGCAGTAAGAAAGGCAAGAAGAAAGACTGCAGGCCCAGAAGAATCAACATGGCTAAGTACAAAGGTTGTCATCAGAGCCAGATTCATGGGAATCACTCTTGTGTGATGTTCTTAAAGCTTGGCTGATTTACCCTTCAACCCAAATTCATCCACAAGGACTGAAGGGAGAAAGTAGAGAGGCTTGTATGAACTCACAGCTCACATTACTAAAATTATTAGTTTATCCAGCTGTAATTAGGGAACCAAATCTTTACATTATAAGCTTGACCATCTGCCATTTATGTCTTAACATTTCACCAGTTTTAGAATGAAGAATTTTGTATGTGGAGTGTTACCACGTTCTCAATAAATAAAGGGGCACATCAATGACAGTACTACTGGAAAACCCATTTGAATGTGCCTAACTTCATTACAATTTGATGTGACATTAGTAGCTATGAATTACTGGAAGGGTATTTGCAAGATGAGGAATCCTGCTGGTCCAGATGGGATGCAGATTAAATGGCCAAGCTCATTTCCCAGTTGGGAGCTCCAGAGAGGCTCTGAAAGAAAATCACTTACCAATTACAGTACTGCACTGAAAACATGCAGTCCCTTAGTTAATAAGGACAAAGGGATACATCAAAGCTGCTGAAGGATAGTTATCATGAGGAGACAGGGTGTAGCAGGATGTGTCTCCTCAGATGCTGCTTGTTTTCTTTTCCAAGCTGCCATGCTGGAGAGCAGGTGCTACTGCTCAGGAAATCTCTACAGCAGAAACACTGGCTCTGGCCTTTGGGACCATCAAATGATTTTGTCATCCTGACATCTGAAACCCCTGAATGCACCCTTTGTCCTATTACATCCTTTTCACAGGGCAGAAAATCAGGTTATGTGTCATGCTCAGAGAACTGGAGGAGGACATGTGCTTAAATGACAACTGTTTTAGTGACGGGATAATGATGTGCACCGTGACTAGCCAACGAGACAGATCCTAGGGTATTTGCATCACTGTAATTCATTGGTGCTTCTCCACAAAGCTGAACAGAACCCATCTCTTACAGGAAACCTAAACTTATTTCCAGTTAACAAAAATAACTGTGGATAATGTCAGCTTACTAATGGGTCCAAAGATAGAATTTCTTTTGCTTGTTTGACAGACTTGATTCTTGTTCACAAATCCATGTCTTGCCTGGCTATGCCTGGAGGCAGATATGCTGCTCCATGGGATTCTTCACTTCTGTTGATGGGCGCTGCTCCGCCAACACATTAAGCTGTTTCTGTAGATAAATCATGCACAAATAAAAGAGCATATGTAAAATCTTAATCCTGTTTCAGCCTGTATGAAGCAGATATTGCTAAAATAAGAACCCCTTTCCTCCTACGCTGAATCTTTGGATATCATTTGGGTCTGAACCAGTTGCATATTTCATTTTGATAAATATCCCTGAAGGAAGAGCCAGACATTTCCCCATTTGTTTAAATTTAATCACTGCAGCAAGCTTTCTTGAAGGGAGACATTGGAATAATCTACCTCTGCTGGCATCCCACAGCAGTTGGTGCTCCCGAGTGAAGTTTTTAAAGCCTCCAGGGAGTGGTGAGATGCAGCTCACATGGCCCTGTGTGGGAATGGCTGCCAGGTCTTTGTCCTTCACAGGGAATTTACAGAGACCTACCAGTTATCTGCCTGAAAAAGTAGGATGGAGCAAAAACCCACCAGCGCCCTCGGAGAGCCAGCTGGCCCATCTGTCCACCTGCAGAAGAAACTAAAGGGTAAAATAATAGGCTAAGCTAAGCAGTAAAACTTGGTTTATTAGGTAAATTATTTCTGAGGAAGTTAAGCAGTGTCAATAAGCATTATGCTTCTATTTAAAAAACATAACAATATGTGCAACTGCACCTCAGTATGGAATGAGAAAAATTAATGATTTCTCTCCACTGTTTTCTTCAGACACTGTCTCCAAACCTTGGCTTGAAGACCTACCCTAGACACAATAAAGCCTTCCTGACCCTCCCCAGGACATGGATTCATTGCACAGATATGTGATCAATGCATTTTTGGCAGTTTGTGTTTTCCTGTAGTCTAGAGCATGTGCTGGATCAAAGAGATGCTTGGTTTACAGACCCTCTTGCTCTGTCAGTTTCTGCTCTAATGCAAAGTTTTTGTGAAACAGACTAGATGTTAAAAGTGGTAAAATGTGTTGAACAACATATTTTGAATGAACAAAACAAGTTACAGTGGTCACCGTGTGTGTTCTATTTATGGTTAATTGACATGCCATAACTGGAATATTTTGATGAGGAGAAGAAATCTTTGTACCATTGGGATTTAATGAGCAATTAAACATTCCATGACTCTCTTTAAATGAAATAAAAGCCTGCAACAGTCTCAGAAGTCAGAAAAATATATATGCACAGACTTAATTGTTAACAGTTTATATTACTCTTTTTAGTGATTTTGAATCAGTATACTACTCAAAAGTCAGAAACACAAAGGAAGAAGTGGCACGACTCTACAGACCTGATGATATATGAAGACATTATTGTTGGGGTGCAAAAATTTTACTCCAGGTTAAGCTGAAAAATAAAGATTTTGTCTCAGTTTTCTTGTACAATATTCATACGTGGAATGCAAAGTTGTATGCAGGACATCTAATGGAGTATTACAGCGTATCTGATGTAAGACAATACTGTTAAATCCATATAGGATATTGAAAATGGGCAAATATAAAAAAAAATCCTACCCAAAATTTATGTAGAATCATAGGTTCTGCAGGTACTTGAACCAAGCTCTGTGTTTTCTCCATTGCATGCAACAGACTTCAGTATCAGCCTTTACTAAGTATCCTAAATATATCTGAAATCCTGCATTACTGTAAATATATTATTAAAGTTCTCTTTCTGTCTCTTGCCTGTTAAAATCTTCACTTGAACTGTATTTTTTTTTTCTGAAGACAGGGAGTATGTTTTTCTTCGTTTTCAAATGAATTTTTGTGTGTCAGCTATAAAAATTCTAATAATTTCAGCTTCTATATGTTTGCAGTAAGTGACCTAGTTCATTGTAGAAAGAGGTTAAAATTAGCCTTCATAAGAAAATCTATTTTCATCTCATAGAATATCTTTTAGCCCATGTCTTTTTGTATTTCATAAAGTGTCTGTCTCTTCAAGCTTAAAAAGCTGGTGTTGTTTTGCTTAGCTTTGATCAAGTCACGCTCATTCAGATCATGACAGCCTTAATTACATCCAGAGATAGGGTAACAAGGCAGGCATTTTCCTGCCTGGTATATTTAGTATCTTCTAGTATATAGTTGATCCAGATTCTTAAATATTATGTATTCTTTTGTTTGTAAAAAATGATCAACTGATATAAAATGAAGGCTGTTGGTATTTTTTTTTTGTTGTTTTCTTTTCCTTTTTAACACGTCTGTGTATTAGCATTCTGAGATAAGTAGAGCTATGTGGTACTTTCACACTTTATGGTTAAAAATTACACATGCACTGTAAGAAGTCTCAGCTCACAATTCCTGGCTGCCCCATGTGACTTTTTATGACATGCAACTTGATAAGTTTATGCTGATCATATTCTTGGTTAGTTTTACTGATGATATTCCACCATTGTTATGGCTAAGGCTTGCTTTCTGCAGGCTTCAAAATAATGACACACTGTTTTTTTATTCTTCTTTTCAGGAAAGCTGCAACTGCATGGGGAAAGGATTTGTGTGCTTATGCAAACACATGTTTGCCTGAGAGCTTTGTGAGCTATGTCAGAAACCATAAAAATAATTACTCTTTTTTACTGGATCAGATTTCAGCACAGGTATATTACTATCTACGTGGTCCAATGATGTGCAGAAGATGGAAAATATGATACTACTGCTTTCAGATTTGCTTTAAAAAGAAAATTGCTTTTGATTGTTCAAATCCAAGAAAAAAAATTAATGGAGAAAAGATCATATGGTACTTCTGCAGAAGACCTCTTTTCTGAACAAATACCTCTGTTCATTTCTCTGTCTTTGAGCAGTGCTTAAGTCTCAGTCCAAGATTAGATCTTGTTTTGCATGGACATGTATGTCAATGACAACTCAGAAGGTGCTTTTTATTTTCCCCCTGTGTAGCTATCACAAATTCACAGAATATGTGTTTGTGGAGGATGTGGGGCTTGATCCCAGTCACTGTCTTGTAAGTTAGCAAAACAGGGCAGAGTCAGTCTTAATTCAGCCCGTGAGCAGTGGAACTGACTATCAGGGAAACTGGTCTGTATTTAGCAGTTGTCAGTCCAGATTACTTCCCCATGGAGGAGGCAAAATGCCATTTGTTTTCCTTGGATGTAGAAAAACTGTATGGAGAGGTTTAATATTTATTTTTTGCCCCCAAAAAGTAGTAGAAGAAATGCTGAAAAATCAGCTTTTTCCCCAGTTTTTGGCAGGGTGGGACATGGTTGCTGAGTACTTGCACATGCCTATTCCCTTCAGTCTAAGAGTAATTTCTATATTGTACCTCATCTAAACTGCAATAAACCCTGGAGGCTTCAGCAATATTTAGAGTTTATTTTCCTATGCATTATACAAACAGATAAGGAAGGTAAAGGACTTTGCTTAAAGAAGGACACAGGTTTCATGGTCTAAATTTAATTTTCCTCAGAACATTAAAAATTTGGGTCAAAGGTATTGTCCATAAAGCAAAAGAAGAAAGCTGACAATCCCTTTACAACCCAGGCAATACCTCTGTGAAAGAATAAGGCAAGGAGCTTTGAGAATCATATGTCCTCTGTGATTTAATAGGTTGCTCCTTACCTATTAATATAGAGCAAGTGCATTTATATGCACAGTGATAGTTTCCAGCTTTCTGTCTGCATCCCCGTAGGTCAGGAAAACTCACTACATATGCATGAATTTCAGACCTGTTCAGATGTCTTGGTTGACCATGTGCTGACTGGAGATGGTAGAAGAGCTGGATTCTTCACCTGCAGTGCCATCATTCCACGACAGACAAAACATAAGCCAGCTGGTGAAAACAGTTGGTTTTGCAGAGGGACAGTTGCATTAGCAGCATGTCAGGTAGGAAATATCACTTTGTTTTATGCTTGGCATATTTTAATTTTTGAAGATTTCGTTAATTTCAATGACAGCACTGAAGCATTCCAGAACATGGCCATGCTGCAGCAGTGGTAGGATTTACTGTTAAACATAATTTTACTGAAGAAATTATGATGCTCTGGGGAGATTTGAACTTTCCTGCAGATGTTGCTAAGAGGTTGGATTTGGAGCTAGGCTTGTTGTTAAACAGAAGTTCAGGAAAACAAAAGGGTTTCATAATCACCTTTTTAGTTGTTAGGTAAGCATTTGCATGACCAGGTCGGGTTTTTTTTTTCCCTTTTAATTTGAGGTAGGGCTGGGGAGGTTGAGATGTTTTACATTTTGTGAAGTGCTTCTGGCATTTAGCTATTAGGGAGACCAAGATTGGTTTACCCACTAGGTCGTGATAAGTGAATGCAGATGCAAAGACTATGTCAATTGTGTCAGTGGTGAAGGCTTTACCACACAGATTGTGAAAAATTAGAGGAGGGCAGGAAATAATTTATTTTTCTAACAACCTATTTCACATTTACAACTTGTACCTGTTGAAGCTGAAAATGCTCCCCTTGTTTTGTCCTTTCCCTGCTGGCTGTCTCTCTTCTTTATTTGACAGATACTCAACACTTGAGGCCTTAAGTTCAGATGAGTATTATTAACAGGAACCATTATGGTCCCCTGGGGATTAATTTTACATAGTGTGTGTGTGTTTTCACAATAGTTTCAAGATGCTGGAATGCAGATATATTTCTAGTAAAAAAATAGTTTAGACAGGTTGATTCATTTAGCTACCCAGCAGGGTCTGATTGCTTTTCTAAAGTTAATTCCCAGTGAGGATTTTCCCAACAGAAAAATACTACAGTAGCTATTGCTATGAATGAAAGTAGTTGTTTTCTTACAGAGAAATGAGTGAAAATTTAACTTTTTCCGAATTCTTTATTTAATTGCATTTTTTCAGGTCTCTCAAAGTGACATACATTAGCCAAATAGATGCTTCCAAGATACTGTTCTTGCCTTGCCCTATTTTTCAAGAACTTAAGTCCCTCAAATTTCTGAGGAAATTAAGATTATTTGCCTTGTTCAGAGTCAGGGCATTTTTTTGGTTCAAGTTTGTTAGGTTTGGGGGGTGTTTGGTTTCCTTTCTTGGTTGCAGCTGACAAAGCAAAAAGACCTCTTTGTGCCTCTGTTCAAGCTGTGTGTGAACTCTGGTGGAATTCTGAACAGGTAAAACAACACACAGCACATCCTGCAGATGTGCTAATAAGAAGCTCCTCTGTTGTAGACTTTCCAAGCAGCAACTATGAAACAGAGATGACACTTAAATGCTTTTACTGGAGGTTACATGGAAATGGTGTTTGATACTCTCAAAATAAAAAATTAATGTTACATTTTTGTACTCTCACTGAGGACTGAAATGCAGAGTAAAGTTTCTTATTTTCATGTATCGTATTTTCTTATTTTCATAAAGTTTTTTATTTGTGGGCTGCTCCTAGGCAAAATCTAATATAAATTTGATTGCAATGATGACTTTGATGACAGAACTGAAGAAAATTTGATAATTTTTCACATATTTGTTGAGAAGTAGCTGAGAGGTTTAACATGAAGACCCAAAAGCAGCTCAAGAAAAAGAATTGCAAGTAGTGTAGCCCAACCTTGGTTGCAATGGAAGTGTAGGAGCTCTGAAGAGGGTGGAAAACCTGTAGGGAGGCAGGAGGTGTGAATTTGCTTACACGTGCTTCTTAGTGCTTCAGTCCATCTGATGCCTCTTAGACCCACCAGGCTGTCCCTGGATTGCAAGAGCCTCAGGTGGGCTGTGTAGGATTCTCTTTCACTTTCCATCCCAACACAGGCAGGAACAGGATTTTCAGTGGCTCAGTACAGCCCAGGGCCAGAGAAAACAATCTTCAGTGTGGCAGTTGCATGCAAATTGCCCCCACTGTGGGCAGTTACAAAGACAGTTTTGAGCCCCTTATCTAATTTGATGTCTCAGGTGATACTAACTTGTCTGAGAAGCCTAAATGGTTTGCAATAGATGTGGAGCAATTGGTCTGACAGCTGATGGCAACAGTCTCCAAGGGACTGCAGATCCTTCCCTGCCCTTCCAAACTCCTCCCCTGGTTAAACATAATTCCAGAACTTCTGTATTATAAAGACTTATGTAGTTTTAAACTACATAATCAGAATTCTCTTCAAACAACCATCTTTAAACAACACCCTTCACATTACAGCCTTTACTGAAAAACCTACCCCATTTTGAAATTAAATATTGATTACAGTTTAATCAATTTCAAATTTTTTAATTAATGTGTTCTTACTGACAGTCAGAAAGTGTCTTGAGGAGGAGCCTGAGTGGCATTGACTTGCAATAGAATTCATTATTGGCAGAGGGTGGCAAGCCCAGGAGTGAGGTATATTTTTTAAAGGCAGTATGAAACTTCTTTCCTCAAAACACTTCCCAGTACTTGCTAGGTAGCATGAACCACAACAACTGCTGTAGCATGGCATGACTAAATCTTTTTGACAGTTAGCTAATGTATAGTGTGTTCCCTTTAATTTATTCTGACCAGTTGCATTAAAGAGGTCATTCTCAAGTAGATGCTCCTTGCAATAGCACCTTTACAGCCATTTTGGTAGTGTTCTGCCTACAGTGATGTCTGTTTTGAGTTTTCATCAAGAAATCCAAAATAGATGTCCTGAGAAAGAGATGATATCTTATTTTTAAATTAATTTAAAATATTTGTCACTCAGGAATCTCTATCTTGTTTCTCAATAGCAAAAAAAATATTAAGGATTGAGACTTTTTAAAATGCAAGGTTATTTAGTTGTAGAATGACAAACAATTATAAAAATAAATATTCTTTCAATTTTCTAAACATTTGCAATGTGTGGGCTGTCTTGGATCTTCATAGTTATGTCGCAGGCATCAGTTTGATTTCTGCTTCTCAAATTCTCAAGATTCCATGTGGAATTCTAATAAGCAGAGAAATGTATATATTTTAATAGTCATATCCCTTTAAATTTGAGGAAAAGTAGATGTAGCCTTCATATAAATATTAATGAACCCCCTTAAGGCAAAACCAGTGCATTTTAGCAACCTTAATTAGCATCTCAGAAGGAATGCTTCCAATAAATTGTCTGGTACCACTGCTTGAATGGTTTCAGATAGTGAATTTGCCCTTAGTTTCATGGGAGATAAAATAGCTGAGCAGGAAAACAGGATCTAGATTTCATAGTGGTTTTAGAAGCAAGTCTCATTTTGAAGCTGGTGAAAGTAGTATAGTAACAAGGCAGTGTATTACCCACCAAAAAATCTGAAAATATCTTGTATGTGTAGGAATGAATTTAAATTTAGGACTGTGATACTTTGTGCTCAGAAGAAGAACAAGAAAAGATTATGTTTTTCCTCCCTTTAGGTACTGGAGGTGCTATAAGGTCACCCTGGAGGTTTTTCTTTTCTGGACCAAACAACCCCAACTCTTTCAGCCTTTGCTCATAGCACAGGGATGTTCCTGCACTTGGGCTTTTTTTGTAGCCCTTCTCTGGACTCACTCCATCTGGTCTGCGTCTTCCTTTGCTGGAGATCCAGACCTGGATGCAGTTCTCAAGGTGGGTTCCCACAGAAGTGGAAAAGTGGGAGAGAATAACTTCACCTGATCTGCTGGCCACAATTTTTGTGCAGCCCAGGATGTGATTGACTTTCTGAACTGCAGGTACATGTTACTGTCTCGTGTAATTTTTCGTCCACGTGTATCCTCAAGCTCTATTCCACATGGCTGCTGTCAATTCATTCATTCCCACAGCCTCTCTCTTGATAGTGGCAATTACCCCCATCCAGGAATAAGACCTTGCAGATCCAGGAATAGGACCTTCACTTGGCCTTGCAGAACTTCACGAGGTTCAGATGATTCCACCCCCAAAGTCTGTCAAAAACCCCTTCCCTCCAGCAAATTAACTGTACTACTCAGCTCAGTGTTGATTGCAAAATCCTGAGGGTGCACTGATCCCCACTATGTGGTGGATTAAGGTATTAAATGGTATCAGTCTGAGTACAAAACCTCGAGGGACACCACTAGTTACTGGCTTACCTTTGGACATTGAGCTGTTTACTGCAACTCTTTGGATGTGGCCATTCAGCCAATTCCTTATCCAACAGTTCATTGATAATTTCACCAATTTATCAACAAGAGTGCTGTGGGGGACCCTACAAAGACCTTACAGAAATCTAAATGGATGACATCCACAGCTCATTGCCTGCCCACCAGTGCAGTTAAAATAATCCTAAATGACAAACACTTCAAATCATATATCTAGATATAAAAGTCTATCAAAACTCACGAAAAAGCTTCCTTTTTGGTCAAGAATTAAAAGTGTAACTAAGAAAGTACAGACCATTAACCCAGTAACTTCCTTGACCAATAACTATGACTTTTCAGGATTTTTGGAAAGGTTTAAGTTTTCCCTTTTTGAAAAAGAGACGAAATGAAGCTTTCATGGACGTTAGTCATAACTTTCACAGTACCTGATGTTTTTTAGAAGGGCATTTACCCTCTCCTCTCCTCTCCTCTCAACACAGCACAACAGAAATTCTGCCATTTGTGTATGTGCAGCCGCAGGCTTCTTCCATACAAAATTCCACTCTTTTAAGAAACAATTAAATAGGACATAATTATATATTGTTGGAAGCTTTAGAAAACAGTAAATAGCCTGAGTGAGTCTTACCTGAACTAAAGGATGGCAGCAATGAAGTCATAAACATATGTATGTGACCACTGCAGAGTCCCAATGTATTTTTCTATAGGAGTTTAGACATAGGAGTTTAGAATTTTAAATAAGTCTCTGTATAATAAATAGCTCCAGATTCTTTTCACTTTAGCTATATACTCTTCCTCTCTTTTGGGCCTATGTGTTTACCAAGAGATGGAGTCAGGCTTAGTCCGATAAAAATTTCAGTCCTATAAAATTTTCAGTCCCAGCGTCATTCTTGTGTCATCCATACCAGCAAAGGTACCCTGCCAATATTACTCTCAGTAGTGGTCTTAGCTTTAACATGTCCAAATCATGATGCCTGCACATTCACATTGATGCATGAGATGTGACACTAGTATTTCAGTGCAAACATGATGAAAGTCACCTTGCCTTGTTTGTAAAGACTAAGTGGAAATGCAGACGTTCATTTCCAGTTTTTCATATTAGATGTTCTCTCCCTAACGCTTCTTATTCAAATCATTCTGAATTCTTTAAGGTGGAATGAAGCAATTTAATTTTTTTAGAGATAGGCACTGATTTTCTTCTTTTAAGTACATTCTCCAGTTCGTTTAGGTCATGCAGAAGGAGTATGAATGAATCTAATTTTCATGATAATTCTTACGCAGATTTATTTGAAATCATGCCCCGTATCAAAAGTCCTTAATGCTTGTGAGGCATGAGTCAGTAGCAGAATAAGGAAGATCTTTTCCAGGATGAAAAGAAACCAATGCCATTTGGGGAAGAATAAATAATCAGAGAAATATCTCACCATCAGTTAGTCATCTAGTTTCCCAGCTGTGGTGTGAAAATCCTATAGGCACATAACTTTTAAACAGATCACTGAATACTCCCTGCTCGCTGTTATCAACTCCTCATAGGGGAGCAGAGTGCAGACAGTGCATGTAGAAAGGTTTCCTGTAAGTCTGAGGCTCTCTCTGCAGGCAACCCATTTTAGTTTTTTTGGTCCTGGTTGTTTCCCTCCACAGTTCCAGCAGAAGTCCGTAAAAGCTATGTATGTGGTGCATTGCCACTAAGATGTTCTATATGCAGCCCTGTTTCTGGATTATGTCACCACAATGTCACAGCCCCATCAAGGAGGCAATACCATGCAGCAGGCAGCTTCCAGTTCTCATGGGGCCACGCAGTGCCCTGGCAACATCCCCATCTCCTGTTGTCTGCACTGGCAGACAAAGAATCTCCAGTGAGAGGGCTACTAAACACGTTTTCCAGCCAGCTGATACTCTGCTTTAGAAAGCGCTGTCAAAGGGTTTTCCTTCTGACTGCACTTTCTCCCACTACCCAGAGATGGTTAAAGAGCAAGCTGTCTTCAGTTTTTCAGTTTTTAAACACTGGTGCTTTCTATTTCCTGATGGGGAAATGCCAAACTCTGTTTCTCAGTCTGTGTGAGGCTGTTTGTGTGTAAGTGTGAACAAGCACCTGCCTTTTGCACACCTTCATACAGAGCAGAAAATGGTCACTGTCTGTCAGCCCCTGTGCACACACTGCTGGGAGGTGTTCCTTGCTTTAGGTGGTTTGATGGAGTTTAAACACATTAGAGAATTTCCAGTGATCTGAGACAATTTGACCTGCTCTCATATTCATTTGGAACAGATTCCTGTGTTAAGAAACTAGGAATAAGAGAACAGCGTGCAGGTTGTTCTATATCTGTGTGTTTTTATGTCTAGCATAGGCTGCTGAGTTTTACTGCGTTGCTATTTGATTGCCTTATTTACGATTTTTAAAATTGTTGAAACAATTCCAAAAACATAGTTAAATGCAAAATTGTGCAAATCCCTGTCCTTCCTAAAAATTTATTTTTTTGTATGCCAAAGTCTAAAAATTGTGTTTATTTTCACAGATAAATTCTGAATTTAATAATTTACAGTGAAATTTCATATTGGCAAATCTAATCTTTGGGGTTGATGCCTCTCTCCTGTAAATGGTCCTAGAGTAGTTTGTCTTCTATTTGGAATGAGTAAAATACAATTCTACAAAAATATTTTGAATAAATAATATCGTTTTTACCAGACACCTCAAAACTATTTAATAATTTAAAAATAATATAAGACAAAAGGCACACTGCTACTCTCTAATTTTCTAAGGTAGGAACAAGCTGAGAATTAACATAGCTTCTTTATGCATTTTAAATGGCACTTCATTTTGGAGACGTAGAATTGCAGCCTTCATTTATAAGAGTGATGTTAGACTGTAGTCACACATTTCAGGGATTCTGATTAATTTATTTATCTTACTTTTGACGGACTACCTAAAAATATATTGAATTTGATCTTGAAATAGCAGACTTTTTCTATTCAAGGTTAAAACATAATTAAAATTAATAAAAGAAAAATTAAGAAAAATGAACACACTAGGTGAAAATATACAATAAAATAGTTGATCATTTTGATCATACTATACTTCAGCTTACACAAACCATTAATAATTAATTTTTCCATAAGTCGTATACACCTTGTTTTTCAGTGTAGAAAATTGATATTTTTTGGTTAAGTGTTGCACCATTTTTCTCTGCTCAGTGTTTTTTATCAAAATAGTGTTACTAAGAAAAAGAGGCAAGAAAATGGAGCAGGAGGTTCCTTTTTTAATTGAGATTCCTTCTAAGGTAATGTTGTCCACAAAAATCAGATTTCTTACTTGGCGTGCAAACAGCCAATGGTCACACACTTGAGGGAGACACTGATTATTTATTTTAGTGTTTCAGAAGCATGAGTGCTCAGTGGTATTTCACAAATCAAGCACATGAACTATCAAAGCTTTTTTTCCATTTATACATTTTCGCAAACAGAAGTCTTAGTACTCATTGGCAACAAGTTCCATACTTCTTATTAATTAATATCCTATCTTCTACTGGTTAATGATTCTGTCACTTCCCCTGCTAATTAGTGTGCATGCTCAGTCTTTCTCTTTTGAGTCAGTGGGTTTCTTGGGTTGGTGGTCTGTGAGTCAGTGGTCATGGATCCCCTGCAGGAATTACCTTTTACCCACTCGGAGCTGATTTCAGCACAGTTGCTGAGTTGGCTTTATTGGTTTCCCCCTTATCTTGGGAGTTCTGCCAAATGTCCTTGAGGCCCATAAATTCTGCATTCTTTGTGCTCACTATCAGTGGGTACATCCTTCTTCCCAAGTTTTGTTAACCTCCCCCTAGGTCTGAGGTCACTGATACATGTCAGACCCTCAACCTGAACAAGGCAATTCTTCCAACAAGCAATTTGTCTTTCTGAAACCTGCACATCACTTACAGCTTGTTAGCTGCTTTCTGCTTCATGGGTTAAATCTTTCTTGTTGATTAGGCTTGAAAGTATACAAAGATCAAATATCAGAGAACACCCTTTCTCAGAAAAATTTTAAATATTCCACATTTTGCACCAGTGATTAAAAAATGCCATGTGCATGAGGTAATGCGTAGGAATTTGTAGTACTATCTGGTTTGTTTACATCCAGTGAATTGGATGCAACACACTTTCTTTTGCTGTTGTCATGGAATCTGTAAATATTGGCTGACCTACCCTGATTTGTTTTTTGGCGCAACTTGTTATGGGTTTCCAAAAACTGTCTTTCAAACCTTGATTTCTGCATAAATGAGACCTAATAATTAATGGGCATATTGAAAATCAGCACATTATGTTGATAGCTAAACAGTGACAATTTTAAAATGTGTTTAGCAAGGCATATTTACCACATTTTTAAAATATTTTCCTTCTTTAATCAAAGTTTATATCTGGATAAGCTTTATATTGTTTAAAATAAAATTTCTGAGCACTAAGATTGATAAAAGGCATCTCTATAAGCATTGTTATGTGTTCACTGTGACTCCTTGCATTCACTGACCTATTCTGATATGACATGCAGGTTGAAAAGACATCATGTGCTATCAGGAGTGACTCTGTCAAAGTCTTTCAGGGATGTTAGTTTTGATTTGGTTTTTTTCTTAAACTGTCATGTTATTGGTAACATTTTTCCTATCGGAACTAGATGAAGGATTGATATGGAGAGGTGTTTATAAATGAAGTGAAACAAAATTATGACTTTACTGCTATTCTACATTGGCATTTAAATGATTTTAAAAGGCGTATTTGGTTAGGGTAAATACAATCAATTGGAAGAATCTTTACTCATTGTGTGATGCAGAATGAGGTTTGTTGTGAATTCCCAAAATCATAACGAGAAAATAAGTCTGTGGATCTATATATGTCTGTGGATCTATAGATGGATAAATATTCTTGGGCACTAATAAATTTACTGGTCTTCTGAGGGCAACATGGATTATGGCTTAATCCCAGCCCTTTGAATTCAAGTCTGTTTGCTTGAATTTTCTAATACTTCAGAGTTGAATCACTCTTCCAGTTGTGTGCCATATCATTTGAAAACCTGACACAACTTTGTGTTTGTGTTTTACTGAAAATTGTTGCCAGAACAAGCATAGGAAAGCCCTGAAAATTGTATTCATAGGAGTCCCTACCATTTTTTGTGTACTTGTTCTTCTATTTTCCTTCCAAGTCCCTAAAAACGTACACAAAACAGCACAATGACTACAGTCTATAGGACAGGTTTTGAAAACAGCGTAGAACCACAGGTGGTCGAGAGATTAAAGACTTTACCTTTGCTTTTACAATCACAGAATTATTTGGATTGGAAGGGACCTTATTAAAGGCCATCTAGTCCAAATCTCTGCAATGAGTAGGGACATTTTGATCAGATTACTCAGATCCCTGTTCAACCTGACCTTGAAAATGTCCAGCAATGGAGTATCTAACACCTCTCTGGAAAACCCATTCCAGTGTTTCAAGACCCTTATTGTAAAAAAATCTCTCTTACATCTCATCTAAATTTGTTTTCTTTTAGTTTAAAGATATTAACCATTGTCCTATCACTACAGACACTGCTAAGAAGCCTGTTTCCATCTTTCGTATAAGCCCTCTTTAAGTATTGAAAGATTATGATAAGGTTTTCCCAAAGCCTTCTTTTCTCAAGACTGAACAGCCCCATCTCTCAGCCTTTCTTTATAGGTGAGGTGTTCCATCCCTCTGGTAACTTTTTGGCTCTCCCCTGGACTGTCTGCAGTAAACTCATGTTTTTCTTGTGCTGAGGACCCCAGAGCAGGATGCAACACTCCAGGTAGAGTTTCATGAGAATGGAGAAGAGGCACAATCACCTTATTTGAACTGCTGGTCCCTCTTCTCCTGACACAGCCCTGGATACAGTTGGCCCTCTGGGCTGTGTTAACATGTTGTTGGCTCATGTCCAGTTTTTCAGCTGCCAGTGGCCCTAAGTCCTTCTTGGAAAGGTTCCTCCAGATGTCTTCTTCCTCCAGCCTGTATTGATACCAGGCTGCTCCAATTCAGGTGCAAGACCTTGCATCCTACCTTGTTGAACCTTGTGAGGTTCACCTGGGCCTGATTCTTGAGCTTTTCTAGGTGTACTTGGGTGTAATCTCTGGATGGTGACCACCCAACAAATTCCTTATCCACTCAAGAGACACCCATCAAATCCACTTCTCTCCAGTTTAGAGAGAAGCATGTTGTGGTGAACCATGTCAAAGGCGTTACTGAAGCCCAGAGAAACGACATTTGTTGCCCTTCCCTTACCCACTGACGCAGTCACTCCATCACAGAAAGCCACTGGGTTTGTCAGCCAGGGCTCACCCTTGGTGCAGCCATGCTGCTGTCTCAAATCACCTCCCTGTCCTTCATGTGCAGAGCTTCCAGGAGGATCTGTTCCGTGATCTTCCAGGCACAGAGGTCAGCATGATAGTTTTTTAATTGCCAGGGTCTTCCTTCCCACCCTTTTTTAAGATGGGTACAATGTTTCTCTTTTTCCAATCACTGGGACTTCAGATTACTGCCATGCCTTCTCCACTTCTTAAATATGTGAGACTGACTTGGAAACTATATCAGCCACTTCATTGAAGACTCTGGGATCTCATTGCATCTCATTCATCTGTCATTCACTAATGACAGTTCAGGTTCCTCAGGAGGTCTGAAATCAGATTTTCTCCTACAGTGGGAAGGATTATGCTTCCCCAACCCCTACCTTTCAATCTCCTCCCGCCTTGGGAGGAGTGGGAAGAGAGGTTGCTGTTGAAGACTGAGGCATAAAGTGTTGTTGAGTAGCTCAGTCTTTGTCCATTGTTACCAGTTTGCCAGTCATGTTCATCAGGGACTGTACAAATTTTTGATCTTCCTTTTCCTGCTGACATAACTACAAAAGTCTTTCTTAGTATTTGCATCCTTTGCCATTTTCAGCTCAAGCTTTGCCTTGGCCCTCCTTATCCCATCCACACACAACTGCATTCTTCTATTCTTCCCAGGATACATTTCCCCGGCCTGTTTTGTACTTAGGGATGTTAGACATTTTCATTTGTCCTCATTTTTTAATCAGGGAAGATTTAAAAGTTTTTATTATGGCAGCTATATTACTCTGCACTTTAATCTCATCCATTAATGTCTGTCTTGTTAGAACCTTTTGATATATTTGAGGTATGCTTTAATGTATCAAAATTGGAGACTAGTTTTTGTCATCAATGCATTTTTATAAGAACTCAGACTGAAAAAGTGAGTATAGAGTTAGTATACATTTGAAGAAACCAAAAAGCCTTATATACTTAAAATGATCTAAAATGGTTTCTTTTAAAAAAGATCACGAGGAAATGAGTTACTTAATTCAAATGCAGCCTGGTACTGCTGTCTTCAATATGCATATTTTGATGTTAGATACTGATGTTACTAGGGGAAGAAATAGGTTTATTTGACTGTTGGGATTGTGCACCTTATTTCTTACACTTAAACAAAATATCAAGGGTAAGAAAGTCACAATATACCTGAGGAGACTGGATCATCAAAGACCATTGCCAAAGTGAAAAATGCTATAGAATTGCCAAGATAACATGATTTCCTTCCCTTTTATGTACAATATCATGGTCCCTGTCAAAGTCAAATGGCATGTGGTTTCCTGTTGACAGCCCTCACTCTCACAATGACAAGAAGAAAAAACATACATAATGTATCCAAAATTATATATTTTACATAAGAATAAAGTTATATGATATATGTAGCATTAGGTATTATTTATGTCTTTGTATATACACATTCATACACACCCACATACCTACATATACACACAAAGCCAAATTCAAAAGCCAAGTATGTGAGCTCTTTACTCTGTTTTAATCTGTTAGGCTTTTCATTCCATCTTCACAACAGTTTCTAGAAAACGTGGAAGCCATCCAGGTACTGAAGTGTCACAGCTCTACTAGAGGGGTTGTAGAATCCATTTTTCCACCAGAGGTTTGAGGGATATGTCTTATCCCTAATTGCTGGTGAACACTTAGAAAGGTTCAAAGAAATGTGTGTGGAAATTGCCACAATTGTTACAGCTTTTAAATTCTCTGATTCTTTACTGCGTATGTGAAGAATTTTTTTTTTTTTGCATGGTCATCGTATGAAGACTTTTATTACAACACAGTTGAGCAGATGAAAAGGAACCTGAGCAAAGAAGATTTACAGGAATTAGTGTAATACAAGGGAGTATTTTATACTTTTACAACCATCCTATATAGACTTACTTATGTACTTCTGTGCTTTTTTAAAATTTTTCTCCCTTTGATGATACTTAGTGTTCTCACATATGGTTTTAAAGTTTTTAATGTAGAATCAAAAGTTGCCTTCAGACTGGTTTGAACCAAATGATGCTTTATGTTTGTTTTTTTTTTTTTAAATCTTATATCAGCCACCATTTCTAGAATAGAAGTGGTGATTAGAAATGGAAGTTGGTGGAAACATGAATATTTTTATAGGTAATAACAAGCATGACTAGGGGGAGCAGAGATTTTACTCTAAAAAGATAATCTTGCATGCAGCTGTAAAAATATATTAAGTTGTAGTCTTCAAAGACGAAATGTTATGTTTATTTCCTAGTTTTCAATATCTCTTAAGGTAATTTTAAAATTTCCTGTTGCACATATTTTCCATAAAACTGAAGGAAGTGCCAATCTGGAAATCCTGTCCTACTTGCAAATGTTATCTGGATAATTTCAGATTGTAAAATGTGCTACAAATTTCTCTAGATCTTGGCCATATCACACTTGTTTGGAAATTTATTGTGTAAAAAAATTCTACGTGCAGGAAAAGAAAAATATACATGATTAGAGGAGGCAAAAGTCTCTGATGAACCCAGAAAACCAAAGGAAAAGACCAAAAAAGACTCTAAATTGATACAGAGGTGTGTGTCATAGTACTTTTCATGCGAGACTTCTGCACAGGATTCATTCTCCTACAAGAGCCCTTGGAATATACAGAAAAACCCTGCTAACTCTTTTCAGACTTTACAGAGATAGGAAAGTCATGAGAGTGATGAGTAGCGAGAGAGTGGAGAATAAGAAAATTGTTCTACATTAGTTACAGAATTCAGGCACTCTCTAGGACTTGTCAGAGCTGAAGTAACAACTGTATTTTTTAATTGAGGTTGAGTGCCTGGGGGCTTAGAGACGAGTTGATGCAGCTTTGGGTGTTCAAACAGCAAGACATTTTTAGCATGTATTTGGTTTCTCACAGAATTTTTCACATAAAGGAAAAGATTCCTCTTTTCTTTGACTTAGATTCAAGACTAGGGGTCATTTGCAGAACAAGTTTGCATGGGAATAAAGTGTTTTTTTCATGTCTGGAAACCCTGTAGCAAAGCACAGGGTTACTTTCTTCTGTCTCAGGACAGATGCATTTAGAATAAGCAACTTACTGCTTCACATTAAAACCTGAATGGTTTGATCCTTCTTGTGCCTTTATACTAGAAACCTATCACAAAACTGACACGGGGCTGCCTCCAGGCCAGGGCTTAGCCAAAGGTGCTGGCAGATAATCTGTAAGGAGTGTTTGAGATGGGTGATTACAATGGATTCAGGGGAGGACACAGGGGGCAGGTCAGAGCTGTGTTGCCCCTGTTGCAACTCTGTGTTCTAGATGTATGCAAGGAAAGCCTGGAGCAGCTCTTGACTGCAGCACAGATGCACTTACGACTTTTGTACCGATACAGAATTTCTATCATGTGTATTTGCACCGGCATTTGCTGAGGATTTTCTGCTTCTCTGTGCTGTCTGCCCAAAGTTTGCAGCACCCCTGTGTTGTATTGGCTTTGGTCAGCCTAAACCTCTGGTCATGCAAGGTGCATCCTGTGTTCTCAGATTCAGCCCCGAGGAAGGATGCTTTCTTGTCTTTGCTGCAGGGAAACTCCATCCACCTGATATTTATTATGTCTGTATTACCTTATATTCCTCACTATGAGATGGAAAGCATTATTGGAAGCTTATCTATAAAGATAAGCAGAAATATTTCAGTATTAATTTTATGTTCAAGCTGCTGATTTGGAAGCAGGTGCTCATGCTGGGAAATACGTAAAACATCCTGAATGCAATAAATAAAAAGAACAGTCCTACTTTAAATGACGTGATTGGTGGTGGTTTTCTGTGCATAAGTAATTGAGGTGAAATTTTAGGCCTAAATTTACACATGGTGAGACAGGCAAAGTATGTTGCTTCCGTGCACACCAAGAGTGATTAAAGATGGAAAGTGTTTCAAGAGGTGAAACATTTTTGAATGGGACTTTTGAAGACCAACTGAGATAACAGGATGGGTTTAATGGTAATGATAGCTGATTATGAGTGCTTCCTCTGCTGGAAATGGATTTAAAATCAACTAAATTTAATCTCAACGACCTTGTATTCAACTCCAGCACTTCTGGTGGTTTCTAGCATGCTATATGTTGCAAACAGAATCCAGAGTTTTCTGGATATATTTTTCTGTAAAATAGAGTTTTCTTTGCTATATTTTTTAATGCTTGTGTTTTTCTTATGTTTAAGCCATTTCTATAAAATAGGGGGAAAAAGTGCAAAAATATAAAATATGTTCTGGGGAAGTAACCTTTCTATTTATTTTTCAGAAAAAAAAATTGATAGAGGAGTAATGTAATCCTGCCTAAATAAAATCCAAATTTATACCACATACAATGAGAAAGAGGCAACAGTCTACAAATGCCATCATTTTCTTGTTGCCTTGCAAAAGTTTTTAAATGTCTGGAGGTGGTTTTATGATTCCTGTCCAGTGAATCTAGCATGTGGGAAGGACTGCTGACTGTGAATTGCAGACTTTGGCTCGTACAGACAGGGTAGATGTTAAACCTGAAAATGAAGGCTGGCAAATTTTCTAGTTTCTATTTCTTTTTAAAATGTACTCAAACAAATATATCTGGACTCTCCTCCTATGCTTCTGGGCAGTCCTCTTACTTCTCCTACTCTGTGACCTGATTCTGTTGTGGTCTTTGGAGGTATTTATGGTAGTGCAGTGAAAGACAAGTACACATAAATATTTGCCTGAATTAATTTATTTATTAAAATGATCTCATAATAGCTCACAGTTTTCTCAATACTGTCAAATGTTGTTTCACCTGCTCAAAACACAGTAAGAAGATTTTATCAGTTACTGCTCTGGATCTTCATGATGTTTCAGATCCTGAGGTTGCCAAACAACATTAAATTGGGAAAAAAAATGAGTAGAGATGATAGGAAGAGAATAGAAATAATAAAATTTTCACAGCACTACAGTAGTCTTTTGAAGCACTGCCAAGTTATTACATCACCTGTGCCTTTCTTCAGGTCTCTGCTCACAGAAAGAAAACACATGCATGGGAAAAGTTAAAGTGTCAAAAAGTTTGCCTTAATGGTAAAAGCCAACAAATGTGAAAGGCAGCTTTTCTTGTTCATTAAAATAAGAAAAAGATCTATTCCTGTGTACGCTCTGTAGGCCCCTTCCATTATACAGTGTCTGGCTGGGAAATGAACAATAAATTCTTTCTTTTATTGCTTTTTTTTTTCTTCTTTTACTATTGCAATTAGCAGTTTCTCAGCTTTCAGTAAAAAACTCAATTTTTTCTTTCATTAGGACTTTACATGTTGTGAATATCTGCTCACTAGAAAATGGCCTTTTCTCTGGCTGGCATTTGCCTTTTGAATCAGCTCTTATTTTAAATAGGAAGAAAACCCCAACATTTCAAAAGTTTTTTTTAATATAGAGTTTCTACTCTAGTGGCTGAAAAACAATGTTTTGAAATGTACAGTTTAAAAAGTTTTGTATCAAGTAGAGTCTTATACAGATACACTTCATTAAACCTGCAAGACTTCCCTTCTTACCCCATTAAATTCCATTATCAAAATTGCCAGTCTGTGGCTCAAAGTCTTAAAGTTATACTGCTAATAATTGAGCAGTTTCTTTCAATACCAAGTACAATTTAGGATGAAACACAGCTATTTTCTCTGCCAGCTGTAAATCTAGGAGCTGGAAATTGTCCCAAAATTGCAAAATTTTTGTCTATCTGACAAGCATTGAGTATCACACTGTGATCCACCCAAGAAATTAAACCAAAGCAAAATAGAGTAAAAAAGTGTCAAGAAGGATGATATTTAAAGGATTAAACACAGGCAAGTAAATCAGTTAATTCTACTCATGTGAGTGAATAACAGCTGTATCTTGAACTTATTTAGGCTTTCAATCAGACAAACATATAGCTGCAATTCTGTCTACATCAGATTTTGCCTTTGCTTACAAGTATGAAGTGAAAAAACAAAGATAACTTGTCTGGGATTTAAGGACCCACACTCTCATGCACTAATTTTGGTTCCCAAAGTATTAATGTGCTTATATGTTTTTCCCATTGAGAAGAAGGATTAGTTTCTTTTTCTAACCCTCAAATTGGGTTTGCATTTCACCAGCAAATTAGTCCATATGGTATTTCAAAACGGATTTTAAAATTTGTGTGAGCTGACTTATCCAAGTGGATAGTAACCATCTGGACTTCTCAATAAGTCAATGCACATCAAGCAAAGAAAACAGAATTCTAAAGGCAGAAGGAGGTGTTTTCAATCACTAAGCTTCTCAGCCACCCTTTACTTGAAAGGCATTGAGTTAGAATAATGTACTTTATATTTGTAATAATTCTGGCCTTCAATATACACTATCTGCTCCAGTTTGGATATAGCCATGAAAGTTCCTACCACTGACACAGGTTGTCCATCACAGTCAGCACATATCTTTTGGTATTGTAAATGATCTGGCTGTGTTATTGCCTTATTGATTGCCTTACTGAAGTAAGATGGTTTCTCTTGGGTAATATAGAATTACCTACATGTTAAGGTGTCAAAGCCAATCTCTCTGGGGATAATGGATATGTCATCTGCTCTATAGATGCTTCAGAGAAGATCCTCTAGTTTGGTGCTGTCCTGGCTGGAAAAGAGGTTGCCCCAACAGGTGACATGACTAAGACATGAACTGGGTGTCCACACTGAACAGTGCAGGAACTGGATCAACTTTTGTCCAGTGTGGTGCAGCAGTTCTAAATACATGCATTGAGGGGTGATGGCACTGGTTATATTCCCAAAGCCTACATGATTGTGTTAGCAAAGTGTTACACCTCATCTAAGGTATCATACACCTTCCTAAAATTCTTTTCTTTCAAAAAAAGAAATGCAACCTCCATTCTCTGTGAGTCTGAATGATCAACAAGAACATAAAATACTTTTCCCAGAATTGGGTAAATATCTATGAAAAATAAGTAAACTGCAAGGTTCTTCTGTGTTATTTTTTGAGATGGTGTATCTGGTTCAGTTATACACAGGAGAGAATTTGAAATGTTGGTAGCTTTCGTGTAGCCAAAACTCAGTGCATTAAACAAAGCCATGACCTGCCCTTCTGCCAGTTGCTTACTTGTGATCTCATTGTTCTTCCAACTCTACTTGTATTTTACTATTAAAACATTTCAGACTGAAAGAATTTACGGTGAAATGCAGAAGATAATGATCCAAAGAGTGAGCAGAATCCCCCCATCATCAACCTCATGGCAATTGGTTAAGCTACACTGAGTTGCAGATGACCATGACAACTGCTCTGATAATGTAAAAAAAAACCCACCCTGAACTAATGTCTGAGTGTAAATTTTAAAGACTGGAAACTTTGAGATGGTTTTATACTGAATTCACACTAAGCAGAAAAGGCAAACTACTTAAATGGAACAGAATAGAAATTAATTATTTGCATTTGTTCACCAGGGCACAGTATAGCACTTTTCTGTGCTGTTTGGATTCCTAGTGTGTCTTGAAAATGATGGATGCTCTAAATGATTTTGTTTCTCATATTGGAACAAAATGTTCCTCTAGATCATCTGTGGGATGTTACAACATCTCACCCACCATTTATTAAGGAAATGGTTAATTTGTTGGTGATGAAAAGCTCTCCATTGTTTTAATTAGATTCTTTGTGTTAATGAGTTTCATAGTAGTGCTATATTTTTACCAACTTTCTTGTTTTTTCCTTTGAGGTTTTCATAACACCTCCTTTGAAATAAAATTTTTTTTCAATAGTAAGTAAGGATGAAATCCAATTAAGAATCTGCTGTCGAGACCCTAGATACACATATGTCCAATGATTAATAACAAGAACTTGAGTCGACTTCTAGTGCTCTGCATGTGGTAAATGTATGACTGGAGAGGGACCACAGAATTAACACAGGAAACTTCTTGGACTTTCTCTGAAAAATTGGGCTGTTGTAGCTGTAAAGAGTGCAACTGGTAAGGAAAACTCATGCCAGGATCTAGATTAGGAATGGATTTTGTGTTTTATATTGTTGACACTGCATAGATATAATCTTGGCATATCTCATTTTCAGAAACAAAGGGATTTCTACTATTTATGAAATGATTCTGTTTTAAAACCAATAAATTAAAAATTTAAAAATAATATGTATTTTCTCTCCCTCGTTCTACTGTGTTTTTTTCAAACGATATTTGGGACCTCATTATAGCCCTCTTTTACTGAATTCTGAACCTGTCCCAAGACATTGTTAATAAATGTGGAAATTTAGGGCATTACAAAGAAATCTTCTTAGTTTTGGGGTTAATTTTAAACAAGATCTTAACTATTGTGAGGTTTTATTTAAAAATATTGTTTTAAGATAGTAAAACTGTGTTCATGTGTGATGTCCTGAGAGTACAATGATGTTCATATCCGCTACCTCCTGAAACAGGTGGATTTCAAAATTTTTTGTGAGAGATTAAGGAAGAATAGCTAAAACAATGGAAATAGAGATGATCTAATCCTCATTTTGATAAAGTCAGAGATGTAGAGAGGAAGATACTTCTTTAGAGATCTCACACTGGGGATTCAATTTCCTTGGGAGAATAAGCAATAAAAGCTTTGATGAGCCATGAAGTCTCTAGACTGTGGCTAGATGACTTTTTTTGACAGTCTTTGGAGGGTATGTGAGGCTCATTGCTGCTGCTGCATGACCTAAATGGGTAACTGGTAAATTCGAATATGCCATTAGTACTCAGCACTGAAATCCTAGTTAAAAAAAGTCAAAATATGTCTGCAAACATTTTGGCAACTTGTTGCACAGAGACTCAGAGGTTAAAGTGGAATTCAAAGGGAATAGAGATTCAGTTAATTAAGATGAGCTGTATCCATGAAGGACATTGTAGGTTAAAAGCAAGTTTTTAACATCATTTGTTACTTTATGGAAAATCAGTTTAATGATTCACAAGGAATACATGAAATATGAGGGTGTTTCATATTGGTCCCTGACCTTGCCTCTGTGTTCTGAACCTTTTCTTCCCCTTTGATCCAGGACAAGTTTAGAAATATCATACTGTGCAGGTAATAACCAGAAAGGGTGCAGGAAAGCATGAACAAGGAATGTCAGGAGGAGAAAATGAGGATAATGGTCAGGCAAAGTTTCCTAAGTGATGAAGCATAGTTTCTCATTCTTCTAAGACATTTTATGTAACACTTGGGATCTCACTGTGACCCCTTTCTAGTTTTGCCCCTAATCCAGGGGCTGAAACTAGAAATAAAGCTCATTGCTTCAGACTACAGACATACATTGGTTAAAAGCAATTTAAGTTTATGTATTGCCTCTCTACTTTATGTAGAAGATGTTATGAAAATACCCTCAAACTTCAGGAGCCGACTTCAAGATATTTTTTTCAACAGTTTTTCATATGAGTTGTTTCTTTCCCAATTTGTTTTGTTCTTTGTGTCAAATATATTTTAGTCCAAATGTGACCTAGCCTTGATACATTTCAGAAAGGAAGAGAAAGGGAAAGGCTTGACATAACCCAGGGCTGCAGAAGGAAATGTGGTGATGGGCATCAGATAAAATCTGAGTTAATGGCTGGTAATAAAATCGCCTATTTAATGATTTTTGCAAAATCAAACTGCAAAATACATCAAAAACACTAATGAAGACACTGAGGATATTTTATTACTATTTTTAAACAGGTGCCTTTTGGCAGATCACACTTTTCTCAAAGAAATAATGAAAAATAAGGGAGTACACTTGGGTGCTCTGATGCTCAGTGACTCACTGGGAATAGAATGTTCTCAGTGACTCATTGGAATGAGTTTTTTCCTCCTTTGTCCTGTATCTGCAAGCAACTTTAGCAAACTGATAAAAGTCCTTTTTCCTTCCTTTTTATAGCCTGGATTGAATTAAAATCTCATTGCAAACGGGATCTTTGGTGTCTCTTTCTAATTCTTTCCAGATCTTCAGAAATCATTCCTAGCCAGCTTCTGTTACTGGGTGGGCTAGTATAAAAGAAGGGGATGCTGTTCTGAAAGGAAGTTATGTAAAATCAGCATGGTGTGAGTTCTGTACTTTGTTCCCTGGAATTTTCATGGTAATGTGCTCAGTTAACAGCTGAAAGTATATATCTTCTGACTGTTGGTTCTTGGTCAGGGAGCTAAGAGTCATACTGGAGCCAGTAAGCAGTTTTAATAAGAGCAAAGTTTAGAACTTCCTTTTCTCATTGTATAATTTGCTCTGTAGGATTAGTTAGAGTGAAAAGCAAATGAATTTGTTTGTGTTAGTAGAGTATGTATGTGGATGTGTAAGTATTGGCAGTCTTGAAATCTTTTGCCTAAGATGAAAAAAAAAAATTTAGACTTCTGTGGTAGATAGGCCTACCCTTTGCATTATCTGTCATAATGACAGGGCTCAATAGATCATTGACAAGACTTTAATCCTTTGTGGGTGACAGGGAAGGAAGTCTAGCACTTGGTATCTGGTACCTCCCCTGTTGACTGGGAGCCTGCCGGACCTAGAAATATGAAAGAACTGGTAGAAAGTGAATAGTGATAAACTGTCCTTCCTCTCGTTCTAACTGATCTCAGTGGAGATGTGTCACCTGTGGTCTGCTCTGGTGAGGTTCCAGACCCCTTTGCCTGAGCTGCCAGTGCTCCAGGCCTCCCAGAAGGCCTGTCAAGGACAACATCCACCTTTATCACATCCCAATAATTACATAGAAGCCAGGCAAGCTCAGAGCCTTGAAGCGCTCAGGTAAGACCAAGAAAAGCTCTTTGTGATCTTGTGGCCTACTTACCATTACTGTTTACCTCTCCTTCTGTCATTTGCTGTTAAATCTCTCGTGCAGGTGCAAAGAACTGACAGCAATATGCAGATAATCACTACAAAGACTGCAGACATTAAAGATCAGGGAAAGCAGTTACCCTATTTTATTTCTAACACGTAAGTCATCTCTGAGTGCTTACACTGAGAGATACTGCATACCTGGCTGGTTGAGCCAGAAAAGTCAGTATGTCATGGGAGTTGTTGAAGAAGAGGTCTGTGTGAAATGAAACACTCTTGATTTTGTCTCCATTAGGCAGAGGAGGTGCAGTAAATAGAGGATTGTATAATTTTGACTACATCATAAAATGATATAAATTAAGATGCTGCTGATTTCATATTATGAGGATTGTATTAATTTTCAAAGATTTAAATTTGGATTTCTACAATTGGATAGTGGTGTTTGAGTTAGGAAAGTGTTTCATATGCTTGTAGGCATTTCCAACTTGACATGAAGTTGCTCGAGGCAGTACTGCTTGTATTGATTATCCATCCCTAATGACTATAAGCAGAGATAGAGAAGAGCAGATAGGCACCTAAGTGTAATTGTGTCAGTTTGGAACTGTCTCATCATGCCTTCTATGCAGTTCAGTATCTCACATAATTCAGGACAAAGATTTTACAGATAATAGTGTCATGGTTTAACCTCAGCCAACACCAAGCCCTATGCAGCTGCTCACTGACTCCCACAGCAGGAGAATTGGGGTTAGAACTGGAAGGGTAAAGGTAGAAAACTCATGGGTTGAGATAAAGACAGTTTTATCAGGAAAGCAAAAATCATACACAGAACGAAGGCAAAAGAAGGAATTTATTCACTGCTTCCCACAGGCAGGCAGGTGTTCAGCATCTCCAGGAGAGCAGGGCCCCATCAGATGTAACAGTGACTTGGGAAGACAAAGCCATCACTCTGAACATCTCCCCCTTCCTCCTTCTTCCCCCCTCTTTATGCAGTGACCATGTCAGACAGTCTGGAATATCCCTTTGCTCAGCTGCGGTCACCTGTCCCAGCTGTGTCTCCTCCCAACCTCCCAGACATCCCCAACTCCCACACCAGCTTGGCAGCATGAACAGCAGAAAAGGCCTTGGCTCTGTATAAGTCCTGCTCAGCAATAACAAACACACCTCCATATTATCAACCCTGTGTTCAGCACAAATCCTAAACGCAGCCCCATCTCAGCCACTTGTGAAGACAATCAACTCTTCCATGGCCCAAGCCAGCACACGTAGCTAAATAATATACTCTGGAATATTATGCTGCAGAATTGAAATATAGGAATACAGCTGTCATTTATTCTCTGTTTCTTCTACTAAAAGAAAAGAATATGAACACAACTGGGACTAAAATGTATGAATTATGGATAAATTTGACTTTTTAAAAAAATATGCTCCCTAAAAAATCCAAAGCCTCAGAAGAGGTCTTTTGTTTTGAGAATTATCACAGATCTGGGACTATGTCAGAAGGAAGATACTCAGAATAGGAAATTGACAAAGGGAAAAAAAAAAAAAAAAACACCCAGAATTTCTTGTTCTTAGGTAAAAAAATTTGGAAAACGAAATATTTATATACTAAGTCCTAACAATTTCTAATTTAATTTTCTATCACTATGTGAGACAACCATATTTAAATCTTCAATAACAACTGTTTTCCAGTCACTATTCCACTTGAAAATGTTCTTTCAATATTTCTATAATATCTTGTGATTGTGACACCAGTATTAAAGGGTTAGTTTTTATTGATTGTAAAGAGGAAGTGATGCTTAAATATTGACCAGCATTCTTGGACTCCCTTCTCTTCTAGAGCTCTGTCCCATGGGATTCCCCCAGGCAGATCCCTGAAGTGGCTGGAGCTACTCTCCAGAAGCCCATGGTCATAATCTTTCTCTCTGTCCTGCTACCTTTTCGTTCAATACTGAGCTCTACGATCTCATGGTCACTACAGCCAAGGCTGCTCACAACCTTTGCATTACCTGCAAGGATTTTCTTGTTGATTAGCACAAGGCTGAGCAGCACGCCATTCCTTGTGGGAGCCTCCCATAACATACCAAACCCAGCCTGCTTTGGTTAGATTCATAGGTTGATTGGGTTAATTAGGTTAATACCTAACCTGAGCCTGCTAGTCTTGCTACTTTGGCTACCCACAACTGAATTAAAACCCAGTTATTGGTTACAAGCTGTTTCTTTTGAAGCTGTGAGGAGTGGTGTTGTGTCCTTGTTCTTTCTTTCTTTCTTTTAGGTGAAAATAATGTCAAACACAATACAAAAAGTAAAAATCAGAATAAAAGATGATTTTAAATACATTTTTTAAGAATACTTTAGTGCATTTACTTTCTAAAGATGTGTTAAGGTAGCATCGATTGTCCAGAAAGACAGTTCATATGTCTTTTTCTATTTCTCTCAGGAAAGAACCTATGTATTTTTAAAGAGTTTTTAGGCTTCTTTTCCAAAGAGAAAAACAGTACTTAAATGCTATCAGTTTCTCTGGACCTGGTTTTCTCCTTACATTGTCCCATGCAGTCATCTCTATTTTGCAAGTTTTCTTCATTTAATTTCCATGAGAGAAAAACAGATGAATTATCCATTTATTTTCCCCTTCTTTCAAGGTAATTCACAATTACATAATCCAAGGACAGAAGAAAAAGAAAAGTCCACTGTATTATTCAATTGACCAATGAAGCAGAAAATTGGAATAATAAATATGAAGTATTCAGATGTACCATTAAAAAAAAAAGAAAAAAAGAAATCTGACTTCTCAAACAATTTCAAAGTGCTAGATAATCATGACTGTGATCAGCTCCAATGACAAGTCCTTAGGGCTACATTTGATGGATAAGTGTCTGCACTGATTTTGATGCTGATTTGAATGGCATTTAACAGATGAGCTCACCATACTCTCTATACCTGCACTTTGTGCCATGTGGGTAATTTTACATTCACGTACACAGTGATTTAATGCTACAGCTAATCATCATTCACAAAAGGCTTTCATGTGTTTTCACACACGAAAAACGTGCATTTTCAAATGTTTTTCAACTTTAGCTTTTCAATGAAAGAACATTAACTTTAGTAATTATATAACATTTTCTTGCTAAAATTGAGTGATGATTTATTCATTCTTATTTCCATATATTCTTTATGTTATCATACTACTGAAGTGTTGAAATGAGCATTGCTTTCAACTCAAACCTTGTTTTTATGATGGCAACAAAACTCAAATCTTTGCATTCCTCTGGTAATAGCATTTACATTGTCTACAGTAAATCAATATGGATAGAGAGTATTTTAAAACTCTGTATAAAGTAATCTATGAACACACTTTCTACACCAAGGGCCAGAATCTGTGGGTGTTCTAAAGCAGCCTTTCAATGAGTGAATTGTAACACCTTAACAGAGCCATCACTTGTTCTCAGTGCTAACCTATATTCAGCAGTTCAACTTTGTCTAATTGTGGTCCATGAACATCTGATACATTTATGCGTTAATATGATAGATCTTTTAATCTTTCCTTTGGATAGATCCCTCTAAAATGTAGTTGTATTACCTCTTAGACAAATTTACTAGATAAAACTCTTGATGTTGTACAGTTGTTGTGAAAAGTGTGTATCTTCTGACCAACTCCAATTGAATCAACCTTTTGAATAATTTTCCTTTTTAACATCTCTAGATGTTGACAGCAGAGCTTAACATTTTCTGTAATAAAAGAAGACATTTGGGAAACCAGGATTTGGTTCAGGCTTATTCTCTGCCTTTTCTTGTGTGTACTTTGGAGAATGAATATGTTAAAAATGGTACATTATTAAGGAAATACCTGTGGCTTTTGTGCTTGCAAAAATCTGGGCTAAATTTTATACTAGAGAGTGATAATTTGTCATTAATCATATTGCTTTTTGATTTCTTATCATTTAGAGGTAAAACTGGAGAATAATAAGTGTAATCACACCGTAGTTATGGAGTTCTGCTGGGTCAGAGGGACAGATTATGGTCTATGAACGATATAAAGTTTTTCTTCTAAGTAATAATCTTTTAAGTTTTGAAAAGGAAGAAGTATCTGAGTACCTCACAGAAAGGCTAGAATACTTTATTTCAGATTAGATTAGGACTGCAATCCCATGTTTTACCACCAAGTACAAAATTGTCTAAAAATGTAAATCATATCTCTTTTTATATCACATATTTAAATAGTTTTAGGGAAATTCTAGTCACAGAAATGGGATGATATTCACTATGCGCTGTTGATTCCTTCAAGTCTGGGTAGGACTAATGTTTACTTTAATGATTTTAGCCACCTACTTCATAACAGTGCAGTATGAGTTGGTTTCAAGTGAAAACAAACAAATAGTCACTATTCGAATCTCAGTACTTAAATGCAAATAGTTTAACATCATACACGCCAGAGCTAACTGAAAACACTAAAAACATCAGCTGAACTAAAATCTCATAGATAATGGAACACAAGGAAGAGTTTAAAGGTCAGTGGTTTTTGGCTTCAGCAAACTGTAGAGTCTGCTTGTCTTGATGAGAAAATTTTAGCTTCCAGGATTTATCCAAAGTATGAAAATATTTTAGCTGTAGAGGAGGCTGATACATAAATATGCTATAGAATGATGCTTGGCTATCAGACAGAGCACAATGTTGAGGACAGTATGTAATTACAGTAATTACAGTACTTAGTAGATTGCACACATTAAATGCATACACATCCTTTTGCACTTTCTTTTGCCTCCAGCTATCATGTTATTACTCATACTGTTGTGCAGTACATACTACTAGGTCTTATGACTTTATCATAAGATTTTATTTGTGATCTGTTTAGAAAGCATTCAATTCTCTGCATCTAGGAGCAGAAATCCCCATAGCTACATTAGCTTCACTAGGATTATATACTTTTGCAACAGCTGTGGACTTGGCTCTCCATATTTTATCAGGCTGATATGGACCAGGCAGTTGGTATACTTTGCAAATGTAGCTTTCAGGAAACTACTGCCCATTGTATGGACTGTGAAATACTTAACGTGACAGAGCAGAAAGCACAGGGGACTCTTTCCTGTTAAAGCAAAGTCAGATGCAGCTCCATTTTCTTGAAAGTACATACTGTATTTCTACAGCCTGAGAGTCTTGCTCATTCTACTTTTTAAAAACAGAGTGAATGTTCTGATTTGGAAGAACTGTTACAAGCAAATAGTAGAAAAAATCCAGGACCCATGATATGTGCACCTCTGGTGGCTCCCCAGGCAGCACAAATGTGTTATGCATTTGTTAATCCCGTAGCAGTCATGCATGTCTGACTCCTTGGGAAGCAGCAAGAAGCAGATCAGCTGCTGGTAATTCAAGTACAGCAGCAGCCCCAGCTGCACTGTGCAGTGTTGATGCCTGGTGCCCTGCCCTGCTCCCTCACTGCCTCCCACAGCGAGCTGCTGGCCCTCTCCTTTTCATTGAATTAGTCTTAGAAAAGGTGAAAATTCTACCAGGAAGAAGTGAAATGCAATTCAGATCCAACTGCAACTCAGAAACGATGGAGTGTCGCCATGTCTGAGCTTCTAAGATACAAACTTAAATGGCTGAATTTATCATAAAGAGAAGCTGCCTACTAAATAGCAAAGATGTATGACATTTCCTGCTTGCAACAAAATCAGTAGCCCAATTTAGATGCACCCCACCATCACAACTTTTTAATTAATGCAAAACTCAGTGTAAATAACCAAATGGCAAACATCCAGCGTACTGTATACATACTGTTTTCCAGAAATTTTTATTCTACGTCCTGGCTGCCAGGGAATACCAGTGGTAGCATAAACATGTCATTGATGATTTGTCAGTCTGCCCTACTAATGACAGAAACTGTGACTATCAAAAAGAATTTTTAAAGATTTCTTAAATAATGTCAGTCACTTAGAAGTTCATTGAAGAGTATTATTTAATAAGCAACAAATATAACACTACTTGCAGATGAGCTGTGTAATATAATATTGTAAACATTCATGTGTTCAGCTAAATCAAACGTAAGTAAATAAAGCCAGACAAGTTAAACACACAGTACAGAAACACTTTTTTTTTCTTTCCCTCCCCTCACCCCATTAGCTCTACTATGAGAATGAGACTCAAGCTTTGAAAAATATGTGAGACATCATTTTTGCTCTGGTGTGGGAAAACCATGTAGGCTCTATAATATTTGCATTTTATTAAAGGTGCTTTGTGGTCTCTAAAAAAATTCCCAGTTTTTGAGGTTTGCTTTCATGTATTAAAAGAAACCTCAAAGAATGGGAGAAGTATGAGACACATGGGACCAGAGTCGCTCTCTGTGTGTGGCTTTGTTGGTCTCAGTTTGGTCTAAACAATGTGCATGTTCATTCAGGCTGTGTACATACATACAGCCATTCATGCCTGACACTGTAGGATAAGTGCAACAGTAATCCAAGGAAAAAAAAGAAGTAATCAAATTTTACTATGTATAATGAAGTAAATTTCTCAACATGAGCTTGTCATATTGAAGAAACTGAAAGTCTTTTATGTTTTAGAAAAACATCGCTTTGAGTAAAGTGATCTTTTGCCGTTAGAATTTCATTAGGTTGGCATTTTATTTTTAAATAAAAAAACAATATTTTTTTTCTCTTGGTATAGAAATATGTTGAACAATCTTTCCTCAGTGTAAAGTTTTTCTGACTGCAGCCAATACTTATTGGGTACCCTAGCTGATATGACTTATGATTAACAGTTTTTCTGGCAACTCACAGTTTCTTTATTAATTAACACACCCTCACTTCTTAAAAAATATCTGTATATTGGAAACTGTGGAGTAGTTATACTGCTTTTCCATCATGAGTGGATCCCTGGTCCTTGTAATATGTACTCCTTACTGTAATTGAATAATGAAAGATCCTTGTTTAGGGAGAAGTGCAAGTGACTGCAGAGTCCACGAGTGCTCCATTGTGAACCTGGCGTGGAGAGAACTGAGAGTTCAAGGGAGTGGTGACATGTAAAATTAAAATCTACACAATAAACTTAGCTTGGCCATACCCATTCGTATAGAGGAGGTTATGTCGGGAAATTAGCCAAGAAAGTATGTGATACTAATTTTTCCAATGTCTGGATTCATTAATATAATAAAAATCAAAACTGAATGTTAGGAGTGCTAATAGAAAATAATGATAGGAAATAGAAGTAAAAAGGATAAAGTCATTTATGTGTCTATGGTTTTGTGCATATAAATTTAAATATGTACTTTTCTAAATTTTTGAATATTTACCATTTTATCCTAAAATGACTAATATTAATTTCTTGTAATTTTATACCAAAAACCCTTCAAAATTTAGGATGAGAAATTTGTCACCTAATTTTTATTACCTACATTTATATGCTTTGCTTATGCTAGCTTGGCTCTTTCTGCACTCCGTGAACCCCAGTCAGTAATTGTGGAGGGTTGGTTAGTCCATTTATTTCTGTCAGTTGACTTCAGATGTGTGAAATTGCCTCCTGGAGCTGCACTGATTTTAGAAGGGTGTTAGATGAACACCTCAGAGTGGATAGCTGGCTTGCAAGAGCAGCTGGGTTGACTGCAACTCAAGGCTTGGATTTTAAGAATAGGGTTGGGGTTTCTTTCTAGATTGGTTTATAGGGAGTGCTGAGAATAAAAAAGTAAGTAAGGACTACAACAATAGGCTTGACTCATCAGTATGAATTAGGCAGAAATAATAATTTCAGTCTAGTTTACAAAAAATACCATTGCATAGGTGTTGACAGCTTAGAAGTTCAATGAGATTTTCTCCTCTAGGGCTGGCAACCTGAATTTGTTATGCAAAGTCTCTCAGTAAGTAATAGCAATAAATATTTTGTTTTGTGAATTTATCATGTATTAAATTTAAAAATAGATTGAGAATGAGAAATCCTGGGGGGATAAAATCTGTCAAGTAGTACTCTATTTTGAAATGACTAAATTGAATGGTAAATGGGCTACTGAATTCTGTGGGAGGCTAATTTTCCTCTTCAGTTAGTATGTAATGCCAAAATTATTTTTCTAATTAAAGGATGAATTATGGAGATGGAATTAATTTTTCACGGTAAAATCAAAACTCAGTATTCATAGTCTCCCTAATTCTGGAAAGAGCTTGTTCAAGTCTCTGGAGCTGAAAAATTGCATCGTTTCCACTCTCCATCTTTTATCACACAGGCACCATGTGTGTAGACTGAGCATCCAGGAGAATATGTCTGTGAGTAAACTTATTGAAAGAAATGAGAAAAAGAATGACTTATGCGTGGCAAAGGCTGAATGAAAGGGTAATAACACATATTTCCTGAGTCACTTTTAAGTGTAATTTGCCAGAGAAAATATAAAATGAAAATTTTTGCCAGATTCGTAAGAAAATATGTTCATATGATGCTCTGCATTGCGTGTTGGGTTTGTGTTTTTTTTTCCTGACATAAAAGGCAACACATTAAATCCTGCTGATCACAACAAAATGGAGCTAAAGAACTTGAAATATACCACACAGCTTTATTTTCTGAGTAGCTGTTCCAGGGAAAACAAGTTACTGCATTGCCAGGAATTCCTTTCAGGGAAGACTAAGTTTACTTTGAAGATATTCTGTGAAGGAGGGAGCCAATGAAAGTGAAAGCAGTGGTAATGCAAGCTGAAGAGCAAAGTAAACCCTTAAAACCAAAAGCTGTCCCTGAACTTGAGACCACTGTAGCTAATCACCATAATGTCATCCTTGGAAGAGTTAGAGTGTTTTGGCTTATACAATGCTATTGGGTGGGAAGGTGAGAATTTTTAAATAGAAAGTCACTAGTGAGCTGTTTTTGTAAAATTAAATTCTTGTTTTTCTGTTCTTTTATCTGTGGCTCTTAGTATTTCTCAACTATCTCTAGTAAGGTCTATTAAATAGCTTAAAAATGTGGGGTTTGCTTTTCTTTTGAACAGTAATTAAAAGTTTAGAACAACTAATTCTTCTGAGGAATTGAATAAAATATACATAAATATAACCTAACGCTCTTAAAGTAAACTTGTTCTTTACATTTAAAAAAATTACATTTGGATTCATTTCAATTTTACTATTGCACTAACATTCCTAGTTAGTTCCTACTATTGCATTAACATTCCATAGTTTTATGATCAGATATATGATATATATCTCATATTTCATAGATGAATGAATATATATCTGTATATGTAAATTTGGATGTAGCTGTCTATATTAAACATTACAGAAATTAAAAAAGTAGCACACAGTTACCTGCATGGCAGGTGAAGATACAATTTTAGATAGCTGTACCAAACTTCAAAGGTTCATAACTATCAGGTTTAACTCTGAATCTGTCTTCTTTGAACATCTGGAGATAGATAAAACTCAAATCCATGAAGTTTTTCGGTAGCTATAGAGTTCCAGACCTTGTTGAAAATTTTATCAGGGTGTTCTGTAACTTACTTCAGCCCTTTATCTGCTCATTATTTAATGGCAATTTTGGAACTATCCCTTAGGCAGCACAATTGCTGACCAAACTAAACCATGAAATAAATGGAGAGGAAATTAAAGTCTTTTATATAAAACTCTAGAGTTGTGTGCAGAACTCAGAAGCACTGTGGGGAATTTCCCAGAAGGCAAAAGTATTTCCCAGTTGATGAAAGCAGTTTGGACTACTGAAAGATGAAGATAAAAAGGTTTACAAAGAAAAAAGTCCTAGCATTAAGTAAACAGCTCAATAAAGATATCTGGTGTAACATATGCACAAATATTTTATTGCAGAAAGGGGTATTGTGTTGTAACATTAAAACCAGTAGAGCACTTTTTAAAAGTTCTTCTAGAGTAACCTTTTAAATTATTGATATTGTGATGCATTAAAAAGTCAAAGATATTTATGGTTGCTGGATTTTCTCAGAAAAAGTCCCTGGAGAATTGAGGCACATTTGGAAGTACAGTAAAAGTAGGCTTTCTTCTTAAAAATCAATGGCAAGTTAGACTTAATAACTGTAATAAAAAAAAGAGAAAATGTTCTTTGCTTTTCTGCAGGTAGAAGAAAAGAATTTCTGTTATCAAAACTATAAGTTTTTTACTTTTTTCTTGTTTTTCTTTAAAAATCAACAAAGCCTTCCTTGTTCCCAACCCTCTCATCCAAAAAATCCATCACCATCACATTTCAATGTCCTTCCTATCCACTTATCATTGTGCCTTTTCCAGGATTTCCCTCAAATTTCTGAGGATCATCCCAACATCTTGCTCTCCTCACCAGCTGTGGTTATCAACTACAGCATGTAGAAAATATTGCCATGGAGGCTGGCCAGAGGAGCAGCAGATATCCCCAGTACTATACCAGACTCTGGACAGTTTTTTCTCCAGTTCTTTGCACTCCTTGTCATAGCATTTGGATTTCTTGTAGTGCCCCAGCCTGGATTTGTAGTGTTAAAGGATAAACATACACAAAAGTGCTGAGCTTTTTTTCTTCCCAATTTCTCTGTACAGAGAGGATATAATTTTTATCTTTCTTACAGTCGTAATATTGCCAGGAAATTTCCATGATGCCAAGAAATAGTGTTATCTGACAAATTTTTGATGGGACTATCAAGAGGCTTCTCTCAGCTTTTCCAAATGTTTCATTTCTTGGGCCATATCCATCTGTTACAGACAGCCAAAATCTACAGTTGTATCTATAAAAGTATATTTTATAGTATTTTTCTTAAAAAATATGGCAGTTTATAACTGTGGTCTCTCTCTAACAGGGAAAGATAATATTGTAACTTCATTACAGGTAATATCTTTTAATCCCAAATCACACATCACAAACTATTCAGGAATTTCATTATGCAGACCAAATTTTTTTCTTCTTTATGCAGTGTATATCCAGGTGTGTCCATAGAGATGTAGGACTGTTGGTTAATAAATTGGTGATCTTAGATCATGGCAAGAGCTGGGAGCAAATAACAATGTTTTGAAGAGTTTATTATCCACAACAAGTACACCCTAATCTAGGCTATAAACATGTTGATTAAAGCCATTCTGTCTTACTTGAATTTCTTATTGCTGAAGTTCTAGTTTATTTGATGGGGTTTCATTCACTCTTCTCCTCTCTGCTGACAGAATGATCCCCTCTGCAGTCCGGCTTTGTGATGCATCATTTTGCCACAAATCTGTGGACTATCAGAGGTATTTTACAATATTAAAGAACTTTAGCCCATTAAGTGAAAAAAAAAAATTGCTAAAGCTGCAGGTATTTTAAAACCTGTCTAAAATTGGAAACTTCCTTTGTACTTTATAGCTGTCTCTGAGAAAAATATCATGATTTGCTCTAACATAAGCAGAATTTCCTATGATTGTATGTACAGACATTTACTAAGAAAATATGTTTAAAATAGTTTTTCTGTTACTTGGATATTTACCTTGGAGTAAACAGCTGCTTATGCTTTGCATGCTGAGTATTCACTTTAGTTTACAGAAAAAATGTAGTATCATCCGTTACCAGAGTAAAGAAAAAATGAATCTTTTTTTGGTGATTTTAAATACTGATCATAGCTTTGTGGAAATATTTTGAAATTTCCTTTGCAGCTGTGTCTCACAGCATGGACTTCTTTTCAAAGAACTCTTCAGCTACATAAATAGCTTCTATATTGCATGGCTTTTTAAAAGATAATATCTTAAATGCTTACTCATAGAAAGTACTTTAAAAGCAACTGCTAAAGCAGAAAAAATATGATTAAAATGTATTTCTGTATGAGTAATGGTGAACTTCAAAGAGAGTTTAAAGAAGAAAATCTACATCTAATTTCTTTTTATACTTTAAATTGATTTTGTTTACTCTTAAGAAACTTTGGAGTCTCAAACACAGACTACCTTAAATTACTTCTCACCAAGGTGATAGTCTCCCACAGGCTCTGATTTGGTTTTAAAGGCAGAAAATGGGGAAGAAATCCCAGCCTTACCCAGCAGCACAGCACTGGCACTGTGGTCTTCTGCCTTCTGGCTGCAGAGATGTGTTCGTCTCGTGTGGCTGGGATGAGCTCATACAGGGGGATTGCATTGGGCACATGAGGACAAGTGGAAGGAGTAGAACGGTAGAGGTGCTGCTCTCCTTAAATAACTGTTCTTCCTGCTGCTTAAGAAAAATGTTTCCCGCAAGAAGAATGAAAATTTTCCAAATTATTTTGATTAGACAGCAGCCATATTCACATGAGATTCCTTAATTTTTATTTAAACAACAAATTACAGAAAGAAAACATCTGTGTAATACAGAAGAAAATGTTAGCAAAGAACTCAAAATCAGTTTTGTGATTGCATGTCTTTGTCTTTATATATCCCAGAGACCTGTTTAATTTTTCTTAATGAGAAAGTATTTCTGTCTTACTTCCCTGAAAACATATGAAACAACAGGCAGAAAGGCTGGCCTTGTTGGCTTATATGACACCTTATGCAAAGTCCCAACTATCACCATGCTTTCTTTTCAAAGGTATTTTTCTTCTGAAGGAAATTTTGCTCCTTATCATCTGGAAAAAATAAGAAGTAACTCTTAAGGATTTTTTCTTCCAACATTTTTAGTGTTTTTGTGGCATCTTGTAGTGCAAAAGATTGCTAATTACATCTAATTAGAAATCTTTAAAATGTTACAACTCAGAAAAATAATGAAGCTTTATTGCATTTTTTATGAGACATAAAATCTGAAAAATACATTTTATACTTGAAATTGTTTTCTAACTTGATGAACAAGGAAATGGCACGGGTTTGTTTGTACTTTTAAAATTATTTGTTTTCCTAAGTGTATTTTAATATCTTTTCCTGAAACTGATTATTAAAAACAAATCTTCTTTAATAAAAGGGAGAGTTTATTTAATTTTTAATAATTTAATTTAATTTTTAATATGTTTTATGGCTCACCTTTTCGTGGCAGTATATGCCAAATGGAATGTATTAAGGTGAAGGACGAATATTAGAAAACAGACTTGATAAATTAATTTTTTTTTCTAATTTACTTTCTCATAGTGCACTTCTTTAAACTTAAAGACTTTTTCCACTTTCATTAACTCAACCATCATGAAGCCATAATAAATAACTCTTACTCTTTATTACAGCATTAGTTTTTTCATGTAATTGTTCTGGGATAAATGTTCCCTTGAATTACAGTCTGGTTCACAAAGAGACTTGCTTTCTGCCAGCAGTTCACTCAAACATATGCACTTTTATAGGGGAGCAGAGGGAAACATCAGACACAAATACAATTGTGCAGTAAACATCATATAGGCAGTGGGGATTTTATAGATGAAGAAGGAAGGTATGGCTTCCATAAAAACACAAAATGATTTAAAGAATAAATTTTATACATAGGATAAGCATACAAAAAACTTGCATTCTGAAAGGCTCAGGTTTAAAACTGCTCTATCACAAAACAATAATTCATTCCAGACCACAGGTTATTGTTATGTAAACCTCCTGAGTCACCTACCAAAAGCTCAGATACTACTGCCAGACAAATGTCTGTTCTTGGGCAATGATTGATGCACTGTGTATCAGCTGAAGTCAAACCAAATCATACCAATTATCTAAATAGCAGGTGCAAAAATTTTTAATTAGATAGAAAAATCTTTGTAAAGTTTTTATGGTTACACATAAAAGCTTCTTAAGGTATAATATTTCAAATTTACAGTCACACTTCTTTACAAAGTTTCCCCCTTTCTTATTCTCATGAAAAATAAGCTTGTGTACATATGATCTTAATATGAATATAAAAGGAGAATATAGAATGTTTTTCACTGGTGTCAGAAACAGTTAATTAGTTTATTTGCAGTAATTAATTTGCAATGTCATTCTTACACTTTCAGTCTTTTTTTACATATTCACACAAGTGCACTACCAATAAATTTAATGTGCTAAAAATTTGACTGGCAGACATGAAGGAACCAACCCTTTTTCGGTACCTCAAAGGAAAATACATGTGGTAGTTTTCCAGAAGGATACAAACCCATTTTTGCAGGTGATATGGTTTGCAAAGGGGTAGATGACCCTTGCTATTTTAACATTGACTTCAGCATTCATTGCATGGTGCTCAAGTGAAAAACATGGCCATTCATTGTGGCGTGAGGATTTAAGAAATTCCAGCATGCTGTTTCATTGCTAATATATTTACCCAAATGGGTTGCATTCTTCCATGCAACAAACTTGAAATCTCAGAAATTTCTTCCTAAACTGTGAAAGCAAACCTGTGTGCTGCTGTCTGATTATGCAGTAAAATGCTACCCCCAGCATGTGCCGAGTTTTCTGACACCAGCCTCTCCATCCAACCCCTGTAAAGCTTTGGATTTTGTTTTACCAAGCCCCACTGTGCTGCTCGCAGCAGCTGTGACACCAGAGAGCACCTGAGCTCAGGCTGTCTGAGAAAGTCCTGCAGGGCTGAGCAGAGTGGCTGCCTGCCATCAGTGGGAATTCTGTTACTGCTGACCCAGTCAAGCTTTTTTCCTGCATTCCCTGTTCTTGGCAGTTGAACGTCCTTTCTTCCAAACTGTTCTGAATTCTAGGCCATGAGAGGGGCTTTTTCTGTGATGTGTGTAAGGCAACTGAGAATGAGACGATTTTTCGTAGGCAGACTACAAATCTGATGTGTTGTGATCTTTCCTTTGATTTATTTTTAACTTACCTTTGCAGTATCCTTTTCATATTTGAAAGTCATAGTCCTGATCTGGATTGGGCAATTTCCAAAAGCATTTAATTCTTTTTTTTCCTTTTCTATTTTACCTGATGAACACTTACTAGGGAGAAAACTCTTAATTGTCTTCCCTGATTTACAATATTAATACTTTAAGTAATCCATGAAGAAATTTACCCTTTGTCTTACACCTCCCAGTCCTTCCTAGTGTTCAAAGGCCATAAATAATATAGGGTGTTCTCCATTGCTGTGTGGCATTGATTATAATAAATAGATATTCTGTAATTTGGCAAAAAAAGAATGAGCTGAAAACAGTTCAGAGTAGGTCATGCCTGAATTTTAAACAAAGGCTTAGCAGGGTATAATTTGGCTTTATAAAGGTTTTTGAACTGTCACTCCTCCTAAGTGCTGCCAGGGGTAGGAGTTTCAAAGTTCTAGCTGATCTACAGGCTGCAAAGCTTTTTGTAGTAGATAAAGGTCCCTTACATTCTTTGCTAATAAACTTAGGAAGAACAGAGGTTTTTAATAGTAGGGCTAGATCATCAGTTGTGCCTAAGGGGAGAATACACAGCTCCAGTCTCCTGAGGTACCAGCTCCATATCTGTTTTGGACTAGAAACAGTGACTAATATGTGATGCTTGACCTAGTGGGCAGAGTGAAAAAAGAGTAACTAGAGTAAGTATGAAGGACATTTTACTTCTCTTTAATAATCGGAATGTGCGTGTTGATCGGGGATCAGACTCTGAAATAGAGATAGAACTTTTTCCTGTAGCTAGTAGAAAGAGAACAAAAGAAGGTTAATTACTAGTTGCTTGTACAAAATTATAGACATATTGCACAGGAAAATCCCAGGAAAATGTCTTGCTTAAGAACTAGTAAGATACTGAATTGGTCTTGAAATTTCATTCAGTTTTGAGTGAAGTTCAACAAGATGCTGAGCTCTCTCTACTGATGTTATCACCACCAGAGAAGTCCCTCAACACTTTACAAGTTCAGTAAAATATGGATTCTGTATCTGTGTTGTCATGGGTCACAGCTGGACTGCAAGCAGTGACTATTCATAAATACTAACTTTATTCTAAAGGTAAAAGTGCTTTTGTCCAATAATAAAATGAAAACCGTTTTTTTATGTATGCTGCTAAAATACTTGTTCAGTCATTTCCATGAAACAAACATTCCTTTGTAGTCCTACTATCTTTTAATGCTTTAGTTCTTTCATGCTTTATCTAATGTATGATTTCTTTTACAGTTTAAAATGTGTTAAAAACTTTTTAATTAACAGTTTAACTCTTATTCAATGTCTTTAACTGCAAGTTTTATTCAAATATTTTTAAAGACATTAAGTGGTGTCACTTACAAAACTTAAATTATAACAATATTATTTTCCCTGTTGATTTTTGGTGAAAGGACCTACTTTGAGATGAATGAAATAGTTTGTGACTACAAAATATTTTCCATTCCTGAAGCCAAGCTAGACTCCAGATCCTGTGAAGAGCTTTGTAAGTGCAAAACTGTGTTTATGTAATTACATTCTGGGAAAATGCAGCAAGAAGTATCCTTATGACTTTTCATCAGGTATTCAAAAATGGATTGTTATAATACCCTTTCAAACATGATTATGGGCTGTGATAAATTAGCCATGTCTTTCAGTGTACAGTCCAAAAAGGTATGACTGCAGCATAACAAATAAGGACCCACAAAATATATGCCTGAGGACTGCTGAAAGATCACAACAAAGATCCCAGCTGAGTAATTGGAGTAATGAGGAAGAACACGCAAATCTCCCATTTTTATAAGAAGTGATCATTGTGTTGACTTGTTTGAAAATACTACAGATTTGAGAAAGAAAACTGAGAAGGAAACCTTCTGCTAGCATTAATTTTTATTTTTTAAGAAGGAAATTATTTGGCACCAGGAACAATTTCTTTAAAGTGTGACATGTGGTCAACATCATGTGGAGAAAAACAAACTTCACCTATGCCTTTTGCTTAGAAACCTGTTTGGTTTTACACCCACCTCTCTCTGTACTTGTCTGTAGAAGACATGAGCAGACAGAGGCATATTTGCTATTACCTTAGACCTTGCTGCATGAACCAAATGGCCATTCTGCTTTTTGTGCAAACTGTGAGTTTTGCCAGGGCATTTGACAATCTATTTCCTCCTTTCTAGCTTCAACAGGAAAACAGGAAAATTATGTTCTCCTACAGGCTATTTCTTTTCACATAGCTTTGCTTGCAGTATCTTCCTGCCTTTTCCTCAGACTGCTTTCCAGACAAGGTATCAGCATACCCTTATACTAAAATATCACTGCATCTCTGAGGGAAGCTTGTTCTATGACTCATTTTTTCCTGCTCCTTTAAGTTGCACCTACAGACTCTGTAGATTGCAATAAGACAAAGCAGACTGAAGATGCATTTATGGCTCCTAAAAGTAGCCTCCTGCAAACTCTCTTCCTCTAAACACAAGGATTTTGTTTCTTACTTGACAGTGCAACTGTTTCTGTCCCACATTCTTATAGACAGATGCACTTACATATGAGTGTATATGTATGCATATGTACGTATGAGTATATAAATGTTTATTTATGCATATGTGATTTTCATATTACTGCACAACCCTCTTTGGGTCTCTCAATGAACTGTGTGATTTTTCAATTCTGAAATATTCTATTCCAAGACTGAATGTGTACACTTGATGCAAGACTTTAATACAATGTCAAGTAGATTACAGTCTAGTTATTTTCTGAGCCATACAATTAAAAGGGATTTAACAGTGTTATGGCCTACATTTGCTGTCTTCACTCATTATTGAGGCTCCCATCATGTAGTGCATTCACTGGAGGTTATAGGGAAGGAGTGGCATATCAGACTGAGACCTCACATCTCAGAGAATGGCTGCCCTTAGGACATGTGATGGAGAGGAAATATAAATAACATCAAACTAAAGAAAATACAGCAGCTCCTTGGATGTTGAAACCAAGAGTTTAGACATGACAAAACAGCCTCTAGAAGTATGTTAATCTTTGATCTCTCTCAGAACCTGGGCTGATTTCTCTTTTTACATAGCAAATGAGCAAAGTAAATTGATTTCTTAATATCAAATGAATTCCAGGATACAGAAATAAATGTTCAAGGGTTCCCAGCATGTACATTACTGTGTTGTGTGGAGGGAAAACTACAGTTACAATACTTTTCACAACAATGTACAGACAGAGACCAACTGCTCAGCACATGGAGGGCTGCCTTTAGAAGCACATAGAGATGCAGAGGGGTTTTTCTGCCTTGTGATGGGTCACAGCATCTTCTGTAACCTCTTCTGTTTTGGGAAATTATCTCAGCTGCTTGAGGTAACCCAAAAATCACTGTGTAACTACTCAGATTGCTCCTAAGCAATACAACTCAGAAGTAAAATGAGGTGAGACCCTGGAGTGCAATGAGAAGCAGCAGGAGGGAGGGAGAATACTGAGTACTAAATTGTTTAAATCAGAAAACAATGTGCCTGTCTTTGAAATATCACTCCAAAATTTAGTCAATCATTAAGAAAAAAAATAGTGCTTTCAGTACGAAGTTTTAAATGTTCAGGTTAAAATAGAACCTCCTGTACCTGCTGACTAACTTCATCTTTATAAAGCAGTGCAGAAAACATGCCTAATTCTGATTGCTCTCTGGAATCAGTGTCCCTACCAGTGTTAAACATAATGCTCTGCATAGCAGGAGTACAGACATAACTTTCAAATATGTGATGTGCTCTTGGTTTCCTTATAGGGAACCAGAGAGTAAAATGAAATAGTAAAATATATACTTAAATGTACATTATATAGCAATGAACAAATACAAGCAATTTATGTAAGTAAAGTGTTCTTACCAATTGAAGTACTGTTGAGGAAGTACTTTAAATGTAACTTCATTTTACATACATGTAGTACAATGTCTGCTCATTTGCTTTTATTTCTGGTATTAAGAATATTTATGTCTATATATTTTAAGATTCCACTAAGGTTATGTGTACCTCTGAGTTTGCTCACTTAAATAGAGCTCTTGTTCTGTATTGGCATGTCATTAACCTGCTATGGCAATGAAGTAAATAATCTAGAGATTAAAGTTTACAGTTTGATAGTAGGCTAGATTAACAGGAATTTAATAATGGCATTCAAGCAATTAATGAGTAATTAACTCATTGCTTTGATGCTGAAGATATTTTTTTGTTAATTTTAATATTAAAAAACAACCCCCTAACAAAACCAAAAAGATTCATATTTGTATGACTGAAATAAATTTCTTGCTGCGTCCTTCCCAAAAATAGAAAACATTGACTAATACAGCAATTAGAAGTGATGCTTTCATCAGATGACCAAGATTTGTAGTTATGTGTTTCAGGGCTGAAATCCAACAAATCACTTAAGAGCACGATGAAAGTTAAGCTTATGCTTAAGAGCTTTTCTGGATCAGGTTCTGATATATGAATACTCAAATCTCATGACTTAGAAACATTGCTTAATTTTCTTAAGAACTGTTAGAAAAATTTGTCTCCTAGCACAGAAAAAAGTGATGTTTGGTTTTCTGGCATGAGCTACTCCCTTTCTCCTAAACAGCAACTCCTGAGTACTGTGGGAGCAGGGATATTGCACTTGGCTCGGTAGGCGATTTGACATTGTGTTGCATATACTACTCAGTCCATAAAATAAATCTCAGTGTGTCCCTCTGCAGTGTGGCTCTCATCTGCTTATAAAATAACTCAACTGAGAGTCATTTCAACCAAGCATCTCAGCTGAGATTTTGGCAATTCATAATCCTAATGATAGGGAGTTAAACATAAATATTAAAGAGAAAAAATACCTCACAGGTTTTATAATCTACTGTTTGTCAAGCTAGGAAATTTAGTATGTTTTACTAGTAGTGTAGGATTACAGGTTATTCTTTTACATTTCCATTTTCACAAACATATTAATAATAGTTTCAGTAAAAAAAAAATTCTTTCTACTTCAGTTAAACAATAGGTCTCTGAATTTTATTGAACATGATTTCATCTTCAGTATGTTTATTCTCAGTGTTCCTCTTCTAATTTAAAAATAGAATGAAATGAGTACCTCAAAGAACTAGAGTGTGACAGTAAAATACAATATGGAATCAATATTCCAGACAACAGAAAGAAACCTGTATTTCTTTCTCCCTTTCATGATTGCTCCATTCTTCAAACTCTTGTTTTCAAAAGCCTGAAGAGCAAAGAATTTAACAATATAAGCTGGAAATCATCAGAAAGGCAGGCTAAGAAGAGAGGAATTTCAGAGCTACACAAGAACTACAGAACAAACTTTTAATCCTCTGCTGTGTACAGTCTGGTTTTAAATATTTGTTTGGATCCCAAGTAAGTCCAATTCTCCATTCTGAAATATCTGGTCACTAATATATTACTCAGGTGATGCTGACTCCATTTCTGACAGGAAATTCCATTAACTAATCAGTCTGATGAAATGTTTTCAGTAATGAACTCTGTAATTTCCCTTTTATTGCCTTCTTCATGTACATTATATTTAGTTATCCTCCTGGAGAAACCTTAAAATTCGGAGGTTTCATTCCTTCCTTTCCTTACTGTTTCTCAAAACAGTGTATATGAAGATGTTTTAATAACTACCTATAAATCAGTTATGTTGGATATTTTTACTGTGGTTTTTTTGCCTATCTTCCCACCAATGCCTTTCTGCTATTGTATTATACAGAGTTGAACACTGTAGGGTACATTTTCATTTTCTAAACAGACTCTCCTGAACATGTGGACAGAAATTGCCTTAACTACTAACTATTCAAAATAGAATGAAAAATGTTTAGGTGTAAGAAAAAAAATGTTTTTTTATTAAACCAAAGTATATCACTTACCAGAATACTCTATTCTTTGCTAAAACTCAGGAAACTGTTAGCATAAATAAAACAAGAAAAGAGTGCTATTTTTTTGACATTTAAATTGACACACACCTAGAAAGAGATATTAGTTGTTAGTACACTGTGCCTCAAAAGTCAATCTCCCTTTTACAGGCAAATGAAAAGTAAATCACTTTATACCACTTTGCTGAGAGCAAGGAATTTTAAAATAGTAAAAATAATGTCAATATAGCATGATATTTTCTCTCCATCAACTCTGATGTCATGCTTGATACTCTGTTATTGTATTATAGCTCCCAAGATGAAATGATTGGCATATGAATAATTTTCACTTTGACCCAGGAAAAATTGGGAAAAGATAGGCTTGTCTAAAGGATTTATCTTCTGAGTGTTGGAAAGTGTAAAACAATCTAAACCTGTTCTTTAATGATGCCTCTTTATACACAATGCAGCTCAGCAAAAAACATGACCTAGTACTATACTATGAATTATGCTGAAATATAACATTAATGAGGCACATGTATTTGCCATGAAAACTGATAATAATGTGGGTGCCCAGTGTCTAAAAACCTGATTTAATACATCAGACATATTTGTTGTGACAGTTACCACTGAAAAATAAATATTTACCAGCAGTTTGGTGTATGATGGTCTTTTCCTGAGAGTTATAAATCATATTAGTGTCTAAGGACTCAATTTTTTGTCAGGTCTTAGGAAAAATATTGTGTCTATGGTGCTGAGTGCTAGTAGTTTTTGAATTACATCAGAGTATTATTGCAGACTACCAGCAACCCTGCCTTTCCTAGCATGTTCCCATAATATAATAATCTGCCCTGGAAATGGTAAGCTATTTCTCCTTTGGGCTGTGCCCTTTCAAAAGTTTTCCTCTTGGGAGACCATAAATAGTGTCAACAGATCAAATGGAATTACCTGAAATGAGAAGCAGAACAGGTCAGACCAATGCCCAGCTATTTCTGATTAATAGATCTTACACTCAGATGTTTCAAACTAGAAAAAAATATATTTTCTAGGTATTCTGGGAAAGAACATTTCCTGGATTCAGTGCAACATGCTTTTAATTACATAGCATAGGATCAAATCATCACGGATCAGCTTTGCCAAGTTAACTTTTTAAATTAGCTTTACAATAGATTTATATTGGCTGTGGATATGCAGGAGCAGAATAAAGCTAAGCCTGTCTGATTTTCAAACCATCATAATTTAAAGAGCTGTAATTAATATTTAATGAAGAAGAATTTATAAGAAAAGCTTCCACAATCATTTAACAAGAGACTTTATGAACAGGTTCTTTTTTTGCTTTGCTAAAAGCCCTTCACCTTATCCTTTCATTTTATAGGCTGATGCAGCATGTTTAGAGGAAGTTGGGTATTTTTAGATTGTTTTTATAAAAGACCCTAATATTAGAAATACTTCATGGTTTATATTTACATTGAATGGCTGGTGAATTTTCTAAACTGTGTAGAAATTCTTATTTAATGAGGAAAGTGATTTATTGCAAGAAGAATAAGAAAAAAAATTAATTCTTTATGTTATTAACATTGATGATACAAATTAGGACTTGGAAGTTTACCTCCCTTTTCTATGTAAGTACTAAGGGCATGAAAGAAAGACCGTGAATAGGGCTGGATTTCTGTAATGCCTTGGCAAACATGATGAAATCTTTATCTGACAACTCCTTTAGATCTGCCTGAATACACACATTAAAGCATGATTTGCAGTCTGATTTAAATAAAAATTAATGAGAACTGGCAAAATATTGTGTGTCTGATGGGGAATGATAGCACCTGAATTAGTTAAAACCTATTTTTAAGATTGTAATCGCTACTCTGGAAAAGATTGTTGTCAATTACAGGTTATAGGGAGGAGCTAAACACACCTGAACTATCAGAAAAACTGAAGTTTGAAAGAATAATAAAAAAAAAATAGTAAAATCATTAGAGAAGGTAAATTAATATATCTGGAGAACCTCCACTTTGAGAATTAATGTTTGCATTCATCTGCATATGACTGGCAATGCAAGGGATGTCTGAGTGCTGAAAAACTGGTAGAATTGGCTCTGCAAAGGTAGGTTATTGTGCCTGTGTCTGCTGCCCAAAGCAACTGTGAAAAGAGGCAAAGGAAATGTAGGAAAAGAGCACAGCTAAAGAAGGGTTATGTAAGAGACATCTCTCTCGAAGAGAGACGGAAGATTTTACATACTTTATTTTGGGGAGCATCTCTCTCTAGCCACAATTTCTCCCAGCATCTATTACAACAGTTTGTCTCAGAGTTCTGCCTTCTCCGTTTGAGCTACTGGGTTTATCAGGAATTCTGAGTTCAGATAAACTTGTATGAAGGCTGAACCTGGACTCTAGAACACCTGTAATTTTTCTCCAATCTCCTGTCTACAACGGAACTCTTGTAAACATATTTTTTTTTGGCTGAGAGGGTAATGTACTGTTACTCTTTCCCACTGAAGTTATTACATTTTATCAGTCAATCAAATATTCATTGAGGCAAAGAAAAAACATAAGAATGACCTCCAGTGTTGACAGAGAGGTTGGACAAAAAGACCCTGTAAGTGAGGCAATATCAATATTTAAATATTGAGTGACCTTGTCCTGGAGGGGTGATGAACTTGAATTATGCAGAGGGATTATATTGCCTTATACAGAAGATTTATACATAAACATATTTTACCTAAAGTGAAACTACAGATAAGCCTCCAGGAGAATGTATTAAACCTGCTGATAATATACCAACAAAAGTAGTTAAAATTATATTTCTTTGATGCAATTAATATTAAATTTGGAAAAACATATCAACAGACTAACATTCCTGATTTGAGAGTAAACCGTATTGCACAAGATATTTTTCTTTTCAAATATACATATCTTTATGACTAGAGACAGTGAGTTTCACTCACTTAAGAGGTGCCTGGCTACCTACACAGATCAAGTATGGTGCTGCCCCTGTAGCTGAAAGAATGACTATCCCAGCTGTGACCAAAGGTGATGTGCAGTGTCTGATAGCAACAGTGAGCAGAAAAGAAAAAGCCCACAAGAACAAAACAAGTGATATGCATTCGTTAAGTTTAGGTGACCAAAGACATCATCAAGCAGAAACACTAGGTCAAAAAGACCACTGTATTATGACAGCTGAGGAAGTTCCATATTTGATTGCTCTGTGCAAGTTGGAATTCGTATACTTCCATTGGGCCATGTCTCTGTTTTCTGAGCTGAAAAATCCTTTCTTTCCTTATTCCTTTGCTGTAAAGATGCCTTATAGTGCTAATCATCTTTGTCACCTTATACATAGCTTTTCACTATGTATTGTTTGTTTTCTAAGTTGGAGCAACTGATATTGTTCACTGAATTCAAGATGTGGGCACACACATTTATTTTCTTTATTACTTTCATTTTACATAATTCCTAGTATTTCCATCTATCTCTTCACCAGTGAGCTGAAATTTCCCAAATATTCCCCAGAATGAGTCAGAGAATACTTGAGAGGTAAGAAAAAGTTCAAACTCTATGTCTGCAGCTACTCTTCCCAATATCTATATGAATTCAATTATAGTTCTTATTGGACACAAAAAGCCCGAAACATCTATTAAGGTGGTGCAGTTTGTCCTCTTTTTCAGTTATTTCATAAAAAAGTTTAGAGGCTCAGTAATCTTGGACACTAAAATATCATTACATGAGTGTAGTTTCTGACAAATACTCTTTCAGACATTTTGGAGTAAGGGGAATGGAAGGGAGGTTTCTAATGTGAATACAGCTGGTACTGACCACATATAATTTTATGCAGAAAACTTCTCAAGTGTCAAATTTATTTGCAATCTAACATGGTTCAATAAAATATCTATGATTTGGAACTATTTTTCCTGATTTCACTTTAAATAACCTGGAGTTTGAAATTAAAGTCCCTTGACATTATATGAACACTAGGAAAAACTTCTGCTTTCCTGCTGCTATTTAGTTCTCTAGCTCTAGACATTTTTCCAAGGACTTTAAACCATTAAAAAGATGAATATTCCATATTTCTCCCACAGCAAAGAAATTAATTCTCTTCAAGTGAAAACCACTTTTTATTCTGTGAATTCTGTACTGGAAAACTGAAATCCCTGATGTGGTAGTGTTGGAAGGAGTATAATTCACAATAATGGATAAACCAGACAATTTTAGAGTGATCTGGCCTAATTTTGCAACAGTATTATATCAAGTGTTAGCTTTGTGGCAAATTACTGCAGAGTTATTGATTTGATTATAAATTCATGTTATGCTTATGGGATGCTACTTGTTTTTATATAATTTCCATTCTGCTTTTAACTTTCTCGTGGATATATTACTATAGGTCTCTTTATCTTTCTTTACTATTCAAAAACATACTGGTTTACTAAAAAGTTAATCTTCCAGTTTATGCAAAAAAGTGCAAAAACTTAGTTTTGGCAAGCAGTGTTTTTTGTATTTAGGTATGGAAACAAGAACTGATGGTTTCTTGTACATCTAATATGTACACATACTTTTATGGTAACCTTATTTGCATGTATGCTCTGAGTAATGGAAGAAATACCAGTGTCTTGCATTTTTCAGGGGGTGTCCCCCAATGTCAATAATTCTCCATGGCACATCATGTGCCTTTGTGGAACAGGAAGCACTTTACTGTAAATATCTACTCATAAACTCAGTAAAGTGGGATGTGCAAAAATGCATTCCAAAATACATGTCGAGTTCTGCCAAGAACATAAATTAGCTTGCCTAAGTAATGTGGGTGTTCAAGAAATGTTCAATAAAAAATGGTAGACCAGACATTTTATCACTTGTAGCAGCTTCAACAAAATCCATTTAAAAGACTTAAAAATGTTAGAGTCCAATATCCATCTAAGCCACAATATTTCTATTGCAAATGAGACAAAGCAAACACAAATTCTGAATATTAAGTGGTGATATTCATATTTTAAGTGAAAACTTTGGATTTGGAGCTTTAAAATACAGAATTGAGATTCATGGGGAATACAGTATAGAGCTAAATATCTATTCACCATTGCCAAACTGTGCGTTTCCATTGGCTTTTGCAAATCTTATTGATGTATGTAGAAATGGCTGCTTAAATATCTAACTAGCTGTGATCACGGGAAATAATACAATCTGTGCATGTGAATATTTCAAGAATAATGGTTTTATATGCAAGTTCCTACATGTTTTCATACCTGGAGTTTTCTGCTGCATTTCTTGTTCTTCACATATGATTACTGCTGCGAGCAGTAATAAGAAAATCAAATTGCTAGTAAACTGCCTGGTTTTTTTCTGATTCAGGAACTGCTTGACTCATTACATTCAAACAAATCTACAGGCTATAAAATTCAATATGTCATCTAAGGTTATTCAAATAAAACACAGTCAGCTTCAAGCATGATGGGAGTTTTATGACTTTTGTGAACATTAAATGGTTTTTGCAGCAATTCTTGTCAATGACCTCTGGCAGAACTATTGGTAAGAGGTTGATTGCTCACTATAGACTTTCTGCTTTTACTAGCAAAAGGCAGAACAGACCTACTGTTAATAAATTGTTCATTTTCTGTTGCTTGTGATAAGTGGAAATCTGCATATACATGATATTAAAGGATGATGCTTCAAAACAGGAAGAAATTTGGAGACGTGTTCAATTGCTTTGATACTTCTGTCTTCATTTTCTTAATAAAATGGCTCTAAATGTATTGCAATATATGTCAAAGTTTGGTATGTTTATGTTTTACTGTTTCAAGACATTTACAATGCAGTCATAAAGGTACAAGTCTCTTTCCTATTACTTTTACAGGCACATTTACAGCTTACCAACTTTCAGCAAGAGTCTATCTTCCCTGTGAGGATTTAAACTAAAACACATTGGTTTTAAATTTTTTTTCTCTATCAAGCTCATAAAGGTATTTATTTCCTAAAATACATATTTTAATCAGGTATATCTAATCAAAGAAACTACTTAATTAAAAAAATTCCTCATCTGTACAGATGTATAGCATATCCTTGAAGATCACAAAAAATGCCAGTCTTGACATAAATCATATGAGATGACAGACAAGAAAAGTAATCTAAACCCCTCTGTTATGATTCTTATGAAAACTGGACGTTTTCCTGCATTGCAATAGTTTGAATACATCCTACTACAATGGGGAATTTGGTGGGGTTTTTAATTTTTTTTCTCTCCCCTCTAATAAGGAATGAATCAACAAGAAATGACAGTCAGTAGAGTACTTCCTGAGCTTCAGAAACAAATGAATTGCTTTACCTAAAATTAGTAGACTTCCAGGATGAAAATGGGAACATTGCTGTACTTATGACCATAAGTATAATATGTACAAAAGGAACTGAATGTTCCTTACAGCACACCTTGTGCCTTTGGTGGTACAATTCTAGGTAGTTCTCGTGTCAAATAATTGCAGCAAGCTAATGGACAAATGTTTGTAGAAGTAGGCATAGTAGAGAACATATAGAATGAATATGGCTCTCCATATGTTTACTGTATTCCATCTGACCCAGTTGTGATACTGTGGTTTGACAAATTTCTGGCATTTTTTGATGATTTTCGCAAAGTTAGTGATATGTTCTTACAAACATATGTAAGAACATATAATAACATATGTTCTTACAAACATATGTAAGAACAGTATCCTTTGCATACTGTTTATGTTCAAGAACTGAAAGATCTTAGTGCCTATGTGTGAAAGAATTTTTGTTTTCAAATAATTAAAAACAAGATGAGAGAGGAACACTTACAAAATGACTTTTTTCTGCTGTTCAGTTGACATGAGAGCAAAGACAGCTTGCAAGACACAAGGGTGGAACATTTGAGTCACTGGTTACAAGCTTCAATATTCAGATGCTAATTTTAGAGTCTATAACATGGTAATAAAGGCATGGCATGAATCATAACAGTGAACAGTGTCTGGTGCTCAAACATCATATTTTATCTGATGATCCCAAAGTACATTACTGATATTTAATTATTTAACTCCCACAACATCCTACAGAGGTAGGTAAATATTAATTTACCTTGCAAGAGAGAGTTGTTGTGGTCTAAGCCCAGCTGGCAAATAAGCACCACACAGCTGTTTGCTCAAATCCACCTCTCCTCTCCACCCCAGTGGAATGGGAAGAAAAATCAAGTAAAACTTGTGGGTTGAGGGAAGAAGAGTTTAATAATTGGAAACAAAATAGAATGTAATAATAATAGCAAATATAAAAAATAATGATAATAAAAAGGGAAATAACAAACCCAAAAAACTGATGTACTATACGATTGCTCACCACCAGCTGACCAATGCCTGAGCCCTGTTCTTGAACACAGATCTGCCTCCCTTCTGGATAAGTTTATATACAGGACAAGTTTATAAGTTCATATATATTTATAAGTTTATATAGAAGTTTATATATATTTATAGGTTTATATTTATAAGTTCATATATATATATAAAAGTTTATATACATCCAGTTTATATACAGGACATGAGATTTGGGTCACAAGTCCTGGCTATGCTTCCTCACAGATTTTCTTTTGTGTTCCTCCTAAGTGACAGAACATGAGACACAGACAAAAAAAAAAAAACACCACCAAAAAACCCAAAATCAAAAAAGAAAACCAACCAACCAACCGAAAAACGAAAACCAAACACAAACAGGAAAAGTAAAAGTGAAAGGAAAGGAAAAGAAAGGAAAGGAAAGGAAAGGAAAGGAAAGGAAAGGAAAGGAAAGGAAAGGAAAGGAAAGGAAAGGAAAGGAAAGGAAAGGAAAAAGGAAAGGAAAGGAAAGGAAAGGAAAGGAAAGGAAAGGAAAGGAAAGGAAAGGAAAGGAAAGGAAAGGAAAGGAAAGGAAAGGAAAGGAAAGGAAAGGAAAGGAAAGAAAAGAAAAGAAAAGAAAAGAAAAGAAAAGAAAAGAAAAGAAAAGAAAAGAAAAGAAAAGAAAAGAAAAGAAAAGAAAAGAAAAGAAAAGAAAAGAAAAGAAAAGAAAAGAAAAGGCTAAAGTCCTTGGTTTTGGCTAAATATGGCTAAGCAAAAAAACAAGAAATTGGTGTTATCTGCATTGTTCCCATTCTGAATCCCAAACACAGCAATGTATGAGCTACTGAGAAGAAATGAACTCTATCCATCCCAGCTGAAACCAGGACATTAATTCACTTTGGAAAAAGATTTGAAAGAAGCTGTAATAGTTCTGTAAATCTATGTATGACAGCCTGAATATTCTCATTTAGGCAAATCTTGCCTTTCAGTCTATGAGGGAATATACTGTGCTGGTACACCAAATGAGCAAGAATGTTTGCAGTAGGATTTTGATGTAAAGAGAAGGAGGATCCTTACCCATGAGAGAACTTGGCGATGGATTAAAAATCAGGTCTCCCTTTCCTTTGCTGATTTCCCCACCATTAAGCCAGGATTTTTGAATAGTATTCTTGAGACTAGCACTTTTTTCTTGATTTTACTAAGCTGTGATATTTCTGAAGTTCACTACCAGTAACACACACACACACATAAAGTTCAGTTGGGTTTCAGTCCAGTTTCAAAAAATAACATTTCTGTCCATCTGATTGGAAAAGATGTTCAGCTGTTCATTGCTAAAAAACTTTATAATAAAGTACTATTTCATATACCATTAAATACATTCACTGACTTATTTCACTCAAAGGTATGTGAAATCTATTGGCAATCACATCTGGTCTCAGCCAGCTCTGCTTTACCTTGCAGTACTAATTCATGAGCATGTTTTGGTAGAACATAATTTAATGAATTCTTGGCCTTGCTGGCACTGGCTCTTGACAAGTTTATTTTATATTATATGGGATTACCGTGGTAATCTTCCTGGAGTCTTCCTTTTTTTTTCTGAACTAGTCAACAACCCTCTTGGCTCTTTTGGCACTTGGACACACCCTGTTATTTTTGTGGAATTCTCTTCTGTGACCTTATTGATCTCAACTAATCTGTTAGATGCAACCCAGCAACATGCTCTGTTTTAAAGGTATACGTTTGCCTGGAAATCCCAGCTTTTCTAATGAGGTAAAATGAAATATTGACTTAAACATCAGAAGAACATATTTTCCAATGGTCTTACACTGTGATACAAAGAAATTCTAATCAAGTTTGACTTATTCATGATCAATGTTTTTGGCTTTTTATGAAACATCTTTGAGGATATTTTCATTACAAAGCTATTTCAGTCTGTTTTGATAGGAGAAAAAAAATCATATTGTAAACAGAAAACAGGTCTTGGCTATGATAATGCTCAATGTTTTTTTTTCCTGTTTCTTCTAACTAGCAGGAATGGATAACCAGATAATATTCATGTTCCAATTTCTTTGTAGTTAGGTCTCCAAAAACCAAATTATGTTGATTTTATGACTTGAGAGTTCTCTTTGTTGAAGGTAAATTGATCAAAATCCTAAACTGTGTATTTTAGGAGCAGTCCTGTGCAAACTATTTTGGGAGTTGATGAAGTCCTGATTCCAGGTCTTTCCTCACTTATACTTTCTCCCAGTACAGTTAGGAATGACGAATACAATTCAGGTTTTGTTTGAAAATGAGAAGTGTTGTTCTCTAGTTCAAGTAACTTGCATGTCATTATGGTTTCAGAGACTTTAAATTGTCTGATGGTATTTAGGTCATTCTGATTAAACAGAAAAGTCTTTAAAATTTAGCAAATTTTATTAAGTTTAGCCTGTCTGACAGAGCAATGTTGAATTTCATTCTTCAATATCTCTTCATGTGAAATCTGTATTCAGAATACAAGATGAAAAGACAAAGGTTTATTTTATGACAAATTTATTTTGAAGACTTGTTTTCCTCCTTAAATGGTGTTTTCCACATTGTACTTTAAAGAGGAACTCAATTCAGACAGATTTAATTCAGAATATAAAGGGTTATAAAATACTCTCCATTTTCATGTCTCTGCTCTGCTACATTTGAAAGTCTTAATTATTACTCAAGTGTTTCTTCCTGTTGAAATATTCAAAGAGGTAGATATAGTTTACTGAAAGCTTTAAGTTTTAGAATTAAAAGTTTGTAATTTTCTAATAAGACTAGGATATATGGCCAAATTCAGAAATAAATTCCACTGCTTACAAGCCTGAAAATCTGAGAAAGCTTGTTCATACCACTGTTCATTGATGCAGTTCTGGCCAGTAGGAAGGTGGGACTGAAAGACAAAACACATGTTGAATAAAGTAGGAAGAGAGGGCTGCACCTTGAACAGGAGGTTTGTCAAATTCACACACAAAATCTCTGTCCAGATTCTAGCTTCAGATGCTTAGGCATGAAAGTGTTGGCCCAGGATTTTCTTCAATAAGCTCCAAACTAAAGTAAAAGAAATAATAAAATTCATTGAAGAGCTCTGAAGTTTGCAACAGTTTTGTGTGTTGTATTGGTTTTATAAGTCTGGTATAATTGGACAACTTATTTAGCCTGGAAAATAAATGCTCTGCAGAAATGTTTTGTTTTTTCTCTCAGGTGGAGTGAGAAATACACAGCCTGGGGACCTGGATTACATCCCTCCCTTCATTTAACACAGTCCTTAGCCACAAGCTCCTCTAGCACTACTACTGGTTAATTGGAAGGTAGGTATTAATGTGTTGCATGCCAAATGTGTCTGAAAGATGCATTCAGCCTCCCAGTAAAAAAAAAAAAAATCCACATTCATGCCTTGAAGCTTGAGAATATCAAAAGATGCAAATTGAGTGTGAAGAAGTAAACAAGGACAGATGATTCGATTTTATGCTGTGGAGATCTTAAGTGTACACTGAATATTTTCAGACTTATGTTCAAACCCCACACAAGTTTCCCTTGAAAAAGAAATCCATTTTGATTTCAGTGTTAGAATTTATGGGATCTGTGATGTCAAAACAGAGTCTATAGTTTTTATTGAGTAGCAGGAATTATGATACTGAGATTAGCATTAGTGTACCTTGCAAGAACTGCATGTAACAATGGTTGTGTAATAACATCCCTGAAGCTTGTCACTACACACAGAATATCTGTGAATCCACCTAATTTCTCTAGACTTTTAAAATATCATTTTAGTAGATTATGCAGGACCTGCAGATAAGACCAGCCCTTATCCAGATCATGTAATTCAAGGGCAAAAAAGAATTTTAGTTGTTCAGATCTAGCAGAAGCTTTTATTTAATTTTTTTTTTGACTATGCCAACTTAAAACTCATATATGAAGAGGCAGGAAATTTTTTTCATACTAATCAACTGGAGACAAAATTTCATAAATCTAGGAGGAGATACAGCTCAAAGAAACTAATTTTTATGTTTAAAGAAGATGAAAGTCAAGATTTTCAGTGAGATTAATCTATTAGAGCCCTTATGAAATATAGAAGAAGCATGCTGAATCCCTCCTCCAAGTAGATTTATTTAAGAGTTTTTATACGTCTGAAAATATGATATAAACAGCTACTAAACCCCGGTGTTTTCTACATGAGAAATATTTTATGAATAACAAAGTTGAATGACTCTTGAGAACTCTTAAGCAAATGATCCCCATAGACTACAGTGGAGACAATTATATAGTCTACAAGTTTTTGGCCAGCCCACTTTTGCTGCACCATAGTGCAGGTGAAATCTTTTATTAGGTTGAGGAATGTGTCAACTTTTCTTTAGCTGACTATGTATATTATACAAACTAACATAATAACAGAATCACATGCTAACTGTAACTTTTTATTGAATGTATATTTCTTGTAAAAAAAATATGTGAAGGTTCTTGTTACCAAGACTGATTACATCAATTTTGACTTGCAGTTTCTCTAGTAATAACTCATTGTTCTGAAAATTCTGTACAACTGGAAGGAAAAGAAATGGTATATGCCCTTATACTTGACTGTAAAGACAGTAAGGAAGACATTTATTTTGTGTTTTACTGTCTGAGCAATTATGTTTAATGAACTGTGATATTGAAGAAAAATGTTGTTTTTTTCTTATATTTGTTTTTCTTTGGTTAGATAGAGCAAAGGAACTCTGAACTGTGTTAGGAAGTGTTTATGTCTGTATAATACTGCTTTTTTGCTTTTCCAAGCCAACAGCATTTAGACACTCTTATGACAGGTGACATGTTTTGTATGGAGAAGGGCTTCCAAAGTAAGTAAATAAAGAAGAAATACTTAGTTTTGATGGACTCTTAGTACCATGACACTTCATGGAACAAACTAAGACCCATTTGGTGATGTTGACTTGCTTTGTGTTTTGATCAGAGAGCTTCAGCTAAACCTCTAATCTCTCAGTTGTGCCTCCACTGGTGGATGCTTTCACCTCTGTGTATCCCCAGAGTCACTGACACAGTGAGAACATGGCTGTTAATTTGCGTAGATCCTGGCACTGAACTGGAGCTCAATTAGCTGTTGGGTAGTAAGTAGTAGGTAGGATCTGGTAGCTGCCTCAACCACATGGCTGTATTTCTTGTTTCCTATTTTGGTTCAGGTTTTTGAAAGACAATGGCAGTTTTTCAGCACTGTTAAGACAATTGCTCTGCCTTGGACTTTCACACCTGCTGTTTTCTTTCATTTTTTTCAACCATTTTTGCTTCTTTTAAATTAATTTAAATAAATTTTTCTTCTTTTCTTCTCTAGATCCTAGACACCTGTCCATGTAACAGGAGGTGATGTCAGATGCGTGTTAACTTAGATCAGTTCTTACTTAACTAAAGCTATTAAAATATTACCTATTTGGAGCAGTTTCTGTTACAGTAACTTTTGAAAAACAAGTTATTAATTTATCTGTTACTGTCTGCTGGAAACCATGAAGAAACGAGGATTATTCTCAGTAATTTTTAACAATTATATGTTTTAAGTATTTCTACTATAACCTATTATTGCACTTAGATAATTGCACCATGTGTGTTTTGTTTGTGTTTTGATTAAGATGTGACTGGCTCTGTAATGCCAATTCTGTTGAACTTAGTGCAATAAATTGGATTGATCTCAGAAAATGACATCATCTTATTTTTTACTGAGCTTTGGTTATGCAGTGTTGTCTTTTACTATATATAAAAACCTTGTCCGAAGCGATTCTTATACCATGAAAGCATAGGCAGTACCACACAGGGATGAAAAACACTTCTCATGAGACCTGGACTAATCTATAACTCTCCTGTTGTTACAAATTCAAATCACCGATTAGAAAACTTGGAAATTCATCCATTTTTTGCACAATTTAGTGCCATGAGTGAACATGCAGTATTATATATGCAAGTATTGCAAAAAAGGTCAATCTGTAGAATAGCATAGGTATGACCCCAGTGGTTATAATTTCACTTTTCTATAATTATACAAATACAACCTCACCTGAACTTCAAAGTAAATTTTGGTGTTATGTGTCCACATGAAGTGAAAATCAAAAATGTTCACATTTCTATGGGCTAAAACTGTGACTCACAGCAAGAAATAAAATTAATTAACATATGTTATAGATGACTAATGTCTTTTTCAGGGCTTCTATAAATATTTCTTTTCTAATTGACTCTGCTATCCTTTGAGAAAGGTGAGAAACCTGCTGTGTATTGGCCAAAGCCCATTAAGCACTAGCCCCACAGTGTCTGGCCTGCCTCAGAATCCCCCCTGCCTAGAGTGGTATCCCAGCCCAAAAAAGGGCCCTCAGGGGTCACCTCTGAAAAAATACAATGGCAGGGCAGATGTCTATTAGTACCTCATGTTGAGCCTCCAGAGCTGAATGGCTCTGCATCTGATATGTCTTTCTGCACAGATCTAACATATAGGAAGAAACTCTCTCAGTGATTATACTGAAAGGAAGGTAATGGTGAGGCACAGGTGGTGCATAGGTCCAGATGAACCCATGGTCTATCTCAGTTTGACGATTTTGTATAGTGGCTGTGACTTTCTGTAGCCATGCCTTCACTCCTTCTCTCTGCAACCTGATCTCTCCTCATTTTGGTATATTTAACATGAATAGTTTGTTTCAAACAATTTATACCTTTGACGTTCTGTTTGGTTCTACAAATGTATCTAGAAGAATATACTTTATAAATGAGGGATACTCAAGAAATTAGTGATGGAGAAAGGGAGAAAATTTGATAAGTAGCCAGGGGAAGATATGTTCAGCTGAATCAGTATGTGTCATCCTTTTAGCCATGCAGCAGGTAGCTCGTATCTAGCTAGGATAATTAACATCTGTTGTCAGGGGTGTGATTTTGACAAATTTTTCTGTTGTGGTGTGTGCTTTTATTAATTTCCATAAAGTTACACCTGAATATAATTAGAGCATGTATTCAGATGCATTTTCAGAAAGAGCAGGGATTTTTTTTTTTGTTTGTTTGTTTTTAATAATATAGAAAAGCTGCTTTATGGCATATTTGCGGTATTTATCTTTACTTGAATATACCTCAGATGAGATTTCTATTTAATCTGCTCACTGAATTAATGAAGATAATTGATGGATTATTTGTTTTCAACAGGGAGTTTTTAAGCATATATATCCAGTAAAGTGGGAATCAGATATTAAGGTACTAATTTGATATGAAAAGCAGCTTTTTATGATGTACTGAACCCAGGACAGCCCGTGGCATCTAATTAGTATTACAGATATCATAACAACTAGCATTAAGAAGATTAAAAAAGAGTATTGATACAACATAAACTAAATAGAATTAATCCTAAAATGAAGGCTGCGCACTTTTTTCACTGCTTTTGTATTGAATTGTGAGGCAAATTGTGAGGCAAAATGTGTTTCACAACTTTTTTTTTTTTTAAATAAAGAAAGTTTTGCTTCTAGTGTCCTCCAAACTTCTAAGAAATACTGAAAGACATAATTTCATTGCATAGAGAATTGTGGAAGGATCTGCCAGGCAATACGTCTGATGGAGACTATTGATCTGAGTGCTGCTGACAATATTTTTGGCAGGTATTCATTGTGCTGGTTTTGAAAGCTCTGTCCTCCTTTGTCCTTAAAGTTCAGATGGTTTTTAGACCACCCAATGTGGGGGTACCCCTTAATTTTTCTTTTTTTTTTTTTAAATTTGACATGTTCTTTTATCTGGAAGGAACTGGACAAAACTGAAAGAGAACAAAAGGGATGAATCCAAAAACACATGAAGCATGCCTATTATTTTGCCTACATTTCTGTTTTCACAGCAGCATGAGTTTGTCTTTGCCTTGCTTTCTCTCTTGCAGGCTGGTACAGTGCCAGGGATGCACATAAGCCAGATGTTTGGTGGCTTTCAGAGTCCTCTACTTTGAAAAAGAAAAATGTCAGTGAAGGGACTTCTCATGGGGTAGACATTTGCTAATAAATGATGGCGTTCTTTTCCTCTGAAGATGTTCCTTTCTAACAGAAGGAAGATTCTTTCTTTAGCTTAAGGCTTATCTAGATTTAGCTGCACTGTTTTGTCCTCTGCATTGATGTGAGCTCTGTGGCTCATACTGTGTGCTTCCTATGCATCCTCCCTGCCGCCTGGGGAGCTGAATTCCTGTTACATGTCACTGAAGCAGACCATCCTGGACCAGATTTTCTCCTTAGACAGATTTACCCCTTGCCGAGTTGGTATCAAAGGGCCCAGTCATACAAAATGTTAAATAAACGCTATTTCAATGTTTAGGAAATGGAACAGCTATCAGACAACAGTGGTAGCCATGCAGGATCAGGATCTAAATATGTGTTCTTGGTTAGAGGATGTTTTCAGAATCTTATTTCATTTCACCTTTAAACTATATACAAAGGTTTAAATAAATATCAGTGCTGATTGTTTACAGCTTTTTCCCCACCATGGCTTTAAACATTTATTATTCTGACTCTTTTAAAATACACTGGCAGCTTTTTATGGCTATATTAAGCAAACCTTTAGGGCAGCAGACAAGACGGGATATTATTCTGAGATTAAGGAAGGAAAATGAGAAAGAAGGATATGAACAAAGGCAGACTGAAGAGGATAACACTCTTTCCACTGCTGGAGGAAACCACAGCCCCCATTGTGTGCTCTGAAAGTGATTATCTCCAGTCACTGGTTTTCTCAGAGTCTAATCCGCTGATTCACTGGCTTTTTCTCATCAGGGTTGAAAATGAGACATCAAAAAGTATTAATATCCATTATAGCAAAGATCCACACCAAAGGGACCATTAGCTTATCTGCGTTAAAATATTTGTTGGATAAATTTTGTTTCCCAAACACATTTTAAGGTGATAATTTACTATTCTCTGTACTTCCATTTTGCAGGGGGCTTGACAGCTATTGTGGAAATGAAATGTATCTGGCACTGCAACTTCATGTGCTATCACTTTGATTACATTATATATATGCATCCAAGGATTGTGATTTTGAAACCCCAGATGTCTGGGGCTTGGCTAATAAAAGACAGAATTGTCAGCTGCCCTGTGTCAAGGATAACCGTCTCTCTCTGGGAAGCAGAGACTGAAGCGCCAGACTTACATCCTCACACTGTGAGGTCTCTAATTAACTGCAGCACTCAGAGTGGGCCAGACTGAAATCAATATATTAAGCCCCACTGATGGTAAAAAAATTCCTCAAATCCACTAGCAATTTAGAAACAGGAGCAATGTATGAGTATGAAAAGACTGTAATTTATCTTTTTTTTTTTTTTTGGAGCCTGTTCAATGCTTTTCTAAGGTTTTGATAAGAGTAATTTTGTTGCTCTGTATATCACAGGATTGTACTACCACACCTCTCCATTTATCACCCTATTATACTGAATTACTTGCTTAATTAAATGTTCTGTGCAACAGCAGTACCCGATGTGCATAACAGATAGCAGTGCAGAGTATCACAGGGCAATGCTGGGCTTTAGTTTTGGAGCAGTGTGTGGACTGGGCCATCCAAATTCTTGCAACAGAGCTCTTCTCTGCTAAAAAGGACTGTTTTCCCCCCACTGCTCCAGTCTAGTGCCACTTCCTTTGGTCACCTCACCAACCTTCTCAGAGCACCAGGGACCCCAGGCAGGCTCCTCAGCTGCTCTGCCGCAAGCTCTTGTCTGCCATCAGGGTAGGTGGACATAATGCGAGTGACTTGCTAATGTTTGTTTGCAAGCTGGATCTTTAGAACAAAGGAGTTTCAATACCCACTCTAAGGCTAAGATGAACAATTAAAAAAAGTCACAAGCACCAGATATGCTTGTGGTCTGTGCCATTCTCTGAGAAACCTAGATTTGTGTCTGAGAAGAAACACCTGTTCCTTTTGCTTACACTTGGCACTTAGACCCACATAATTTCTTTTCCTTGTTGAGTGTCTTAGGTGTGATTAACTTTGAACAGTGTGGTTTCTCCTGGAAGGCAATGAAAGTGTTTGGTACATCAAAAACCATGGTTGTAGAAAGTAGATGTGATCAAGGCTCACTCCCTTTATGCCTTTTCATTAATTGATTCTCTGAGTTGGATTCTTCCAATGTTGTGTGTACATGAGTCTTGCAATGTTGTGTGAAGCCTTGGCTATAATTTTTGCAACTCAGCTCCATTCATCTCTAGATAGAGATACCAGCTGGACAGTGGCAAACTAGGTAGGGAACATCTGTGAACATCTCAACCAGCAACTCTGTTCTGTGCACTGGATATCCACTTAAGTTGAATTCTAGATGTATTTGAGCATGTTTTCAAGGTTCTTCATAAGAGCAGCTCTAATTCAATGTGAAATTGCTGTTTCAACCTGGTCAGCAGCCCTCCTGTGACAGGGGAATCTTTAGATCACCTCTCAGTGAGCACCTTGGGAGACTTGCCAGTTCAGAAGACAAAACCTGTCTCAGGAACTGGCCTGAGGAATATCTTGACTGGAAAGAGGAGTTACCTGACCATTTGCAGAACTAAATCCATAATTAATTTCTTTAATTTAAGCTCTCCTTCAGTAAGATTTTTCATTCCTTGCTGTCTATAGGTGGGGAAGCAGATAGGAGTCAAACACCACACAAACTTGTGTATCAGTCAGCCTATATTCCAAGATGGCAGAAAACAGTGTTTTACTGCTAAAATGCCAGCTTGAGATACCTGAGAAATTATTAATTACATTTGGCACATTAGGTAAGTAGAGGATAACATCCTATTATGTGTGCCTAAATCAAAAGCAATATTCAGATTCTGTTTGTTCTTTGGGCTACTTATTCATGAAAACCTGGAAATCTGTAAAATTGTATATGCAAAATTAGATAATATTTTAATATCAATGTCATAATGGTTATTATGGAAGTCCATTTCCAGGAGAAAATATATTTCTTATTAATAGGGTATATAAAACTCACAGGAATCTGCTCTGATTGCTCTACCACCAGTGGAAAAAAAAAAGGCAGGTCAGGGTAAAAAACCCAAAAATTTCAATTACATTTACAGCAGCAGCTGAAGGGGAACAAAATCAATGAAAGGAGCATACTTATTAGAGACCTGCAGTTGCCATAAAAGTGAAACTAAATCACACTGACAGTGTCTGAACTTCAGATAAATTGCTTTGGATTCAGAATGGGAGCCTGGAGAAATAATGGAAATGATATTGCAGTTGTTGAAGAAAGAGATAGAACTTTTTATATCTGTTGCTCCTCTAGACTTTCTTGGTATTTCAGGGATCAAACACTGATTTGTTTTTTTATTATTATTTTTTGTTTCTCTAACAGATGGAACAGTGCTGTCAATCACCTTGGCACTGACTGGTTAGAGAATAATGTGGGTTTTAGAGATGTGATATTTCTCTTTAGTAGTCATCCAAGGTGACCCATAGTTAAGCCCTAGTTCATGTTGAAAATACCCCAAACATCAAAGCAGAAATGCAAGAAAGATGAGATAAGGCAACCAGTGCAAACATACTGTATAAATATCTCATCTAACAATTCAGTTCATTTTCTGTGGCAGCTACACTGAATGCAATCCTGTGGTGGTTCCTGTGAATTTCTTTACCAAGGACAGCTGCACTTTCCAAATTCTCTGTAGCTTTTGGTTCTGAAAGACTCAAAATTCAGCTGTCATATTAATTGCCTTAACTCCATAGTTTACTTTTTGGTATATCCTTGAAGAAGGCTGCTGCAATCTAAATCTTAAAATAATAAATTAGATAATAGTTCTTTTGTTTCTTCTTGGATGAAAATTTCTTGCATGGACTTTGCTCATGATTCTTTTCAGAGAGACCCAAGCTGAAGACCAACCAGTGCTCTCGAGTTACTTTTGCATATGCAGAAGAAGCAAATAAAATTGGGAAAGAGCCAGAGTGCACTGGGAGAGAAGTTTCTCCAATGCTTCTGGTTGTGCTGTGAAACCCCTCACACCAGCATTGTGACCTTGGTGCTGTGCTTTCCAGACCACATATGGTATTTTTGCTTAATTTGAAACACTATACTTGGTAAATTGGAGTTTTTCATTCAGTTTTGTAGAACATATTTTAGATGCTGATAATTGCTAAAATATAAATATTTATAGAGTAATGAATTGTTCCAAATACTGATGTGTTACACCATTTTGTTGATGAAGAAAGAGTTCATCCCTGGTTGCCTAAGGACTACACATTACATTTGTGTGGAAAGAACGTAAATTCTGGACTAAAATCCTAGCTACTCTACACTGAAATGAAACCTGAAATGCTGCATTGTGCATTAAGAGAATGGAAAAACAACCTGCGATAAGAATTCAATTGATATTAAAATTACCTTTATCAATAGGTTGACTATGACACATCTTTTTATTAAACAGCTTGTACTGCAAAACAAACCAAAAGGAGTTCAGATATCACAATAGACTTGCTGCAGTGCAAATTGAATCTTTCTATGTGTGTGTGTGTGTGTGTTTGTGTGTGCTGGGAATTCAGGAAAGAAGCTAAATAAGCAGTCTGTCATTCCATTTGATATCCTTCAAGTTTTAGGAAGATTTGGATGCTGCATGCCATTATACATCCATTGCTTCAAACAAAAGAGCTTTTGAATCTTCTCTGAGTTCATTTCAGCTTGAAATACAGTATGACAGACCACCCACTGTAATCCAAGGTTTATTGAAATTCCTATCTTCAAAAAGTTTTGCACTTTAAAAGTCTTCCATAACAAAAGGTTTTTCCAGGTATTAATTGTTTGGGACAAATGGAGGGAAATGTACAAGTCTGTCTTACTGAATTTTCAAATACTTTTAAGAGCCAAAAAATGATAATTTCACCAGTAAATAAGAACTACTTCCTCATCTGGTTCTAATAAAAGTAATAATTCATACATGTTCAAGGGTTGACATAATTGAGTAAGAGGGTATTACTGAGACTGTGAATTGATTCACAGGATTAATTTATAATTCCACTTTCTGGATTATTTTTATGAATTTTTATTCTCAGAATGGTTGATGATTTGTTTCTATGGTGTAATACACCATTTATACTGGTCAAGTTATAGAAAGCAAGGTTGGGTTGTTATGCAAGTAGTATCGCAGCACAAATGATGTAGATGAAGAATGATCTGATTTAAAGAGTTGTGTAAGCTCTTGCACAAAGTAAGATGTGGAGTTCACTGTGTGTGAAGGACTGTCTGCAAATTGGTGAGTGTGGGTGTTTGGGTGTCCATATGTTGAACAGTTTGCCCACGAGTGAGTGTGTACTCACATACCACAGTTAACAATTTACTAGAAGTAATACACAATTTTCTTACTCTGAAAAAAATTCCAATAATCTTTTCATTTAATGGAGAACAATGTGCAGACACTCAGCGCTCTTTAATTTGGAATTAAAGTCAAAACTCTTTTGTCTTATAAAATCTTGACTACTTGAGATGCAGCAGACCATGATTCATCTTTTGATGTTTGTTTCTGATTCTTTGCATTCTAATTGAGTTCTAGCCTAAATTATAGAATTAAGCCTTCTTTATAACCTTATACAGATATGGCCAGGCTTTCATATATATTTCATTGTTTTTTTCTAATATCTACATTTCTTCTGTATACTTGCAATGAATTTGTATTGTAGCATATTTCACCACCAGCCTTTCAAGTACCTGTACTGTATGTCTTTTAAAGGCAAATATTGTTGATATCTTGAAAATGATTGTTTCAAAAGGTGCATTCTGGAGACAGATTAAAAAAATGGCTGGAGTTTACCAAGAGGCATCTTTTAAGATGGTATGAAACAGTTCAGATCTGTCTGCATTCATCTTGTCCCTCAAAATCAAATAATTGTTATCCACACGGACACCCTTTACATTTTTCTGTGCTTTTTCTGTGTTCTTCATTCCCTCCCCACACTGTTCCCATTTTTCCTCTGGCAACAGAGAAACATAATAATAACCCATTGGTGCTCACAACCATGCACTGAAGAAACAACCATAAGGTTATCCAAGAGTAGATTTTACTAGTCTGACCTGCTCTAAAAGCCTGTCTTAATAGGTTCAGTAGGCTGGAGAATTTGTTGATGCACATTTTCCGTCTGGAATCCATAACTGAGATATTCCTAGAAGCAGATAGCCCTCAACTTGCACGTCAAAGAAGCAAGTCAAGGCAAGGGAAAGAAATGGCAAAGTAAGGATAGAAAAAAAGGCAAGGAAGAAAAAGGAAAATAATGGGAAAGGGAAAAAAAAAGGAAAGGAAAAGAAGGGGAAGGGAAAGAATGGAAAAGTAAAAGGGAAGGGAAAGGAAAGGAAAAGAAGAGGAAGAAGTGAAATTTCAGGGAAAGAAAGTTTCAGGGAAGTTTCAGGGAAGGGAAGTTTCAGGGAAGGGAAGTTTCAGGGAAGGGAAGTTTCAGGGAAGTTTCGGGGAAGGGAGGTTTCAGGGAAGTTTCAGGTAAGGGGAGGGGAGAGGAGGGAAAGGAAGGGAATCTTCTGTGATTTATACATTTAATCTTCCATGGCTTTAGTTTTTATTATCGCAAGGGTTTGGTCCATTTACATGGCAGATGGTCAGAAGGAATTTCTGATTCTGTTGCTGGAAAAGAGGCTGAGGTGCAGGAGCTCATTAAGAAAACATTGTCATTAGGAGCTTTATTCTGAAATGAAAAGTATCCCTTTGGTATGAAGACCAAACCCATAACTCCACGATAATACAGAATGAAGAGATATTAATGAACTGTCTGTAGATCACTAGTAGTAGGAGCAATTTGAGGCTGTAATGAACCCTGAAATGCTATCTGGCTTGCCATATGAAGTGATTTTTGATACTTAAAAAAAAAAAAAAGAAAATTCTGGGCATCAGCAGTGCTTTAGAGATTGGAGGGTGCCTCAGGCTATGCTTCATTCTTCCTAGACACACATTGTGCATCACATCTCAACATTTAACGTTCAATAAACCATCCAAGGGATAACAGTAATTAATTAAGTATATTGCTATAGTTTTTTCTCCTCTCATTTATTCAAGTAAAACCTCTTAGTTGGAAGAGCTGGAAACATAACAAAGAGTGGCTTTGATTTTAACTTCAATTGATGCCTGATATGGATCACAGGGTAAGTAAAAACCTTTGGTTGAAGACCTTTGCTGAAGTATTAAAAATAATCCCTCTTCCTACTAAATGTTCCGCCAAAGTGATTTTTCAGTTAGATTCCAAGAGTGAAAAGAATAATGAGCTACTCTAAGGAAAATATGTATCAGATGATTTTATATGGCAAATAAATGAATTAAAATTTAATGTTAGTAATTTTGATCTGAAATTTCTTCTAAGTATAAAGTTGCAGCATAATACTGTGTAGGAAGGATTGAATGTATTTTAGCATCATAGAAAACTTCCCAGTCAGCTGAGGCATAGGCTGTCCTCAGAACATATTTTTTCACTTTGTCTCTCTTGCAATGAATTTATCTGAAGCGATTATCTAAACATTTATTATGTGACTCTGGGTACAGTAAGTTGAATCAAATTAACACTTCAGTTGTGTTGTCTTATCTGGTGAAATGGAAAGAATTTTCCTGTCATCCCACAACCCCTTTCCTCAAATTCCATGGGTTAAAGTGAGAATGACTAAAATAAGTGAAGAATCTTTATCTTCCCATAGCCATTTTCCTAGAAAATTATGTCCTCTTCATCTGATACAAAGAAAATGTAAAATTAGGCTTCAGGATATGGTTGAGGATTTTTTTTTTTGAGACACCACCCTTCAGAAGAACTAATATAATGGAATTTTGTTTCTCCAGAATTGAAGTTATCTAGTTCAACAAACCTCTTCTAAATAATTTTGCTTTCACAGGTAAGACTGTGCTGCTGAAAACTGAAACATAAATTTCTGAATTGCTTAAACAACCCTTTGATGGAAAGCAGATGGTCAGTTAAAACAGAGAAGAAAAAGAAATTGGCAGGGGTGAAAATGCTTAAAATTATATAAGCAAACAATTTTGATGAACACCTGCTTCATGACTTAGCTGAAACCTATGCTGACAAAGATTGCTTGGCAAAAAGTCAATACAGAGAGGCATGGAGGAGAGACATATATATATAAAACCGTATAAACACAGGTACTACTTATCTGATAAACTGTTGAAATGCAGGATGAGCAACATTATTAATTTATCATCCAGTTACAACTGCTTTCTTACTCCTGTTCATTTATCTACCTTGTCTGGGTTTGCGCACAGCTTTGCAAGTTGGAGTTTGAATGTGGCTTCATGTGACATTGTTGTCTGTCTGGTGAAATGGAGCAACTCATCGCAGGACAAAATGGGCTCATTTAAGCTGCCCACCACTTTAATCTTACAGATTAATCTCATGATCTTTCTGTGTGCAAAAAAACCTCTGAAACAATGCCTAACTGGTCCCTGGGTGTCTGCCTTACAATATTGTTTACACATGTAATGATACAGGCAGACATCTGGTGGGATTTTCTTTAGCTCTGAGGCATCAGAATGAAAGGATTTAAGTGCCTAAATGCTGCTGCAAATTCTGAAGCCCTTATCTGTCCTTACTTGCATATTTAGGCACAAAAGGTCTTATTTTTAAAAGTATACAGAAAGCTACTTTTCTTCATAGGAAGGAAGAAAACTAGCATCAGTAAGAGAGGCCTAAGAAAAAAGCACATAGTATTCCTTGAATTTAAGTGGTATTTATTCAGCAGTTACTTCTTTTTTCAAGGCTCATTGGTAAAGCCTTTCTATTGCTTTGCTGAAGTAGCCTGTTAGTAGGATAAATAATACTTCACTCTTAGTCTCTGTACTTTGGCATCAGCCTGACAAAGTGGAAGATAAAGGCAGAAATAACACCAGTGTATAATATCCATGTGTGAGGCTTGATTTTAGTTGATGAAAACCTGTCATTAGTATCCTCATTCTTAAATCAATCAGAGAGCCTCAGAAAGTTTCAATTTAGATAATTTCCCCCCCTATTTTGTGTTTGTTGCTGAATAAATCTCTGTGTATTTTTATTACTGAAGCAGCCACCAGACAACTATTGTAATGAAAGGAATCATTATGAAGGATATGTTTTCCTCATAGACTGCAGAACTAAGATCTACAGTCATCTTCTTTAATATTTATGTTTTAACTTTATATTTTAATTTCAGAAGTCAATTTTACATTTAGTGAGGTAGAACAACATATCATCACTCTTATAGGCACTGATAAGCTTCAGCAACAACATATAGTACATAAAGGCTAAACATACAATGCAGACAGTAACAAAATAGTAAAATCCTCACCTGCTGAATAATTTGATCTATGCATGGAACAGAATGGAATGGAATGGAATGGAATGGAATGGAGTGGAGTGGAGTGGAGTGGAATGGAATGGAATGGAATAGAATAGAATAGAATAGAATAGAATAGTTCCAGCTGGAAGGGACCTACAGTGATCATCTAGTCCAACTGCCCAACTACTTCAGGGCCAGCTAAATGTTAAAGCCTGCTCTATATGGGGAAACCTGGGGCATCAACCACCTCTCAAGTAACCCTGTGCCCATGTTTGACCATCTTATGGTTAAAAAAATGCTTCCTGATGTGCTGTCTAATCTTCATGTGTTGCAACTTTGAGCCAGTCCCACTGAATCCCAGGGAGAAGGGTTCTGCACTTCCCTCTCCCCATCCTTCTCCTCAGGAAACTGCAGAGTTATGAGGTCACCCCCAGTCTCCTTTTCTCTGCATCAGACAAGCCCAAAGTGCTCAGCCTCTCCTCAGAGGATATGTCTTCATGTTACTGATGATTGCCCAATGCTCTAACCTACCCAGATCCCTCTGCAAGGCCTCTTGTTTCTTGAGAGAGTCAACAACATCTCCTAATGTCATATCATCCACAAGCTTGCTAATAGGGCATTGAACTCCTGCATCTGGATCATGGATCAAAATATTGACCAGCCTGGGAGTGACATTGAGCCCTGAGGAACACTACTCCTGTCTGCTTAGTACGGAAGGATGTTATGAGGGAAAGGAAGAAAAACACCACTAAATGTCAGAAAAGAGCACATCCACCACATTCCCTTCATCCTGCGTGGGTGACCTCACCCTGGAGGAGATCAGATTTGTTGAACAGGACTTGCCTTTGTGAACACATGCTGACTGTGCCTGATCGAGTTGTCCTTTAAATGCCTTTCAATGGCACTCAGTCTACACATCTCCTCCATAATTTTTTGGTGTTGAGGTTAGGCTCACAGGTATATATGTTCCTGGGTCTTCTCTCATACATTTCCTGTAAACTAGAATGGCATGGGCCAGCATCCAGTCTGCGAGGAGTTCCTCAGACTTTTGGTAGTTGGTGGAGAGAATTCCTGCTGTAATATCCCCCATCTACTTCAGTTCTCTGTGATGCATCCAGTCAGGGCCCATGGACTCATGACCAGTCTGCTGATATGGCTGGTCTCTGACAAGTTCAGTGTCCAAAGAAATGGGAAGTCACTTTCCCACACCTGTGGGATGAAGCAGTCCAAGGTCTATCAGGATAATTATCAACTGAAGCAAAATAAAAGGCAGTGAATGCCTCACTTCACCCTCAGCCTTATTTCTTAGGTGACCACCTCATGTTGACAATGTCAACAAGCATTATTCCCATATTTTCGTAGACTTTGTCTTGCTATTAACGTCCTTAAACACCTTTTGTTGTCAGACACAAAACTGGTGAATTTCAAATTGAATAGACCCTTTTACGTCTTTCTCTGGCATAAACACACACAACAGGTATGTTATTTTCCTACAAAGCCTGACCTTGCTTCCAGAGACCCTGCAACTCCTTTTTCCTCTGTAGTTCTGTGAGGACTTCCCTGTTCAGCTGAACTGGCCTTCTTGCTGGCCTTATGACACGGTGGAATTGTTTCTTACTTCTAAAATAAGTTTCTCAAGACTGACAAGTGACCATGATCTCCTCATACAAAATGTTCCTAGGTTACTCTGCTAAATATCTCCCTGGTTGACTTAAAGTTTGCTCTCCTGAAGTCACAACTCTGTTTTGATTTTATCTCGTTATGCTGAAAATGTTAAACTCAGCCATTCCATTGGGACTGCAACCAAGATAACCCCTTACTGTCTTATCCCCCACAGCTTCTTCTGTATTCACAAACAGAAAATGAGGCCATCTTTCCTAGCTGATACACTAAATACCTGTGACAAGAAGTTACCTCCTACAATCAAACTATTCCCACAACCTGCTTTTTGAAGCAGTGTGGTATTACTTACAGGTGTGTATTGATGTCTGGAAGTCGAAGTCTCCCACAAGGACAAGAGTTACCAATCTGGAAATTTATCCTAATTTCCTTGTAGAACAACTGGGTGGGTGGTTGCTATTAGACAACCTCCTTTATCTTCCATTCCCCTAACCCTCATCCAGAGGTTCTGAACCACCTCATCACTTGCTGTAGGGGCTGTGACATCAAACCTCTCCCTTATATATAGTGTGACACCTTTACTTCACCTCTACAGACTATCCCTCCTGAACACACACTGGAGCTCTCCATCCCTGAATTCCACTCAGAGGATTCACTCTACCAAATCACACTGATTGTGAAATTGTAGCTTTGGGAGCTGACTAATCCTTCCATTTAATCCTGGTTTTTTTCTCATACTGTGTGGGATTGTGTGGAAGAATTTCAGATGTGCTTCTCAGCCCCCTGTGCCCCCAGGAGCAGTGTAAATGTTCCCACTAGATTTCCATCCTCTGGTGATGCTATGGCAACCTTTGGCTTACCTACAGTAACCCTGCTGGTACCACTTTCCACCATCAATTCTGCTTTAAAGACCTCTTGATCAGCTCTGCTCAGTTATGACCAAAGTCATGTTTTTCCTATCAAAAAGGGCAAATCCTGACAGCATCCAGAACACCTTGTCTCTTGTAGGCTCTTCTGGGGTTTGAAAACCCACGGTTTTGTGAGAGGCATAAATCTTGGAAGCAGGTATTCATATCCTGGCCTCCATTGTCTTGTGACATCTCCCTTAATTACTGTGGGGATTGAGGAAGATACTAGTGCTCCCCAATTTTTTGCCATTCTTTGCAAGGCTGTGAAGTCTCTTTTGGTTAACCTCAGACTTTTTGGCTGCATGGATACATAAAGACATGAATACATAAGGACATATGAAACCACATTAAGCCAAACCCAGTGTGTTAAAAAATACTGTAATTTCTCCAAGAGAAATGTAAATTGTCCCAGATTTGTTTGAGATTTGCAACCCTTGCTCAAAAACCCTTCTGTGTCTTGATTTTGGGTGAGGAAGGAAAAATAACCCCCAGCTATAGGAGGACTATTGTGGGTTCCTGTCACTACCATCCTTTTTCAGGAAAAGAAATCCTATGGCATTTAAAAAAATAATAATTTTGAACTAATCTTTAACTCCGTGAATCACAGACCTAGCTATGTGGTGAACTTAGATGCAACCCAAAATGCCTACTTATTTTTCCCCTCTCATAAACACTGCCTGTGCCTGTATTATGCAGCCAGTCTGTTTTAAGAAGAAAAATGTTTCAACATCAAAGCATTCTCACTTCTTGTTGAGGGTACTACAATACCACACAGTCAGAGGTGCTGGACAAGTACAAGCAATCCCTATTTATGAATATAAAAATATGTAAATAGCCATATTTCTTTAGGCTACAGGCCTGTAAAGAGACAGATTCTGTTTCTGGTGGATTTTTGGGAGAGGAAGCGTAAAACCAGTGCAAATGTCAGATAACTTCACCCTGATGAATGTGTAGCCTCCAACTCTATACAGTGCAAAGTATTTCCTGGACCTGCTGTGATTTGTCTACTTAATAAACTTTAGTGGATCTGTCTTCTGAGTGCTTAGCAAATTATCTCTTGAACCCATTTGAACTTCCTTTGTTCACAGCATCCTTTGTCAAAAGGTTTTGGGAGCAATTTTGTTAAAAGACTTTAGGAAATCCAGACTGTAAAAAATGAACCACTTATGAATATGTTTGTAGATCCTTTCAAAAACCCTCAGACCATTTTTAAAGCTGGATCTTTGCTTAGAAAAGTAGTGTTGATTGTTCTGAAGTAAAACATATTCATCTAGACATCTACTAACTAATTTTGTCCTTTAGTGTGATGGCTACTGATTTTGTTTCCCCTTTTAATATTGTCAATTTGAATGATGCATTTCATAGCTTATTGATGAATTTGTTTCAGTTTATTTGCCAAACATACGCAAAAATAGGATCCACTGTCAATCTTGTTATTTTGTGAAGTTTAAATTTCTTAATTTTTCTTTTGTTGGTGGTGGTGGTGGATTTGTTTTTTGTTCAGTTGTTTGGTTTGGTTTTTTGTTGTTTGGTGTTTTTTTTCTTTGTGAGACCAGGTTATTAACATAGCAGGGGTACTTTTTTTTACATTAAATATTTAAAAATAATCAAGGCAACTATTCTGCTATTTTAGAGTCCCACAGACAATACTTTGTGCAATGGCTGTTTGATTAATGATAACAGTCTAAACTCTGAAACTTGCCAGTTAAATTCAATTACTGAACTTGTACTTGGTAGTTAAATCCCAAATGGTTTTTTTGTGGTTTCTTGATCTCATTTGGTGATATGTAATTTTTTAGTTTCCTGTCTCTCATCTGGTCCTCATTTATCACATAACACCATACTGATTTGGAGTAATTTTGATGCAAAATCATAGCCTTTCCTATTTTGGGGGAGTATTTTTTGTTTGAGGCATCCCCTCCCTCTCCTTCCCCTCCCCTCTCCTCCCCCATCCACCTTTGAGTTTTCATTAACTGAAATTAAACAAACCATTTTCCAAAGCTACAGGCTGTAGAGCATAACCATAGCTCAGGAATGGTTTTCATGTCCCTTCTGTAATTCTGTTTAAATATGGCAGGAGTGGGCAATGAAAATTGACTCCAGCACCCTCCCTGCCTATTATTAAAGGTCAGAACTCCACAAAGATTGGAACAACATAGAACAGCTTTCACCATCTACAGAGCTTTCAGACCTTTGCTAATTTCATGGAGATTGGCCAAAGACTAGGGAAGACAAACTCCCTGCTAAAAACCTGTATCTGTGCATGGACTAAAAGGAAAGTATAAATAATGATGATGAGAAAGCAATTAGTGAAAAGCATAGAGAAGCCAAGCAAATTCATGCAATATAAGCAGGGGTAACAAAAAATTCTCTGGATAAAAAATGAGGCAGGAGGAGGTAGGAGTGGTCTTGTGGAAAGTGGCAAGGTCATGTCATACATATTTGCATTGGACAGCAAAGTTTCAAAATCAGGAAGATGTTATCCTGCTGTAAAACTTTTAAACCTTCCTGCTATGAGTTGCTTCTTCCACTCTCCCAGTACTTTGTCAAGACTGATGAATCATGGTACCCTTACTCCAGCTAAAATAAACTTTGAATTTCAGAACTTAATTTCTTTCTCATATTTTTTCTCCTGTACTTTCAAATGGAAAGATTTACACAGACTGAGATTAATTTGCAACTGAGCTCAGGAATTTGTAGCTGAATATTGGTTATTTTGAAAAACAATGTAAATAACTGGAAAGGCAAATGTATCTTTGTAACCTTTCAGGATAATTATTTTGGGTCTTCTTTTTATTTTAAATGAGGGGGATATAGCTGCATAGTAGCAAAGTTATATGGACTGTACAATGTTGAAATGTGAATTTTTTCTTTAATGCAAACACAAGATAATAAGAGTTGAAAAGGGCCTGTTGTTAGTCCCTGAATAAATGAAAACTCTTAAATTGTAAAGGAAACAAAAGTAACAACAGCAAGTTGTTGCAAACAGTTACAACAGTTACAAAGTGGAAATACAGTAAACTAGTTATTTTTTTTCTTTTGGCTGAAAAGGGGGAAAATGAGGTAAACAATGGAAGACACGTATGATAGAGAATATATTTTGCTTGACTGTGATCTACACTGTTTCTGAATGAAGAAAGTCAATTAATCAAGAGTAAGAATAATGTATTTGCGAATCCTATTACAATGCTCATGCCAGGTGCAGGAGCCTCCATGAAAACCAGGACTAATTGGAAAGTTTACTGGGGCCTAGGGCCAAGTCTATCACCACAGAATTTCCTTTCTGATTGCTTGTAAGATATCACCACAGCTCACCAACTTACTCCTGGAAAAATTAAACAGTGATATTGACATACTGCCAGCCCTGGAAACATGAGAATGGAATGGAATGGAATGGAATGGAATGGAATGGAAGAAGGGAAGAAGGGAAGAAGGGAAGAAGGGAAGAAAGGAAAAGGGAAAACAGAAAAGAAAAGGGAAAAGGGAAAAGGGAAAAGGGAAAAGGGAAAAGGGAAAAGGGAAAAGGGAAAAGGGAAAAGGGAAAAGGGAAAAGGGAAAGGAAGTTTCAGGGAAGTTTCAGGGAAGGCGAGGTAGGCGAGGTGAGGAGTAGAGAGGAGAGGAGACGAAATGAAAGAGTATTTGGATATGAAGGAACTTATAATGATCATCCAGTCCAACTGCCTCAGGAGAAGCTGAAGCCCACTGCAAACCCTAGCAGGTGTGGAGAGCATGGCACTGGGACTGAGGATGCAGAAATAGGCAAACACAAGTTTTGCTGGCAGATCTTAGCTTCCAACATGGGTGATGCAAGGACCCAGCACTCAACATTGTAGCACCAAAATATTGAAAACACATCAGCTGTGACTTTTCCTGTACTGCTGTAGATTAGTGTTTGCTCTGCCAAGGATTAAGCTGAGTGAAATGCATGGATAGTGCATCACTGTGCTGCTACAACACTGCACCTCTAGACAGTCTCTGTGTCCTGGCTCCTCTGAGCAGGTAATCAGCTGCAAAATAAGATGTTTGTTGCATCATTGCAGCTACTCGGGTGTGCCTGGTGGATGCAGAAAAACCCTGCATTTCTCCCTGAGTGGAGGTTTATATCCCTGTGATAAAGAAGATGGTTCTACACCCAGAATTTTTCAGAAATAAAGAGAGATTGACAGGGAAAGGACCTGATTGTTAGGGTGACAGGGTTTTAGCACATCCTCCCACATACATATTCACAAGGCAGCTCTGCCTCACTTGTGCTATACTGCACAGTAGGAAATTATCTAGAGCTAATTCTACTATGACTGTTGTCAGAGCAGATATTTTTCCTTGTGACATCTAATATCCCAGCATATCTGTTAATCATGCAGGCAGCATGAGCTATTTCTGAAATGGGAAGGAATACAAGGTAACTATGTTATTACCACAGACTTGTTTTCACCAGCTGCATGTGTTATTTAAAGCTAGGTTTATGTAAAGAGCTGGGCGTCAAAGGGTATGGCAAACAAAACTCGATTATATGTCAGACCTTTAAATAAAATAAATTCTGCTCAGTTGAAATGTGCACATGCAAATTAGTCATTTGGTATTTAACTAACATAGTAATCAATTCAAAGGCTCCAGACATTTGAGATTTTATTTATCCATTTATTTCCTACTGCCCATCTGGTGTGCATGCCAGAAATGGTAATGTACTACAAGCCAAATGAGAAAAGCAAAAAAGCAAAGTCAAAAATACCAGAAAGCCAGATTCACTCTGTAAGCTCTCCCTTCCAGAATACCTTAAATGGAATTGTCTGATTTTTCAATATGAGAGGGATAAAAAAAATAGGTTTTGGGGTGTTTTTGTTATTTAGGAAGTGATCAAAGATTCTGGTGATTATTCAAGTAACATACATGTAGTGCTCTTGTCTGTTTATCATAACATATCAGCTTGACCTAGTCAAATTTATGCAAATAACTCTCTCTTCATATTGAGTTTCCATGATTCTTATTCCAGGTAACAGAATTAAAGATAGATTGCACTTTTCAAGGTAACATTCTTCTAAAATTAATTATGGAAATCTCAAACCTGGTAATGGGGATGTCAATTCAGTGACCCCTGCTTTAAAGAAACAAAACACAGTCAGAGGGGTAAATACAGCTCTGCTTTTATAGTAAGTTGACAGCAGGGGCAGTTATCAAACTATGATGGTAAAGACTATATCGGGGATTAAACAGTGGCCTAAAATCCTTGAATAGTCCTCAGAGAAGGTTTTGGAAGGTATGCCAGCTTGCTACCAGCCAACTAGAAAGGGAACCAAACACCTCTTGTATTTCCACTTGTTCAGTCAGCAAATGCTTGAAAACTCTGCTAAATGGAAGAAGAAAACGGGTGGAAAACTCTTTTACATAAGTTAGTCTTCATATTATTGTTTATATTGTGAGAAAGGTACAAAGGATTGACATATAAAGAAATTTTCCTTTCATGCCTACACTACTCAATATTGACTGTAACGAAGTACTGCAATACTGAGACGTAGAAAAAAGCTTGGAGGAATTGTGTTTTTTCTAAAAAAGTTATTGCTGCTTTTTTTGGACAGAAAACATCATTGTGAATCCTCTGTGCAAGCTGTGCTTCCCAGTTACAATGAAAGAGCAGAGTGAGTCACACAAAAGAATGTATTTTGACTTGCATGGTTGTCTTATGTATTTGTTATGTATTCTAACATAGGAAGTCTGAGTTTAGGCAGACACATTTAAACTGGACTGTGCCAGCACTGTAGCTTTGCAGGTACCACTTGGCTCCCCTCAGATCTCTTTGGGTGCAGTGTGTGGCAAGGGACATCTAACTTGAGGTCATGGATTGTGCTCCAGCAGTCAAGCTCCTAACCCCATTTGCAGCTGAGCGCCAGGTTTTCAAAGGAATATATTAAAAATCTGTTTCAAATGAAAAGAAGCCATGAAGTAGATATTTTTGACAATGTTTGGTTATCTTTGAAAAACAGAGGAATTTAATAGTCAGCTAATGAGTAGCTTCTGTTATTTAGACTTGTTTGTAGTCCCTGCAGTTTTAGAAGGGCGTAAGGAAATACAGCCGAGAAGAAACATGTATCTCTACTTTTTAACAGAACTAGAAAGGTGGAATAAAGCCTTTTCACTACTATTTTGCTCCTTTATTCATCAGAAAGTTTGCTTATCTGAAGCAACTGAAAGATTCAAAATTGTTTGATAAATAATAAATATGAAAGCAACTTATGAACTATGATATTATCTAGGTTTGCTTTCTCATTGCACACATTTTTCCTACATCAAAAAACTAATGCCTTCTGTTCTTTACATACATAAAATGAACAATAATTTAAAAATTTGCTATAGACCTTAATTTTTGTAGGCCTTAATTGTTATTTCAAAAAATTTCTAATTTCTAAGCATAATGAAACTCACTTTCCAAATCCTCTGTATCTAATGTCATAAAGGTCCCTTCTATTGTAATTTTATGTAATTCAGTACATCTTGTTTATGTTGATATTAATAGCTTTATAATTGGACAATAGAAGAGAATTGTGCACAAGATGAAGGAACAATTTATATGAAATATAAAGACAATTTATATGGAATATAAGTGACCTTTGACAGCCCTTATGTCTTGGTGCAAACCTTGTGACTCCAAAGAATGACAATTAGAGAAAATTCTACTCCTCCACAGACTTGCTTGCTGGTAGAGGAAGTCAAGGGGAGTCAGTAACCACTAAATCTCTTCAAATGGGTCTCTGAGTTGGGCCATCCTACTGCTCCTGCTTGACACCAAAAGGCATAGTTTGAAGCCCTACTGAACCAAATGCTCTGAAATCACCTCAATAGATGCCTGCTTGAATACAGGTCTTTACATGGCCTTCGTCATGTTAACCCAGTGGCAAATTTGTCCAGATAATGCTAAACAAGGAAGTCAAGAAAAATATCTGTCATTCACTGCAAAACTTTATTGATTTGTGCTTAGAGAAATCTGAAATTACTCATTTAAAGTGTGAAACAGTGGTTATATTCAATGGGACAAACTCCTACAGCAAGGGGACCTTTTTTACTATGTAATTTTCATCTATAATTGCCCTGGGACTTTGTTTCTTCAACTGTCTCACACTGTCTGGAATTTTAGATCCTATAGTCTGTGCAGCACTAATACATTTTTATGCAGGAAACACCCGCTTAGTACTGTTAAATCAGGAGGCTAGTCAGCTTTTATATCCAGCTTCTTTGAAAGCCTTTGTATAAAGGGTACTGTATGAAAGACACCAATAAAACATTAATGACCTATGCTTCCGATCTCAAACAGCAGGAACACACACTTTCAAGCAGCTCACTTTCCATTTCTGCTAAAGACTGCACCAACATGAGCATTTCTGTAAATTGTGTTGTGTAAAGTAATTTATTTTGATCAACACAAAATACAACACACATTTCTGCGGGAGTCCTGGATATTAACTGTAGGTCTTTCTGATTAAAGGTATGTAGTATTTACTGGCCAAGAACCAACACAGAGTAATCAGAATATAAATGGGTCCTCTTTGTGAAGGGTAGGAGAAAAAATAAACAAATCTATGGCCTTGGTTGTATGGTTTTTAATTGTAAATGTTCATCTTATGATGGGTAAAATTTAACATGTTATATGATAATCATTACTGATATGATGCCCAGCCATAGATGATACAGGCAATAAAAGTAAAAATCCTTTGCCTCCAACAAAACAAATTGAATACTTGCAGCATATATGATTCTCATGATTTGGAGGGGATGGTTGTACCTACCATGAAAGTTAAAATAAAAACCTTTGTTGGGTTTGGTGGGCAAGTGTAGCCAGCTGAAGGAAATAATAAAAAAGTTCAAACACCCAAGAGCTACATCTACTTGTGCTGTGCTTGAGCTGTTATGGGGAAGATAACTCATTTATTCAAGTTAAAATGGCCAAAGAGCCTATAAATACATTAGTGCTTTAACTTTGCAAGTGACCATCCTGATTAGTCCTTTTTTATTTTCTCCTCCCATGCCACCTTCACTGTTCTGCCAGCCACTGGAAACCAGAACAATGAAACTCTTTACTTTTGATCAAATTTCTCTGAAACCATTGCACTGACAACACTTTGCTGTATTCTCTTGAAACTTTTCTTACAAGTTATACTAAGAATAAATTACCTATTTTTAAAAATTATTCTTCCCTTTTCTATTTGTTAGGGTCCATGTACTATTATTAGGTCATGAGTTTATTTTATTTTCATTAAATCTCAACCAGCTATAGCTGCCTCATAAGAGCAGGTTAAAAGAAAATAATTCCACTGTCTTTGACACCACTAAATAGATTATTTTGGATCTAAGTGCCTTAATCATGTGGAAACCAACACTGCTGAATATGATAAAATTCAGTCAGTGAACTATTTAAAAATCAGTGCAGGTGGGATTGACAAGATGTTCCCTGCTGCAAGAAGTAAGCAATATTGAGGTTTCACATTTCTTTGCATTTTGATTAGTTGACAACATATAACAGTGCTGAGTGAAAAATACTGTTCTTTCCAACTTCTCATATCTAGAAGCCAGCTGAAAAATTAGAACTGTATAGTTGACATCATTCACCTCAGCCCACAAATTGGATAGATATGGCCAAACAAAGGAGCAAGTGCTTTAATGGCTCTCAAAATGGTATATTTACTGCTTTTGAATTCATACGGCAGCATCTAATTGCTTACATATATAATACATAGCCACGCATTTTAACTGAGGGGTGAAAGATATTTTGTCTGTCTTGCTATGGTAGGTCTAATAGTGAACAATGTAAGAAGGAATATAAGAAACAGCACACATGGAAACATTACTTCCTTATTATATTTTATGTCAGGCAGCAATTTCAGGATTTTGGAAGCAAGATAGGACATTCAGGTCATTGTTCTGGAAAAGTTGCATATGGATTTGTCCTTAATGAATTTGACTTATGCCTTTTTGAAGTTATTTGATGCTCTTGGTCTCTGTGTAGTGGCTACCTCAATTTATTTCAGTATTGTGTAGAGAAGTCCTGCACTGAGGCAATAAATGAAGTAAATTTCTTCACGTGTAGCAAGTGACCATGAACCTAAGTAAACTCTATCTCCCTGTCTGTAACTTAGCTATTGACCTTGTTCTGAATGTGACAGCAAAAATATATGTAGCACTATACTTACAATACATTTGTCTTCTAAGTATCAGGAGCATTTAAAATGCCATAAGACCTGAAAATATCAAAGGTAGTAGGAATTTTATAAAGTAAATTGCTAGTACCAAATTAATCCCTTGTGTCTCTCTGCTGAAACCAGTGAAGTAACATCAGGGAGGAATTTGGGACATGATTTTTAAAATATTATCTAGCACAAATTAATTGTACACCAAAGGCTTTTAAACCATGTTAGGTTTAAAGCCACAGTCAAGGCAAATCTTATTATAGTGACATAGTACTATTAGAACTACATTACAGATAATTTAATTCTGCTCCTATGTGGCTTATTTAGGTGCCCATTATGTTCATTTTCTGCCCTACAGAAGTGCAGTAAAAGCTAAAAACAAACCCACTTTCACCTGTCACTTCAACTTAGTCTTGATTTTGTAGTATAATTTTGACAATGGTCAGAAAAGAAACACAATCAGGAAGAAAAGGGTTCTGTCTTCAGTGCACCTCTGCCTTCTCAGTCACTCTTCTTCCCTCCAAACTGAATACTGAAAAGGAGACAGGAAACAGTTAGTAAAAAAAAAAATTAAAAAGCCCAAGTTCGCCAAGGAAAACAGTAAAGTACAAAAGAGAATTGATCTTTTCTTGAGATAAAATGAAGGTGTGATTGTTAATGAAAGCGGAAAATGTAACTTGGTAATAGAAATGCCCATGGCAACACTATCAATTCCAGATTGTTAGGGCAGCATTAAAGTAGAAAGGATTATAGTCAATGCAAAGAATATCTTTTATATTTGCTTTCAATATTAAGTTCATTCACTGTTTTGTTGTTTCTATCTAGCATTGTTAGCCCATGATGAATTCTTCCTTTAAAGTCCATCCTCTACTGAATGAATGCGACAAAAGTTACTCAGAAAAAAGACAGAAAAGAAGAGCTAGGATATGGTGAACTCTGAAATGATCAAAGGATAAAAAAATCGGTCTGAAAAGGATGATTTTTCATTTGTGACACATTTGCAGGGCATATGTCAAAATACTGATTTTCAACATGTGATTGGTGACAATCAACACTGTTTCCTAAAGGGCAAATTGTGCCTGACAAATTTGGTGGCCTTCAATGATAGGGTTTCAGAGGTGGTGAATGAGGCAAGAGCAACTGACATCAGCTATCCAGACTTGTGCAAAGCATTTGACAACATCCCACACAAAAACCTTCTCTCCATACTGCAGAGACACATATTTATGGATAAGGATGTGGCTGGATGGTTGCAGTCAAAGACCTGTGGTCAACAGCTCAGTGTCCAAGAGAACAGGAAAAAATGGCATTTCTCAGAGGTGAGTATTGGGACCAGCACTGTTTAACAGCTTTGTTAATGACAGAGAGTGAGATTGAGAGCACCCTCAGCAAGTCTGCCAACAGCACAAAGCTGTGTGGTGCAGGAAGAATTGCTGTCCAGAGGGATCTTGACAGTCTTGAGAGATGGAACTGTGTAAATTTAATGAAATCCCACAAAGTCAGGTACAGTAAGGCTTTGTACATGGTTTGGGGCACTTCCAAGTGCAAATGCAGGCTGGATGGAGAACATGATTGGGACCAGCCCTAGAGAGAAGGACTTGTGGGTATTGGTGGACGAAAAGTTTGACATGAACTGGCAACGAGCTCTATCAGCACATAAAGAAAATCCCATCCTGGGCTGTATCCAAGAAGAGTGTCCAGCAGGGCAAGGGATGGGATTCTGTCCCTCTGCTGTGCTCTGGTACAACCCCACTATCTCTGGGGCTCTAAATATAGGAAGGACATAGACTTGCTGAAGCAGATCCAGTGGAGGGAAAGGAAGATGATCGGAGGGGTCCTTTCCAACAAAAGCTATTCTAGGATTCTCTGATTCAATGGTTATTAAAAGAGTTGCTGAAATCCTACCTGCTTTGCCTCATTTCTCTGGACAATGTCACAATCTCATCTCAACTTGCTTTTAGTATACATGACACTAAATGCTTACAAAATGAAACATTGTCTGGTGCAAGGGAGATGCTAAGAGCAAAGTCAGGCTGGGGATCATGCCAGCTTGCTAAAGGCTTTGTCCCATTAGGGCATGAGGACTCCTGGAAAGAGTTGCAGCCTGCACAGCCACCAGGCAGCTGCCACTGTTGACTTATCCCAGGAATTTAGTGATCATAGTTCAAGAAGTATGTACTGCAAGTAAAAATAGGAGATTAAAATATTCTTTCCTCCCCCTCAATACTGCCCAAGTGAATTGAATAGATTAGATTTATTATTGATTGGTAAAAAGAAAACACAACTGGAAGCATAATATGTAGCCATATCTTTGTATATACTCCTTCTCCCCCAGCTTTTCCAAAGACTGTAGCATGCTCACATTGATTTTTGATGGCATGATATTTTGGCTCCTTCTTTTATTTTTTTGATGTAAAATGGCCTATGAATCTCTTATAGAATGGCAATTAAAAGGTTCCTTAGCTAGGAGGACCAGTGGCAGAGAGTAAGGAAGGCCTTTTCTGTGCAATGTTAGATCCTCATTTTAAAGCAGAAGGAGGAAGGTGGTGCACGACTGCAAAAAGCATGTTCTGTCTAGTCACAGATATCTGACATTTTTCCTAGGGGTTAGAGTAATTACTAACTTAGTGCATTTGGGTCTCTTTTAGCACATTCTGATGCTCTTCCCTTTTGCCTGAAAAGCAGAATTTTCAGAGGAAGTCAGAATTATCGTATGAAGTAGTAGATTTCAACCAGACTACAGGCTGTTAGGAGATAGCTACATGGAAAGGTCAACCTAAAGCTTAGTAGTGGTCAAAAAACCAGAGTGTTACAAATTATTAAGTAATGGATAGTGGAAGTTATTAACCTGCTGAAATTCACACCAGCATCTTTAATACTGACTATGACTCAGTTTCTTACATCATAAAGACATTGTATTAGAATTAGAAAAATTTCTTAGGAAGAGATGAGGTGCCCAGCTGCACTAACTGAGCAGAGCAGCTAATGCTAAAGACCATACATCTACACTGCAGATCACTTCAGAGTTTTTCTTACAGCCAAATATTTCTGCTATGCACACAGTTCAAAGCTTTCTGGTTGTTGCTAACCTTATCAGGTTGGGTTTTTGTCTTGAAGAAATCTAGTTCTTGGGCATCAAAACTGTTCAGTGGTACAAATGGGATTTGTTTCAAATGTGCCTTTACTGTAGTAATCAAAATGCTGTAGATGCAGTGGAAGGTGGTCAGGGGTAGATGCAGCTTCCTCAGGGGCAGCAGTGAAGTTAAACAAGCAGCTGTCTGTCCAGAAGGGAACCTGAGGGACAATTAAATTCTTGGATGGCACAGACAATGAAAATGTAAATTATTGTCCACTGGTACTTCTGCTGAAAAAAGCCCTCTGTGAGGTACTTGGTAAATGTTGCAGGGGAGTAGTTCAAAACTAGCAACAGAAAGGTACTCTTCTTACTAAAACAGGATCTCTGATGGACTCTAAAATTCTATATGAACTCAAGAGGAAAGAAGTTAAATTTACAAAAAATAATCCATAAACAGAAAGCCTACCAATTTTCTTAATTGAAAAGGGTGGAGCCTCTGGGATTGTTTGGGAATTGTCACATACAGCATGCCCTAGTGCTCTTCCATCAGTTGCATTTCTGCCTTGGGACACTCTTAGAAAGAGGTTACTCAGTAAGACAGACCTTTGATCTTAAACTCTTTGGCCTTTCTTACAGCAATAAATATAGAAATTTTATATTCTTTGCATGGCACTGCAAAAGTATAAGGTACCTGTCTAATTCTTTGTGTTCAAGAGTGTTCTTGATAATGCCTTCTGATCCTAGTGATCACTCAGGATTGAAATTTCACTTTAATTAGATAGAAACTGTTGGAAAGATGGATGAATTCTAAATCCCAAATATCATTTAGCTTAGTAGGGTCTGCAGTTCAGATTTCGACTGGATCTAAATTCACATTTATTGAACTAGGGTTGAAATAATAAACGAATTCCTTCAAAATTAGTAAAATTAAATAAAATTATTTTAATATGAGTTCTAAATGATTGAAATCAGAAAGTAAATATAGTTGTATTTTCCTTCTCTTTAAAGAAGTGCTTTTTATGCCTTGGATTTTTTTTCTTTCTTTTATGGGAAGATTTTGCCTTCCACCACAGCTTTGTTTTGCTAATTTAATTATTTAGAAAACAGTTGAGCAAGTCACCTTCTTCTGAATGTACTGTCTTACATTAGAATCCCAATCTGTTTGCTTTGATTATGTAAATATTGTTTTCACTGTACTGTGTACAAATAATATTCATCATGTTCTGAAGTTTACAAAATTACTTGGGAAGTGCAGTACTTACAACATTAATTTTAGGTTTGTTGTTATTTTATCTACAGCTGAAATATTTTATCCACTGTTTCATTTGGTCTCTGCTGCCTATTAGGAGGGTGAAGGAATAAGTATTTATTTGCTAGTCTATAGAACTATGCAGTCATCTTTTAATAAAAAATTAGTTCTGTTTAGTTTTAATTTTAAACAGTTACAGTCTATTTGTAGTGACAGATGACCAGGGAGTGTCAGGTAGTTCTAAAGCCTTTATTTGAATGAGATGTGAGGGATTATGAATACTTTTGTAACTTAAAGGGTCTTATAGTCTTACATGTCTCAGCCGTTCTTAGGAGAAAAACACAAGAAAATAGCATTTTGCATCTGTTTGTTTAATACTATTGGTTGTCTTAAGGTTTCTGAAAGAAACAGGGGTCAATGACCTTTGGAACCAGCCAGTAGCTAATGATCACTATTATTTTTTTTTCTGAATAGGGGCTAACAAGTATCATTTTTACTATACACCATTTGTTTTCTCTTTAAAAGTGTCCTGTATGTGCACTCAAATATTAACAATGAGCTTGTATTCAACTCATATTCTTCCTCCTTTTTGCCAGAAAGAAGTGTCACGACTGTTAGCAGTGTAAAGGAAAATTAGGAATTAATGAGATAACCAATATTTCAAGCAATAATATCCTATAGTCCTTTCACATCAACTTCAGTGGTAACCAGAGTTTTATCTGATGCAAAGCTAGAGTGTGCTAAACGTAAGCTCTGAGGAATGTAAAGTCTTAGGTAAAGCTGATGGTATGGAACCTGAAGTTAATGTAGAAACACTAGTTTTTATTTCTTTTAACTCAAGAAGATTTAGACCATTATAAACTTACCTACTTAAACATATGAATTCAATTTCATTATACAATAATGTTAACACCTTTTGATGAACTGCATGAATAGTGTGAGCAATTTTGAAGTAGCTTGCAAAAAATGCCCAATCTGTTATCATGAAAATGGGGAAACAGTAGCAGTACAAAGAGAAGTGCTGAAAACATGTACTTCTCCATCCCCATTTCCAAAAAAACAACCTACGATTAAACATTCTTCTGCACTGTTCTTTAGATAAAATCCAAAATTTGGTTATAAGAGGCAATGTCAATGCATTACAAATTTGGACTGAACACAAAAGTCTGCTTTCCTTAAGAGTCTCTGCTTTATGTCCTAAGCTACAAAATGCAGTTTAAGTGGCTTACAATCAGCACAAAAACCTCTAGGGTCAGTACAAATAGATTCAATCCCACGGTTCTCTATTAATATTCCTACCTCTGCCAGACAAAAATGAAACTCGATGTTATGTTTTGAGATATATCTACAAAAGCAAAAAATCTGTTTAAAAACCCCAGCTGAATCACAACCCTTCTGTTTATTTAAGTACTTATTGTACCTGACTGAAAAGTAAGGGTCCAATATGAGAAGCAGTGAGAATTAGAATGCCCTTGCTCTTCCAATTTTTCTCTTGGTTTGTCACATGATCAATTTTTGGCATGTAAAGTACTGACATGAATTACTGCCTCCATAGCAGAAGGACATGAATCTCCCCCTCTACTCCACTCTGGTGAGACATCACCTGGAGTCCTGTGTCCTGTTCTGAGGTCCTCGTCATGAAACATGAACATATTGAATCACGTCCAGAGAAGGGTCATGAAAATGATCAGAAACACCTCTCCTATGAGAAATGTCCAAGAGAGCTGTGGTTGTTCAGACAACAGAAGGCACCAGACATGTCCTTTTGTGGCTGCTCAAGCCTAAAAAGGGGCTAGAAAGAAAGATGGGAACAGACTTTTTAACAGGGCCTGAAGCATTAGGACAAGGGGAAATGTTTTTAAGGTACAAGATAGGAGATTTTGACTAAATAAAAGGAAGAACTTTTTTAAATTAGAGTGGTGAAACATTGGAATGGGTTTTTCAAAGAGGTGGTAGGTGTCCTGTCTTTTCAAGGTCAGGTCAAATGGGATTCTGAGAAGCACGGGCTAGTTGAAGATGTTCCTGCTCATTGTACATGGGTTGAGCAAGGTCACTTTTAGCTATTCTGTGATTGCTTGATAAAAATAAAAAATTAGTGTGATCCACCTTGGAGTTGTCTGGTACTGGTTTTATGGGACACATGGGAAGCTTCTTGCAGCTTCTCATACAAATCACCCCCACAACTCTTCTGCCACTGAAACGTTGCCATGCAAACCCAATGTACTCCATGTCTAGCCTCTTTGAATCATATACTTAACATTTATCATTAAAGCCATATTTATTGCACAATCTGCACAATCAACAAAAAAAGAATTTGCCACATCAAAATCAAAATAACACCATCATAATGCTGAATAAAAGCAGACAATTTGCACAAACCCGCTCCTCATCCCTTCAAAATTCCAAAAGCCAAAATTTCCCACTGTCAATTTGCTCTCTAACAGTGTTCCATCCATGTTTTGACCTTTACATTTCCCAGTTACTGTACTTATCTCAAATTCCCTAAGCCCCATATTGGGTGTCAAAAAGTACTGTAGTGTGTTTTCCCTGGCTAGACACAGGGTGCCCATCAAAGCTGCTTTATCACTCTTGCATAATCACCAAGTGTTTTTCTACTTAACTTCTCTTGTATTTTTGAAACCTTAAATTTGTAACCCTTAATCATCCAAAAGTTCTGAAAAGCAGCAATTATCTTGTTGGATCATCTTGCCTGGAGTTACAAATTTGCCTTTGCAAGAGTAATCAGAAGTCTGTGAGAACAGATACAGAATAAAAGTCCGTAGGTTTGCAGAGTACTGAGTTCTGAGTAAAGAGAGTAAAGAGAGTAAAGAGAGCATAGTTCAATATGTCTGGAATGCTATCAGAGCTAATGATCTCAGCCAGCTGGAAGTGAATTTCACTGAGACCCCACCCATGGCAAAACAGATTTCACCAATTGACTTTAATTTGGAACTTTATCAACTGGTACAGAATCCAGGGCACAAACGAGAGTTTAGGCATTGATGTAGTGGTCAATGGATTGGACTGAACCCTGTGGCCAAAATCTGCTTCTAGGACAATAATTTTTGAATGAAGCTAAAGAGAGGTTGAACAGTAGAATTTTGTTACTTTGGTTCATGTTTAGGAGGTTTGAACTTTCCTTGCATACACAGCTCAATTCCAAACTCCTGTTACAGAGGAGTTAATGTATCAAAATAGGCTAGGCAGGGAAATAGGCATTCTCAAGGGCACATTTTTACATGTCCATGACATGGTAACTCAGTGAAGTCTAAAGCAGACACCTTCTCAGAAGTGGTGGGAATCAAAGATTATTTTTCAGTGAGGTATGTTTAGCACAGTGGGAGACAACATTTGAAATGACCTTCTGAATGGCTTTGGATCAACACAAAGTGCATAATGATGACAGTGTAGTTACTGTGTTCCACACTGAGCTTCAAAAGAATAATTGTAAGTCAGTTGTGCATATAGCATGTTTATACAACCCATTTTACGAGTGGACAAATAAAATCTACATTCTCAACTTTATTAAAAAGTAAAATCAACTACATGGGGCTGTAGTGTTGACCCAAAACATATGGCCAAACAATAAAACAGAACAGAAAACTAGTTTAAAAGGCCTAACATACTATGCTGTGCAGTGTAGAACACTTTATAAAGTTTTAAGTGGACTGTGAAAAGTTTATACTTATTTTCCAACTGCTTTCCAAGAGAAATTCTGACCCAAGTTAGCTGCAACTGTGTTATGATAGGATTCATACAATAGATTTTTCTAAGTTCAGTTTTAAGTCTGTAACCTTGTGTTTTCAACTATAGCAAAAAGAAGTATCTTGTAATGAAAATTTACTAATCCAAAATTAAAATATAGAAACATATTGTGCAAATGCAATATTATAAGGATTTATTAACTGTAAAAAGTACATATAGTACACTCTATTTCTGTGCATGCATATCTCCAAACTGTTAAGTGCTTTGATATTTTAAGTCAGATACTTGCAATGAGTGCTATAAAAGAGAACATCTTAAATCTGCTGTAACAATCTGGTTTGGTTTATGTTGGCAAACCAAGTCTACAGTCAATATTTGTGGACTTCAGCTGAGAATTCAATTTTCAGCCCTGACAGTTCTCAGTGAAAAATAAAAGGTTTGAAGCAGAATGATCATCAAAAGTTCTTGGATCTTGCTCCCTGGGGTATTATAGCAAGCTACCAGCATTTCCCACACAGAGATAGCTGGATGTTGTTGAAAAATAAAGATTTGGTTTCAGTGATGCTCAGACTCCAGGTCCATTGGCATGCTGGATCTGCTGTCAGCTGTACAAGCCCTGCAAGGAGATCCAGAAAAGATTTTTTAAAATATCAAATTCATCAACATCCATATCTAAGTAACCACAGTTGATCATATCTTCTGAGAAATTAGAAGTAAGTTTTCCATTTCTTTTCATTTCCCCAGACTGAGCACTGGATCTTTTATTGATGTCATATTTTCATCTCAAATGCTGGCAGACATATTCTTCCTCTCAACCCTTCTTTCTGCTTCTTCTGCCCAGATTCTTTCCCCTGTCATCATACTCCTGCTCTACCTGGTCTTAGAGGTTTCTGAGAACATTGTACACCTTAGGAAGTAAATTTGATATTTGGTTCACATCAGAAATCGGCGTGGTTCATGCCAGACCTACCAAATATCCTGTTTTGCCAGTATTAATTCCAGCCCCTCCTCAGCACTATCTTGTACCTGTAAACACTATTTGTCTTGAGCTTTTTGAATGCATTCTAATGACTTTCTGGGGCAGAAAGAAAATTTGTATCATGAAGAAAGCACCAGTGACACACTTGAAAAAAACCTTGTTTTTGAAATTGAGGCTTTTCACCTTGGCACATTTCTTGGCAGGTTTTGAACTAGGGAGTACCTTCTGGTAAGCTTCAAATTCTGCCAATTGCAGCCCTCTCATCACTGGAAAGAACTGAGCAGTAAGTCTGCCATTGCATATTATTTACCCATACAACCCAGAAATCAGACTAAATTTCAGAGTAGACTTTGAGTCTGCCGAAAGAGGGGCAGATTAGGCTAAAAAAGCCCAATTAAGAGTATCTGACAATATGCTGATTTAAGAGGATTTCATAGAGCATCATTGCTCCATCTGTCATTTGTATACCATGTGGTGCTGACACCCTTGGCCATGCTCTGCTCCACCACAGCTGAAATGCCACTTGGTGACAGTGACCTGAAATGCATTTGTCAATACTGCTCACCTACCTTTACTGAAATGGCTCCTTTTCCATTGTCATTTGCAATCAGCTCCTGAGGTTTACAGGAGAGCTTAAAGCCCATCTTTTTCTTCCAATATGCAAAACTAAAGTTAAATGCATGATTTGGGCAGTCTGCCTGCGAGGCATCCATATTTCCATCTGCATTTTAGAATTTTTCCCCTCTTAGGAAATTACTTTGCTGACCCACTCCAAAGTAGTGGGATTCAAGGAGTGTTTGGGTGGTGCTCTGAAAATGAGACTCAGACACAGAACTCAGCTGAAGAACCCCCGCCTAAAAACAGCTCATAATCTTCCAAAGACTTTTTTTATACTCCAAAATTTACTGAATCTGAAGGCAAACACTAACCATAGAGAGATTATTGACCCCTTTCAGGGATGTGTGTTTTGTACATGTTTACTGCCTACCTCATAACAAATGTATTGAGCTTACCTCTTACATATCATGACAATTTAGAAGGAAAATAAGCAGAGTTGATTAATTTCTATGTAAAAATGAGCAATAATTTATAGAAAGCAATTTGAGAGAGGTTAAACTGCGAATTTGTTTGCATGAAAAACTTGAATATCATCAAAGTTGATATGTGAGAAGGAATAAACATCACTTGCAGGGAGACAGAAAATTTCATTCTGATATTGGTGAAAGAGAAGATCCATGAAGGTACAGAGGCTCAGCCATTAATAGCATTGACCTTCTGAAAGTACAAAGCCCTTCAGATGTCAAGTCAAAAGCAAATGAGAGCAGATGGATGCCAAAGATATTGGAAAGAGGAATTTCAAAGGAAGACAAGAGGGTGTCAACTCATCAGCAGGAAAGATCAGGTAGATAGTATGAGACAAGAACATCTGAGCAGAAGGAATAAGAACATGAAAACTGCAATTTTATTTTTCTTTAACTTTTTTGTTTTTTTGGATACATTATAAAGTCGTAGTTCTTCCATGTGTTTTCCTGCTGCTAAATCCCAACAATCCCTTCAGCTGCTCTTTTGAAACTTTTCACACTTTAAAATTGAACCAATTTTGTCATAAAACATCTCTATCTCAATGCCATAAATATAAATGGAATCCCCAGTCAGGTGAGGTTTTCACTTCTCCCCTTGTACTTTCACAGCTTACCATCTGTAATGGCTTCCTTCTCAGATGAAAAAGAAAAAGAAGCTTATAGCCTAGTTTTTATGATCTGAAAATGAGACAAACAGTAAACAGTTTTAATACAGTACAATTAAACAATAATGCATTCTAAATAAAATTTCCCTAAAGTTTGAAATCCATCTATTGTATTCAAACATTCCTCAACCACATGACTAGTGAAAAAATTATGGATTTTACTACCAGTTCTTTCATTCCCTCCCCACCCTGCCTTTCTAATGAGTAGGAACAAAGTTTTTTTTACTTAATTAAAGCATTACTGAGAAGAAACCATAGAATAGGACTAGACAATAACTGTGACTATTTATTTGCAAGGTTTACATGAGCTCCAAAAAGAGGGTTTAGGTAGGTGATCTGGGAGTTGATGTAGAAGATTTTGAAATCAGCAGAAATATTACAGGAGGTCTATTAGTTTTGGACAAGGTATCTCATGAGTGAGAACTGGGTAAACAACAGGGGGGTTTCCATCTGTCTATGTGTAAAAGCTCTAGCTGTATTCTCATTACTGACAATTCCTTTTACGTTGTAGAATATGCAAGGTGCTGAGGGTTCCTGTGTAATGCTTATATGGTATAGTGAAGCAATACTACATGTCCATGTTTTTATTAAAATTCTCCTTGTCCTAGCATTAGCTTATTGCAGCAGTTTTGATTTCATAGCTGCTAGGCAGCTCTCCTCATGTGTTGGTTTTCTAACTCTACTTCCCTTATCTGATGTCTCTCTGCAGAAGCTATCAATCTCTATCAGATTCCAAAATGCTGTGCAAAAGCGTTTATTTTCTCTGTTCTGTGCCATGCAAAAAAAGTGGCAAAAAGAAAAATGTTGGACTCAATCAGAAGTGAATTTTCATTCCAGTATTAAAATTCTCCAGACGTGTCAGGGAAGTGAGACATATGTGAATGTATGTATTTATCTGGGTGAGCTACTAAATAGAAAAGATAAATAACATAAATAACTGTGTTTCTGCTCTGAAAGCATCATTTGACTCATTCCCAAATATTGCATGGTACTTCTTTTTGAGAATAAGATACATCCATTTCAAAGCAAAGTCTGACCTCTGACCTTTTCTGAATAAAAATTATTTTAAGCAATGTTAAAATAATTTATGGAAACTTTATATTTAATTACTTGACTTGAGTTCTGTGGTAACTATATTTCTGGACTGAGCTTTTGGGGTTTTAAACAGAAAAACCAACTGTAAGATTGTGTTGGGATGGTTTTCCTTTTTTATGCAACTGAAATATCCCTCCTAAGGCATATTAAATGGATGAAGAGCAGGTGTTTTGATTTGATGGTAAATTGGTAAGCTGATTACCTTCAAAATTAACACAAGCTATAACTAGAAATCATCTCCCTTCAAAAGACCAAGAGTATGAAATAACAACAAAGCACTCTTAATGCTGAAATATCATAATTTGAAGTAATATGAATGCAAAGATTAGTCAATCTGCACTCATATGCATCTATATATATATATATATAGAGAGATTATTATTACTTAATACAACACTTGTGAATTCTGTCTTCTAAGTATCTTCTATACCTCAATTACAGATAGTAATGGAGATTAAAAATAATGTTAGCAGGTTGATGCTTTTGTGTCCCTATTTCTTTGATGAGACAAATTAAGTTTTCTGCATGCTCTATATGGGCACAAGCCATTATGCAGCAGGGAATTCTGGCTGATTCTGATCAAAGCCTGGTAAGAACATGGATTAAAAATTCAAAATTATGACTTGACAGATAGACAACTTCCTTCTACCTTCCCTTCCCCCAGTTGTTACTTTTCTAGCTATTGACACATGCTTTGTTTATTAACTCATCATTTAAAGTGGATTTCTCATTCAAAACCACATTCTCTTGTCTGCTCTAAAGAATTATGAGACCCTAAGTCATATAAGAAGGCACATGCCTTGTAACAAAATTGTCATTTCCATTAACATGTAATGCAGGAAAGTGAATAGATGTTCTATTTTTTCATATAAAAGCCAAATTATATGCTGGAAAAAAAAAAAAAACTACTATATGTAGTTTTTCTCAATTGTTTGAAAATTTCAAGGGTAATCAAAGAAATCATAACCAATCTACTCTTTATGAAATTTATGTTATATAATCAATAAAAGCAGAATAGAAGGAAGATCAGTAAAAACATACTGAAGAATATCTTTTTTTGCAAGGCATGGTTTGACATATACAATTAATTATTCCAGACAAAGAATTCCTGAACTAAACTTGATTACAATATAAAAAATGCAGTTGAGGCTAGTTTTAGTCAATTAGAGTTAATACAGTATGAGTGATATTAAGTCAATCATGGATAATCTGTTCTTGATCTATTAAACCAGATGACCTAGGCTGTTTTGAACTACATGTGCTGTATCAGAAAATTGTGTTTCAGCACACACTATGTTTTCACTTACCAAAAAGGTATGTTTTCTGTAAGCACCATTTATACAAACGAAGGATTTATTTTATATAGTGAATAGATTTAGCCTTAATAAAAGAGACAGGATGTTGTCACTATCTTAAAGCAGTCACATTTTTTTATAAGGATACAGTATAAATTTCTTTCTAATACTCCACTCAATATATCAGTCCTTTGTCAGCTGTAAAATTCTCTGTCACTTAACTAAATATTCTCAGGTTCATGATGATATTAATAAAGAAAGTATTTTCCACTGCCTTGACCAAGCAGGTCTGGGTGATGACATGTATCTAGGAGTTCATTAATTGATTGTTCTCTAGGTATCCACAAAGTTTGTGAGTTTTTTTCCAGATTTTTCTCCTCACACCCTGAATTCCATGGCTTGTTTTTTGCCTTTTTGCTTCTTAAGGAGAAATCAGTTATGTAGGAGCTACAGAAACATTCTAAACACCTTCACAATTTAATATCTAATCATTTTCTGAACTCTATCTCAGTTTGCATTCAGTTTGCATTCTCTCCTACTGTTCCACTAGAGCACATGTCAGCTATGACACTAATGAAATGTTCTGATTATTATGATCTGGAATACCAACCAACTCCCACTGAAAACGGAGAAATAAAAAAACAATCAGAGAAAAATATCAAACCCTGCATATTCAACAGACAGTCTTGGAAGATGCTTTCCTCTGGGTCAAATCCTTACTATTTTTATAAATGCTGCAGTGTATTTCTGCATGAAATATAGGCATGTTAACTCAGTTCATTCACAGGAAAGGACCCTGAAACAGCAGAATTAAATGTATTTGAAATGTAAAGTTGATATTCAGGGTGTATAGATGGTATAGCTCCACTCATTTCTTATACTAAGTAGTCTTTCAAAAAAATGACAAAGAGTGCAGGAAACAAAAAGTTACTAAACTAAAACTTTTGAAGTCGAGAGTCAGTTAAATGCCAGCTTCAACAACCAGTCTCTCAAAGCAGCAGTGTTGCTTCTGTCTGATCTTGAGTACGAGGCTGTGTGAAAATTTACCTTTCTGAGATGCACAGTGATGTAGTAATGCAATTTTCAGATCTCCATGTGGCTTCCTTTGTTTCCCTGCTCTGTATGCTATTGGTTCATTTTGAAATATGCATTCTGCTGTGCCTGAAATCTATTGATGTGTACCTTTTTGCCAATCTTCCCTTCCTCCTCCAGGGACTGGCTCTTAGAGAGCCAGCCCCAGCCCCCTTTCCTTTCCCCTTATAAGCCAGTGTCTGCATCAGAGAGAGGTCTTCCTCTCTGAGCTGGCAGCCCCTGACACCTCACCTGCCTTCCTTCTCCCTTCTCCTCCCCCGTAACCCTTTTCCCCTTACCCCAAATAAACCTCCCTGGCAGAACAGAGATGGATTCCAGTTCGTTTCTTCATCTTACTTTGTTTCCTGCTGAATCTCTGTGGCTACGGGACTCACGCCATGCTGAGTGGACACCGGGGACTGCCCGCCCCGAATCTGGTGGAATTACGCGGACCAGGGACCCTGTTCTGTGGCTAGCACAGGTTTTTCCCACGAGAATTCTTCTTGTGTTTTATAAATAAAGATAAAGTTTGGATGTTATTGGAACAGTGTCCCAGAACTTGGGCAGTGCAGGCCTGGCCAATCAGGCCTAGGGGAAGGCTTCTGACTGACCAGTCTGGGTGACTTTTGAGAACTCTATATATGTGATGAAATCAAAACAGCAAAGGTCATTCCTTCTTGCCACTGAGAACTGGTGCTTTCATTGCTCTGCTAGCTGCTCAACAGCGACACCGTTCCAGGGGGGAGGCGTCTCCTGCAGCCCCCCCGGACCCTGCCACATCATAGTGACACTATGGTAGCAAAATGGGAAAAGATAAAAAATGGAAAAGACTTAATCAACATATGTAGAACACAGCAGCAGCTTGCGCAATGTCATGAAATCCCCTAAACACTAGTTTCAGGTGTTTTCAGATGCCATGGTGTGCCTTTGCCTTTTAGTGCATTCTCTCAGTCAAGGGTGCTCGAATAAATGGTCACTGTAGCTCAGAAGAAAACATCATTCTACTGAAATTGTACATATTTCACACTGTAAGTGAAGTAAGAAAATTTTCTGTCCTAAACTTTGTTCCTGTTTATGTGTATTGTTAACAAAATATTTGTTATGGGATTCTTGGTTGTTTTTGTTGCCAGTTTCATGGGTTGGTTGGTTGGTTTTTTGGGGTGATTTTTTTCCAAGGAAGAGATTTCATCTTTTTGAGCATGAAATTAAAATATGTCATCTGATGAAATACAAACCTAGTCCTATAGTAAACACTATGCAGCTGATCCTCACTTGTGTCCCTTAATGTTATGTGGTGCTCTTCAGCAATTCAGAAAGTATTTACTTAAAATCTGATAGACAACTCTGACCTCTTTTCTTCTCTCTGCTATTCTTTGCAGTAGTATATTGTGCTTTTCTTGATTGTCAGGCAGGTTTCAGGACACCAGACATTTTTGTTTCCTTTCCTAAAGAATGAATGTCATTAGCAAGAAAAAGTAAATAAATCTGAGCTACTATATAATGACTGTTATAGATGGCTGTCTATGCAGGCAATTCAAAAGGCTCTGTTACGTTGATATCACACTCAGACACTTTGAAAGAGGCTATAAACAAAAAAGTGCATATGGAACACTTTGGACTCTGGTAGATTTCTGTGTAAGAATTCTCAACACATATATCTAGTTCCCAAATATTCTTTCTAAGGACTATAAAGTGTATGAAGATTGTCTTACAAAATATATATTTGATGAATGTGTCAGGTGAATACATATCATATAAAAAGTGTAAGTGTGGATTTAACAGAAAGGGAGCATGAGCCATTTCCACTTCCCTCTCTAGTTATTTCTCCTCCATCCCTTTTGGCAGCTGTTTATGCTAGAGAAGATTTAATCTATTCAGGGAATGTATTCACAGAATCAACTTAGTTGATTCACATTCAACAGCTCTGTATTTGTTTGAGGAAAATTACAGTTCTGCTCCATTCGAGGACAGAAATTTTCTTCCCACCTGGAAGTTTGAAGGAAAACTCTGTTTAAATGAAACTTGTATAAAGTGATAGTACCAAAGATTTATTTTGGATCATTGTCAATAGGGAGATATAATAAATAGGGTTCCACTGGGAGTCTGCCATGAACTGCAGGCAGACATATAAATATATGCTTCAATAAAGTACATATCTCAATGCAAATATAAACCATCTTTGCTTTCCTTAGCAATAGTCTGGAGAATGTATAGTCCATTTACTGGTTTTGCAGATTGTATCAAACTATTAAGGCTCAAAACCAGAACCATAGTAACGTTTAGAATTCAAAATAATTTGACAAATCAATCTAATATACACAGAAGAGTAATAAGAACAGAAGCAAATTTCTAAGGTTAGCTCAGATAATCAGCAACACAAATAGGAATGTGGTGCAGGAAATCTGCAGTTTGTCATGAATAGCAAGCAGAACATGACTCAGACCTGCCATGCTGTTACAAAACCTGTAAGATATAAAGATTTCTGTCTTCCAGGTATTTCTGCTTTTTCCTGAAAACTGCAATTCAAGGAAGATGTTGGCCACCTGACTCCAGAGAACAGCCATGGAATAACAGAATAGCCAAAGAAGAGTTGAAAGCGCCTTTGCTGTCTCCAAAGACTAAATAGAAGCTTCAGGGAGATAGATGGTGTATAGTGTTCTTCATGACCACTGAAATTAGGACAAGAAAAAGCAAAGTGAAATTATGGACAGAAAGATTTAGGTGAGTAGCCACCATTCATATTGTAAAGCGTTTTGCACTAAAATACTTGGTTGAAACAAGTAATTTAGTATGGTTCACCAGAGTTTTTTGGAAACTGCTTAACCAGGGTTGCCACAGACCTCATTATCCTCCATTGGGCATTCTGAGGTTCCAATCTGTCTTGTATTCCTATAGTCTATAACATGATTTCTTTTACTCTCCATGAAAGGACTTGGTTGCAAAAAACACCCGAAGAAACACAGAAGGATTATTTAGTGTATTACTAGGTACAGAAAAAGGTGTTGAGTTGTTTATCATGGAATGTTAATGTTTTAATTAATTTGTTCCTAAAGAACATAAAAATTATATAATATTATTTGCCGTCTGAGATAATACAACAATATTTTCCAGACTTCAATATAAAAAAAATTGTACTTCAAGAGTTTTCCTGTTCTGCAGAGAAGATCATAAAATGCATTTTTCACTCATTGCATAAATTAAAATTCACTGCTTGTGTTTCCTCAGCATAGCACCCAGCCTTTTGTCATACATAAAAAGAAAGAAAATTACTTGAAAATTAATAATGTCTTTTCTGTGGGATGATTCTCAATTGAGTTAATAACAAGAACAAAAAACTAAAGCCTTGTTTTTTGAAATTAGTGCTTCTGAGGAAAAAGATATGCAAAATCCTGACAGAAACATGTCTGTTTTCATGTTCTTTTTCTTTGTTTCCATGTCTATTTTAAGCATATTTTTGCATACAGAACAAAAATTTTTCAGCCTATATTTTAAATTTTTTAGAATGACAAGTACTTTGTGAGAGCCTGAAGCACATAAAAAATGAGACTAAAATTTCCATTTAATTGTCTGGAGATACAGTTTTTTCAAAAACCAAGTGCATTACTTGGTTTATCCAGCGTCTTTTATATCACAGTTGTGGATTCTGCCAAAGTAGTCAAAGTGTACTTTCTGTCTATAGAGTCAGGCAGGATCTTCATCTGGCCTTCTGCTACATTGGCTTGATTAATTTTTTTCCCATTAGAAATTGGTGTGTTAATGTACCACTACACTTCATTCAGCTAAACATGATAAAGCACTAATCTTGACCCAGTGAAGTTAATGGGAAGCTCCACATTGGCTTTGCTGACTCAGGAACTTGTATGAGATAATGTGGCAATGAGAATAACTGTTTCTTCAGATAAGCAGAAGACTCATACTTATTTCTTTATTACAGTATTAACTTAAGCTGACAATTTAGAGAAGATTGCAGAACTGAGTTTGTTGCTGTGCCCGCCTGGGTTCATCAAGCATATCACCTCAAAATGGCAATGACCAGCACTACATCGACAGACCTTATGCATAAGCACTTTTTGAACTGTCACTTTGTATTTGTGAAGTGGAATTATGCTGAACAAGACCCTAAAATTATATATATATAAAGAAAAAAAGATCATTAGGGCATTAGACACGAGATTTTTCAAGCATGACAGTTGGAGAAAAAGGTGCAAATCAGAGTCCATATAGTACTTTATCTTGGTGGACATTACCAGATACTTGACCTGGCTTGAGTAAACAGCAGTCTGAGTAGTTGTATCACATTCACTTGAAGGATTTTACTTCCTAAAAGTTGGTTTTCTGGCTGCAGCTTTCAGGTTTTCTGGCATTTGGCTGCATGCACTTCATTCCATATTATATGTCTGGTTTCTTTCCTGACTTGCTCACAGATTCTTCTTTTACTACTCTTTAAATATCTCTGTTGTTGAAGGAGATTTTGGCCTGTTTAGATCTTATAAAGATCTAAACAGAAGATATGTGAATTTCCTGAGAGCTGGAAGCAGAAATCCTACAGAGTAAAACTCTTAGATTTGTGGATCTGTATGAAATTTCACTAAGCTGTTGAAGGGGAAGACAATTTATAAAATATAGAGTGGCACCCTTCTGATGTATATTGCTTGTGTAACTTATTATGGCTAAGCATAATTTAGTAAGAATAGGTGTTTTTGCATCAGAAAGGAAAAGCTGAAAGCATTTTTATCTTATTCCACTTTCTACAGCAAATAGATTATAAAGAGAATTCTTTCTGGTACTAGATTTCAGGTAGGAACTAGGATTTTATGACAAATTATAGGTTTGTGAAAACAGGTTTGCTGCTAAAAGTCACAACAGCCTTGAAAATACATAGAACCAAAGAATCACTGGGTCACAGAACGGTTTGATTTGGAAGGGATGTTGAAGATCATCTGGTTCAAGCCACCCTGCTGCTCACTAGATCATGTTGCTCATGGCCCCATCGAACCTGCCCTTGAACACTGCCAGAGTTGGGGCATCCACAGCTTCTCTGAACAAACTGCCAGAGCCTTGCCACTCTCTGAGAAAGGAATTTCCTATGAACAGCTAATCTAAACCTGCCTTCTTTCGGTTTAAAACTGTTGCCTCTTGTCCTGTCACTCTTCTCCTATCTAGAAAGTCCATCTGCTTCCCTTGTATAAGCCCCTTCAGGCACTGGAAGGCTGCAACAAAGTCTTCTTGGAGCCTTCTCTTCTCCAGGGTCAACAATTCCAGCTCTCAGCCTGCTTTCACAGTAGACGTGCTCCATCCCTCAGATAACCTTCATGGCCTTCCCTGGGCCATCTCTAACAGGACAACATCAGACTAGATGCAGGTTTTCATCTCCCCTGACCTGTTGAAGCAGTTTTTGACCTGTTTAGATCTTATCAACATCTAAACAGAAGGTATGCAGATTTCCTGAGAGCCACTGACCACCCTTATTTTAATATAGTCCAGGATGTGATTGAATTTCTGGGCTGTGAGCACACATTGTTTTTTCACATCTAGCTTCTCATCCATGACAATGACCAAATCCTTTCCTGTAGAGCTGCTCACAGTGGGATCTTCTGCCAGTCTGTAGTCTTATCTGAGAAAGGATGGAATGGAAAATCTATTTGCTGAAATGGCAAAACCATATCCTATAGGCCACCCATATTCCTGTTTTTACTAAAGCATGATTTATGCCCAACATGGAAGCCCTGTTCAGTGGTGCCTGTGTTCCCAGAATTTATATATTGGCTGGGCAGTTGAAAAAGTTTTCTCTCTCCCATTTTTTTAAAAATTTGGTCTGTATTTCACACTTTTTTAATAACTATCATACTATAAAAAGGGAAAACTTGAGAGAGACAATTTTTTGAGAGAGACAGTTAGAAATTCTGTCAATCAAAGTAACTGCATAATGCATTGAAGGTTAACACAATATTTTTTTTTTTTTTTTTCACTAAAACATTCAGGAGAACAAACAGTCCGGCTGAGTCAAGATATTCTTCCCCAGTGTTCCTTTAAATACTGAGAAGACTCTAACAGCAAAGCACTAAAAAACATACATAATCAGACAAACCACTAGTTTTTTGCCACTGCTAGGTTTTCAGAACCTTACCTAAACCATAATTCTTGGATGTTTATTGCTGGTAATGAATTGATGTAGATTTTCAATATTGAGAGAAGAGGGATTTTTGAAAAGATATCTCATTGTATACTAAGGAGAAGTTTCTATGCTATAAAATACTACAATATCTGCAGCTGACTCCCTGAGTTGCCACTCATTATTGTTGAAACTCAGGTGCTGTGGGTAACTGTAGATATTTACCTGCTGGTGTAAGAAGAAGCCAAACTTAAAGGCAGCTACAAGCCACTGTCAGGTCCTTGGCTCTTGTGACAACTCTTGGCTCAGTAAGAGGGGATAAATCTGACAAACAACACAGTATTTTATATCATGGACACACACATGATATATTTGTCACCTTGACCTACTGAACAGCTTTGGGCATGAAGGATTTTGAACAGAGCTAAAGAAAAGATGATTCATCCAGAAGAAAAAGACTAATAGAAGCATGGTAAAGGTTCAATAAGTGTGAATAACTACCAGGCTGGATTTGATACTGATTTATATACTGTCTAGGCACAACATGCATTACATGAAATGCAATCAGCTGATAAGAATTGTTTCTTTTTATACTGACCAAAGTAGCAGTCTGGCAAAGCTTCATCCAAAGGCCAGCAACATAATGGAAGGACTCATCCTCCAGCTTGGTCACGGTTTGCTATGTGAGGATCAAAATTAACTTGTACAGTGAAATACACTTAAAGAACTGCCACACATGCTCAGGATTTCCCTGTCTGGTGATGCAGAGCTGCACTTCAACTCTGTAGGTTTTCATCCAGGAGGCAGAGAGCTGTTTGACCCTTGCTTAAAGTAGGTGTGCTTTATAAATGAATTATGTTTCATTTTTCTGCACGAAGCCATTTACTTCCAATTTCATTAGCATCATATAGATCAACATATATTTAATTATTTTATAGAATAGAGTATGCAGAGCCCACAGGGATATTACAATGGATAAGCAAGCTTCAAGGGTATTTAAAACTAAGAGCTAGAAGTTTTTCTTTGTAGAAAGGGGAGGCAAAAAAAGAAAACAAAAATTGATACGGGTTTGTTTTCTTCTGCTGGATTCACTGTACTTTTATATATTTTTATTTATACATTATCTTTGTGTGCTAGATGTAATATTTATGAGTAATATATTATTTACATATTATTATATATTCCATCTTTCAGTACTAAAAACTCATTTGCAACATTATTAAAAATAAGATATTTCATTGATTCCAGTGATTAGCAATACAATTAAACAAAAAATGTGGTTCAAGATTTCCTCTATAGAAAGATTTGCATACAGTGCAAAAATACTTCTGAAGTATGTAATTAAATTGCTGTTAAATACATGATGCAGCTATCATTAGGACACAAAAAAGTGCAGTTGTAAATGAAAAACCTTCATTACAAGATTTAGTCTAAAAAGACATGCCCTGAGAAATGACTTCCGTGAAAAAAAGAGGAATGTTAGGAGATTGGCACTGATGTATGGTGTTCGTCATCCACAGATGAACTTTGTGTCAGATTTATGTTCACAGTGAACTGAAATCAATAGAAGTGATGGTTGATGGGTATGAAACATTTGAGTCCATTCTTTAGTTACAACTTGTCAATCTTTTCATCAAAATCATGGCCAGAGCAAAACTTAGTACTAAATTACACCAGGACTAGCTGATTCAGGTGAGAAAAAACATTCAAATTGATTTTGTGATTCAATTATGCTCAAAGACTTAGATACTAAAATATGATGAAATAATTTGTTCATTTTGTAGAGGGAAGTGCTGGAAGATGAAAAGTAATAATAAGTAATCTTTAAGCTATTCAAATGGAGTGTGTAGGACAGATTAATTGCTTTTAGCATCCTCTTTAGTGAAGCATAGGCGTATTTCTGCTTTGTATGTTCGTTTGTATGTATGGAAAATTGTCTTGACAGTGCTCTGGCTGAGATGTAAAATCTACCCCTAATCCTTTTACCCACTGTGACAATTAATGAAAAGGCAGATCATTGCCATGTGCCCATTCCAAATCTTTGTTTACTAAGTGTGCATATTTTAATAGAACAAAAAAAAAAAAAAAAAAGAAAAAAGAGAGGAACAACTATTAGTGCTGTTTTGATTCCATACCACTTTTCAGTACACCAACGTGGATTTTAGAGTAGTTATTTCTGAAAAAGCAGTTACACAAAAGAGAAATCAAGCTTTCTTGAGACAAGAGAAATGCAGAATATAATGAAGTTATGTTTCTTTCTTTACTTGTTAGGAAACTAATTTATATGTAAAATAAATTCTCTACCTCACCATAATTTACTGTTGACAATATGTAATTACTGACAAAAAATAATTATATATATATAGGTCTAGATGTTAATCTACTAATGGCTATGACTTCCATAATAGGATACTTTAATAAACATATTTTTAATTAGACTTATGAAGCTTGAGGTAAGATATTTTTATTTAGTCTGAAATGTGTTACTGTCCTGAGCTATTTTGTGCTTTATGAAGAGGTATAAACAGGCTTTCCTAAACAGTCTTATTTTAACATTTATTTTTGCTTTGAATTTTAATTGGTCAAATTGGTCAAAGCAAAATTGCTTTGATTTTTAATTGTTCAAATTCACATAAATTAAGGAGAGTGAATTAATTTTATAACCAGTATTCCTATAACATGTTGGAAAAACAATCCTACAAATTGTACAAAATTTGGCTTATTCAACTCCACATGTAGTCAAATGGATATTTTGTGGTATGCACTGTAGAAGCAACTTGAGTACTCAATTACACCTTTTTTTTTTTTTGAAAACAGGACTGTGATTCATACAGTTATAAGAAATTTGGTACCAATAACCTTCATCCAAAATTTATTTAGAAGAATGACAGTGCTAAATGTAGTGGTCTTCAGTTCACAAATCTCCATATAGTTTGAGTTGTAGAAGTTTGTATGACTTTTTGAAGGACAGACTTGCTATAATTGATTCATGGTTAATGTTAAATATGGTTTTATACATTTGCATAATCTTCATGCAGTTAGGGTTTCAAAAAGAGCAAAATAATTAAAAAAAATTAAAAACTAATCCCCCCCCCACCCCCCTTTGCAATTACACACCCCAAATATCTTCTTGAAGATGATGGTAATGAAGGATAGGGACTTCGCAGCTTGATGCAGACTCCCCATGGTATTCCTTTGAACTGCTGAGACAGAGATACTTTCTCTTTCTTGTTTATTCCAGTTTTCACAAACCTTGCCACTCAGTGTAACCGTATGTTCAAAGCAAAACATAAAATGATGTAGTTTTAAAGGACTCATTAATTTTCTTTGTACTCAAAAGCAGCTCCATTAAAAAATGTAATACGCAAATTCTGAACTCGAACACGTTCCAATTTTACTGCTGTTTACTTCAAAGGGTCCTGAAAAGAGTGTGCTGGAGAATTGAATTCTTGTGTTGAAAAATTAATCTATCCCTGACACTGACCCATTTTTTTATTCTCTCTGGTTTATGAATTTTTAAGGTTTTTATGTTTGTAAGAGAAGTCCATGCTTAAATGTCTTTTAGGATCTTGCCCCTTGAAAGATTAAAAAGCAAACCATGTTATGCTTTTTGAAACCAGAAACACAGTCTAGAAACTGCAATTCTTTTGACAGTTTCTGCTGAGGCCAAAATTGCTAAACATATTATTGTATATATGCATAAAATTTCTATATTTTTGGGCTCATATGGTTGACATCAACAGAGAAATTAAGACCAGTATTCTTGCCTTGACAAGTTAAAAAGTTGTGTCAATTATTTTTGTTGTTATTTGAAAAAGTAATGGCTTGTTCCGTGTTCCACAATGGTTATATATATCTTTGTAGGCTACAAATAAAGCCACAAGTGTTAACATTTCTGTGCAATACTTGGTTCGTTGGACTGCTCCAAAATGGTTGCAACATGTACTCACCCTCCTGTAAAGGCAAGACAAAAGCAGCTACACCTAGCAGACATCTTGCAGCATAGGCAATTCTGAAACTGTAAGTTCTGTATCCTGAGAAAACTCCTGTAAAATTGTTCAGACAGTCATCTGTAAATAAACTAATAGCGTAATCTCTCCCCATCCAGTCATTTTGATGTGGTAATGGAAGTGCAAAGCAGGTACTATTAGAAATTTAGCCTCATGCATGATTGCCTGTGGAGCACACTGAATGCCACAAATCAGTGTTTTCCCTTAGCCCATCTTGAAAACTTTTTGAATCTTCACAGACATACACAACCATGGGTTACTGAAAGTCAATAGCAATACACCTCTCTTTCTGCTTATTTGAAAGAATATCTAAATATTTTAAGGGCTGGGGCATTATATGATGTAATTTTCATGTATTGCATTACTCTATAATTATTATATAATTATATTTAAATAGCTTGAGTGTGGTTTGTAATATCTGATTATAATAATATTCTGTTATTTAGTGTGTATAATTATTACTGCTAATTGGAAAACTATAATTATTCTATTTCTTGGAATAATTCCTAAGATGGAATTTTGAAAGTCTGTTGCAGAGATTAATGTAATTAATTTTTCCAAGAAGTGTTTTTGATTTTTCTAAAGGTGATCTGATTATTTTGATTGTTCTAAACTATTTCTGGAGATTCCTTAACTTTCTCTTACAGCAATCTCTACCATAACCAAAGGGAGGAAATGCAGTGTTCCAAGAGTGAACAATAACAAAAGATGGTGTGTTACATCTGCTGGGCTGTAACAGATGATACAGTATACAAGAAATAGTATTTCCCAACCTATGATCTAAAAACTGGAAGAATAGAGATTCATATTTCACTAGAAATAGCCAGATTCATAAAGAAATTATCTTTGTGAATATGTGCAATATCTAGTAACATAAGTTTTTAGTAAATATATACAGTTAGCTCAGTGGTGCCATAGAGTAAAATGAGGCATGGGAGGCTGCATTGCAAACAGGCATATCATATCCAAATACTTTTCTAGTTTCCACAGACTTTTTACATTGTGGTATTTTCTTACTATGATATTGATAGAAATGAAATTATACTGTACAAACTATATATTTGTAGTGATGTCTGACAGTGAAAGAAAATGCACATCTTGGTTATCCATTAAGCTTTCAAATAACAGAGGATCCTAACTAGAGCTACAGATTACTTAACATGATTAATGGTACAACAAATATAATTAAACTTAATTTTAGCAGCTTTAATATAAAGAAACCCTGAAACATTAAAGATTAGCCAGTTGTCTTTCAGATAGGAAGCAGTTGTTGAAAGACCTTCTCAGTCATCTGGGCATTTAACCATGAGAAGAAGGCTGTGGGGTTCCAGGCCTCATTAGCTCATAGATCACCTCATGCCTTCCTGTTAGTGCAGTTGAGGATAAGGTTGCTTTCAGAGGAAGGAGTCATTGCATGGTAGAGCCTGAAGTCATGGAACTGAAAAAAAGAGAAAAATTGCACAACAACTTAAGGTAACATGAATGGAAATGTCCCTGTGTGTTTTGCTTCTTGCAGAGTTTACTTGGCATCAGCAGTTAAAGTTACAGTATTAATAGTGACTTGATCCCCAGCCATTGGCACAAAAGGCAAAAAAGTGGGTGTAGTTAAACCTGCTTCACTCTTATATTTTTTGAAATGTCAGCTTCTGCATCCAGTCTTTATTCTCACTTATGCTTGTCTAGTCTACCTTTTGCATCTAAGGCCATTGTCAAAGAAAAAATGCATTACTGTAAATGCATTAAATGAAAAATTGATCTGAACTAATAAGGGTTGGGTGCAGAGGGGCATTAAATATTTCCTAAATTACTTGTACTTATATGTTCTAGAAAGGTTTAGGGGAAAAAGTTCAATTTCTAGTTCTAATTCTGAAGCATCTGTCTTGTTTGTAACCTGTCCTTCAGGGAGGTACCTGCTTTTTGTTTTCTGAAACCCTGCATAACCTGAAATCTGCAGACTCTCCTTACTTCAGGATTCATAACTTTGTTAATGGATGCCACCTCAGACTGAGTTTGCAATCACGGCTTGCATGTTACTTTTTTATTTTTCTTTCTGTCAGAAAGCGTAACAAATTGTGATATTTTCTACCCATCTACAGAGCAGGTCCTGTTCTATTCTTAGCTTCAGTTATGATTTGAAAAACATGTTATGAGATTTGAAATAAATATGCTGAGCTAGTTATGATTGTAACATTGTGTCTGGAGGGCAATTCTTCACTAAAATGGGTGGAACACTAAAAAATGTCTAATTTTCTAAAATGTCTCACATACTGTCTAGTTTGTTACCAATTGCTCAGACTGATTGTAATTTTAAGTCGTGCTAGTTTAGGATTAGTGCAATATGTTAGAAAGAAATACTGAATTATCTTTTTACCTATAAGCTTCTGTGTGAGAAAAGGCACCCAAGAATAAATTATTTTCTTTTGGAAACCAGCTGTTACTTCCTTCAAAATCTGTGCTGCAAAACAACTCCATCATAATTTTTGAGAAGAAAATGTCATTGTTGTTTGTTATTTTGTCTTTAGCTAAAACTGAGCAATATGGATACTATAGAGAAATAGGAATCAGATGTTATATGTTTACATACATAATGAAACTATTGAAATTATATTTTGCAACTGTCCTTCACCTGGCCTTTACATACACAAGTGGAAGAGAGAACCCTATGCCATTTAAGTTCTGTGAGTCTGGTTTGTCTTGTGAAAAAATTGAATTTTTCTTAAATTTAAGTAGGAGACGTTACCCTTTCAGCAATGAAAAATTTCACATAAACAGGATGCCTCTGGGCACATGAGTACTTCATCACTCAGGTAATTTTAACAACCAAAGAACCACACCCACACTTTTGTTTAGAGTTTCTAGGTTTTATACTCTCTGTGTGGTTAAATGTTTAGCTGATTAGCCACAAATAAATTTTATCTCTAACGGCTTTTTAAAATTTTACTTATTGCTACAATACCTGAATGCTTTCTGTGTAAAATCAATAACAACAACTAGTCCCTAAAGAGATTTTTGGGATTTGACACTTTTTTCTTAAAATAAAAAATTGACTAGAACAAACAGCCATGATTTTTATCTCTTCACATATTTCTACTACACATTTCTTTACCTTTCCTAATTTCCTCTTCATTTTCAGAATAGTCATGTGGGTGATAGAAATCAATACGATGAGTGTTTTTGTTGGGATGTAATGATATTTTTAGAGTTTTTTTTCAATTGATTAGTTTGGTGGAGGTGTAAGTAGTTTGGCTTCATATTTTGTCATTTATTCAGAATGTGTAGTTAATATCCTCTCTGAAAATATTTAGTGTATATATATTTATGTGACAAGGAGTCAGGAATGAAATAATACTTTTGCTGCTAGTCTAGCTCAAATGTGGGCACACCAAAGAGATTTTTGGCTTTGGTTAACTTCTCTAGATGAATATTATACAGTGTGCAGTTGGTTCCTTGTAACCATGAGCAGTATGTATCCCTGCAAAAATAATTTGAACTTTTTAATCTAAAAAGTAATTTCAAATAACAGGGAAATTTCCAAATTACTCTCTCTACCTCTTTCCTTTTTTGGATTGCTTTGTTTTTTGAACACCCACCAGAGAGCACTTTGTGTTTTCATACAGATAATGGAGTTCAAACCTCTTTTGCATTTTGTTTGGTACATTTATGTTTATTTCTAACACATTTAAGCAAAAGCTTTTTTAATCTCATTTGTGTATTCTCCTGAGGAAAAATAGCTTTGTCAAAGGTGGTTTATGGGAAATGTGACTGCTTTAATTTGCTGCATCAGCTCACTGTGGCCTATTAAAATTGTGTGAAGCAATTTTTGCTCAGATGTCAATATGGACATGTTGCAGTTTTATTCATCTTCAGTGTGGCATTTGCATTGATGATGTCCCTTCTTTGCAATCGTCTTGCACCTTGTGAATTGGGTGCTCTGAAGAACTGTGCTAGGGCATGTATTTGCTCTGTAAAAAGTGCATTGCACTGCAGCTGCAATACACACAAACACATGCACTTGACCCTAATTTTCCAACAGCAGATGATGCCTTGTCTCTCCTGACTGCTCTATTGCCTCTCCTGCCTGACACCCTGGAGAGCACCCACAGCCCTTGCAGGACTCCAGCAGTGGCAGATCTGCCTGTGGTGATGCCCCCATAGCATTGCTGCACCTAGGATGGAGTTCAGGGGGCCAAATTTTGCCCTACACCTTTGTTAACAATGGACGAAAATATCAGTAATGTAAAGGACTTGGTAAACATTAATAAACCCAATAATAAATTCGGAAAAAAAAGGCAGACAGAAATTAATGCATGATGACTCTATCAAGACCATTAAGTAAATCATTAATGAATTACACTGGATAGATATTTCTGGTCTAATGAATCCTCTTTGTTCAACAAAAAACCAATACATGAGCATTTTATAATTCCAGAACATGTTACTTGCTTGCAGTGAAATAGATGTGTTAATATTGCAGCATGTTATTCATGCACTTATTCTGACAATATTATTTTCTCCTCTTGCTAAGGCACAGTGTCTCACAGGGGAGAGTTATTCTGGGTCTGTCTGTTAAATATGTCATGCAACTAACCCAGATCTGAGGAGCTAATTATGTTATCTGTGATGTTATTAAATAATTATAGTCCTTGAAATGGGGTCAGAAATAACAGGACATCCCTGTAGTGCAGCATTCACAGTTCATATATAGAGCTAACTTTAAAGAAAAAAAAAGTAGAGAGAGAGAAATAAAATGCTTGTAGGCTTTAACCCATTTACTTCTGTTGTCATCTATACACTCATAGCTAACTTGGCTTTGCACTTTCCAGATTGATCATGCATAGTGTGTCTGCAGCCATTGTCCTCAACATAGTCTGGAAAACTGAATACCACTCATCTTTTAGCAGTTCAAAGGGTTTTTTTTACTTCCTGGCTCCCAGGTTTCTAATTTTTTTTTTTTTTTCTCCAGTGGTTTGAGCACACACAGAGACTATTTTCTGAGACAAACTCAGTGTGGAAAGTAGGACACTATATGCAGGCAGATTTAACAATGCACCTTGAATATAGTTGATAAATGAGCTGCTGGAAAGCTAACAAGTTTTGTTTTGCTAATTTTTATCATAGAATCATAGAATAATTTGGGTTGGAAGGCACCCTAAAATTCATCGAGTTGCAACTCCTTGGCTTCATAAGTAGGGGCTTCTCCCACTAGACCAAGTTGCTCAATGCTCCATTCAGCCTGGTCTTGAACTCTTCCAGGGATGGGGCACTAGGATAACTTCCAGGGGTTGGGCACTAGGACAGCTTCTCTGAGCAACATGTCCTAGTGCCTCACTACCCTCACAGTAAGCAATTTCTTCCGCAAAACTAATCTAAACCTAACTTTTTTCCATTTAATCCCATTCCCCATTGTCCTATCACTACATTCCCTTGTAAAAGTCTGTCTCCAGCTGTCCCTTTCAGGTACTGGGAGGTTCTATAACATCTCCCCAGAGCCTTCCCTTCTCCAGGCTGAACTCTGTGCAGTGCTCCAGCCCTCAGTTCATCCTCCTGTCCCTCCTCTGGGTTTGCTTCAGCAGGTTCCTGTCCCTACTGTGTTGAGGGCCCCAGAGCTGGATAGTGGGGTCTCACCAGAGCAGGGCAGAGGGGCAGAATTCCCTGCCTTGCCCTGCTGGACACGCTGCTTTGGATACAGCCCAGGATGGGATTTGCTTTATGGGCTGACAGTGCACATTGCCAGGTCATGTCAAAATTTTCACCCACCAACACCCACAAGTCCTTCTCTCCAGGGCTGCTCTCTATCCATTCTACACTCAGACTATACTTGTGGTTGGAATTGCTCCAACACAGCTGCAGGATCTTACAACAGCTCTTCTGAAATTCATGGGATTCCCATGAGCCCATTCCTCAAGCTTGTCAAGGTTCCTCTGGATGGCATTCCTTCCCTCCAGCATGTGGGCTGTGTGTTGATGGCAGAGCTGCTGAGGGTGCTCTGATCCCACTGTCCCTGACGAAGACAAAGATGTTGAGCATTGTCAATCCCAGTACCAACCCCTGGGGAATGTTACTCATCAATAATCTCTTGGACTTGGAGCCCTTGACTGCAGCTTTTTCAGTGCAATCATCTATCCAATTCCTTATCTGCTGAGTGGTACGGCTTCAAATCCATGTCTCTGGCTTTAGTATGAGCAAAACTACCAATAATTCTGGGTCTGAATGAGATGGAGTGAGCTTTCTTTAGAGCATCCTCTATCGTATCATGCTTCAGATTTGTAGCCAAAACACTGCTGATAATGGCATCACCACTTTTAGATGTTGTTGAGCAGTGCTTCCACAGCATCAAGGTCTGAAAAGAGCTAGGAAACTTCATAACTCATAAATTCTACTAAGAACATCTTGTGAACTTTCAGAAGAACCTACCCTTCTATAAAAAATTCTTATACAAGGTCAAAGGCGTATTTAATAAACTTGGTTGGCTTTTCAGAGTCTGTTCTGACTCTCAAGACATAGTAATATCTTTTCTAAGGCTCACATCTCCCTGAGAATTCTATTTATGGATATGTGAAAATTCACTGGTGTTTCACTGAAGTTAAACTGCACAACAAATTGAAAGTTTGTCATCAAACTGTGGGATACTGGTTATTACACAATCTGAGTTAAAAAATCATTGTGTTCAGAGAGTCATACAGAAAGTTCTACATTCAGGTTAACAACTGAGGGCACTGCTTACAGGGAAATGGATTATTCAGAATTGAGTCTTCAAACTGCACATTTCACTTTGCACTCAAGACAGCATGGCTGTCACAAAAATATTTCAAACGTTGTAATACTTTTCATAGCCACCATGTCTATGTTATATCTAAGTCAGTTTAAAGATGACTGCCAAAAATGATGGAGTTTTTACTGTGAGAAGTCCTCCCTCTGAGCACCTTGTTTGTATTATAATTTTTTTTTTTGCAGCACCCTGTATTATCCTGTGCTGAATTATCCACACAGAAATGGAAAAGTAAATTTGATTAAAGATGATATTAATGACCTTTGTCAGCTACTTACCAGATAGATCCTCTTGAAGGCAAAGTCACTATTAGGGTGAGTCACTGTTAGGCTGAGTGCTTGGGTATGCATAGGATGGGTTCGAATTCTGGTCATGCATTCTTATGGCACTGTATCATGTCATTTTCATGTGAGGAATTAGACAGGGGTTCATATATAGGAATCTGAGTGGCTTTGAGTTGCTTATGATTGGAAAATTTCTGGCCTAATAAATGATGTGAAATTGAAAATACATGCTGGTTTGATAGTTGTGCTTAATCATACATGAGAAAAAATATATACTTTCCTTACTTACACATATTCAGTTATACTGATTATTTTACACTTTGCACCCTTTTCATTATTAAACTAATACAGTAATCCATATGATAAACTGCTCCATTATATGTTTTAAAAGAACCATAGGATACTTCAGCTTGTATGTTCTTTTATATTAAAAAGAGACAACTTTGACTTAGAACAGAAAAACAATTGATGCTTGTAATTTTCCTAATTTTGCAGAAATTAATAATTTATTTAAATTAAAAATAATGAGCTGGAAGGACTAAATTCATGAGATATTTTAGCAAAGTAGCTTCATTGTTGATTTTAGAACTCCCAAGTGTCAAATTAAAAGCCTGTGTATTCCCAGAAAAGTAAAATGTTAATGGCTATATACAATTGCATCCTCCTGGTGGAGGTTGTATAAAGAATAATTTATTCCAAGAGGAATAAATCATCCTCTTTGAGATGTAAATCACAAATTATTTTCTCTGCTCACCCTATCCCTCTTTGTACCTGATACTGAACTAATGCACAACACATTCCTAAGGTTTTCATACTCAGCTGTTATGAAGAATTTTGTGATGCCACAAAAAAAGTTAAATTGGACTCTTCTACTTAGTGTGTAATTGACTGTTTAGTTTTCTAAGTTTTGAATTTAATCTTTTCTAGCTTTGTTAAGACTTGTCACTCAGTTCTCTCTTTCTTTGACTAAGAGTTATCTACATGATGTAGTAGAGTAGGAGAAAGAGGAATGATCAAGGAATCAGTTACTCTTGTTAATCCATTTACACTAGGTGTGACTGACAATACCACAAAACAATGGAAAAGAGTTTGTCTTTTAAAACAATAGAATTCAAAGTCTTGAAAGCTCTTCCATTTTTTGTAGGCAATTATTTAAAATCAACTCTTCGGAATATTATAACATTATAATGCCTTTATAACACTGTAAGACTCTTATAATGTTATCATTTATTCTGTATTATAAACCAGATGCAGGCACGTTTTTCCAACAAAAACAGAAATATGGCTTTTTTTAAAGCCAAAGACATGGCTTTTTCTTTACTTTGCAAAAAGAGATCCCATGAGAGTGCCATTTACTAATAATGTGTTTGTAATATTTAGCTAAATAATTTTTGTGGTATTTCCCTCAGGTATGAAAAGGTTCTTAAGGGTACAGCAAAATACTCTACCAAAAGGAAGTATCTGTAAAGAAAACAAACATTGATAGGGCATAAAAATCTTTAAAATGATAGATCTCTCAATGGGTATTTGTAGTTGAAACATTGACTGGGTCACATGTGACAGTATAAGTAGCTGTTTTGATATCTTTGTGTCTAAACCTACCAAAACCCAAATCTTAAACTTTTAAGTTTACAACTTTGCTCTTCAGCATAAACAATCAATTCTGAAGACCATGCAATTCAAGCCAGCTGCAAATCAGTTGTGGTTGGAATTGAGTGATAAAAACAGAGTGTGAAAGAAAGGTTGATAAAGACCTCATTTTTACATGTATGTCAAAATACTCTGAAATACATCATTATTAGCATTTTCCTCTGGAAAAGATGGGTTTACTTTTTTTTCCCCTGCATCTTCATATTTATCTTTAAGTCAACTAGAAACTTGTCATTGTTTCTCTAGATCTATTAATTCTGTTGGGTGATTTTATACTCAGTTTTGTATATTGAGAGTTCAGCAATTGAAGAAGTGAAATAGAACAATCCTAACTCAGAATATTGAAAAGATTAAAGTAGTATACTACACTTTTACTTTATAAAATATGTGTTGCTCTGTAATTTTCGAAATTTTATTTTAATAACCAGCAAAACATTAATCTAATTAGCTATTCACTTTAAACAAAATAAAAATAAAATTTATGCACTCAAAAGGTTTTAAATGGTAGCTTTATTACCTACACTTTAAATTAAGCCCTTTGGAAAAACTAAGATTTGGAATGAGATAAAATTCATTGGAAGATCCAGTTTGCCATGTGTAGAGCTTTATCTCAGGTTCACAAATGCTTCTTAATTTTCTATATATTCATATAGTTAAAAACAAAAGAAAGAACCTATAGCAAAGCTGAAACTGAATGACAGTAACATTACAGAAAGAAATTTTGAAATTATTGAGTCTGTGAATGACCCTTCCTACTTAGTTGCATCAGCCTACTTAAAAATTAAGTACTTTTCAATTTTTTAGAACTCATTCCCATTCTTTCACTAATAAACTCAAAAATGTTTTGATTATTATGTTTCTTTTGATCTGGATAATTCATTCTCAAAAAGGTAAGAGTCCTTTTTAATGTTTTATGTTCCTTAAACTTTATTTTTCCTTTCTTCCCCAGTACCCCTAGGTAGATCAAAATAGTTGCTGTATCTCATCTCATTGTGTTCAAACTCAGACAAAGCTCAGTCTGTGAGGAAGTGATACAGGATTAATGTGTCAGTAATTGTTCGTCACCAGCTGACATGAGAAATTGCTGGACTGACAGAGTGCTGGCAGATGAACTTCCAGCTAAAGGAGCTTTCAGCTAAAAGGGATTAAGGCTCAAGTTAAGCCTCTGACTGCCAGCCTGAGAATAAAATAAGGAAAGGTACTTTCCTTATATGAATTTGCATACTATTTTCTTTCCAAAACAAAGTTATTTTGATGACTACAAGACTTCAGTGGTATTTTTTGTGAGAATGGTTTGAGGAACAGAATTTTTCTGGGGTAGAATACCCAAAGGCTAGAGTCTGGCTGTTTACATGCAACAATGAAAGAGAATCAATGATCTTTGTCAACGCACACCGCCAATTATCCTGTCATGGTTTGTTTGTCAGTACCTTGGATGAAACTTGTGAAAAGCCTTTGGTATCCTTTCATGAAAATAATTTGTTTTATTGTATGAGCTTTCTCCACAGTGGCTTCACTATACAACTTCTTTATGGGCAAAACAGCTGTTCAGTTTTCTAGTTTTTGTTTGCTATTAAACATGTTTTCCCCTGACTGAGACAGCACAAGTTACTAATTGAATGTGATAACTTAACTGCAACATACACTTATAATCTTTCTCTGTGAGAATTATTTTAGGTGAACCATAAAACAATAAGGCAGTAAGAATAAAATTATCACAGCGTAAGGCAGTAGAGACTATACACAAAAATATTGTCAAAGTAAAAAAGATGTAAAAATGGGATGTGCATTTCCTATACACACTTACAATTTAAGAGCCACATTATCATAGAAAGGAGTCTTCATGCTCAGGACCATTTACAGAAATTATCTTTGCAAATTCATGTTTAGGATGAGTTATTTCAACTAGTCATGACAGGTGAATGTGAAGAATTCCATTTTTTATTTGTCAGCCAGGGGTCCACTGCCTTGTGTAATAAGTCAGTAAAAGAGCTGCAAACTTGCTCTGAACCAGAGTTCTTAATCTCTAAGATTACCTCCACCAGCCTGGTGAGCTATGCTATATGTTACAGAGGTTGTATGGGTTTCTATCAGATAAAAATGACTAAAAATTCTAAAATTACAAGTAAAGGGTCTGTTTCCAGACAACAAGGATAACAGATGTAGTGGGGAGTAAAGGAAACAGAAAAATATCTGAGGGAAGTTAAAAGCAGAATAGGTGTGACACTGTGTATTAGTTCTTTTAAAAAATGTGTGTAATCATACTGTTTGAGATTAAAAACTTGTGAAAATTTTCAATAAAATTTCTTGGAAGACATAACAGTATTTAAAATTATGCAAAGCACCATCATTCAAAATCGCTTGATATTTGATGTATATGTTTATGACTGACCAAAATAAAATATACCAGTGTCTGTGAGCTTAGGGCCTAGATTCACATAGAGAGGAAACCACATTTATTATAGAAGATATAAAGCTTTAAAAAAAGAGAAGCAATTTTATGCTCGGGGCATCTTCACAGGTGAACAGAGTAATTTTGCTCACAACATGTGTCCTATATTTTTCATAACCGTGGAAATGACAGACCTATTTTTTAAAGTAAATTTTAAAGTCTGCATACATGGCAGGTAGTTATAAAGCATCAGAGTTGATCTTCCATAAAATTACTAAAAACTTATGTTCCTAAAGAAAGAGGATATTGAGTTCCATACAGATATATAATTATTAAATCAGTATCCAATATTACCATTATAGCTTAGTGTGTGTGTATTTTACAGTTTATCTTCCTTATGGTACCACAAGCAATATATTACTGGAAAATAATTAGTATGTCTGAATACTTTTGATAAAAAGATAAAACCAGAGAAAAAACATTTGGCATCCCCCTTCCCACCCTCACCGACATGAAAATTATTAGAATGGGAGAATGCAGCAACAGTATTTAAAGATAGCTTGGAAGAATAAAGAAAGTGAGTGGTACTTTCAATAGCAAGAATAGGGCTTTGAACTTGACAACAAATATGAGAAAAAAGGTGAATGGGGGCACTCAGAAACACATGGAAGTTTCTCACAGACCCAAAGAGAAGAAACAGCCTAAAAATAAAATTTTTACTAGTTTGAGGGCATAAGATACGAAAGGAGAAGAAAGACAAATCCAAATAAATTTTAACTTAAATAGTTGATTTAATATTCACTTACTGTCTTTGTGTTCAGAATCAGAACATATGATGTAGGTACTTCCAGGGTTTCCAGAACTGCTATTAGAGTATGAAAGTGCAACAGGAAAGTCTCACTGTACAAGCAAGTATGTGTCAAGCTTGTGAGACAGCATCAAAAAAGATGAAAAGCAATGGCTGAAAGCCATGTGCATCAAGCTAGAGATTTGTTCCTACTCCCTTCTACACTGTGCATGAAGTGACCCCAAACTGTTCAGGCTTCTGAGCAACAATTTCCATCTTCTAGACTGAAATCAAAATAAATGCTTTCGGGCCAACATTTTAAAGATATGTGTAAGAGAAAGGGGGTGAAAATTTTCACAAAGGAAGACATTCACTGATCTCACTAACATAAGTAGAATCTTCTGAAGTGATCTGTGAAAGTACACTGGGTAATTTGTTTAATTTATGAATATTTATCATGTCACAGACACTGAGCATTCCATAATCCCAAAGAACATATCTTTGTTCAAAAGACAACAGCCAGCTAAGTTCCAAAATATGCTGTCCAAGAATTAAAAGAAAAATACAAACAAAACACACAATGTATCAGTGTCCATCAGATGCTGTGCTCTTACATACTCCACTGTCAAGAAGTTTGTTATGAATCATGGGAGACACATAAAATTACTGGTTTTAGTAGAGCTTTTCTCTTACAGTTTATTATCTGATGAATGTGACCTATTCCTTTTCAGTTTTGCAATTGTTCTTGGATGTTATTTTGAAAGAATGCATTTTTAGTTTGCGCTTGTTTGAGCAGCATGTGTTTTAGTGAATGGGTGGAGTGTGAACTCTCTCTCCTTTGATGTTTTTGCTATTCTTGTATGACTAAATGGCCGCCTGTGTCACAAAACATTTCTTTTCCTGTCTTTACCAAGGTGGATAAAATGCTTCAAATGAGATCAGAACATATAGTGAATAGCTTTTGTTTGTTTGTTTTTTGCTCCCCACTGTGCTATTTAAGATGAGGAACATGTCATTCCCTCTCTAGAAGAAATGGGGGTAGAGTGAAGTGTAGGATGTATAACAAAATGAGAAAACACATGAGACACTTAGGTAGACAATGGAAACAGGTGTCATTCTATGATTCTGTTATAAGCTTGAAGAATCAATAGATCAGTATCCATTGTTGCAAACTAAAGGTAACTTGAAGAATCTGAAGGGAAAAAAAAAGATGGGAGGTAAGTGGAAAGGCAAAAAGAGAAGGTTATAGAATCAGACAGACAGCTGCCTTAGGATGAATAGGAAAACACCAGTAAATCCATAGAAAGACAGCATTAAATAATATTTCAGACAACATTAGGACAAGTAATAAGGCATTCATAAATGTGGGACATAAAAGACAAATTTATGGGCAATCAAATGCAGCAGTCAATATGGCAGATAGTAGAAATTAATGCAACAAATAGGGAGAGAGAAATTGATAAGGAAAATAAAGCATGTAATCTGACAGGTGATAAGGCAATATGGCAAATATGGCAAACGAAGCCACTGAAAATTGTTCACATTTAATGGTATTTTGTCACTAGTCTCTTTTATAATCTGCAGGACCTAATCCCAAATACAGCTCTTTGCCTTCATGCTAACTAGTTCTAATAGACAGGCAGAGAGCTGATCTGTGAATTGAAAAGCTAAGAATTATAACAGAGGAACTACAGAAAGAAGAGGTACCTTCAAAGTCTATAGTCTGACACTTTATATAATTAACTACAGTGTTATTCAATAAAAGCAATATAAGGGGTCATAAGAGGGCCTAGGTATTGGATGTGACCAGATGAAACTAGGGCCACATTTAAAGAGAAGCAGATAACATTTATAAAACAATATCTGGCATATCAAGGTTTTCCACACAACTTGATTTTTATCTCTGATTATCAGCACAGTATATACTTTCCTCTAAATAAATAACTTATCCCAAATATTTAAATTCTCAGTTGTGTTTTTCCTGTAAATCACTTAAATTACAGATATGTATATTTAGTTTTTGTTAAAGTCTAGATCGGAAGGAAACTGCTGATATGTGACAGCAAATCAATTTCCTTAGAAATAATTAGTCCAATTCTTATCCTGATTTAAAAAAAGGAATGTGTGTGTATGCACACTTTCCCTGGTATTTATTTCTCACTGAGGATGTCTACCAGGACTTTTATTTACCTCCCAAGGGAAGGTTTGCTGTCACACAGTCACAAATGAGGGCAGAGGTGGATGGCAGCACATTCTACAAACTTTACAGTGCTTCACTACTTATCATTCAAATAATCCCAAAATAATGGGCTGAGTTTCCTATAGTTATAGTATTAATATCTTCCAGCATGTTTGAGCAGTTCTTAATAACATGAATCATACCTACAGAAACTACTGTTGCAGAAGTGACTAACGTTAATTACTATACTATATTTCTGAATAAAAGAAATTTAATAAAAACCTCTACATTTTTCCACCTGAATAGAGGGTATTTTTATATGGACCAAATGGCAGAAAGCACTGGGAACAGGAGATACATGAAAAAGCTGAAATATTGAAGAATATAAAAGATTTTTTGAGATAAGCCTTGTTAAATAAATATTTTTTGTAACATTTGTGTTTACATTTATACTTTTGTAGAGGTTTCTTGATGCTTTTCAGCAAGCAGTCCTGGTTTTGTTTTTATATACAGTCAGTCAATAAAGTGCAAATGCTAGGTTCATGCTGAAAATACTAGCTCTAATGATGCTTAAGCTACACAGTCAAGTAATTGATAGGAAAAAGAGAAAACAGAATGCAAAACATGCTGTCAATAAGTTCACCATCTCCCATCACCCTGTCAAACAAGGAAGCTTGTTATTCTATCATTTGAAACTTGTACAGATTGGAAAATACAATGTACTTTCTTAAAAAATGGACAAGGAAAGTAGATTAAATCACCTCACACGTCTTTGACCTCTTTAGTTCTCATGTCCAGTGGCTTGTAGGACCCCTTGACTGCTTGAAAGTTCTATTGCCTTCACTTATTCCACAGGTTAAAAGCTCAGGACTACTAAGGTTCCTTATTCCATAGTCTTTTATCTAAATCTTCTATCCAACTGCCCCTGCTGTAACTGTGTTAGTGATGAACTTTGTTCAGGTGACAAACTGCCCTGGGGTTGCTGAAGAAACACTTTAAATAGACTGTTATTGGGCATTCTTAAATGGTGTCTCTGAAGTGTCATCTCTCTCTCACAGTTAGGGCTCCTTGAGCATAATCTTTATTCTTTTACTTTTCCTTGAGCACATTACAGACAACCTTCAGTAAGACCTGAGAAGCTGAGTAGTTGAACTTACCCTTTTTACAAGCTTCAGAGCTGCATTATGAAGAAGCCTGAAGTGCTGTTTCTAAGGATGATTTTTGTTATTGCTAATCTCATTGAACTGCCACACAAAAATGAATTGTATAAATATATTATTATTTCTTTTAACTCTTTAGTCAGTACATGCTTACTACAGTAAACTATCTAGATAAGCCAGTTTGATTAACTATTTTCATAGTTCCACTGGCCAAGTGGGTTGTGTTAACATCTGTAATGGTGTTTTCATAACTTCTGTATGATTTATTAATAATAAGAACTACATGCTGGAAAGAATTAGAATAACCATCTGTTTTTCATTTGACTTACTTATGTGACAACTGCCATTTGCAAAATCCACATTTCCTTCAAGCAAAACACCCTTGATATCATCTTCAGTAACATCTCCTGCATATTAAGTGTTTTTAGTTAGCTGAATAAATAGTGATTTTTTTTTTGTTTTTTTTTTTTTTTCCTTTTGCTGTTATATTTCCCTTAGGAAGAAGAACTGACAGTGAACATGTACTGGTTTGTTGCTATCCTGGTAATTTCTGAGACTCCAAACAACGTCCTGTTTTGCTACACTCAGGAGAAACAATTTATAGAGGAGAGCTTCCTATTTAGAAATCATAACCTTTTTCACCTGCGAAAACTCTGCTCAAAGGTTGCTTGGTTTCATGACTTCACCCCAGGACTACTGCTTGTTTGACTTTTTCCTGTGACTCTTTACTTACAGGCATACACAGCTGCAGCACATCCATTCGGCACAACCCCATATTGTTAAGACTCTGTTACCAGGGAAACACTTTTCCTGGTGAGGTTTAGGTACTCATTAGCTGTTCCAGGTACTCCATCCCTATGGCAATAGCATCCACTTTTCAGTTATCACTGTATTAAGGTAGATTTAAATATTCCTCCTACTTAACCTAAAAGAACCACTGCTGTCCACTTTACTCATGTCTGTGACTGGCTGCAGGTAGTCCTCTAAAGGCACAACAGCAGGCTGGTGAGTGCATGGAATAGATGTCTTGAGTGTATTTTATGTGGGATTCGCTTCAATAATGAAGGACTCTTTGGTGTGAAGTGCAGAAAATCATCCTGATCCAAAAGAGTTTTTAAATAACATACAAAACTAAGACAATCATGACGACCACAGTATTCATGAGGTTTGTAAGGAAAAAGTCTCGAGTGACTCTATTAGTCACAGAAATTCTGCTTAAATTACTTAAAAGCAAAATTTCAGTCAATTATCCACTGAAGAGATTATCTGTCAAGACAACAAATCAATGTTAAATATTTTTTTCTGTATTTGCAGATTAGAAACTGCTTACATGTTTTCACTTGTAACTTTAGCCAATGTCTACAGACTAACCTAACACATCAGCTTTCAATATAATGATAAAATGTGAGTAATTATCATCTCACAGTACAAAAAATGAAAGAAATAAAACTCAGGGTAATTTATCTAATTGATTAGTGAACTCTCACTTCCATAAGAGCATCAGTGCTCTGTGCATTATTAGTTTCTGTTCAGTGAAAGGCAAGGAGTAAGTAATGCATGGTGCGCTTTTTCCAAATTCTTTCCAAGCACATAGAACACACTGTGTCTTCCTCTTACAAGTACAACACTTAATGCAGCCAGTTCCCAATTAGAAAATGAAAATACAATGTGTTCCATTTCAAAGTATGTCAGGTGTGAAAAATTTATATCTACAATTATTAGTGCCTGTAGTGAGGTAAATTCACTTTCACATTAGACTTTTAATACACACAAGGTCCATATTGTGTGATTAAGCATAATAAATAATAAAAATATATAATTGAAATTGTGCTCTTTCTTTCTTTTCTTCTCCAGCACATTCTTCAATGGACCTAAAGGTTGTTTTTCCATGTTTTTGTTCCTTTGTTTGTTTTTAAATGAGAAGATAGGGGAAACCAAGCATTTTATCCTCTGATGTTCCAAAGAGTCTCTTGCTGTTCAGTCCTTTATAATAACAGACTTTTAAAAACATTTTCCCTTGAGTGGAATACTCATTCCAAGATTTCAGTGGACAACCTCTTTTCTACTTCCCTAATGAGCCAGTTATTAAGCTCTAATTCTAGATGGCCTTGAATCTCTGTTTTTTGTACAAAGAAAAACCTCAGTATATTGGTCTTTCTCAATCTGGGTTTCTTCAAAAGATCTCTACCAAAACACCAATTTCTTTGTTGTTTTCTTCTTTTCAATATTCAGAGACCACCAGCACTTTGCATAGTGAAGCAGATTCATATTTCTTTGGTATGATATGCACTTTTTTTTTTATTTTCTAAGAAAGATTATATCCTTCTTTATTAGCACCATAATCATTTGAATTTAGTCTTTCTTATGCCAATTAATTAGTCATTTTACTCATGAGCTTCTGATTTCTTCTCTTTATTCCAACTACTTTTCCCAACAGTATAAGGACTTCTAGAACTAAGGTGTGTGAAAGAGAAGTATATGAATCAAAAGCATATGAAAGTGTTGTGAACTGTTCACAATTCTTGAGTAGATTTCATACTGCTGTTGATTTCCACCTATGATCATATGTGTCTGCTTCAATTCACAGATAATTTTCCTTCATGTTTTTTTTCCATTTAACACATAACCATAATTTCCTCTAGGCAGTCAGTCAACCTGGACAAAGTGTCCCATACATTCTGTTTTTTAAATAAGTTCCATAACATAGTAAAATAAATAATGAAGATTTTTTTTCCTGTTGTGGTAAAGGACTTTAATACTGAGATCCAGCTATTTGCCTCAATGTGAGTGATGAAACTTAGGGTGTGTTACAGTCTATTTATCACTCTTTTACTAAGCTGCTCACAGAATCAAAATGGCAGTTCAGTAAGATCTTTGAGCCAAAGACTTTAAGTAATTCGTTGATATTAGTCTCAGTATATTCTACTTTTACATTTGTAGGCTAGTTGTCTATCCAACAGATGATCACAAATATGCTTAAAAGAGAAATGGAACTTATATTTTATCTGTAAAGCATTTTTGAAATTCATTAAAGTTTACTTACTAATTTACTATTTTTCCCTCAGTATCATAAAATGGCCTAGGGTGTAAGGGACCTTAAAGGTCTCCCAGTTCCACTCCCCCTGCAACAAACACCTTCCACAGACCATGCTGCTCACAGCCCCATCCATCCTGGCTTTGAACAATTCCAGGGAAGGGGCACAGTACATCCAGACTACCTAAGGTGGGTTTCAGGTATTCAGGTCTAAGGAATGCTTCACAAGGGTATTTTTTACTTAGAGCTATGAGTTAATGCAAGCAGACTAGATCAGGAAGCTAAATCAGAAAATGTATTGCTATTGTATTTAAAATTTTCTCCTTATTTTGTCAGCATTACACAAGAAACTTTTCATGTCAGCTTTTAAATATTGATTTGAAATTTTATATAAATTAATTAACATTTCAAGATATTAAATACTTATGTTTAACTTTGCAAGTACTTTAGTTGTTTATTAATGGATTAAAGTCCTGAAATAGAAAGGGGGCAATCTAGCAATTAGGCACAAGTAGTGGAGTTTCAAAGTTCAGATACAAATCTGGCTTGGCTTTCAGACAAAATGATTTAGTTTAAATTACTTGTTTCTCTTTGATGTTGTGCAGCTCCATATCTGATAATTTTCTTTAGAAATAAATTTGTAAGGCTTCACCTTGTAATATACTTTTAGGCATCTCTTAACTAGGAGTACACATTTTTACCAAATTTGTTGATTATCTGAGGAGGGACTGATGTTTCAAGAAGGAAGTTATGATTTGACTGGTTTAATATTATGCCAATAAAATAAAGAATTAAATAAAATACTGTTTTTTTAATACCTACGTAGTACTTTTTTTTTTAAATCTGAAGCTGTGAATGCCATTGGTAGTTTACAGTAATGCTTAGCTTCTATAGCACACCTTATTACTTTGGTACAGTTTTGAAGTCTGTTTTCTTTCAAAATAAACTGTTTTCTGGCTTCTAGCTGGTCCTACCACGGGTAATGCTTAAAACAACCACCAAAATATTGTGAATTTTCTAGAAAATGCAAAATACTGCGTGGATTTGTAGATGTTTTACAGCTAGCTGCAGTGATGTCATTATCACCAGCATGGTGTGACAGCCCCTGGCACTGGTGCTGCTCAGCCTCTCACCTCACACATTGACCCACCCCAAGCACTGTCCTTGTCCCAAACCTTCTGTCCCCTGCAGAAGCTGCACTGCTTTTGGAGGCCACAGAGAATTATTCTGCTCAGGAGAAGGAAGAAAACAAAAGATAAGAAAAAGGCAAGAACCCAAACTTCAGGGCTGACCAAATGTGGTTAAGGACACAGTCCAAATGCCTCAAACACAGAGAGGCTTGGGGTATCAACCACCTCTCAAGGAAGCTCCAATGTTTGACCTCCCTCTCAATACAGAGATGCTTCCAGATGTCCAGTCTGAACCTCCCATGGTGCAGCTTTGAGCCATTCCCACATGTCCTGCTGCTAGATCCCAGGGAGAAGAAATCAGCATCTCCCCCTCTACATCCTTATCCCCAGGAAGCTGCAGGGAGCAGTGGGGTCATCCCTCAGCCTCGTTTTTTCCACATTAGGCAAGCCCAGAGTGCTCAGCCTCTCCTCAGAGAATATGCTTTTGAGCACTGAGGTCCATCTGTTACTCCTGAGGCAGTGGGAGGGGAAGGGGTTTCTTGTGTTTCACTTTGCTTTGAGGTGAGGCTATTGGACCTCTACAGTCTGTTTTCCTTTCACTTTTTGAAAATTTTTACATTTGCTATCTGATACATTCCACTTTTAGAATAGACATACTTTGATTTTGGTGGAATAAAATTTATTTGGCAAAAAAAATTTTCTCAAAATGTAACACTCTCTTTGATTTTTTTTTTTTTTTGGACTTCTCTTTCTCTTTCACAGCTAAAACTAAATAGAATGGAACAGAGAATTTAAGTTAGCAGGAACCTAAGCTGGACAAGCAAGCTGCTCGTTCCTTCATCTTTTAAATAAATGAATAAAAATGTGGTCCTGTTACTTTTTTGAAAGTTTTGCCTAGATGCTTACTATGACAATATGACTAGAAGATTCAGTAACAGGGTAATTGAATGTATTTATTTTAAATATTTTTTTTTAATTAGAGGAGGATTTATATTTTTATTTGTGTGCTGACCAATTCTGGGGACTCTCATTTCCTGAACCTTTATAGTTTTCAAACCAATACAGAAAATAAATGCTATATGAAATAGACAATTTTGGAGATGTCATCTGTAAATTACATGTGTTTCTAGTAATCTGGTGAAAATAATTTACTGTCTATCATTTAATAAAACAGGCATGTATTTGTGTATTTTGATATTATCAAAATGAAAGCAGGCATTTAAAATTCGGAGAATTTTATTCTCCCACTGCATTGGTTTCCCGGGTCAGAAAGCTACTTCAGCATGAACTCATAACACAGTTACAGTGTTTCTGGCAAAGAAATAAGCAAATTATACTTCCCAAAGAATGAGGAAAATATAAATATGCTTGGAAAAAAGGGCAGTGGTTATTTTACCTGGCTACCAAAGGCTCCTTTCTTTAACTTTCTCCAGTCATAGCTAAGTAAGATCAAGTGGGAGAGAAGATAATTCAGATTGGGATAAAAGGATTTGCTGCCAAAGTGATGTGAATGGGAGACTGTGGATGTTGTTTCAGCAAATAATTAGGCACATCCCAAACTCACAGTTGATGCTTCCCCCTCCGTGAGGAATGAAAAATCTATTTCATAGAACGAAAAATCTATTTGGCACTTGTAAGGGAGCTCTTTCTGTGACTGTGTGGTGTATTCTGGGTGCCATAGCTGAATTTCTCCATGTACTGTACCATAATCTGAATTTCACTGCTGGTGTGGTTTAACCTCAACTAACACCAAGTGTCAGGCAGTCACTTGTCAATCCCTCAAGAGTAGGATAGGGAAGAGAATTGGAAGGGTAAAGGAGGAAAACTCATGGATTGTGATAAAGATGGTTATCACAAGGCCACACACACAAACAAAGCAAAAGAAGGAATTTATTCACTGCTTCCCAGAGGCAGGCAGGTGCTCAGCATCTCAAGGAGAGTAGAGCCCCATCAGATGTAACAGTGACATGGGAAGACAAGTCCCATGACTCCAAACATCTCCCCCTTCCTCCTTCTTCCCACCCCTTTATGCACTGACCATGATATCACATGGTCTGGAATGTCCCTTTGGTCAGTTGGGGTCACCTGTCCCAGCTGTGTCTCCTCCCAACCTCCCAGGCACCCCCAGCTTCCTCCCCAGAATGGAAGTACAAAAGCAGAAAAGGCCTTGGCTCTGTGCAAGCTGTGCTCAGCAATAACAAAAAAATCTCTCTATTATCAGCCCTGTGTTCAGCACAAATCCAAAACACTGCCCCATACCAGCCACTGTGAAGGAAAGTAACTCTATCCCAGCCAAAACCAGCACAGCTGGCCAATTTTCAAAGCAACTAGACAAGAAGAAATATAATTGATCTGCAAATTAAGTCTTTTGGAGAAAATAATAAATACCTAATTCCTAACATTTGTCATCACACTCAAAAAAACAGCACCAGAAGAAATCTTTGTCAGCATTAACAAACAAAGAAGATTCACTGATGTTCTCCAAAATGCTCCTAAGTTGGAGGGAACAATGGAATCTGTCATTCTAGAATCTGGTCATATCACTAAAGAGGTGCTTACAGATACTATTGCTACACTTTTTATCTTCTTTCATACAGAAATAAGATGAAAAGGAGTTTTGCAGCATAGAAGTGTTTAATGAGAGTTGAGCTGAGCAAGTGGAAAATTCTCTATGTTATGTTCAGTGCATGAGAGATGAGTGAAGGGTGGCCAGTCCTTAAAAACTGCAGCATGTGTTTGAATATCTTGTTAAATTGAAGAGATGAAGTTTAACTGATGTAGAGAGGACTGCACTAAATTGAACTTTCTTTCTGATTGTTTGACATAGTTTGTTTTATTTTTTTCTGGTAATATGAAATAACACTTTACAAAGAATAAATTATTATGTAATTTTAAACGAACTTTTAATACAAACAAACAAATCAGCAAAGTATTTAACATTTGCAAATTTAGAGATTTCAGTGAAGTTTGCTGGTCATGAAGCGTTAATGCCTCATGAAGCATTAATTTTGGACATCAACTTCCATTTCCCTGAGTTTCTGCAAGGCCTCATGGGATTTGTAGCCTAGACTAGGAAGCCAGCTCTTAAAAGAGCGTGATGATTTAACCACACATTTTAAACCTACTAGAGCACTGCTGGAGTATTCAGTAGTATTGATATTCAATTAATTTGCCATGAAATTAAATAATTAATTCAATTTGTCCAAAATTTATTTGTCTGAGAATCCAGTGTAGGGTATCAGAGCTCCAAGTAAGATACTGCACAAAGGAAACACCTTATTCTGGGTCCTCTCATTGTTTTGTAATATTTTAATGATTTCAACTCGTCCCTAATGAGGACACCAATAGAAATAAAACTGAAAATTTGAATGTAGCTTGGCATAGAAATTATAGAAAGTAATTTTTGTCTCATAACTATGTCACAAAAATTACTAGAAAATTATTATATAGACTTTTTTGTCAGGAGACAGCTAAGTTTGATCAATGTAGAAAGAATAATGAATAATATTTTTGCTCTGAATTATCTCAGTAGAAAATTAAACATAAGGGGCAGAGGCATGCCTGTGAAACCCCACGGGGTCATGTGGCTGTCATTGTGACAGAGTTTAGGCAGTGCATGACTGACTTTAGGCAACGCCAGTCACTCCACACTTTCCTATAGAGTTCCTCTCTCTGCAATAAGCTTGGAGGAGAACACACACACAGTACTGAAAGCTGCTGGGGGCCAGGGGTGAAGAAAGGGGAAAAGAAGCCCAGGCAATTGGGTATACCTGCATCCAGAATTGGTGACAAAATTAATGTTAGCAGATGATGGCCTTGGTGGTGGAGGTCGGGAGGTTTTATCATTTATCTTCAGTTATGGCAGCTCTTGTAATTAGGTTTCAGTTTGAAATAGTGGTATTTCGCTCCCCCTTGTTTTAAATGGGAAAGCAATTGTGTAGTTAAGGAAAATTACTATCACAGCTACTCTCAGACTTCAGACACAGTAGATTATTTGAGAAAGGAAAACATGTGTAAGCAATGCCTTTAGAAGTACATCTGAAGCCTACTCACAGAGTGAGCTCAAGATCACAAAGGAAGGATTTAAAAATTATCCTAATTCTCTGTAAAATCTTTGAAATGCAGAACTGGGACCAGACTTTTAAACAGAATGAAGATGGATGCCTGCAGAGAATTTTTCAAAAGTTTAAATGAGATTCAGTCATCAGGTGCTGCTGAAAAACCAGTTAAGTAATAGTACAAATATTTAAGCATTAAAATTACTTTAAAAAGCTGACTTCATCTGCATAGCATTCTAAAATCACTAAAAATGAGTAATATGAGCTTGGACTGCTCCCCTTACAAAGAGTTACATTATATTAGTTTCAGTCCTGAAGATCCATTCATCCATACCTGATGAAGAGGTGCTCTTGTCAGCTATCTTATCTCTTTAGTTGTTATTTCAATACACACTGAACATGTAGGACAGTGGTTTAGTGTTACTTATTTGGTACCCTGAATCAAAAAGGATTTTGACACAGAAGCCAATGAAGTAGCATTCATTTTTGTATTTCAGCTGGTGCCAAACAATCATGTTTTCCTTCAAAAGCTGCATCTCATTTTGGAAACTTGAGAGAGATCTTTTACTGACCTGTGGCTTGGTGCATCTAGACAGTCCCCCAGCATGAAAACTAAGAGGTCTGAATCCTGTATAACAATAACTTGATGTCATGGCCTTTATTCACGTGAGCAGATCTCCAGAGTGCAGTAGGACAGTATCTTGTGCACAGCTAGAGGCAGGTTGCAGAGGTGGCCAAAGTTTTGCTGGGATGGAAAATGTGGCCAGGTCCCCACAGTATATGAATGTATTGTACAAGAATATAATATTTTTAGAGCTCACAGAGTGGAAAGGGAAAAATTGACATCAGAGGACTTTTGTTTTTTGACTCAGAGCTAGCTTTATCTCTATACTGATAGCTGTCCATGATGCTTCATTATTCAGAGTAAATGGAATAATATGATGAAGCTGCCACCTCTCTTTTACTGTTAGCACAGCTCGGGAAAGGTTAAATGGGCAACTGCCACACTATATATCTCTGTCTCCCCAGAAAAAATTTAGAGCTCAGGAGCATGGAAAGTACTTAATTTCCCTTTCTCCTTTTCCCTTTCTCTTCATACACAGACTTTACATCTGTTCCAAAACATGCACAACAGCTGTATAGATATACTGTTACCTAGCAATAATCTACTTTCTCAGGGCATGGTCCAGTATTTCATATCACTCTGTAAACAGTGTTAAAAAACAGCATGAAAGCAACTTTTGTTCCACTAGCCTTTTTATCTACTTTTGTCCATCTCCTTTGTTTCCCTATGAATTCTAACCCTAATCATATATTACAAAACAAAGTTTAAGCTTTGCACAGAAAAAAAGTCTAGAAAATCTGAAAGAGCATGTTTTTGTAGACAGGATATTTTCTCTCATCTTCTACAAAAAATACAGTGAAAATTTGAAAGTACAACAGAACGGTCTCTAAAAAACATATCATAATACTGGTTGTTTAAAGCTTAGTTAATTTCTCTTCCCAAGTAACAGATTAAATACATTACAGAAGTACTCCTTTACAGTAGTAGAAAATAATAGGCATATTTCAATGATTATTACTTCTTGCACTGAATTTCCATAGAGAAGCTCCCATTTGCTAAGTGTTGTATGAAAGGGGACACCAAGGATTTTGATTTCCTGTGTAAACAAAGCCAAATCAAATGTTTTTTCTTGTTTATCCTCCAAAAACTTATAATGATAGGTCAGCTTAAGCCAAGCTGAGAAAGTTAAGAGAGCAAGTTCTCATAAATTTCATGCAATGGTGAAGAAAAAACTTAAAGAACCTGGATTGTTGCTTTTGATCCATAAGAGCCTACACATATATTTTGTGTTCAGAGAAAGCTCAGCAGGTGCATTAACCCATTCAGGTAACTGTGTACATACATATGTACACGTGTGTTTATGCAAAACCTACAGTCATAAAGCCAGGGTGGTATTCCTTGACTCACTAAACTCAAATAAGGATTTGTGGAATGTAAAGAACATGTCAATAGCTGCGCAAATCACTATATTTGGAGATTAAATACCATCATTTGCAGATATGGTGCCTCTGCATCATCTGTGCTGCAGAAGCTTTTCTAGGGGAAAAAAAACATCCTGTGAGCAAATAACAAGCAGAAACTGTGGCACAAGAAAGTAATAATGTCATTCTTCAAGTTACACTTGGGTGCTAGATGCCAGTTCTAAATCCACCTTACATGATTTCAGCTTTAAGCACTTTCAAAAAGACAAAAATTTTTTCATATTGTTACAAGTACAACCTGGCAAATGCTTCAGAAGCAAATATGCAGTTTTTCATGCTTCATGAGGATGAAAGTTCTATGCTTTGGCAGTAACAGAGATGCAACCTCACCCATCATGGCAATAGCTTTCTCTCATCCTAGTTTTAAAATGAAGTCTTTAATAAGTTACAAGCTATACCTTGAGTGTAAAGGCCGAATAACTCTTTTTTTCCTGCAAAAGTAAACATATAAATAAAATATTGCATCAGTAGTTATTACTGGTTGATGCTTAAAGCTCTAATAGGTATAGAAAGATCTTTAATGCATTCATTATCTCTTGATGACTAAATTCTGAGCCATGAACTGAAGTAGCCGCAATACTCAGTATTCTAGTCAAAGACTCATGAGGAGTGACTGAGTTATCATAAAATAAAAAATAAAAATTTAAAAAAGGGTTCCACATTCTCTCAGTTTGGCGAATGGGAATTGAAAGGCAAGACCAGATAACTTGAATGGGAACCTGGGAACCAAATGATCAATCAACTCTCCCCCAGGGTGTGGGGAGGTATTAATAAACTGTGTATTCCTTTTAATTGGAATACTCTTCTCTTCTTGTTGCTTTACGACTCCCTCTCCCTCCTTCCATTCTGCCTTTTCTGTTTGTTTTTCATTGTACTTATTCATGCAGTGCCATTTCAGAAATGTCAGTTTTAGACCTTGCTGTGTGTGACCTTGGCTCTGGTTCTGTCACTGAAGAGGATGGCGAAGCTTCAGCTGTAGTCTCAGAGTATTGCTTATGTGTTGTGACATTTAGCTGAAATGCTAAATTGGTAGAGGTAAGTGTGTGTTTGAAGAAGTCTGTTTAAAATAACTGAAAATGAGACAAAGACAAAAATTAAAATTGGTGTGTGGATTATTTTGCATAAGAAGTTACCTGCTGCTGTGATTATCAGACAATATTGCTATTATTTGGTATTGAGTGAGATAAAATAGGTCATCATCCAGAAACAAAGGCTGAGTTGAGATGGGGACAGGAAAGTCCAAGTGCTCTTCTGACTTTGTTGTGAGGATTGACAGGCTACATTAACCCCTGAGGGACAATCAATCAACTGACTTTAAATGGTGAGAATTAGTATCACATGCAAAGAAATTGAAAATTTTCCTGCTGTCACTGAAGGGGGTAATTACCTGCTCAAAACCAACAGACTAAATGTTTTGTCATACTGTGGAAAATTCCTTAATATGGAGGAGAAAAGTAAATATCTGTGTTATGGTATTTTAATGTAACAGATGCATTACCAAACCCTCTCACTATGCTGAATTACACAGTTTTGAAGGTAAAACTGTAATTTCCTCATTAGAGGACAAAAGGTTCCTCACTAGAGGAAAAAGCAGGTATTCAAAAGGAAACTAGCTTTCAGTATACTTTTGTATGTGTTCTTCTTATGTAACTGTTTTCTGACAGGCTGATGTAATTCAAAACATTTTAAAGGCTTGGTTTTTTCCCCAAGCTTTATTATCCTTTTTCAATCCATATATCAAATAACTTATTTTAAAAACAGTTATTTGAATTGCTTAAAATTGATTTTAACTTTAAAATTGTCAATTTTGTCATATCCTTTCTCCACAGTAGAAAAATGGTGTGAATATAATTATATTGCAATAAACCAAGAAAAATGTTTTCTCATGATTTTAATGTTTTCTTTACTGAAGAGAGGTAGAGGATCAATGTACTAAAAACAATGTACTCAAATTATAGACTTGTATTTTACTTTCAGGGTTTTTTTTAGTAAGAAAGCACTAACTTTCCTTAGAAATACCTGCTATATGAGAGAAGTGGAACAAAATCCAAAAGAGACATATACAATTTCCACTACAGTACCAAGCACGCCATCAGTATTGAACTGAAAATAGTTTATTTGCTTTGGTTTTTATCAAAAGAAGCTGTAGAAAATCTTTTCTACAGAAAGATTTTGCACAGAAAGACCTGAAATGCAACCCAAACAGCTCATACACTACTGTAATTTTTTTTTTGGTTTTAAGGTTCCAGTCTAGAGTTAATAGATTTTTTGCTTCAAACATATTTTTTAGATTTTTTTTTTTGTTTTTGTTTTTTAAATAGAGGTTGCCTCTTTAAATATAAAGGTTATTTCCTCAGTTGGACCAGCTTCAGGTTTGGTCCAAATTTGATATAATAAGCACATTTACAGCTGGTTGTCCTTCTGAGAGAAAGACACTACAAATGACTTGTGTGTAAAGGTCTCTCCAATTGGGATCTTTGTATTCAGGTAAATGTCAATGCAGAATCAATACCTTTCTAGTGTTGTTAATGAACTATGTGAGAAAATAGTTTACTTGTTCTTAGAGTATCAAGCATAAAACTGAATTTTCAAAGATAACAGTAACAGAGCAGTTACTGTTTTCAGTGAAAAGTAATCTAGTGAAGGGACTATTTCTCCATAGCTCGTGTTTATTTATGTTGGTAAGTAGATTCAGATGTCTATATATTCTCTCCTGATATTCCTTTCCCACGTGAAACAAAAAATAGCAGGTCATGCATTGCTACTGTTTGTCTACACCTACATGGAAGTTCCTTTGCTTTTGTTTGAATTAAAATATCACATTACAGTGTGCAGCTGAAAATTCTGTGCTCCTTGTTGAAATTTATTTTTCTTCTCGATGTTTTTCTTTTACTTTCTGCTTTTCCTTTCACAATGCCAAAAAAAAAAAAAAAGGAATCTTTACTTATGGAAGAATATATTAAAAAAATTCACTTTATTTATTTTTGAGGATAACCTGGAGTGTTCTTCAGAAAAACAAAATAATAAGCTTCACAAAGGCTGGCAAGGAAAGTTGATGTGATTTCAGAATAATTTTTAGGTTTAGGTCTATAGGTTATTATAAATACTTCAATAAATTATGGTACACAAGAAAAATAAATGAGAATATTTGCTTTATTCTGTGTCTCTAGAAGCAAGTGGTGATGGTCGGTTAACTCTTCAGTCAGGTTAGTGCTGTTTTAGTTTTATTAAGAGCAAGAGAAATGCAAACCACGAGAATAAAACAAGGATGCAGAATCTTGTTGGTCACAACAAAATAGACCAAAATGAATGTTTGGATCTGTAAATTCAAAATGTATGCTTCACCTAAAAAAAACATTAACTGACTTATCTCAGTTGAAATGAGAAAATAACTTTTTTAAAAGGTAGCAGTTCAATTTGGACCTCATTGGAGACAAAAAGATACTGTTGTTTCTATGCAACATATTTTAACAAATAAATGTAGAAGGGAGTGTCATCATGAAAGTACTATGCAATCAACAGAAGCAGGAATGAAATCAAAGAACACATCTTCATGTGTTATATAAAGGTAGGTGATAAAATCTTCTATAAGTTGCATCATATACATGGGACACAAATGCCAGGCTGTTGTACTTTGTTACAATGCTATGCTCTGTGGAGTTCTATTTGTGGAAGAGTCTTACTGTGGTCAGTGCCCTGAGACCATACTGAAGACAGATTTAATAAGAAATAGGTGTGAGTGTGGAAATGCTGTTTCTAATAGGGGAACAGCATGGGAGAAACTCAGGAAATAGGTTTGTGGGAGGACAACATAAAGGAAATCGGAGGGCAAGCAGAGGTGACTTTTTTGTGTTTTTTCCCATTGGTTTCCCTGGGAGAAGCATCTGGACCAAGTCCCCCCCACATAACTGTTTTTGTGTGGGTGGTGGTGGGTTTCTGTGCTTGCAGCTGCAGAGCAAGCAGAGTGTGCAGCATCCTACTGCTCTAGGGTAGTGGCTTGCTAGCAGGAGGGACTGGGCTATGTGAAATAACATGCAGCTGGCCAGGAAATTTGGTTATCAAATCCTGCTTTCCCAGAAAAAACGTTCCTGCTTTGTGGAGTGAACTTCCAGTGCCTTTGCTACTCCTCAGGGTGCAAAGGCATGCTCCTTCTCTGGACTGTTCCTGACAGTCCACATGACTTGGTTTTCTTATCAAAAATTGTATTGTTAATTACACCTCTATCTCTATTTTTAGTCATTAGCTTTACCTAGTATAAATTATACTACCACTTTTACAAAAGCATGCGATATGCTTTTGTGAAATAGCATGTAAATCTAAACAAAATGAAACCTTCTATATATTGACAATTGGAGCAGGTTAGTAGAAATTAATAAATATTTCTTTTCATATTGTCAGCCATCTCATCTTCTTGAGCCAGTAACCCTGAGATCTGTCAGCAGTGGTGTGGTGAGCACAATGCTGTCAGTGCCTGCAAATGTTCTCACCCCTGTGCCGTCCAGGGTCATTATGGGTTGTGGCATCTCCTGGCATTTCTTCAGAGCACAGGGCAATGCCACTTCCTCAGTTCCTGGGGTAAAACAAGGAGATGTCATAGAGGAACAACATGAAGCATAAGCTTCAAAGTGAAGGAAGACGGGAGGTGGTAGAAATAGTTGCAAAAATGTGGGCTGCAATATTTTAGAGACAGGTTAGATCAGGAAAAAGTAATTCAAGAGAAGAAGAGAGATTTCTGTGCGCAGTGAGGGTGATGGTGGGGAAAGAAGAAATCTATTGCTAGCTGTTGGATCCCCACATTCCATTTTCTGAATTGTATTTCAGATTAACTTTGTCTAAGCTGTGTGACAGGAACTGCAATAGTATGGACGCTGGTAAGATTTTTTGTTTCATTGTGGTCCCAGCTAAGATGCTGCTATATAGTTGAGTCCTTACATATGTCTCTGGTAATTTAAAGAATATGCACCTGTGCTCTTCACACTGCAATTAATGTGTCAGCTCTTAGGTTCTCAGCATGGATACCCCACATAACCAAACCATTGTCAAAAGGAAATAATCACAACAGGGGTAGATTTCAGTTTCTTTCTTTCTCTCTCTTTTTTTTTTCCCTTTTTTTAATATCACTGTTCTGAAATATCTCAACCTATAAGGCAAGAAATAATAGATAAAACTGTGAAAAATACTTTCATTTTACCATTTTAATGATAGTGGTGTAACAAAACACCTTTATGGGAATGACATTAAAAGGCAGCCAGTGGTGTGAAAGTGAGTTTGTATAAATATGGGAATTCAGGCCATATATTTTGTTTGGATTCCTGGGAATTAACTTATGTTCATCTGGAAAAGTTCTAGATCACCTAATAATAAATATTTTTCATGATTCTAAGCAGTGTCTGATTTACTCTTGCTATGCAAAAGATGACAACTTTTAAAATTATTTCATATAATGAGAATTGAAGAGAAAAACAAAAAGGATGGTTTCCATTCTAAAAACTTATGTTGTCCCCATGTTCTCAAATACACATACAAAACAAACTATTCTTAATTTTCACAAGCTTCTTGTTATTAATTAAAGACTGATTCTTCAAATACATATAAAACTTTTAATTGTGTCAGCATGAGTATTTGTTGTTGTTGAATGGAGATAAGAAAATAAGTGAAAATGAAGAAAAGAAGAAAGAAAATCCAGAGTGAGTTTCACAAGAATTAAAAGGTTTTGGGGATACCTATATGCAAATAAAGGTCTTTAATTTTAGAGTGTCCTCCGTGGTAAATGGTAACCAAAATATGTTTGAATAAATTCCCCATTATAAAAAGAGAAATTATGTCATGGCTTTGCCTTTTCCGTTGGTCCTTGAGAAAGGTGAATCTCTCTTAAAAAAACCCAAAACATACATATATATATCAGCACAGCCTCAGGTCTTTTGTACTGCTAATGAACTAAGTAACTGAGAAAACAGCAACTCTGCAACTAAAGAAATGCAAAAGTTTAGCTATGTGGTAAAAGAGGGAATGTTTTCAAATTATTAATCCTAAAGGATCTCTTTCCTAAGTGATTCAGTCCTGCAAAGAAGGTATTATCACTGCAAAGAATTATTAAAAAACCCTAACAGTACTTGTTTTCTCAGCAGATATATTTGAAGCATGCATTTAAAGTACATGTATGTCCTCTGGTTCAGAAAAAACCCAACAGAAATATCCAGTCCTAGCTCAAAACCACCCATGGCACACTTTGCCTTATGGCAAAATACCAAAAGTCACTCCAAGCTATGAGGTGCTACTGAACAATGGTGAGGGATAAGACACTGTTGCCAGGGTCTTATCCCTTCAAAAAGCAGGAACTTTTTTGGCTGAAGGTGCCCACATTCTTCTGCTAAGAGTGTGTTTGCAGCTCTGATGGCCTCTGGGCACAAGAAGAGTTTGATTTTTGGGACAAAGTGGTATGTTTTATTAGCACAGGTGACACAATGGAATGAGTTACAGGCTCATGGTCCTTTTCATACATTTGTTAGCACAATAATCCTAGAAACAGTACCATGTCCTGAACAGGAGGGAAATAAAAGAGCAAAAGAACACAGCATCCTCTCACAGTCTGTCCAAGAGCAAGTCCTTGCTCCGCCTGTGCCAAGCAGGCCACCTGAGAAGGAACAATTTATCTCTGTGGCCAAAAGGCCACCCTTGACATTTCTAACTCCAGCATCACAAGTGAATATGTTGAAAACTAGTTGCATTATAGGGAGCAAGCCCTTTGTATCATTGCCCAACTCCTTCCAATTTTTGTGTATTTTCAATCAATGACACAAGTCACTCATATGGGAAATAGCAGCCGTTCTAGATCAGAAGACATTTCCCTGGAAATGTCATTGTTTCAAAGACTGCTTGCAATAAGCTTCATCCAATATTCCGTTGTTCAAAAAGAAGGTTTGATGTTGTTTTTTGATCTATTGTGGTGCTAGGAGATGAGAAAATATGCACTGAGAATACTGTCTATTCATTCACACATGTTGCATTAATTAATGTTCATAGAAAAATAGGTCATTTGAAAGATCATTTTTATTGTAGATGCTAGGTTGAAATAAGTATATTTCTAAAAAAAAAAAAAAGTTTATTTGATTCAGTACAATATCCTGCAGTTATGTATGTAGAGTAGATGCTCAAACCTCAACGTAATATTTATCAATTATTTGACCTATTGTAAATTTTTTGCTTACCTCAGCATATAAAATGCTGTGATGGTCCCTTTAATCTAAGAATATTAAAGTATGAGATACATCTACAGGAATAGTTTATAGAAATCTTTGTATAACCAGAGCAGGTTTATACCAAGAATACATATTGCAGATGATCTTTAAATTTGCTGAAAACATTTGCTATGGAATATAATTTAAATCAGTTGTAGAAAAGGAAATCAACTGCAGCATTGCATAAAAATGCTCTTGCTTTGGAAAGGCAAGATTTTATTATCTTGCTACAGGCGAGGTATAATGTTAGCAATGGTAAATTCTGTGTTGCAATAAGTTACACTGTTCTGCTTAAATAGATCCAAATAATGATGTGTCTGACTAGGTGATATTAGTTAAGGTAAATCACAAAAAACTCTTATAAGAAAAAGGTTTGAATAGGCCATGGAAAATTAATATTAAATTTCCTCTTGTCTACCTCATTACCTTGTTAGATGACTTGTATTAAAGGCAGTGAAGCAAAGAATCAGTAACCTGGGCCTTTACCATTTCTGCAGTGCAGCAGAGACACATATCACACAACTTATACAGAAATTATGTATGTTGAGTATGCTTTCCTGGAACATAAGCGCAACAGACTAGAAATTATGACTTTATTATGGTACTTCAAGGTTCTGCTTTTTGAAATTATCCCTGAAAGCCATTGATGTTAAGATGCAGGACTGCTGGGTATCACAAGAAATATTCTTGTTTGTACATTATCCTTAAATAAGGATGCATGTTTGTATTTACACTCTATGTCCACATAAACGTGTGAATGCATAAGCTGCTATTCACAGAGACATGGAAATCTGTATGTGACTATATCTGAATAAACAGAAATAATTACTGGTTTACAGTGTTATTTAGTTAAAGAAAAATATTGTAAGGAAAAGTATTTTGATGGCTGGTCTTATTAAAAATGATATTGGTGGAACATGTACTCTTTCTCTGAGAATATAATTCAAACCCAGCTTTGGCAACTCATGGTCTTGCTGAGAAACCTCATTAGAATTAATGGAGTAATTGGGAAAAAAGGACTTGTAGGCCAGTGGAAGTAAATGCATCATGAGGTGCTGGCTTCAGTGGTGAAGCTTCTTTAATGCTTCCTGGAACTTCTGGAACTGTTCCTATGCAATAACACCACGTTTGTCAGCACAGCTGTTTGTGTGTGAGACTGCATCATCAAAATAGGAAAAGATAATCCAAGAACACAGTACATTTTTTGATTGGCTTTAATTGGGCTGTTTTGCTATTATTTCAGTCCCTCTGAAAATTACACTGCTATGGAAAGAAAGATGTAAGGCGAAGTCATGCAGGACCCAGAACTTCTGCATCCACTTTCATTAAAAACTTCTGACTCATGCAAATCAATGCCCTAAGAACAGAACCCAGGCCCCTAATATGTTTGATTTTGAAGCCAGTGTTGCACTATTATTCATAGTCTCTCATTTTCCAAAATGGAGGGAATTTCTTTGGTGGGTGTCTTAGAAATGTAAAATTTAATTTTCATGATATTGTAGTTAGGGGGATGGGGAGAATTATTTCACTATTCAAAAGCAAAATAAAACACCCCAAATTACCCACAGAACTTTAAGTCTAATTTAAAAGAAAACAGATGTAATCTGATATGCAAAACCAACAATTAAGAGTACAAATATGAATCTTTCTTACTGGAGAGAAAAAGCTGAAACAGCCAAAAAGTTTATTGTGAATTAAAGAGGCAGATTTCATGCTTTTCTTGTTGCTGAAGGTAGTAAAGAAGAATGGGGAGAGGTTTCTTATTTCTGCTGTATAATTATGGTCACAGGGTATTTTCTTACTATGGTTACCAAATATACCTTATGAAAACCATGTGCTCATTTACTTATTGAAAGGGTCTTCTGAGCTCTTGTCCTCTATTGAAATACACATAGTGGAGTCCCAGTTTTGCACAAGTGCATAAATGCGTTAGCAGATGGACTAAAAGTGCTCAGATGGGCTGCTATTGGCTATCACTTAGTAATTCCAGATATCAAATCATATCAACACTGCTAGAAATATCATATGACACCTACAAATCCACCAAATGAACACAGTATATGTGATTTGTCCCTCACATGATAACATGGTCTTATTGTAGTCCTCATCTTTTTATGCAAGCATGTACAAAACTGAACAGGATATGCTGAAAATCTGATTGTGCTTTTATTCCTTCTACTATTCAGATGTGGTGTTTCAATGAATTTAATTATTTTTTGTCTCCTTCACATTTTTCTTCCTTTGCCTCTCTCTATTCTTCATCCTTTGTTTACACTTTGAAAGCTGGGAAACTTGTATATAATCTCTTCTGTTACACCAAGCTCTCAGGTTACAAAAATCTATAAATAGACCAGATATAGGTGAATTGAAAAAGAAAGACAGTGTTGTCTGATTCATACTGAAGATGGATCAGTAATATGCCCTTGCAGTAAAGAGAGGATAACAGCCTTCTGGTCTGCAGTGTGAGAGCATAACCAGCAAGTCAGGAAAGGTGATCCTTCCTCTCTACTCAGAATATTTGTTCCATTTTAATGTGAGAGACAGAGCTTAAAATCATATGCCAGTTATGACTGACACTGAAAGCCAAGCGTGGTTTCTTGGAAGTGTTTGGCTCCTTCACTGGATCTGTGCCTAAATTGAAGTATTTTTATGGAACATCCTTCTTAGAAAAACATTGTTAATGGAAAATTCTCTGTTTAAAAAATTGTAATCATTGCTGTTTTAGACTTTTGGACTTTCCTCCATGGGTTCTGAAAAGTGACTTTCAGGCTTTTGTGTGCAAGCTTGTGGCTGAACATGTAGTGTTTGCAAAGGAATACAGGAAAAGCAAGGTAATAGAAAAAGTTGTGCCTCATCTAACTATATAAAATTTATGGAAGGTTCCCCACTTCTAAGGGGGCACAAAAACTGAAAATGGCATTATTCCACTCAACTTTATGAGTATCTCATATGATGAAACACAACTGCCTGTTCTGTGAAAGGCAGAGGGAGTTTAGAGAAGGTTGTGGAAGGGAATTTGCAGCGATCACCCACTGTCACCAGGAGGGTTATCTCAGAGCGCATGTTACCCACCACTGGCTGCACTACGTGATTTGGTCATTTAGGTTACAAAATTCTTGGGAACAAACACAAATAATGGTGTTTTTTCTGAAAAAGATGCACTGAGGTGTTCTTAATTGTTCTTATTTATGTAGTATCAGCTTAGTAGCTACTGTACTAGCAGAGTAAATAAACCCTAAGTAACAGGAATATTGAAATTAACAGTAATGAATTTGGCATTAAAGAGAAAGTCAACATGTTATCTTTCTAAACAGTAGATAATAAGTTCCTATAAATTATTTCTGTGAGGTTTTCATAAGTGTAATATACTGTAAATGAAAGCTCTCAGCAGAAATAAGGAAGACAACTAACTAGCATTGACTTGAAATAAGGCCTGTGCAACCCTATTCAGTCTTGCACAAGAGGAGAAAACATACATATTTTTTAATTGTTGCTTAATATTTATTCAACAGAGATACCCAGGGTAGAAAACGAGATTAGGAGGTGCAGCCTTCCCATTTTGACTGATAAATGTTGTGTCATTTGAAAGCTACGATGAGAAATTCATTTTACCCTTGCAGTGAATTGCTGGTGGCCGTACATAGTAAAATTAGAAGTGTTACTTATTTGTATTAACAAGTTAGAGGCAAAAAGCTTATGTACATGTCATCCATCCAGTTCATACATTTCTTAGTTTCCCCAAAAGAACAAAACTCATATATATGGTACAGAAAATAAAAATAATATATTTAAACTTCTATTTTTACATTATTGTAAAGACATTATCAAAAGTTTTACTGAAATCCAAAATGATTATATCTACTGACTTTGCTTGATCAGCTAGGTGGGTTACCTTGTCATAGAAATAATTCAGGTTGGACAAGCAGGAATTTCCTCCCATGAAGCCATGCTGGCTGTGACTTGGATGGGGACAATAAAGTAGGCTTCACTACTTTTCTCCTGCATCTCAACAATTACACAACAGTTACTGTAATTTGATCAAAATCAATAAAAATATTGTAATAGTTTTACTGAAAAATATTTTCCTTCCCATCTTTCATATATGAGTATATTTTAGGTTTGTCTTCCAAAAATTCAAGAAATTTTCCTGATAGGGATAATTTCTCATTTTAAGAAAAAAAAAGAGTTCTAGAACACTTTAAATAAAGCTCTACTATTATTGCAACACAACAATTTACTTTTAGGTTAATGTCTAAACTAAGTGATTTGAAGAGCCTCCCACATTCTTTCTTCCATGCTGGAAGGGTCATTGTTATAATGGAAACAGATCTTGCATGCTTGTCATAAGAAAATAAAACGGTAACTCATATTTAGAGATGTTCTGATAATTTGGCAACATGATAATGATTTCCATTAAGAGACTGTATGTTTCTAATAGAACATGAGTGAACTCTGTTACCTTGATAGTGTTCTGAGCTCTGGTAAACAAAGCTATGGAAAAATCCATTTTCATTTGGGGTAAAAAAATTATTATTGCCAGAACAATCCTCAAAAATTCACTTACAATATTCTCATGAGAGAAATAGAGTCATTGTTGAACATCTGCTTTAGTGTTTTAGCAGTTATGCTCAAGACTAGCTTTGGTAATAAGGAAAATAATTTCTCTTCTAAATGAAGGGAAAAGCTACTTGATAGAATAAGCAAATAGCATTCTTATCTTGAGCAAAATCAGCATGCTATCTGGAAGAAATCCTCAGTAAGACTACAGAATGCTATTTTCAGTGGTTTCCTCTTTTATATCTTGTCCTTTACAAATTGAGTTATTCTAACACATAGGAGATTGAGGTGGAAAAGTCCTCTTAGATAATTGACACCATCATAGTGCAAGATACAGGCTTGACAGGAAATATATGAAGTATTACTATTACTGAATGTAATTGAGTCAAGTGGGCAAGAAGTACTTCAAACAGGATTTCCTAATAGAGGAGAAAATTGTTGTAAAAAATAATGTCCAATGATGACTTCACGTCTTTTGGTGGCAGAAGCTAAATTTTAAGAATTTGGTGAGTGACATGGAGTGCTTGGTTCTGCATAGGTTTTGATCTATGCTGTACTTGAGTTGTTACATCAGACATATTTTGAGGTGGATGTTGTATTTGATTAATTGCCCACTGCTTAACATCAATGCTTAGCATTTATTGTACTACTTAACCATGGAAATAATATAATTATATGTTTCAGTAATTCCTGTGAGAGGACTTACTCTCCATAATTTTAGGTAATAAATAAAAATACTTTTAATAAATGTATTATTTAAATACATTTTAATTAATTTACATATTAAATTATTAATTATTATTACATATTTACAATTAAAATGCATTTAAATATATTTAAAAGTATAAAATACTTTTAAAAGATGTAATAAAAATTTAAGGATTTTCCCACTATATAGAAAATAATATAAAATACAATTACATGTCAATAATCATCAAGGTGTAAGGTTTTTATACATTCAATACGTAGTATTTATTTTTTGTGTAGTAAAGAGCCATTCAGATGAAAAGATCATTGCCCAGTGGTAATGTTGCAAGATTTTAATTCTAAATTCCTACTCCAAACTTTTCAGAAAGGAGTTCAGAAGTTGATTGATGCCATAATTATCATTACTCCTCCTGTCGTTTGCAATATCTTGTGAGCAAATAATCTGAAGTGTGCTGTAGGCTCATCACTGCTAGGAGAATAAAAAGAAAAAAATAAGAGAAGGATTAGGACCACTTCTCCCAGATATAAATACACTCCTCCATTAAGTTTTGCATTTAATTTTTTTTATGTGATTTGGAATGACACAGGGAATAAAAACATATTTGGGAAATATAAAGGAAAGGCACAAGCAAACGACTAAATGGATTGCAGACAGGAGAGTTATGTCAAATCCACACATATGTTTTGGCCTTCTATTCATCAGAATGAGAAGTTCAGGTTTAGTCTGGATAAACCTAATCCTGCCTTTGATGTGCTTGTGCTGCAGTGTTTAGAGATATTAGCTAAGCTAACAGACAAAGGGAGTATGTAGGTCAATCTTGTACTTAAAACTCAAAAAAATTAAGAGTGACCTTTTTGTTCAGAAGAAAACATGGCATAATATCAGTAGTAGCTAATAGTAGATTATTAGGAGTAGCTAATAATCAGTCGTAGCTAATAAACTCCTTGTTTGCATGTTGCAAACAAGGAGTAAGAGAGTAATTTCAACTTTATTGCAAAAGCCATGAACATTTCAATGCAGTTCCTTTACACAAGTCTTTGTTTTTTTTTTCTCCGTTATTGCAGCATCTTAAACACGAATCTGTTGCCTGTAGGATACATTACAGAATCACAAAAATAAACAGTTGCATGCAGAACATAATTCTCATGTGTGTATATGTAATAAAAATCCACATGCAATTGGCAGACAGAATGAAGCTCTTTGGCATGTGTTTAATGGCAAGATACCGTTATTTGTGGCAGAAGAAGTGAAAAATATATCTATTTCTCTTTTGGGGCTGAGCTGTTTCCTCAAACATATTGAACTGCCCACAGCTTAGGAGGGTTTGTTGGAGCTTTTATACATTTAATTTTTGGGGGGTTACTTGTATATAGAAAAGTTGTTTTCATCTGAAATAAAATATTTGTTATTTAACCATACTCTCCATTTTTTTCTAAGGTGCTTTCATAATTTTCTTAATGACTTGTAGAGGAAATGACTAGGCAAGCTTATATTAAGACATCTTTGTTGTATTCATTTAATTACAAAATGTTCATGGTACGGATTTTAGGTTAGAAAGTGCTGAATTCGAATTTTATTTTACCTCATGCTAAATTCTAAAGCCAGCATTCTTTCTTGAGCACATAGCACTTTTACAGCACCAAGATTCTGAATTTCAGAGGCTGCTGTTCACCCATTTTGATGACAACATATGGTATCATAAACTATAATACAGTAGTTTATTGTTTTCATATTTGTCTTCAGGCACAACCAATCCATTGCTGAGTGTACAAAATCTAGTCCCTTTTGATGTTCAATAAAAAACACTGCCACAGATCATTTAATTTGTCTGACTTTATATAAAAGTTGATCCTAATCAAGGGATGTAGGAAAAAGACCGTGAGGAGACTCTTCACTCTGCCTCTGGCAATTGAAATGTTCAGGGCTTATATTTGAATATGTCATGAAATCGCATTTTTACAGTCTTTTGTAACTGTATTGTGTGGTCCTCACAAGAACTTGTTAAAAGTGATATTCATATAAGGTATAAATATTTTTTCACAGAGTAGAAAATATCCTCTTGGATAATAGTACAGTTATAAATTTCTTTAAAATTATGAAATTGTAATTAATTGTTATTAGATACTTTGTCAGAATTTTTCTTTAGGAGATCAGTTACTAACTAAACTCTTCTACTGCTGTGTTTAGTTCCTGATGCTACTTCATTGTAGACAACTTAATTGTATATACTTGATGAATTTTGCCTAACTATTTATGACTGACACAAACAGATGCTAGTAAGCATTTGTTCTGTTGTAGACTTTGTGCCTGAAAATCTGCCTTTGAAATATATGTATACATACATGTACATGTGACCAAATTTACATGTATAAATATAAATATAGATATACTGAATTTAAGAAATGAAGGAATTTATAAATTTGGAACAATACTACTGTAACTCTTTAAGCTCTTATGTATTTACCAGTTGCATTTTTTTATTTCATGGTCACACATAGCTTTTTAAATAATGTAAGTTATCATAGGATATCTTGATAACATGTCTTGATAAACATCATAAGATGTGTAAGATTTTGCTTTCAGGTATTTATTACTTAATTCTTTTTTCCTGTAGTCCTTTTTTAAATAATGGTTATTTTCTCTTAATTTCTTGTTATTCAGCCTATATTTTCTTTTGTTCGGCTACAGATTGGTAAAGTCTTTGTTCTTCCTATTCCTTAAGCTGAGGCATGACTGATAGAATAAGAACTGTGAGGGAAGAAAGGAGCTCTGTGCCATGTAAGGCAGAATAGCAGTTCCTTAGGGGTTTGCACAGCCTGAGCTGTTCCTGTGCCCCTGACAGGTCCCATTATGCCAGACTTCCAACTCAGCTCTGCCCTGGCCCTTGCTCTGCCATGCTTAGCTCTAAACTGCTCTTCAGGACACCCTCTAAAATGCATCAGATTTTTTTGAAGACTTGTTTCTCCAAGGGACTGATCTTGTAAATATTTCAGTTAATGCTTCAGAGTTTTTTTGAATTTAAACTGCTTCCATAAGAACATGATCATCTGGGAAGGCAGGAACGGATAGAATCTCTCTTTCCTGAACAGCCCTATGTCAAGTGGCACAGAGTTATGAAGATAAGACTGCAAAGGCATTGATGGAAAGGTTTTTTCTGTATTTTGGATTCCAACACAGGGCTATGAAAACAGGATCTCTCAGTGATCACTCTGGGGACATTTGAGAGGACAGAAAGCATTAGCAAAATCTCTGTCTTACATACCAAGATATATAACTGGGACCACAAAAACCACTTCTTGTTAAGAAGTCATATAATATATATTCTTTACAAAAATAGTAAAAACTGACAGACAATATTTAAAAAGAATGAAGACTTTTAGGGCAGTTTTGAGCTTGGTTGGGGTGTATATGGGAGAAATACTTAAATCTGTAAGGAGTAAGGGTGAGCAAATTAATTTGTCACAGAATCAAGCAAAGTCATGAAGAATTATTGCAATAAATGAAAAACAATCACAAGAACCTCCATTGGTTGGCTCTTTATTGCTGTTTATTACACATTCACTACTGTAGAAAAGCAAGAGATCTCTGTGTATACACTGTGTTAGCTTTTGGTCAGAAGCATGAGACTGTCTGTGCTTGGTATCTACACACTGGAGAAGAATAAATATTACTTAAAAATGTGCCCAAGGTGAAGAAGGACATTTTCCCAAGGAAAATAGGTATTGTGGAGATGTAAATTAGGCTTTTCCTAGGGCTGTGTCACAGTTAAGTTAAATATATATTTACCTTATTTATCATATGGGACGAATGAGCAGAGCAACAATAGAGCTTTGCTGAGCCGCTTAGTCCTATTGCTCTGCACAGCTCCCCTAACACCATCGTTAAATTGTAGCTACATCCTGAATTTTTTTAAAGCGTAGAGAACACATTGTTTAAGATACTTTTGCAATTGCTAACTACTGAAAATACTTTCAGAATTTTAAAACATCAGTGATCTGAGACCACCAGAACTTGACCATATTCTCAGTGTTTATAGTGACAGCAATGAAATGTTCCTTTTTTTTTAAACAAAATGGCTTTTTGACCCAATAACTATTTTCATAATTAAAAAACCAAAACAGAAAAAACAAACAAACAAATCCAGAACCCAAAAAACAGTCTTTGAGGAAAATGTCTGCTGAAAGCAAACAAAACAAAATTTCATAATGTCAACATCTTTGATATTTACACTGGATGAAAATCATTCTCTGAATACCATTTCCAGTTATCTCACTGGAAAATAATTGCATCTATTGATTGTCAGCTAAGGAAAAACTAATGAATCTATCCTGAAATCAGTCATCCTACTCTAAAATACATTTGTATTAACATTACAAGAGGGATAAATCTAACACACATTAATAATAAAAAGGAAATCACAGAATACACTAAGGAAACTACTCAGAAAACTTTCTGTTCTCGCTCTACTCTCCCACATCTTCTAAATTCCTTGTTGGGTGCCAGTAGCTGCTTTCCTTAGTGGCTTTGGCCAGCCAAAACACAGCTCCAATCATCTCTTCCCACAGAAGAAAAATCATGGGTTTTGATCTGATGTAAAGGGAAGAAGAACAAAAACCCCCAAAAATCCAAGCACACCAAAATCCAGGGAGAAAAGAATCTGTAAGAGTAAAAAAAGAAAATTAACTTGTGTTAACCTTAAGGGTTGGTTGATCCAGACCTTAATAAAGGCAAAAATTCAGGTCAGGCTGTGTTGATGTTAAACAAATTTATTCCAGAAGAATACATAAAGAAAAGTACTCCAATAATGCAATGACAAATTTGGAAGAAACTTTATGTCAGACTATGAAAAATTACCTGAAATTCTTATATTAAGGATTTAATGTTCTCTCTTTTGTCTGTCTGTGTTATCAACAAAGAATGTACACACCAATGTAATGCTCTGTTTTCCTCTGTTCTAGAGAATATATTTGATGAGTAAGGATCAAATATATCATCACTTCTTTTCAGGATGACCCTTGCTTACTTCTTTGTCTAAACAAGTTTCTTGCTCAGCGACCCTCAGAAGGCAAGGAAAAAAAGGGGAAAAAAAAAATCTTTGCTCCTCTTTAATGTCCTTTTTTCAGCAGCTCAGTTACTGAGTAATTTCCACTTACTGTTTCACTTAATGATTTCCTGAGTTCAAGGCCATTTCCCCCGGGGTTGGTAAAGGCTTTCTCCCTCCAGCAGTACTATCAGCGCTTAGCCTAGAAATGGCAGACATTGCAATTTCACCTATTCAGAAGTTAATTCAATGCCTAATTATTTAAAATTATATATAAAACAGGTCTCTTATCCCAGTAAGTCATGTCATACCCACAGTGTGCAAGTCCAACCGTGCACATAAGAAGACAGGGTATATTTTATCTTTGTCTTCACTAAAAAACCTAGCTTTTAAAGAATCACAGTGAAATAATGCTTTATGTGGTGAGTTACCAGAGTAGGACATGGCTTATACACAACATCATGCCAGGTCCTCACACTTAGCTCTCATCAGCTTTAGACTCCCCACTAATCTGTGCCAAACGAGTGTAAAATGCACTCCAGGTAAATGTTAATCAACTAGCCACTGTAAGAGGTATGCTAGATAACTTCTTGCTGTCATATTTAAACAGGAGAAAGTTATCATGTGCATATAGGCCACAAATATTGGAGTGTGTTTAGAGATATCTACACTTGAGGAGTTTCCTTCCCAGTTCCTTGTCTGCATGTGATGGTTTCCTTTAAAAGGGAAATAGTTACAATTTCAAAGGGAAGAGTTCCCTTTAGAAGAGAAATAGTTTCAGCAGTCTAAGCCAATGTTTTCTGACATAATGTATGAGTTACCTGCAAGAAATGAGATTTGCTACTGGGCTTAATACAGCTATTAAAACAAAGTCATTTAATTTCTTGGTGAAACTTAATACTAATATTGATTTCAAATGACAGACGTCTCCAGCTAACTGTTTGGTTTTTTTTTTAACTTGCTTTACATTTCAGTACTTCTGGCACTTTTGGCAATTCCAAAGAGCTGAAGATTATAGGGCATGTCAAATTGCCTGACAATTTTTGAAGCCCTTTTCTCGTATTTACGTTTACAAGTGATTTAAATTGTAAAGCATTTAGTTGAAAACGGAAGAAATCTATTTTACAGTAAAATTATGATGAGTGAAAAACACAACTACTTAGTGTCTGCCTACATTTGTATTCTCCTGAAATTACATATGCATATTTGGAAAAAGTGTGAAAAAATACTTACTAAGCAAAACATTGAAACATGCATTAATATCCAAGATTTGGCAGATAATATCCTTCATAGTTGTGTGGACAGAAACTTAATATTGAGTCAACTGGTGACTGCAACCCAGCAACCAGAAGCTTCCTCAATATGGGAAGAACATCACTGTGAAACAAACTCTTTGTTTTAATGCTCTTGGAGCAGTTTTTGTGTTGTTACAATGGAAAGTTGTCATGGTTTTATCACCAGTTCAGTGAATGCCTTTGCAAAGTGGCCATATAAAAGGTTTAAATGTACAGCATTTTTTCAATTTTACACTTAATTTTTTTTTCCCATAAAATGGAATGCCCTGGCAAACTGAACCTCTTATGAAACACACAGGAAATTAATATTCACAGTTAAATCTCTATGATGAGTCTTTTCATCTTAAGGTAATGTCTCCTTGAAAGGAGATAACCTCAGACATACCTTTTTCCACTCAGCAAACAAAGACCAGAACTGCAGCAAATATTATCAACTCAATCTAGTGTACAGTATAGACTTAGCTGCTGCAATCTTACCAAATTTTTTCCATCCCTGCCCTATTGGCATCACCACATCACTTTGTATTATTTCTAGCTGTGTCATGTTTAAAGTGGGTTCTACAATATATGGACCACAAATTTGTCTATTTCTTTTTATTTGATGTGCAATGTATGTAATATATTTGCCATCATTGAGCAAATAGTAATATTTACTGTAAGCATTTTTTCTGCATTAAAACATATTTTTTAAAAACCTAGAAACAAGTACAGGAAAGGAAAACACTGACTGCTTTCTTAGCTAGATCAGCAGGAATTCTCCAAATCTTCTGCACATATTTTGTTCTAGTTCCTTTGCTAAAACAGCAGTCTCATCCTCATTTTCTTGGCTGGCCCTTTGTTCTTGGGAATATTTGAGGGTCATTTTTTGGACTACAATTAAGCTGGCTTTGAACCTTGGGGGGTGGGCGGGAACTTGCCATTTTGTTTAGGATTTATTTATTTACTAGCAGTTAATAGTATTATTTTGTGTTTCACCTTGCACTCATTTCTCAGTAGTTCCCTTGCTATTGTCTCCCATTAGAGACAGGACAGGACAGAATCTGTTTAAAATAAGTCTTAGCTGACAAGACTTCCAGAGAGGGTCATGAGGTGAACAGCAATGACAGTGGAAAATCAAAGGTGAAGAGCATTCTTATTACAAATATTGATGTGTGTGTGTATGCATTCACATATTTTGCAGTTGCAGGACTGTGTTCTTGTTGGGATGATGGAATTATAGGGAGTTGGCTCCTGTGACTGGAATGTTGAAAAGGAGTGATACCACCTCTTTCAGACGGACAGGAAAGTGTGATGATGAGGCAGAACTCCTTCTATGTAACGCAGCAACTTAAGGTCTTGGAAATCTGCCTAGGGGTGGATGAGAAGCCAATGGAGATTTTATGGGTTAGGATTAGGCAAAGGGAACATTATAATGGGTGTCTACAATAGGCTGCCTGACCACGAAGAACAAGTAAGTCAGATTCTCTACAGACCTCAAGTTTGAAGGTCCTGGTCTTCATGGGTCTCTTCAACCACCTTGATATATGTTGGAGGCACAGAACCTCAGAACATAAGAAAAATCCAGGAATTTCCTGGAGTGCATTCATGATAACTTCCCCTGCCAAGTGATAGAGAAGCCAGCAAGGACAGAGGCTGCGCTGGACCACAAATTCACCCACAAGGAGTACGTAAAAAACCAGAGGCAGGAGAATGTAAAAACCAGAGACAGGAGTATGTGAAAACCAGAGGCAGGAGTATGTAAAAAGCTTTTCTGCAGTGACCTGTGCTGAGTGAAGGAGGAGGTCCAGAATCTGGGGGCAGCGAGAAGGGTGATAAACAAGGTCACAAACTTGGACCTCAGGAAACAAATTTTGACATCTTTAAAGATGCTTGGAGAAATCCTTTTGATATGTCCCTAGAGGGAAAGAAGGCCCAGAAAAGTTGGTTAGTATTTGAGGATCATCTTCTCCAAGTTCAAGTGCAGTTCATTCCAATGAGCAGGAAGTAAAGTAAAAACAACAGGAGGCTGCAGGGATGGAAAATGAGTTTCTACCCAAGCTCAGTGTCCAGATATCTAAGAATGACATTAAACAAGCTAAAACCCAAATGGAATTAAATCTTTCAAAAAAATCCCAATAAAAGAAAACCTTCTAAAAGTACACAGATGATAAAAAGAAGACCACGGAAAATGTGGGCCCATTGCGCAATGAGATGGGGGACTTGGTTACACGAGACAGAAAATTCTGGCATACTTAATGCCTTCTTTGCCTCATCTTCACTAGCAATCCCAGCCTCCAGGAATCCTGAGTCCCAGAGACCAGGAGAAAAGGCTGGAGGAAAGAAGAAGTGCTCGATGGAAGAGGATTGGGTCAAGGAATACTTAAACAAAGTCCATTTACGTAAGCCCAAGGACCCTGATGGGATGCAACCACAGGTGCCATTGAAAGATCATTTCATAATCCCTGATTCTTTGTGGTGAATCCTACATTCAGGAAGGGCAAAGGAAGGTGACCCAATGAACTAAATGAAAGTCCTCCTCACCTCCACCTTGGAAAGGTAAGAAAACATCTGATCCTGGAAACCATTTCCAGACACCTGAAAGACAGGGAAATCATCAGTAGTCAGCTTGTTTTCAGCAAAGAGGTGTCACACTTGACCAACTAAACTGCTGCGATTAAACTAGTGGTGTACCCCAAGGGACAGTCCTAGATCTAGTCCTTTGCTGGAAAAAGTGTTGAATGAGACAGATGTAAATTTAGGATTGCCAAACTGGAAGAACTGTGGTGCCTCTAAGCTAGTCATACATGAATTTAAGATATCAAGAAAATACTGGTAAGAAACAGGACAGTTTTTTAATTGTTGTTAACACAAACAAAAATTCATTTTTGAAAATGAATTTCAAAATTTTTTTGAATTTTCTCTGAAATTCATAAGAATACAGTGACTGTTATTGTATTAACTACATCAGCTTGATGAATCCTTTACATTTATTTAAGCTAATGATTGATAGAATCCTTACCTGTCTAATTTACCTGTAGAACTATCACTGTTTACAAGCCTTATCAGGAAAAATGTGTTGAAGGATGATACAGTCCAAATGTGTGATGAACAGATGTTGTCCATCATGAAACAAAGCCAGCCAGAAAGTTAACTCAGAATAAAATTGCTGAATGCAGACCTAAAGATAATAATAACTACCCATTTTGGCCAGTGGCTTGCATGCCTGCAGCTTTGGTTTACACTGCAGGTCATAACAATGCTGGTGATTATTTATTTGGCTGGTTTTGACAGCTGAAGAAGAAGTTTTGCTGAGGAAGAGAGAGAGAGAGAAACAGGCCCAATATAAAAAAAGTGCATGACAGTAAGGTTTGTAAAGAAGTTACAAAATACCAGAGCTGGGGCTAACACAAAGACTTTGATGGGAAAAAAAACAAATTAGAGGAAAATTTTGCTAACTAACTCATGGAAGCTTAAAGCTAAAGTCTGAGTAAAAACATTTTTTGGTTTTCCATTTGTTCAACTTGTATTTGAGTTATATATTGGGAAGAAATTCTTTATTGTGAGGGTGGTGAGGCACTGCAATAAGTTGTCCAGAGATGCTATGGATGCCTCAACCCTGGAAGTGCTCACGGACAGATTGGATGAAGCTCTGAGCAGTCTATTGCAGTGGGAGGTGTCTCTGCCCATGGCAGAGCAGGTTGGGATTAGATGATCCTTAAGGTCTATTACAACCCCTTAACATTCTATGATCCTATGATAAGCAAAACTTTGCCTTGCAATGAAAATTGCGAGTTGAATATTGACAGCCTGTGAGGCAGCCATAATTTGATTTGTCTTTGTATTTCCTGCATAAATTTTTGTGCCTTACTGTCAAATCTTAGTGCAGGAATGTTGAATGATGAAGAGATGTTTACCTCTAAAACAAGTTAAAACCTTCTCTTATATCCAAGGCAGGATTTATACAGTCTTGCACTTGACATTCATTAATTGTGTATACTATTTTGCAAATGCAAAGAACTATGTGTCAATTCATTGATGGTGACTGCACCACAAGAACTTCAAATAAGTGTTAGTTTAAAACATCGACCTGACTAAAAATTTTGTATAAGTAATTTAGTTCTTTTTCCAAAATTTAATATACTTTTGAAGAGGCAGAGAAAATGCACCTTACAACTTGCTTTATGTGCTTATTTGCATGTAGAAATATTACCCTGTTTGCCAATACAGATGTTGTTTATAAAAAATAGTGCCAAAACTACTGCAGTTCCCATAGGGTTATTTTCTGTTCATAAAATTCTTACATTGCTCAGGTTACTACGACATGTTGGTATCCTTGAATTAAGCTAAATAGTGTATTTATTTCTATGTGTAGTTACAACTAAATATTTGCTCATACTACAGAAGACAGGATTGGAGAAATGTGTTTCACCTAGAAACTGTCTGGCAATGCTGATGTCCTGTTTCCATAATTTGGGTTAGGCTGCTGAGAAAGATCTGTTTGACTATGGCATGTACTTCCCTTAATTGGGTGTAATTATGTCATTCCTAAGCTATGGAGGCACTAGATGACTCTTTTTCTACTCTAATCATGTGTTAATTTACTAGAAATTATAAGATATTGCCTACAGCAAAGCATTGGCTTTTGTCCTGCAAGTGTCATTTTGAGATGCAATATGCAGCTCAGTCCATCTTTTTACTCTTTGGCTCTAACTAAGCCAAATAAGCTGGCAGCTTGACTTCATTGGCCACCAGTGTTTTAATGTGCATAGGTGCTGAGAAGAATCTCTCTGTATTTCACTTCAGTACAGATACAACCTTTTTTGTTTGTTTGTTTTGTTTGTTTGTTTTTGTTTTTTTTTTGTTGGGGTTTTTTTGTTTGTTTTGTTTACAGGGGGAAGTTACTAACCAGCTAGCTTCTGTAGTATTTAGTTTCATTCCACCAGAAGAAGATTTAGAGAGGCAGTTTTTTAAAGAATTATGTTATACATCTCATACGCTTATTTATGGAGGCTGATTTCAAAATTTGTGTCAACTACTGGAAGACTGGAAGATCCCATGGTGTATAGCTTCCTCAACACCTATAAAAAAGAGCTTATAATATGAATTTAAATAGCAATACAGTTCTATAGAAATTCCAACATATTTGCTAAATAGCAATATTCAGGATTGTTCAGTTTTTAGCAAATCATTTTTCCAACAGCTGGAAATACTTTCTAGCATATGGTGTATTTATGTGTATTGAGTTGCCTGGTGTGCAAAGCTGAATTCCTCTAAAACCTTTAGAATTAAATGATAAGGTGCAAAATAAGAGACTGCTCTAAAATTTTAACCTACAGTCAGCTGAGGATTATACTGTAACAAAAAAGGAAGTTGTGAATCTTTTTTCATGGTATTTGCAAATTTCCATGTCACTGGGGTTTTTTCCTGAAAAAATGGGAAGTGCTGAGTGGTTCTTTCCTTGTAGCTGAGAGTGTCACTTGTGATTACATTCTGTTCTGTTGTGCTGCATTCCCAAACAGTCAGTCCTCAGTGACGATGGGTTGCATAGCTTTATTGATAATGAGATATGGCTGTCAGTTACAATTCACAGTCCCTAGATAATGTCTGAAGAGAGGACATTGGGTTTTCAGGTTTTGGGAAGAGAAATCCAGAGGATTTCCTCTTTTTTTTTCCCCCCAGACAACACATTACCAATGCTCTACTTCTCTGCATTGCCTATTCATTGCACATCTGTTGTGTTCTGTCCAGGTAGTCAAGGAACAGATTTACCAGGCTTGCTGGTCTTTTAACCCCATGAATAAACTTCATTATTTCACTTGCAGCGGGGAGAATTGTGTTCATTGTGTGCCATTAACAGAGACTCCAGGGAGATCAGTTTGACATTAGAACACATCAGTCAGAACACTTGTTTTCTGAGCAGTATTAAATGCATCTGGCTAGCAAATACAAGTTTTTGCACATGTCTGGCTGTTTTTCACTTAGCCATAGAGGACCAGTGGTGTCAGTGAATGGTTCTTTGCTTTACGTTTGAAGAATCCTTTCAGGAAGTACCTTACAACATGAGATGTCAGCCTATTTTCTGCAGTGCTCAGTCACAGCTCTCTTACCTTCCCCAGAGATATTGAGCAGAGTTTAATAGTGACAGGGATCACAAGCACAAGTTCTCTTAGCATTTTTCTTTTCCTTTCCAGGACTCAAGCCTGCCAAAAGCATATTGTGTCTGCTTCATTAACTGATATACATGCTGAAAAGTTAAGAAGATGAGACACATCCTTACTGGAAGGTACAACCAAGTACAAGGGTTTAAGTTGTCTTGTCAACCCCAGTGACCCCTTTGCTGCTTTTCCACTGATGTTTCTCCTGTGGTCTCAAAGTGATTCCATGATATGTCCAAGAGAAAACCTTTTCCACAGCATTTCATGAGAAACATGATCTTAAAATACCATCAAAGATATTATTAATCTAGAATATTAATTTAATGAATTCTTCAAAAAGAAATTTGGCTATGATTATAATGAAAACTGTGGTAAAAGGCAGTAATTATTGTGTTAATACTGGACAGTAAAGAAGGGAGTCAAGATTTTCAGGGGCTTTTCAGAACACTGACATAGCCAGATAAGAAATTTAGCAAGTCATTTTTCTACTTTTCCTTCAGTCAAAGGTGGAAAACTAATACTGCAATAGATCCACACACAATCACTTTAAGTGGGAATCTTCCTGTATTTCAGGGCAACATCCCACCCTTTATGTTTTAGTCCTGTTTTATAGTTAGAAATTTATTCGAGTGAGGCTTCTCTGTTTAGAAGGTGCTTCACCAGGGCAGGTAGAGAGGTGGTCCAGAAGCAGGCAAGCATGTATTTTTTTTATCCATTTGGGTAAAATTGCTTGAAATTTATAATTTCTAATCCAAGTGATGTGAAGTAGAAAAACATTTCTGTAGCAAGGCACGGAAGTGCGTGTTCAAGGAAGGTTTGTTGTTCTCCTCACTCACTGTTCTTCATAAAATTTCTTTTTATGTTTTGAATTTTTATTTCTTCTTTAATCGTCTCAATGCAGAAATTTTGTCTTTTTGTTTCAACTAAAGTTGTCACACTTTACTATAACAACAAAAACAATTGTTGTAAAAATGGTGCAGTTATATTTACCTGTACTCTGTTGTTGTATGTCTTTGGTTTATATTTCTGCTAACCTACAGTAATGATTTGCTTCTGCCTACAAGTGTAGTCTATAAATTAATTACCAAACTTTCATTATCAGGCTTAAATATCAAAGCCAAGACAAAATATCCAATATCTGAAACTGATAAGAGTTTCAAAATGCACCAGGCCTTCTGGAGTGGCAGGTATTGTGACCAAGATTACTATGACACCATGCTGGGTTGTAGACACCTTTGCAAAGAAACTGTTGGTGTTACTCCTGTTTCGGAATGAGCTCTTGCCTTTTCAAACTTTTAAGCAATCCTGGTTTAATCAAACTTTATGTTCACATCAAGCAGTTTTGGAATAGGGATTTCAGAGTTTATAAAGTCAGCAGAAGACAGGAAGGAAGCTGAAAATAAGGAAAGAATTCCTGTGTACCATTTCAGTTTTCTTTGCGCTTCACAAGCACGCTAGATGCTACAAGTCAGCAAAACTAAACAAGTAGTGCATAGCATTTTTTTTGGACAAATCTTTGGGTGATTTGGCTTTTAAAAGAATCACATAAGGCTGCCCTTCCATTGTTAGACTTGAAATACAAGTATTATGTCTGAAATAACATGGAGACAAATCTGTTTTCACTTCCTGAGGAAGGTTTTGCAACCTTTACCGCTATGTCTGTTGCCCATACTCCAGATAGAGGTTAAAACTAATTCAGTCAGCACAGCCTTCATTGAAAAATGTGCTCCAAATTAGAAGAGTTTTAACCCCACACAGAGCCATAATTGTGTATACCTATAAATCTTTACATATATATAATGTGAACAGATTTAGCAATACATATTGTCTGTAACACAGATGACAGTTTTTACAAGTATTTATAATGTAGATTTCATAATCATACTTGTGAAATACTCTTGGTCTTGAAATATTTTTCTGTATATAAATCATCGGTGATAATACTCTACACAACAGCCACAGTTATTTTCATATTTTATATTTTATTGTGCTATAAAGGTTTTATTTCCACAGACACTGCAATGATATTTATTTTAGGGTTTTTTTATTATTATTTATTTTAGAGTTATTAGATTTTTGTCTGATCACAGGAGCTGCAACTTTACTAACCCACCTCCTGGAAGAAAAATATCTGTCATATAGTTAGAGTTTGTTTGATGTCCTTCTGCTTTTGTGTGATATGAAAGATAAGTGAAGATTTTAGTAGAAACTAAGAATCTGTTGAATGCAGAAACTCCTTTAACTCCATTTGTGTTTATTCAATAACTGTGGCAGATGACTAATGAAACTTACATCTTTTAATTCCTTTAAGAAACATTATTCTTATAAAAAGATATGTTCCATGAATGATTTGCAAAACAAAAGGAGTTTTAAAATGTAGGAAATGATAGATGAATGCAAGAAAAGAGCTTAAATATAGAAAATTCCATTTTCTTTACAGTAGGAAAAATGTGTATTGAATTTTTTTTCTTGCAATGGTATCAGGAAGGTTTGATCACTGTTTGGTAATATGAAAGAAATATAAAGATCCTCATAATCATGTTACTTTCCCTTTAATTTTAATGCAGCTATTTTTTCAAGGTACATTTCAACAGTCATACATTCTTATATCTATTTACTGTCATGATTTTTCCTTCTTTGCATTATCTATGTGGAGTTAATGGTTTCAAAAACTGTCAGCTACAGTTTCATCACAGTATATTGTTTTATACCTGTATGATATGCCAGGCCTTTTATTACTTTGTTTTGTGATGTGTAAATGGATGAGAAATATTATGAATATTATATAACTTGGTAGGCGGAAATAGGCTTGCTTTTGATCTCAACACATAGAGGCCATTTATAAAATTCTTTATTAATATTACTGGAAAAGCTAAATCAACATATCATGTATATATATGTGATATATATATATAATAATATATTTATGATATATATGATATATATATTTAAATCATATATAGATAGATAAATAGATATGAGATATATATATATATATATATAAATAAATAAACCAACCTTGTTTGTATTACAATTGTCAGAGTCCCCCTAAAACGAACTGACAAGCAGCCTGCACAGCTTCACCTCCTATTGACCTCTAGCCGGACAGGAAGAAAACTTTTTTCCCAGGTTGAAATACTTACAAAAAATAAGACAATTAATATTGTACGCTGTGACAAGAACCTGCACTATTTTCTTTTAGATGACCAGCTGGAAACGTTATGCTCCTTTAGTTCATGCAGTTAGGATTTGAAGCAGAATGTACTGATCCTAGATAAGAACATCCTAAGTTTTTCTTTTATGAATTAACTATATATTATAAATGGTTTTCTAGGCAAGAAACATTGATTAGAAAATTAAAACTATGGAGATTTGCTCGTATTTCTATTCTTGTGTTCAATAATATGTTTTACTGCAAAATTTCCTTTACTGAAGCACTTCATTAGGGAGATGAGAAAAGTCTTTATTTAGATGATATCTGATTGGTTAAGGAACATGGGGTTTTTTCCTATTGGCAGCTCGTGTCTTGGATAGGTGCACTGTGCCCTGGGTTAAAAACTGGCTGGATGTCTCAGCCCAGAGAGTGGAGGTGAATGGAGTCACATCCAGCTGCAGGCTGGTCAGCAGTGGTGCTCCCCATGGCTAAGTGTTGGGGCCAGGCCTGTTCAATATCTTTATCAGTGACCTGGATGAGGGGTTCCAGTGTCCCCTGAGTAAGTTTGCAGATGACACACATGTTTATGTTCATCTTCTGGAGGATAGGAAGGCTCTGCAGAGGGATCTAGACAGGCTGGATTGATCGACCGAAGCCAGTTGGATGAGATTTGGCAAGGTGAAGTGCTGGGTCAGAAGCACCCTGGACAAGTCTAAAGGCTTGGGAAAGAGGGATTGGAAAGATACTGGTGGAAAAGAACCTGGGGATGCTGGTGAAGACCAGCTGAACTTGAGCCAGCTGGGCCCAGATGGCTGGGAAGGCCAATAGTGTCCTGGTCTGGACCAGAAATCATGCGGCCAGCAGGACCAGGGCAGTGACCATCTCCCTTTGCTCGGCACTGATGAAGACACATCTCGAGTGCTGTGTCCAGCTTTGGGCCCCTCAGCTCCAGAAAGACACTGAGGTGCTGCATGAGTCCAGAAAAGGGCAACAGAGCTGATGGAGGGTCTGGAGCACAAGTCTTATGAGGAGCTGTGGAGACAGCTGGGGTTGTTTAGCCTTGAAGAAAGGAGGATCAGGGATGACCTTATCACTCTCCCCCAGTGCCTGAAATGAGGCTGTAGCCTGGTGGGGGTTGATCTCTTCTCTCAGGCACCAGTGACAGGACAGGCCGACAGTCTCAGGCTCTGTGCCAGGGGAGGTTCAGGTTGGACATCGGGAAGGCTTTTTACACTGAAGGGGTGGTTTGGCATTGAAGCATTAGAATGGGCTGCCCAGGGAGGTGGTGGAATCACCATCCTTGAAGGCATTCAAGAAATGACTGCATGTGACACTTAGTGCTATGGTCTTTTTGACATGGTGATGTTTGGTAGAAGGTTGGACTTGATAATCTTGGAGGTCTCTTCCAATCTTCATAATTTTATGATTCTATGAAATTTAATGGAAAAAAAAAAGCTATATAAAATTTGAGCAATGTAACTGTTCTGTGAAAAAACACATTTTAAAATTTTCAAGGTTATTCTGATGAAAACCCAAGGGACCATGCACAGAAAGTGCACAGAAAGTTTCACAGTACAAGTACAAATAACATTAACCATGGTATTTGTCTTAGCTTTGTCTTAGTCTGTCACTTTATAAACACTGGAGATATTTGCATGTGAAACACTGATCTGATGACTTTTGTCAAGGAAATACATAATTTGCTGATGTTCCTATCAAGAGTTGCTGTCATGACATTCCTGAGGTAGAAGATTATATGAACGCAAAGTATTTCAATGTGTTTGTATAATTTATCTGGTACGCATTTGTATATATATAATTTTATATGCACACACATATATATAATACATAATTTCTCAAGGAGCAAGAAAGGAAACAAAATCATTTCCCCTGGAAAGTTACATGAGTGAAGTTGATTCCTATAGCTTAGCAGTCTTAAGTCCACAAAATCCACATTATTGTTGAGAAGTTGGCTGACTTCTTACTCTTGGTTTTCTACATGTCTCTGCAACTATGGTCGTTACTGGGGAACTGTGCAATTTCAACCCTGAAAAAATAATTTCTGCTCTTGAAGGAGGTAGCAGAAAATGTAATGAATAAGAAATATGCCTACATTGTACTCCATTGCACATGTAAACATAAATAAACTCCATGTACTGATTTGTAATTATATCATGATAATATGACATGATTTCCTCAAGTGTAAGCTGCATTAAAACCCACAAAAAAGTTATTTCAATCCACTAAATGTGGCAGCAAAATGTATTGAGGGAAACTGCTATGTTTACTTATATCTTTAAAAATAGTAGTGTTATTTGAACACATATAATTTAAATGAGAAAAAATTTTCATGGGGTCTTGTACAGCTTCTCTTAAGGTCAAAGGAGTAGCTTTCATGAAATACTGGGAAGAGTGGCCACTTGAGTATTAGGGGAAGATTTCTGCAGGGAATTTCCTGTGATTTCCCAAGTCTGTTGGGGTTTTTTTGGTTTGTTTTTGGGTTCTGTTATTATTTTTTGTCAGAAGTGCTTGCTTTAGTGTAGCATAAGCTTTTTTTGTTGTAACATATGTTCACTGTTAATCACTGCTTGGCGAGTGCCAGAGCTTAGCATACCCTGTCTGTCTTTTACCAAACTTAATGTTCTTCCCCCAAAAAGACCTTTTCTAGAGTGTGTGCAGAACCACCACTAAGTTGCTCTGCCTTTTCAAGACTGTAATTGGCAGGAGAGAGAAAGTTTTTTTCTTTTTACCAGAAAACTATAGTTTGTCTAGTTTGTGTGGGAGAGCAGTAGTGCATCTTAAAGGATAAATATTGGTCAGAGAACAGAAACAACAGTTTTCTCTGAAACTGAGATATTCTAGAAGCGGCAAACAAAAACAACTCATGCACCAATGAAAAACCACCTGCAAAATCAATTTATATCAATTAGCTTCTGAGTAGATAAAATTCATGGGAAACTATAACTTATTGAAGTTTTGTACTCTATTGAAACTCACTACACTAAAATTTGCATTTTCTTGAAAAGGATGGTAAAGGAACATTTTCCCTCCCTGTCTCAAATAAAATGTATTGTCAGAGCTTTTTGAACATTGCCAGCTATGTTTCTGCTGCAGCTTTTGAGTTCCATCTCATTTTGGGTGCATTATTTATCTATCTGGCTTGTTATCTGGTTTATTTATCTTATATTTTGAACAGCTAGAAGGCCAAATTGAGAAAGTATAACTACTATTTTAAGAAGCAGGAGGAAAGCAATCATAGTTGCAAATGATGGCTGTAATAAATAGAAAAATTCATTCAACTAAATCCCTCCTTTATAGCCTGCAGGGTAGAATGAGGGTTTTTAATGGTATGGAATAAGGGGAAAATTTTGTTGGCAGTATTTTTATTTGATTGCTATGTATATTCTCAAAGAATCTTAAGACCCTGTGAAAAAAAACCCTACATTTTTCATCTGTTTGAGCAAAAACAGTTTGGATTTTTTGCTGAGTCCAGAAATGGCAAGGCAACATTTGTGTATCTAAAATTTATTGTGTTTCCATTTCCTTCTGAGATGTAATGTCTTTTTTTGCAAATCCTCTTTCAGATAAAACAGCTCAGACTGAAAAATATAGTCTGGCAGGGAAACAGAAATGAATGAAAAATTATTTATTGCACTGCTGTGAGGAAATTTGAATTATTTAATTGAAAATCTACATTTTAAGTGGATACATGAGAAAATTCCTCTGGAGTTTTCAAGAAGGTCTTTTTTTTTTAAATACATATATATTTATATATAACTTCATGATTGAATAAAAAAAGAAAACTTGAGAAGCTAAACTCTTGAAATATAGAGTAATTACATGAGGAGAGGCATGCAGTAAAGCACTTAATTAATTAAGAGTAAGCTATAAAATAATAAAGTATTATGCCTCAGTTAGACTACGATTACATTTTGACAGAAAAAATTTTTACAGTCTTTAGAGGTTAAAATTTCATTTTCTCTCTGACTTATGAAAAGACATTCTTCCTGACACTTCCAATGTACTTGGGTTATGAAGACTCACTGTGGGAGGACTCACACACACAGGGTGGGATTTGCTGACTTCCTAGACTTAAAATGTTGGATGTCTTTCTCCTGAATACTTTTTGCTCTCACCAGGAGTAGTTAGCAGTCCTGTGAACACACCAAATAATGGTCATTGTTTCTGTCAAGCACAAGTGCTGATACTTTGCCTTTCTTCCTCTCTGCACAAGGCACAGGGGCTTGAAACCACTTGCCACATACAAACGTCATAAATTTTTGAAAACCCAGAAAAATTATGTGATAATAAAACCCTGAACTGTGAAAAGCAAGTGTTTGTCAAAGTTAAGTTTCGTTTTCTCCATGACTGGGACTCTGAAAACCTTATGGATACCTGAGCAGGAGTTGCATTCTGTCGTATAAAGCTTTCAATAGGTACTTTTCTCTGCCATAGAAGACTTCCCAAGGTCATATTGCTAACAATGACATGGCAATCTTTAAAGAAAGGCATTTTCAGTACAGTAAAACTTGCTGGAAAGCCTTTGAACTTGAAATGCGCTCTAAGAACAAGGGCTCCTCAGTAATATGAAGTCTTCTGAGTAGTAGGTGGAAAATTGTATTAAAAAAGAAAAAAAAAAAAAGAAAGGTTGTACAAGATAAAAATAATAGCAGAAAACTTGTTTGAAGATGGAGATTTGGAGCCAGATTTTCCCTGAAAGGAAAATCAATTGACCTGTTTCCAATGTCACCAAAATTATGAGTTCGAAGCTCTGACTCAAAGATATGCCCAACCTTGTCCACCTGTATTCTGTGTGTCTAAAGCTAAAGCCTGATTTTCTGTGAAAAGTAAGAGAAGGGAAATTCTTCCTACAGAAATAGACAAGAATCAGAATGTCAAGAAACTTTTGAGCTATGATTTTCCTGATGCATTTTCTGGAGTGGCATTCTTAACATATCAGTTTCATCTTGAAAGCCAGAGTCAGTTCCCTTTAAATCTGCCTGGTTTGTATCAAAACAGAACAGGTCACCTTTACTTTTAAACCTATAGGTTATATGTGTTAGATTTGTTTCTCTTTCCATGTTTATTTTCTTCTGTAGCTTAAGAGCTGTCTGTGAATAGGGGTACATGCCCCCTACGTTATTAGGTAGATTATAACCCACAATGTGCAAGATATTTCCTCAGTTTCAGAGATGATGTCCTAAATATTTAAGACTTTCAGAGGATAAAGGATTCATTCTGGTACAGTGAACACCATTTCATATTCTTCTGCTTTTAAGTGTGAAAAGTTCTATCTCAGAAGGAACATACATTCAGGTTGGTTTTTTTTTAACCTTCACTTTTACTTTTTGTCTTTTTTTAAGCTAAATGAAAAACTGTGCCTCAGAGTGATAGCAGGAAATTCACATTCCTGCCAGGTTCACAGTGCTTTTCATAGTCATTGCAGGTGAAATTTGCTATTGTGCAGAGAACTGGCACAAGATCCAAGTATTGCTTAAATGTTGACAGCATTGTGTTCGGCCTGCTTATTGCCTCCTACATTCTGCTGTGTCATTAGTGCATCACAAATAATGTGAGTGGCCCTACTGCTGTTCTTGTCCCAGGGTTAATGTCAGATAGGACTGGAGGTAGAGGAGCCCATGCAGCTGCTGCTGCAGAGTGGTGCTTCAATCAAAATCTGTGCTCAGCTGCTTTAGGTGCCATGAACTCTTGGCAGCTGTGGCAAAGAGTTCTTACAACCTACTGTAATGAAATATTGCAGAAACATGTTGTTTTCTGGTATGCTGGATAAAAGATAAAGGGGAAAGGCAGGTGGGAAGGCTTTTCCAAGAAAAGTTGGGATTGGAGATCTGCAAGATGGTATGAGACAGATAGGCTAGACAGAGCAAGTGGTGACACAGTATGGAACACATCACATTTTACTTGCCTTTTACAATACCACCTTTGAAAACAGTGAATACATCTGCTCAGTACATTGAAGTGACAGAGCTCATTTATACTCCCTGGTTTATTGTAAAAACTCAAATGGTTTTTGAATATCCCAAGGCATTATTGCATCAAATAAAAAAAATATTTGAATATATTTGTCCTTAGTTGTTTTTCCACAATCCTCAGTCCTTATTTCAGTCTCAGAAATTCAAAAATTTGGCAATAATTTTGAAAGACATCACTTACACAGCAAAAGGAATACTGGTGGTAAACTTCTTTTATTCAGAGTAATGACTTTATAAGAATTATTTTGTAACAATGAAATCTGTTATGTGGACACAAATAGATCATGCAAAACTAGGACTTTTCTCTCCTGAGGTTCAATGAGCTGATAGACATAACATCAGTCTCGCAGAAGCTCAATGATATGGATATAATGGGTCTTTCTTTAAAAGCATTCCAGATTTCAGGGCAAGGTAGCAGTTTTAATTATAAATAATTCAACCCCTTACTGTAAAGAAACAAAATTGCTGGAGACAGTAGGACTCAATGTGTAAGCCCATTCTGGCTTTCTCCACTCCATCTCACCACACCTTTTTTTTCTCAGCCATTTGGTTCATCAATTGCCTAGTTTCTTTCTCTGAGGTTCAGCTAATATTAATGTGTTCTGCAATGGCCTGACACCTTAGAGTTCTTCTGGCTACTAAGGAGAGTAAGGCCACATATTAAGTCAATACATTGTCTTCCCAAGTTCCTATGCAAACCATGCTATTCTATTTGAATAATGAATTTATCGTTTCTGTTATTCTGGATGTTCATAATCTTCCAGATTAGACATTATATTCTCTGTTTATCTTGTGTTTTTAGGAAGAAGTTACTCCAGAGCTGGAACAGAGAAAACCCCACCTTGCACTAAGTCTACAGCTCCATCTGAAATGCATTCTGTATTACTAAGCCTGGCACTTGAAGTGTTCATCATTTCATGTGACTTCCTTCTCCTGTATAAGTTCTGCAACCTTGTCATGCTCAAAAAATGTAGGTATAGGTTCTTTCAAAGTCAGCTAATTTCGGCTGTTGGCAATTTAATGCTGGGTTTAATTCTAATTGAATTTGTAGGCTTGATACTTGTCTCCCTTGTCCATGCTGATGTCATTCTTTTCCACTGTGGGAAATCCAGTCTCAGACTTAGCTACCAGGAGAAAGGAGTTTTAGCCTTTAGCTGGTCAAGTACCTAACTGTTATTCCTGCTTTTTTTTTTCTGACTCCTTCTTGCTTTTTTTTTCTGACTCCTTCTTGACCTTGTCATACCTAAATGTTTTGCTCCAGTGGTGGTCCCAAGTAGATACATGTGGAATTTCCTTTTCCCAGTCTGAGCAACACAGCTTGACTTAATGTATAAAAACTGTTGCACAGCAGTGCTCTAATCCAACGGTTTATTCAGCTGCATATCCACTCTGTCACCTGTAGACTTCTTTCTTTTGCTGCCAGAATTATGCTGATATCTGCTTCAGTTGGTTCTGACAAAAGAAAAGCACACCATCAAAACCAAGTGTAGTGGTCTCATGGAGGTTTCCACATTGTTTTTTTTTTATATTATAATTTGCTATTTCTCCATAAATATATTTTGCTTGCAAATAGTTAACTTCTTGGGTTTAGTTTTATGATTTCCTCATATTACTCCTTAACTGTAACAATTTTGCATTTGACTGGAACCCAGTGTTGCTATTACTGAACTTATCTTTGCAAGGATTATTAAGCAAAAGATGAATTGGAAGATCATTTGTTTCATTTCTTCTTCCTTCCCTTCTTTCAGTATTTGTTTTTCCTGTCTTTCTCTTCGTGCAGCTAAAGAAATGTAGCATGATAAACCAGCCTTCTGACCTATCTAAACCACTCTGCCCCCTTTGTTCTTGTTTTGTGGTGTCCCACTTTTGCAGAAAGAATTGCTAGAGCACAAAACTAAAGCTGCCAAACTGATTGTTATCTTTTTTGTCTGGTTGTTCTGGGTGGCACTGAACATCTTTATGCATCATTCATGGTCACTGGAGAGCATTGAAGTGGAGCTGTTGACTTTTCTGGCAGATTATTAAGCTTCCTCCCAACAATTAAAAAATTAAAAGTGAAGATTATTCATGGAAACAGAGCTTTACTTACAGGTGTCAGTTTGTTAAAAAATTTCTGTCAAGCACTCCTTTGTAAGGTGTGAAACTTTAAAAACTGCCTGAGATTTGCAAGTCTAACACCTTGGAGTACAATCTGATTTGAAAATGGAAATTATTAAACAAATATTTCTGTCCTTGTTCAGTCCTGTCCTGCCCTGACTTGTGTCTCTTTGCATTAAGGGATGTTGACAAGAAGAAATAGGGTCTAATGGAAATTAGAACTGACTACCAGTTTTTATTCTATTTGGTTGCTATAAATGTGCCTTCTGCTGTTTCTTTTGAAAATGTTGTGCCTGTATAACAGAAATTACTTCATTTGTAAACAGAGAGCTATATAATTATGATTAAATAACAATTAGTATTAGAAATTAATGATCATATGCAAATCTCTAATACAAGTACTAGGACTTTGCATTAAAAGCTGCATAAATGATCTAAGAAACACATTTCATTCTGCTTGCAAAGCCATATTAAAAAAGACCTAATCCAAACAATGAGTTGTATCAAAAAAGAAAAAAAAAATACATGAGGCAAGACTGCCAAATTATTTATCTTCCATTAAGGGAGAAAATCACACATAATTATTTATGCTATATGAGCACATTTGCTGCAAGTTGGCATGGAATTGAGCAACAATAACCATAAAAAATGCAACCCACAACTAAGCTGACTCTAACTAGCTATTATTAGGTAAATGCAGAAAAGGGAATATTGAACAAGGAGAATATTCACTGAATAGTACTACATTCTCCATAGTCAGAAAGGACTACTCATCATTTCAAAGTATAGAAGCAAAATTATATGCTTGGAACTTATTCAGTGAGTGGTTATAACGTAAGTCTTTGTAGCTTTCCCATAAACAAATAACAATTGAGCCTCTTTTTAAATTAAAGGATGTAAATGCTTTGAAATTAAGTAGGGCTGTGATGCTTTGTGGTTTTATTCAGACATTTTGGAAAGATTAAATAGTAAGCGCAGAAGGAAAATACGAGATCTGAATTTGCATTTCTAAACATCCTTTGCTTTTTGTTACTAGTTTAAATCTGTTCAGTAGCTGACACATCTGAGCAGCATGAGGTGATGCAGTATCATTTCTGAGCTTACAAATGGTAATCGGGAATACAGTCACCTTAAAAACTGCCCATTACCTGTGATTAGTATATGAGGATTTCATTTTCTACACCATTACCAGTTCATTGGTAGCCATAAATATATAAAAAGCTGGACGTGTTTTGAACAGTTTCAGTAAAAGACAAATTACAGGGCTTTTTACCCTTTTAGTGGGAGTACAAGCTGTATCACATAATAATAGGATAAAACCCTCAGTTTGAGCACTTCACAGACCCGGATGCTTGTTCCATTAGATTAATATTTTAATATGTCTCTGTTTCAATATGAGATTGCAGAAATTAGTTAAATCCATTGACATATCCAGTAATAACATGAAAAACATTCATTATTATTGTTCTGATAGAAATTGTAGTAAGCTGTCCTGGAGTTCCGAACCAAAAGACCAGAAATTTGCAATAATTTAATGAACTATTTCATTCAGATGAAAACCAAACAAACTCCAAAATCTTCAAAGTTTAAGGCAGCTATAAAACGTGTCAGCAGAATAAAATTCTATAAAATTCAGTGGTGCTTCTTCCTTATAATCTATGGCTTAGCATTTCTTAATATAGTTATCCAGGGACAGAATTTACTTCAGTTGATATTCTGATCTTATTTTCTTTGTTGGGCAGATCCTTATTGAAATAATGCATTTTACTCATTACTTCTTTGATGGTGACTGCACACCTAAGATGAGCCTGAAAGAAAATTCTGTATTTTTATTTGCTTGCATTTCTCATTGTTCCATTGTCACTTATTAAATGTTCTTAATTTTATGTTAGGGTTGATTGAGCCTTGGATGCATAAAAATCTATTTGTTGAAACCAAATCCTTCAAGCAAAATCTGGCAGAAATTTTAAATACCTTGTACTGACATTTTGAATATTGTGCTTATGCAATAAGTTTTAATTATAGACCAAAGCCTGTTTCATATTTTTGGAACTGCTTTGTAATATAAAAAAAACCCCTTTCATTGTACTTTGAATGGTACTCTCCTCACAGTTAACCAGTGCTGAAAACCAGTACATTTCTGTGGTCAACTTATCTTAATTTTTTTTTTTGCCAATAGGTTTTAAGAAGTGATCTCTCTAATGCTCTAGCCACTTAATTTACATATAATAGGTCAGAATGGAATGAATTAGAAATAATGAAGATATTTAAAATTATCAAAGTACATTAGTCATATTGCTAAATTTGGAAGCTTTCAAGAGCATGAGCCATTCCTACCAATTTGTACACAGCTGAAAGTATTCATGTCAGCTCTTCTGCAGTCAGTAGGGATTCAAAAAGATGGTTTGCAGGGAAGAGATAACCCCTGGGAAAGACAAAAAAGGTGATTTTACTTTGCTATGACTTGGATGATGATATGATTCACCATCATATTCCCTTGACAACTGCAGCACATACAATGAGGGTTATGAATAGCTTGTGTCACTGCAGCTGTGCTCTAGGAAGGCTTTCCAGAGGCCTAGTGTAGGCTTGTTCCTGCTGGCTTATTTGTCACATTTTGTGTCTTGGATTCTCCTAAATCTTTGTTCTTTGGATCTAGGTTACTCTGTGGGTGAAATTCTGTGGACCAAGCCCACACATAGTTGATTTTGCTGTGGATTAGAGCAGGAAGATGAAATCTGTAACCCCATGTATTAATTTTCAGTCTAGCTTCAGTGATTTCCCTGAAGAGAGCTGATGAGGGTGCAATTAAAGTGAAAACCTGGTCTACACAGCAAAGCTTTTTCTACAATACTTCAAACTTCTGCTTGTATGAGGGAATATTTGAAATTTGTATCATGTTGGCAGCTGAAGAATAACAGTTTTATTTGCTTTAATATATTACCAAATTTATATGAATTCATAGTCTTTATCAAAAACCAAAATAAGATCTGTTAATCTTGGCCTCTGGCCATGAATAAGAAACTTCAAAGGCAGTTTCTAACTGTTAGTCTATGGAAAGAGCAGTGGGAAGTCTTAAATAATTTTCTCCATCTGTCTTCCACAGTCCAAATTTAGGGCAGACCTTCCTTATTCAGTGGTACTTAGATATAACTTCTACAAATTCTGATGCTTTTTTCAACACACCTATTCTAGATTGCTCCATAAATAATCCTGTGTCTTGATCAGATGATAAATGCCATTCCTTTGGGTTTGTTCCTCTGTAGGGAAAGAAAATCTGTACATATGAGGTGTTTTATTCAGCAGGTTACTTGGAGAATACATACAAGCAGACTTCAAAGTCTTTTACAGCTGCTGATGGTGTATCCATGTGTGAATTAGGGTTAAGATATGGGGAAAAGGCTAAGAAGCTAAGAAATGTACAGAAATGTCTCTTGCTCTGGGTAAATCTTGGCACATCTTTTAGCCTGCAGAAGCCAGCAAAGTGAGCTTGCTTTTAAAGTGCCTGCTATTGTGGCTCAATTCTAGTTCCCTTACTCACATGTGAGGATTGTTTACTTCTGAGGATACAGTGGAGGATCTCTAACACAAAACAAAGAAATTGGTTCTTTCATGTGACTGCTTCACTTCAAACCCACCAGTAAAGCTGTATTTCAGTCAGTACTCAGTGAACAAATTACCTTGGGCTTGTGCAAATAAACAGAGAGTTCAGAGCAGTTCTGGTGGTTAATATGAACCATTTGGAGAACTTCTTATGAAAACAAAGCTGAAAATTATCTCCTCAGCAAAAGCTAAGGTAGAATGCTATCTCTTTGTAATTATTTGTATTCTAAGTTAGGGTAGCTGGTGGGATGGATTGCTGGGCTGGACAGTCAGACCTTAATCTGAAGATCAACTTTTCAGCTCAAAATTTTGAGATTTTTATACACCACAGCCAGTTTTAACATAGTTTGTAATATTTGATTTATGTAAAGAAATATTTTTTTAACATCTTAAGCTAAAAATACTAGAAAAATAATGTTATCATTGTTTTAAAGTCCTTTCTGGGAATTGGTAATAGAATTATGTTTTATTCCCCAAATTTAACACAAGATTTAGAGTAATTTTCTAATTCACCATATAAAATGTAGTAAGTAGGACCAATCAATCCAAATAAGGCTCTTTGCATTCTTTTGAGTAAAGATGCACTGATGTGTGGAGCTGCTAATTACTACATGATGTAATTCCAAGAGACAGGCTGACCTTGAATTTGAAGTGTCCCTTCTTCATGTAATGTGTACAGGGGGGACAGACAAATTCTTTAGGGTTTAGTTAATTAAGTAGTCAAATTGGTTTTAAGTGGCCATTGAAATGAATTGAACAATGAAACCCATTCTGACCCTCCTGCATCTGCCAAAACACTCAAAATCACTCTCTGGAAAGAGTAAATCCCACCGTATTCTTTTGACTCCTGTTTCCTCTGGGGAACAAGCAGGACTATGTCCTTACTTTCACCTGTCTTGGATTCTCAGCACTGCGATAGGCTGCTGTTTCAGTTTAAGATACCATATTAGTAATTTTTGAGTCTGAAAATGCAGTATATACAAAAGATTATCATTGCACTAGTAATGAGAATTAATAATTTTAAAATATATATTTTGAAAAAAACATAATTCACAAACACAGTAAAGTAAAAAATCGCTTAACATCATTGGTTACTTCAGGAAGCAATGAAAGAATCTTTGTATTATTGCTAGAAAGGATCCTCTAGTACACTGCAAACATGAGATTTTTACAGTATTAATTTTTGCAAGAAGAGACACTCATATTCTTCCAGACTACCCTCTCACTGAAGCTGCCGGAGAGCAAGCTAACCCCTTGCAAATAGTGACTTCTGAGAGAGTGTTTAGAAACTTGAGAATGTATATAGTAGACAAAAATAACTGACAGAGGGTCAAATATCTGCATCAAGGTAATGTTCCCATAAATTAGGACATAGGTAGATTAAGAAGTACAAAATGAGTTACACACACAACATAAAAAACCTAAAAATATAGACTTGCTGACATTACCTCTCTGTCTATAATATGCAGTCCAAATAATAAGACTGACTTGTCTGCCACATATTTTTGCAAAGACCCTCTTGGTCTTTCTGACCCTGGAAAGGATAAATCAACCATCTACTAAGGTTCTGTTACAACTGAAATACTACACTCTGATTTAATGTTGTTCAAGTGGAAGAAATTTCTGGTGACATAGTTGTTTAGGGCAGGAATACAAATTCAACTTTATACACATCACTAAAGAAAAGTAGACTACTGGAGGTGTAATCTTCTTATAAATCTTTACAAGCCATCGCTAAGGCAGAGAAATGACTGAAAGCTGTACTTTGGTCCTAGCTTTATGTGTTCACTTTGTGTCTCTGTGTCACAGTTTACTGCAATGGAAAAAAATCTCTGTGCTGATGAAAAAAAAGATGTGTTCTGCAGTGAATATAAAACTAAAAATTTGCATTTTCAGCCAATTAAAAAATAATATAGTTTTTGGAAATAGCCAAATTATAGAATCAGTTCCACACTCAAATGAAACTTTTAATAACAAACTATACAGATATAGGCTGTTTAATAAATTTCCCTTAAATATTAATTTTGGTGAAAACAATGGATGATGCAGACGATCAATGTTTTTCTTATGTTCACATTATTCATATCTCTCTCCCTTGAGCGTGTAAGTCCAGCCTTGCCTTTATTACAAATTATTATGTGAGGCACTGTTAAAAGTAAACCTGAACTTCCAAACAACCCCAGAGGGTAAGTTCTTCATGTGCCCTCTTCCCCATTTCTGGGAAACAACTGTACTGAAGGAAGCACTCAAAAATTTTAAAGCTTAACTACTTGTTTGGATGCTATTAAAGATTTTTCAGGGTTAACCATGCAACTAGATATGTGCATGAATACTAATGTTGATGGCAAACACCTTCTTTTGTCCACTCTTGTAGAGACTGCAGTGGTGCATAGCCCTGGGAGGTTGATTTGTTGGACGTGAGCTGAGGTGTTGAAGTGGCCTCCAAGAATGGGAGGACTCTGTATGCCCTAAAGCAAGTGCTTTCTGAAAGAAAGCACTATAAATACTAGAAAGTATGTGAATCAACTTTCTGGGCCCCAAAATGGTGTGGATATGGTAAGGAAGATCGCTCCATGGGATGCCCTAAGACCCATGGTGGATTCACTTTGCAGGGGACTCATTTACAGTTTTTTTGACTTCACAGTTTTATGAATTCCAGTCAGCTTTCTTCAAGTGGTGCTGAAACCTCAGCTTTGATTTTAGTACCTTAGAGAATATCAGAAGTTTATCAAAAGACCTAAAGCTCAGAAGATTTACCACAAGTCTGACACCACAAGGCCATCTAGGCTTGGTAAAAAAGAAATATAAAAGTTATGATACAGCTCCTTAAGATATATACTCCAGTTATTGCAAGATTCTCACTCAAGAGAGGATTTTTCTAATTTCTCGGTAATATTTGGACTTCATTGCTGTCACAAGAAGCTCACACTATAAAAGTGTCCAGTGGACAATAATGAATTCTGTCACCCCTAACTTTGCAGGGGTGTAGTTTAAGTCTGTTGTTACCCTGTTGATTTTCGTTAAAGTGAGCTGGAAATTAGAAATGCATAAGGCTAAGTAAACATAACTATAAATGCTCATGATACCAAACTTTTCCACTTTGTACATTTTAACTTTCTCAAATAGCAGCAGTGAAAAATTCCAGAGGAAAAAATTCACGTTAAACACTTTGAGAATGAACAAATTCCTAAGTCTAATGTTCTTTCCTCTCACTACTCTTGTGTTTGCAAGAATGTTACTCATTTACAGGCTTTGCTTTCTTAAATGAAAAAGCACAACCTTTTCAAAACCTCTTCCAATCATTTCCCTTCAAAATAAAGGGATCACCACACACATCTGGTCTGACATACCAGCTTCCAATTTAATGTCATTCAAATGGAGATATGTGCTGAAGTGAGAAGTGTTTAGAGCAAGAATACAAATTCAGCTTTCCTATACATACATCTGCTTCTGTCCATAAAACCTGGAGCAAGTAATTAATTACATCCCTTGACTATTCAGAATTAAGTGCCACCTTTATTTGAAATAGACTTAACTTTACCAAGAATAAACAGTTTGGAAGTTAGAGACTAATTTAGAACTTGGTCCTATTTATACATCCATTTAAAGCTAACATTGTAGCCAAAAAACTCTTAATCAAGCAGGGGTCGCCTATGACATTGTTTCTGGCATTTGCTAATGCTTCAGCTTTTGATGGGGTACTAAAGATTTTAGCAGAAAAAAACCCATCACATTTGGCATGGAATTTTATAGTAAAAATGTAACTCCTCTTGGTGTGACAATTTGAAAATTATTTAAATACATTCAGGAACACCAGAAACTTTCACAGTTTCACTGCTTTCCTTGGAAAGCATTGTCTTTTTAGGTTTCTGTAGAAAAGTACTGAATGCAGGGTTTATGCCATGTCTAGTTTCTTTCCATTCAGTCAATGAAATATGTGTATGAAGAAGTTCTTTTGGGTCTGATTGACATGGCTTTCTTCACTAATGATTAGTGGTACTAATTGTCAAACTCTTAGGTTTGTTGGAAAGGCACATGGTTGGAAATTTTATAGATTATATGCTAAATGGCATCTTGTTTCTCGCCTTTCCTGGGATCAGTTTACCTTACGATTCATAGTAAAAGGATATAAAAAATGGTAAGAGATATTTGTAATTAGGGCTTTAGGTTTTACTTCTTCCTTAAATTTACTGCAGGTTAATGTGACATGGTGTTACCTGGTATTACAGCCCTGGTTTCCCTGACTCAGGCTACAAATAACCTGACATTTCCCAGTGCCTATGTGAGTATGTTTGTGTGGAAGTGAGCAGTCTATGAAGAGCTCAGCTAGTATTTAAAGTTTATTAATTGTCAAGTAAGACTTTCCAGACACAGGCATTTTGAATTACCACAAACATGCATTTTTAAAGAAGAAGTTGACACTGTGATTTTAATTCTATCTCACATGTGCTTCTTCACAGAATCTAATAGTGGTACAGTATGATTCAGCTTTCTTGTGGCAGTTTAACTGTATGAGTAGGATTGTCTTTGACAAGTGATTGGTGTCTTGAAAAAAATCTAACCTGGAGATCATTGAAGTAATGGCAGTTTCTAATTTTCTAATTTAGTGAATGAACTTTCCTATTTTGTTCCAAGTTTACAAAACAAAAATAAATTCATTTTGATCAGAAACATATCAATATGCCTTGTGAACAGAAACAAGTGATCTCAAAAATTCTAACATTTTGGCTAAGCCCATGCATTTACAACTTATCCATTTAGACATTGCACCTCCAAACAATGTCTGAAATTACTAAATTTGAACCAGGATTTTGGAAGAAATCTATGTGAAAAATGAAGTATACAAAAAAGTTTGAAAATATACACTGCTTTTCAAAATTTTTTATGGTTCACATTTGTTAAATATGCTCATCATGTCTCTAAAACATCTTCATGCAAATGATCACATTGGAAAGTCTTTTTGATTTTTAACACTCTGCAAGGAATTAAGCCTTTTTTATCGTTAAAAAATGACAAAGTTGTGTTACTAAGATACCTTCAAACATTTCAACGAGCAGTGCTGAGAGCTGCAATTCCAGGTCAGTCAGGCCTCTGATATTTGCTGTTATCTCCATGCATATTTACAGCAGCTGACATATGAAAAGCCTGGGAATAATTTGAGTTTGCAGGCTATGAAACAAGTCCATTTTGGATCTGAATCTGGCTGTCAAATCATTTTGTTGGGTTAATCTGACACAAAATGAAAGCTCAAAAATGAAAGCAACTTTTGGCAAGCCTGAAAAGATGGGCACACATCTGCAAAGCGAGTGATTAGCTTAGTGGTGTCCTTTCAAAAATCACCTAGGAACCCCTTCCCCCACCAATACAGAAAGTACTCCTTTTTGTTCTTCAGATGTTTATTTACAGGATTATAATAGGGGAATGGAGGAGAGAGGGCTTGGGACTTTGATGATAGTGAAAGTCTGTACACCCCAAAGGTGGCAAAGGAGATAAGCATTATAGGATTAAATAGGCCTGACAAATTTGTGTTTCAATTGGGGACACCATGTCAGGCAGAGATTTTCCTTTGGCTGCCAAAGCAGGAGATTTAACTAATATATTCTGCAAAGGAAAAAATCAGCAAAGGTGGGAGGTTTTTCACTGACAAATGATTGATTGCCTTTGGAAAACAAAGGAAGGAACCGTGTGCTAGGGGGTGGTACTGCTCCTCTGGTGAATGCCTCATGGCCTTATGTCTCACACTGTTTGCTTTTACACAGTGCCTCTCAGGCCAGGGTGTGCAGAACACTGTGTCAAAGAGATGGACATGCATTTGGGGTGCAGATTTTGTACAAAATTCCTTCTTAGCAGTAAAATGTGCTTGCTTCTCAATATCTTGCCTAGTGTTTGAAAAAAGCAGAGAAGGCACAAGAGGAGGACAAGGGGCAGGTGGAAATGCATTGTAGGTTATAAAGAATACCGTGAAGTTCAAAAAGTGAGTGCTGAAAAGATCATATTGGCAACCTTAGTTATACTCAAAGATAAGTCTTTCATTTTGTGGTGGCTATGAATTGCCAAAGGAGTGACAAATGTTTTTCCCTAAGTAAAAACCAATTCCCTATTCCCGAGTTAAGTGTATCAAACATCAGCCTCGATGAGACACTGGGTCCATGCCACACCTACTGCAGCAAGAAGCTGCTGAGCCAGAGCAGAGTTGGCAAACAAACTCTTCTGTGTTTGATAAGGTGAAATGTCATGCATAAGCTGTGATCAGCTTCTGGAAGTGCAGGACATACCAGAAATACCCTGTGCTCTATGTCCTCCATTTCCAGTGCCTGCTAAGAAAGAATGCACATATTATGAGCTGCAGCAACTGTAAATTAATTCAGAGGAGAGTATACACTGAGTGGGGACTTACCCTGCCTGCCTTACTGCTGAATTGAGCTTGGCTGGTTGTCCTTCAGTATAACAGGCAGAGACAGTAGGAAGAAGCAAAAGAGCAGAAAAATGTTCTGTGCACCCTGAGGATTCCTGTCCAGCTTGCTTGGAAATGCAGGCAGAAAACTTCCTTCATTTGCTCTCCCAAGCTCTGGTTTTACATCAGAATAAAATGTTTTTTGCCCCCTAAATAAATATACTGTTAGCCACAAAAAAACCCCACAGACAAGCAAACAAAAAAAAAACCCAAACAAACAAACAAATATGGGGGAGGGGGGAATAGAACTTGGGAAAAAATGCTTTTAAAAAACCCCCAAAAACAAAACTAAAAAAGCCCAAAAAACCCCCAAAAAGAAAACACCCCCAAAATCACCAAAAACTAACAAAAAAAAAAAAATCACTGAGTTCATTTTAGTCTGAGTTGCAGCAAGTCCATGTGAAACTCCAAGTTAATTAAAAAAATGAGAGTAGTAAACAGGCTTTTCTGTCTTACTCATAAATAAACCTCATTATGTTTTGTTCCATGGTGAAAAGTACATTCCATGTTAGTGCTAAATTATACAATTATTTTCTAGACTTTCTGTTAATGGAGAGTGGTAAAGGAAATAGGTTTAGCAGGGGTTTTTTTGACTAGTCACCAATCACATTTAAGAATCAGATGAAATTTTATTTGTAGAGATTTACTCATTATAGCACATTACGTCACCACACTATCACCTTCCTCATTCTCTGGTTTATGTGGCACACCATCATTTTGTTTACAAAGATGTACTGCAGCTCCAGACTCACTTGAAGATGGATTCCCAGTGCACTCAGTATGGTACAGCTGAAACCATTGTCAGCGCAAGAAATACACAATGTGTCCATTGTTACACTGGTTACAGCACAAAACCATACCTAAAACATTAAATAGAAAAGAATATACCTCCCTGAACACACTAGACAATAGAGAGCACTGGAAATAATTGGACAGGGGTATTTCAGAAGAGGCATGCTATTTTTTTAATCAGCTCTTCATTCAGATGTTTTCCTGCTTGCTTTTCTTTGTTCACTGCACTGGGTGTCTTGCTCTTGCTGTCTCCTGTTTCATTTCACTTGCTTTTACAGGGTGAAATGGGGAGGGGAAAGAAAGGAGGATAAAATAAGCTGTTTTACTTTCCATGAGCATTGCTTTAGGTCTTGGCAGGGGGTCTTACTGTCTTTCTGCAGAGTTTTCAAGCTTCTCTTAACATTATCTTTTAAAGAGGGAGTGTGTGCAAAAGCTATTACAGACAACAACAAGGGAGAAAAGAAATTCACAACAGTGTTTTCTGATTTATGAATGTTCTGTATGCAGCCTTCCTGAGGAGATGTAATAGTGGCTGTTTGGAATTCCTTTGTTTTTGAGGAGCAGACTGAAATATCTGGACTGAGAGCTCTAAAACACAGTCAACATCTTCTAAAATTTACATGCCTATGTGTCAATCAAGATTACTAACATTTCTGAGAATTTTATCATTAACTCAGAGTCTGTAAGACTAAATGTCAGGCAATGCTGTAAACATACAATTGAAAGGGAAATGGAGATAGCAAATGGTAGGATAAATTTATAGCAAAAGGTAAACTAGTTCCATCTAGGATCCTGAGAAAACTTAAATTCCATCTTACAGTTATAAAGATACAAAAACACACACTCTACTTTCTCTGCTTTTAATGGAAAGATTGATATTCTATTTTACAGTCAGTGATGGTATGAATAAAAATAAGTATTTAAAATTCTATATATATAACTTAGAAAAGCTGTTATCTTGGCTAATTTTACAAAGGCTTTATAAAATTATCTATGAGCAACTTCACAGACTTCAAGGAAGCCAATTTGCTTTTTCATCAAAACTAGTGTTTCAGGGTGTATTCTGAAACTTCATTTTGCAAAAAACAGGGTTTATAAGAGGCCAGGAAGATTACTGCTTTTGGAAAGACAATCTACAGATCACAGGCCCTATTCCACATGTAGTGGGATTCTTACTTGGAGACCCAGTAAGCTGAGTTGACATGCATAGCTCCATGTCAAAATTCAGTATCTGACTGGCTATAGTGTGCTTTCCAGTTCTCAACCTGAGACAGCACTAAGAAGCTGTGTGCAGCTTTGCCTGTGAATAGGATAAATAAATTAGTGCACTAAGGCATACCTGTCAGCTCTTGAAAGCTCTTCTGTAAACAGAAGCACTTGTTGAGGAAAAATACATTTTAAAATGCTCTTAGAAGCAGCTGGAGTGGAAAGGCTTCACAAAGCAAGAGAATGGGAAGCCTTGGAGGGGTGTAACACAAACAGGTGTCACTTTCATATGTCTTCAAACTCACACTTCAGTAACCTTGTTTTTCTGATAAGCACGTGACCCTAATGCAAATAAAAAGCTAGGCTCAGAGTCATATTGTTGACTAATGTCTTACACAACAGTGAATTTTACTTTCTTCAATGACAAAAAAATTGAATATCTTTGAAACAAGTGCTCAGTCAATCTAGCAATTTATTCTTTTGACTGACTCTGAAGCTAAACCTGACAACATACATCAACTTTCTGCCAGGAAAATGGGGTGTTAAAAAAATAATCATGTAAGAAAGAAATACACAATAAGAAAACAAGACTGCAGCAAAAGAGACCCACTGTTATTAACCCACAAAAGACCACAAGGTTAAAATGACTTCTGCAACTATACACAGTCAAGTCATTTCCACAAATCAGCTGTGTCCAGTAGAGAGTTGTCAATCTCTGTCAAAAATCCTCTCATACCCAATGTATAATGACTTTGCTTTCATGTCAAAGCTGTAATACTTTGACCTGCACAAAGGAAGCATGAATATTTGTATACAGGGCCTTTTTCCGTGCTGATACACAGATTTTACCAGCAGCATTTGATTCAGGGCAAAGGATTCCTGTGAGGTCTGTGTCCTCTGGAGAGTCTCTCCACTGGATGCCTCCAGAAGCAAAACTGCATTTGCTCCTGGATGCCTGAACAAAATGCAGCAGTGAAACGATGGAGCCTAGAGAAACAAATACAGTCAGGGTTTTAATGGACTGAGAACCTGTCATTTATGTACAATTTTTTCAGAAGAGCCTAGGAGCTGTTATTGCAGCTGATTATCTTATACCAGATATATCAGGAATGAATGAAAAATGGTAGAGTAGGCCTTAGGGCAACATTTAGGGTGTGTTGGAGAATGCAGATTTGTCTTGGACATCCTCCAGTTCTCTGGCAAAAAGTCAAAACACCAAAGATTTCCATCCATAAAGGTGTGAGGAAGGAACAAAGAAACATCAGATTTACTTTGTACTCAATTTATTAAATGTCCCTTCTTATATGGACTACATAAACAAGTCTGGAAACAGGGCATTCATACTATGAGAGAGAAGACTGTTTGGGTTTCTTCACACCTGCAGAAACGGAGTGGTTAAAAGACATTTGTTGTTGTTTTGATGCCCTTATTCTCTTCCCAGGCCTCCACTAGATGAACTTTTAAGTGTGTTAGAGCACTTAAATTTACACTTTCTGTCATGGCTGCCTCATGGCTGAATCCTGTTTCTGATGTATCTTCTCCTTCTTTTACCTTGAGAACGTGCCAAAATCAACTAGCAAGGATGTGACACAAGTTTGAAATTCATAGAATAAGTGACAAAATATTTTATTTTTAATATTGTTTTGGACCCTGCAAGCATGAGTTTCTAAGTGAAACTAATATGGTAACAGCAAACATATTTCTTTTTCTTCTATGGGGCAAAGAAACAATTCCACTGGAATTAAGGCATGGAATATAGACAAAGGTTTTTGCTATTGATTTTAATGTACCTGTTTGTATGGAATATGCAATAACCTTTTAAAAAAACCTTGAAATATGTAATGTTAGAAGTGTGTTTTGGAGAGACCAAAATGTACTGTTTGAGATTTTCTCCTCGCTGTATATCTGATTGTATTGAGGTTAACATGAGAAAATGTTTGCAGATGCCAGACCAGTGAACATCATTTATGAAAATCTAAGACTATGTGATGCCAGTTAACAAGATAGGAGCATTGCATTGTGTTAGACTTTCTCCCAGGGAAAGTCACATCACATCTCATTAATGTCTAAAAGAATGTTGCTGCACATGAGCATGCAAACCATGAGCTGCACACTCTCTTCTATGCCCAGGCCACATTCTACATCCCACAAACATGTTCCGTCTCACCAATCTGCTCACACAGTGTGTGCTATTTAGCACCAAATCAGCCCTCACAGTAAGAAACCAGAAGTACATGCAATTTGCCGAGTGCAGACTCCAAATTAAAGGGTCAGCCAGATTACATGAGAAATAAAGAATGGAAACAATCTGCTCCAGAGGAAATCTCCTGTCCTAGACAGCATGAAATCTTTACCTACCACATTTTTTTTGCTCTCTGTACATTATTAAGGCTTAATTATTATACGTGTTTCTAGTACATGCATTTTTTTTTTCCATCAGGACTATCTCATAGGAGACATTGCAGTCTGGATAATGCTCCTTGATGGTGCAAAGTGTTTAGTATTACTTGCTATGTATGTTGCAGGCATATAGTAAATATCATTAAAAGTGCAAAATGTAGTGTTTACAAAGTGAACATCTGTATCCAAGCTTATGGTAAAAGCCACAGAGACCTCTTTTTACTCACAAAGTATCTAAATACATATACACAGAATATAGCAAGGTCTTCCAAATTTTCTATTCAAAGGAATCTTGATTTTCAGGTTGAACATCTGGATCAGTAAATCTCCTCATGGCTTTGACTTGATGTGGCAGGAGCATGCCCTGGCTCTCTGCTCTTTATGCCATCCAGATGAGGCATGTGGTAGAAAAAGCTGACATTTATCCTGTGGGTCTGGATCTGAGCAACACTAAGGAGGAGGAAGGGAAGTGGATGGTGTAGCTTATATGAGGATTCAGAAATCTTAACACAGCACTACATATGGATGTGGGATGTTGGATTAGGAGCTGTATTTTGTGTGGCATTCTCATCTCAACATTCTTTTCTCTTTCCTATCTAATTCTGGTGTGAGGTCCATTTATTCAAAGTTTTCTGGTTTTGTACAAACAGGCAAGTAATGGGCTGAAGGTTTTCAAACCTGGTGCATTATCTACAGCACAATGAATGTTGGAAATGTTAGCATGGAAATGTTGTGAATACCTGCTTACAGTCACCATTTCTAGGTTAAAACTATCATGCTAGAGCAGATTCCTTGGGGATCAGAGTTTTTAAGTATATATATAGAGAGATTTTTTTGCTACAGTTTCAGAGTGGAGGTAGTTCTGGACGTTCTCCATTTTCAGGGAGATGTGTCTTCACTTGAGCACAGAATGCGGTTATACACACTCACCCTTTATTCAGATTTCTCTGTGGATAGACTTCTTATCAGATGCTTAAGGTATATAGCATGTGACCTGGTGGGAGACAGTACACTGAGTGTGCAGGACATAGCTCTGAGAGAAATAGAGTTTGGCAAGTCTCTTATCCACTGCTTCATGAAGAATATGAACATCTGCTTTTTAATTGCAACTTAAGATTAAGGTTTTACATTTTTAATATTGAAAAAGAAAAATCACCTTTGACAGCATTGAAAAAGAAAGATCCCCTTTGACTGACTCATTTTCTCTAAGAGAAAACTCATTCTCGGGGGAAATCTTCAATGCAGACTTTGTTTGGAGAAAATTTATATCTCATAGTTGCACAATTCTCAAAATAAAACCTTGTAACAGTAAGTCTGACAGGCCTTTAACTACAGCACAGCGGTGCTGCCAAACGCAACACACATTGCTGCTTTCCTGTGGCAGTAAAACTGATGTTTTAAATGAGTCTTACAACAAGATTTCTCTACTAATTGCAGAAATAGATAACATGTGCCTTGAGCAGCCATTATTCACTTGACAGTAATTTTTCTTAAACTGTAAGTGGCATTCTGCTTCAATAGTACTCAAGCGCCTGATATTCCCAAAAGAAATGTTAAAACTCTTCCATTAAGGAAATCACTGACTTGTGGATTCTGGCGTTTAGAACTGAAATTACCTGAGGTGGTGTGTGCTTGGCTTCTTTTAATCAGAGGGTTCCATATGCAAAGGCAAATACTTTCAGAGGCCTTTTTTTCTCCTTTCAGAGTATTTCCTATCCTATCAGCATTCTGTATTATTTAGCCTAGAAAAGTTATTTAAAATATGGGAAGCATAAACGTCTATGTTAATTTTTTAAAAAGGTCCATTTTTCCAAAGATAGAAAGATGATTCCTTGATGGGAAATGAATATAAATCGACTCTTTTTGATCCTGTTGGATGCCAGGAGCAGCAAGGTCTGCTACCTTGCCTCCTGAAGGCTACCTCAGAGGCAGAAGAACTCTGTGTCATGTGGGGTGCAGCCTCACTTCTCAAGAAGCAGATCAGGTTTTCTGCCCTTGATTTCCAGGCCCCTGAGTTGCTACTGCCCAAATGCAATCTGCAAGACCAAAGTGTCACAGATCAATTTTTCATCTCCTTCCTCTCACCTCCTTTTTCTTCTCTACTTGTGTGACTTGAGCTATTGTATCATATATGTTAAGAATATGACATTTGGGTTCACTTGCTTGCTCTGCTCAAAAGAACTTGAGTTTTTAAGCAAGCACATGGAGCATAAAAAAGCTTTAATGTACATCAAAATCCAGTTAACAGAGAGTCCTTTTTAATCTTGTTTCCCCACTTAAAGAGAGGAAGACTCAATTTGAGAAAGACATAGACCTGAGTATAAACTGCCAATGATTCTGTGAAATATGTATTGCTTTTCTATCAAGAGTATGAGATGCATGTAATAAAATTAAATTTAAAATTAATCACAAATGACAGTTCAGTAGATTATGAATAGAAAACTTGCATAAGAAAGTGCTACAGGGGAATTAAAAGTTACATAAAATAAAAGGAATGTAAGTCAGAGACCACTGTCTATTAATAAAAAAATGCTTTAGTGGTATCTCCTAACCAAATTAAGATATACATTTATATTAAAACTTGAATCATTGCTTAAGATGTAATAGAGAAGAAATGTTATGTATAATAATTAATGTATTTTACATGAGGAATAAATAAATTATATTCACTACAGCTCTTGAGAGAGACTGAAACAGTTTAGCGTTTTGAGAAGTGAATAGTAAAATGCTGCATTTCAGGGCTTCTGATTGTTATGAACTGGAACTGTAGCCATAGGATTCCATGTGGCAACATCCTTATTTGTAATCAGGATTAAATAAATTATGGTTACTTACAAGAACAATAGGTTATCAGAAGTAGATTAAATCATTTTTGCTACATCACTTCAAATAATAGCTTCATGTTGGAATGGCTCTAGCAATGTCAGTTAGGCTTTAGCATTAGAAGCTTGAAAAATGAACATGGCATGAAATCTCTGAAAAAAACTTTGTCTTAAAGTAGTACTATCATGAAATAAAACTAGCTGTTAAAGTGAGTAACCACATGGAAACCAGGGGAAAAGACTACCATGCTATGCTCTAAATCATAAACTTTCAGCTGATTGAAAACACATTTTGAATATGCATCTCAGAAATCTCAATACAAGTAAGAAATTATTGGAAAATGTGTTTTAAAGGATGACTTGACAGATAGGTGTCTTGATGAGTCTGTTAAAGTTGCATCTTACTGTGGCAAGAGAACCCGACGCCCTCTGTGTGCCATACAGCATGAACAGAAGGATGGTCCTTATCCTAGAAAGCTCATAACTAGAGCATGAAAGAGATGCTCCAGGTTAACCACTGAAGTGTATTGTGCTAGACTGAGAAAAGATTAGGGTTGATTTAGTGTGATGTCTTACAGTGTTTGACACCACAGTGTCTGCTGGAATCAACAGCCATCAAAGCCAATAATAACTAGTACTGGAAAGGTTAAAACCAAGAAATAGGTCTCTCTGGCAAAACATCAAGGAAATCTTTTAAAATAGCACAGCATCTGCTGAATGGAAATAAACATCTTTAAATTCACACCCTTCTGGAAGCCACGCCTCTTTCTCTGAGCGATAGAGGAAGCCTCTGCTTGAATTCAGAGAGAGAAAATCCCCTCCTGGACTGTTCTTTGTCTCCACAAGATGTAAGAGGGGCCAGCAGAGAAAAGCAAATAAATGTGGAGTACACAGCCTTTGCTAAATATTCTGTGGAAAGCTCCAAGAGAAATGCAAGTGTTGCATTTGGTGACAAGTGTGAGTGAGATCTTTTCTTACTTAAAAAGGATAAAGTTATTAATTTACCTAGAACTTAAACCCACAATGTTTGGGACTCAAGTTTTCGGAGTTGGAACTGCTTTGTTAGAGAATCCATGTCTTCAGAAAAGAGAGTTCCTATAAGCCATCAAAACCTGGCTGTTTCATCAGTTGCTAGCTTCTGACATGAAGGGTAAGGGCACTGTGATAAGTAATCTGTATCAGACCAGGGTGATATTGTAAAATGTGTGGATGAGATTTGCTCATATGAAATCTCTGAAGGATATTGTGTCCATCACATCTCTTTAATTTGACTCTGGGGCTAAGGGTGGAAGTGAAGGCAGTCTCAGATGCTGGATGGAGAAAATCTCTAATTTATCACATGATGAGTGAATGCTGTTATCAATTCTGAAACTTTTGGTATAGGCATTTACAATCTGATTATCTTTTTCAGATATCTTCAACTTTCCTGGGACTTCTCAGGTAGTTTTAGGGAAGCAGGCAAAGCAGCATATAATTTGCATAGTTCCATGGAACTATTAAAAATATAACCACAAAACCAGGACTCTGCATCATTCCTAACCCTCCAGCATTACAACCAGAAATAGATTTGCAGATTTAACAGCTGTAGACACCCACAAGCAAGGTCTACAGGGAGAAATTGTAAAACAGAACACTGTGTAAAGTGTAAAAAGAAATGAAGAGTACTCATGGGTGACTCTCTGTTAAGGATCACCAAGGCATCTACATCTGCTGGGCTGACAGGGAGTCAGAGGAGATGTTCTGCCTTCTGGGAGCTAAGGTCCGGGATGCTGCTGGGAAGGTGCCACAATTTGTTCAGAACACAGTCTGCTATCCTTTGCTACTTTTTCCCAAATGACCGTGCAAGCTGGAATTTGGGCAGATGAGGGAAAGTTTCAGAGCCCAGGGAGTGCAGGTGAGGAATATTAATGCTCAAGTCGTATTTTTGTATTTTTTAAGAGGGTGCAGCTAGAAGTAGACATATAGTGCAAATCCCCTTCTGGTTTGTGGCTGGAATTGTTTTGAGGGTTTTGGCTTTTATGACAATGGGGTATTCTTCCATGATTATAGTTTGTCAGGGAGGGATGGCAGCCACCTTGTCTAGAAAAGGCAAGGGAATCTTTGGCCACACACCAACCCACTTGGTGAGACAGGCTTTTAACTGAAGGACCAGGGGTACAGGATCCAGAGTGGAAACACTCATGCTATTGTAACAGACTGGGGAATAGACCAGGCCAACCAGAGCTGCAAAAAACGCTGCTTAGCTGCCTCCCGGGATGAGTATCAGAAGGCCAACTACCTCAAGTGTGTGTATAGCGATACACTCAGGCTAGGGAAGAAATAGGAGCCACTGGATCATCAGACACAGTCAGCTCTGTGGAAAGGGACCTGGATATCCCAGTGGACAACAAGCGCAGTGAGCAGTCCTGCTGTGGCAGAGAAAGCCAGTGGGACGCCAGGCTGCATCAGCAAGGACACCACCAGCCAGGACAAAGGAGTCATAATTGCATTCTACTCAGCACTTGTCAGGCTACACCTGGAATACTGGAATACAGTTTGGCCCCATTTTTGGCCCCTGCCATACAAAAAAAAATGTGGACTGGCTGACAAGGGTACAAAAAAAAATGTGGACTGGCTGACAAGGGTATACAGAAGGACAACAAAGATGACCAAAGGAGCAGGAATCCTGCCATAGGGGAAAAGGCTTGGAGAACTGGGGTTTTCTGCCTTGAGAGAGAAGGCTGAGGGTAGACCTAATCCTGTGTTCCAGTATTTAAAAGGTTGGCTACAAAGAAGATGGAGACTCCCTTGTTAGAGGGAGTGACGTGGAAAAGATGAGGGGTAATGGGCACAAGTTACTCTGGGGAGATCTCATTCGGACACCAGAGGAAAATTTTTCCCAATGAGAACAATCGTTCACCGGACCAATCACAGGGAAGGGGTGGATTCCCTTATGTTGGACACTTTTAAGATTTGGCTGAGCAAGATGCAGGACCACCCTGTTTAAACTGTGCATCTGCCAAGAAAGGCTGACCAGATGATCCTTGAGGTGCCCTTTGAACTTTGTACTCTATAATTCTATGAAAATTTAGACATAGGATAGCCATCTCACTGCTGAAACTTGTCAAGTCTGATGAGGTTCTAGATAGGGTAAGATATATAACGCTTAATCCAAGTTATTTAACAGGGGAACAGAGATCCAACATTCATCATGCACATCATTGCAAGCACTCTGTGTGACTCACCTCCTGTCTTTGTGCTTTTGTTCTCCATCTGAGAGGGATTAGTCAGGATAGATACACTGATACAGAGGTGCACAAATGTTGTGACAGTCTTACGACATGCTGTTTAATACAGAATAATGGAACATTCAAAACAAATCTAAGACTTTACTGAAGCATGGGGATGATTTTCAAAATGTGTATTTGCCATATACACATTCCATGAAAAGTCAAATAAACACAGTTTTTGCCACGTACAAATTTGCCATATACGCGGTTCCATGAAAAGTCAAATTCATGATGCAAACTATTTTCAGATCTAAAACAAGTATAAAGTTGAAAATTGCTAGAAAATAATTAGGTTAATAATAATTAAGGGACAAGAAGACTTGATTTTTCCTCCTCTTTCTTCAATGGTCTGCACAGTTCTGATCTCCTCCTCTTAAAATAACAATAGCAGAAAATCTAGTAGAAAGGGAGAAACTTCAGAAAAGGACAACAAGGAGGATCAAAGGCACCAAGCAACTCCTGTACTGGGTCTGGATGAGTAAACTAGTACTCTCCAACTGGGATTAAAAGAATTTCGGACAGCAGGTCCACAAATCATCATGTCATGACGAAAGCAAATTGATTTTCTCACCTCCTCCAGAACATGCTGGTGGTGGTAGGAGCCTAGTTCAAAACAGCCAAAGGTGTCTCCTAATCAGAGAGATAGCAAGCTGTGCTCTCTGTCAAGTTTGTTTCATTTCAAAGTTCATGTGAAGGAATGAAATGGCAGGCTGGACAAGTTCTTGGAAGAGAAATTTATTTAAAGACTTGGGGAAAACCTCTGGTTACAAAATATATGTACTAATAACTCAGGCAGTCTCTGTGCTAAATACTGTTAAGTATGAAGCAAATTGTGTCAAGAAGAGGAACCCCGTGGCTTGCCTCTTCTCATTCTTTTCAAGTCATTTGTTCACAGATGTAGCCACAGTCAAGGACACAATACTATGAACCTCTGGACAGCTGTTGTGTCATAAAACTACAGCTCAAATTACTACAGATTAAATAACAATTGCATCATATGACTGAGAAGAGGGGACACCATTTTAGATATCTGAAATTAAATTTGAAAAATTCAGTGCCTCCCTTGAGTTTGGGTCCTTCTCATGATTTTATTTTACTAACTCAGGAAAACAAAATCCAACAGTCATCAGTTACTTCCATAGGACCACAGGCCAAGCGCAATATTAAGAAAATTTGTATATGACACTAGAAAGGTGTGCAAATTACTGTGACAGGACTTTTTAATTTTTCTTTTTTTTAGAGATGAGCAGGTGAAAAAGGATAGAGTTAAGCATGTTACTAAAATTTTCTGTCCCAATGATAACAATGCAACAACCTGAAAAATTGATTAGACACCCATAAAGTGTTTGAGTCCTTAATTTTGAATGACAAATGGAACACTCATCAAAATACTCTACCTCAGTGGAACCTAAGAGCCCACATAATTATTTCACTCAGCTCTGCAATGACATTTGCTATAGTTAAGAAAGCAGTGATTCTTTCATATTCTTACCTATTTTTCTTAATGAATTAATTTTTTAAATCAATATTTTAAAGAAAGAGAAATTCTGTAACATCATTAAGCGCTGTAGTATTGACATATATTTATATTGCATTTCCAGCTACCCTTCCAACTTTTTCATCATAGTATTCTGACAGACTCCCTTTTTGGAAACTTTTGCATGAGGTTAACATGGTTTTGGTGGTTGTCTGTTCAATGGATAACACAAACATCTAAAACTTTTCTTATGCCTTGTTCCTTATGCCTCAATGTGCTGTCATTTTTTGCTCCCTCAATTAAAACAGAAATAATTTGAACTTTAAATCCAATCTTTCAGACGTCCTGTGTGTAAAAGCAGATGCTGATATTAATTTTGATTAAATATGACTTCTGAATACCCATCCTTCCATTATTTTTAGCAAGGCAGCTCCCACCTGCACCTTTTCTGAAAGGCATCAGCATGTGCACATTAAAGTTTGACATTTCTTTAGTTCCCCTCTGCACAGGGAGCCACTTTCCAAGTGGAGGTTAGGAATCTGTTTATGCATAGTGTTGAATTAATACCTTTGATTTATCCCCTTGGCCCCTAAAGTGAGAGAACATTAATTTTTAATTGAAGGAAACAGAGGCTCAACCATGGTAACTGTGGTTTTGAACTTTTGAGGGACAAAAAATGAACAAGTGAATCTGTGTTATTCTGCTTTCAGATCTGCATGTATTCCATTTTCAACTAATAAAAGTCAAATGAGATAAATATTTACATTCCATTCTGTCAGCTCCAAAATGGGGAAATTTCCCCTTTCTAATACTTCTCTGGCATTTCAGTTAAAGTATATTGATTTATACCAGTAGAAAAACATTGACTTTTTTAAATGCCAGACTCAGATTTTTTCCTGCTTATCACACAGACAGCAGACTATGTCCAAAACCCAACAAAAAATCTGCATTAAGACACACTGAACACTCCACATGTATGTCTCTGCTATGTTGTGTGAAGAGGATCAAATTTGCTCGAAAAGCCCTGGACTTTTGGAAAGCAAAATGTGGAGGTTTTTCTGTGTGCTGTTTCCAGGGGACCTCTCTGCACTGCCTCAGGTGAATGTGTCTGATGTGTGACTGGAATATGGAAGACTATCTTAGAAAGGAAATAAAACCTCATTTCTTGTATGCTAAGAAAAAACAGTCCCAATTAAATTGGTATGAATTACAACAGAACAACTGGAGGCTGTTCTTAAAAGAAAATGTGAACTGGGGGTGTAACAAGGATATCACTCTGCCTTCTATATGTGAAGCTATATATCCACTCCCTCTAGAATGCTTCTTTTGATTTCTTGCCCCATGAAATTTAATTAATTTCAGTGATCTTTGCAATACTAAGATCTTATAACTGGATTTGTGTTTTGTACTCTGTAAACATTAGCTAAATCTCTCATTTCTCATTTCAGATTATTTTAAAACATAAATGTGACTCTCATGCCTGACACGAGAACCACCCCAAACTTTGATTAATTTTCATTTAAATGTACTTTACAATAAATCCATTTAGATGTTATAAATCATCAGTGCCAACTTATTTGAAATAATGTAATATAAAAACATTGAGGTTATTGCAGAAAGTGGAAAACCAGCCAAAACATTTCATTCCATTAAGACTGAAAAAATTTATTTTATTGAATTGTCTTGGGTTTTGGGTTTTTTTTTGTTCCTTCTGTAATATAATTAATCTGAATAACAGGTTGTAGAAAGTTTTACTTCTGATAGAATGGTACAATCACCTAAATACCTATTTACAATATGTATTTCTGACTGAAATACATATTGTAAATTAATATAAACACATTAAACATAATATGCAATAAAAAGTATGTGATATTGAACTAATCTCATATGGCCAAAATAGAGATCCTATGGGGAGTTCACACTAAGCAAAGTATTAGACACAGCCAAATACTCAAAATTTCTACTCCAGAGACCAAGACCAAAACTTTTCTGTGTTTGTTATCTTACCTTCCTTTCTTTGCTATGTAAGTTATTCCTCATTACCAGATAGGTGGGAAACATGATTTCAATTTCCCAATATCTGCAGGGAGAAATCTTAATTTACTTGGCCTACAACACAGAATTCAGACTCATCAGAATATTCTTTTCTTGTTAAAATAATGGGGTTTTATCATATGTATTGTTCAGTCTCTCATAAAGGAATTGGTTTGTAAGAAAGGACAATCACACAGAATCTTACCCTATTTTTGTCATTAATGTATTGTATTTAAGATCGATAATTAAAGCTTATCTGACCCACAGGCACAACTTGCATCCTGCAATAATATATGAAAGTATATTCCCTCATAAAATTTGTTTAATTATAGTTACATAATTTTCTCTTGATTAATTTTTCTCACCTAATTGAGGTGAGGTGTCCCTTTGTCTTCCACTCAGCTGCTATTTATACTAATGGAAATACAGTTTGATATAATACTGAAACAGAAATGAATGCAATTTCAGAACAATTAGTGCCAAATCATGTAACCTGAAACCAAACAAATAATATGATTACACATACTGAGTCAAAGCAGTCAACAAGTTGGCTCAGCTTGTGCTTAAACTAAAATAATTATTATGTGCTGATGAACAATTTACCAGACTAGCAGATGAAGGACTTTTATACAATGTTAGCATTTGAGTACATTAAGATTGCAAGATTTCTTATATAAGAGTTAGGCGAGCGTTTCTGTTTAGCAACTGTCCTCCAAACACCTGTTATCTAACGAGGCATATAACATCAAGTTATAATTTATATTCTTAAAGGATGAAGGGATTCTTCAATTAGCAAGTTATCAAAATGCAAAGTATTAGCTTCATAAGCAATTTGTGTTGCAATGAGCAGATGTAACACAGATGAGGGCTTTCTGTAAAACGCTTTAGGAACCATCAGTGTAAATGGTTTTTAAGTCCTTTTGTAACATTGTTGGGAAAAAATTATTATCTTTCTCTTCCATCTATTTATCATTATCATTCTCTTTAGTGAATCTTGTTTAAATCTCAGTGAGCTGGGGCCTGTTTTCAGAATTGATTTATGATTGCACTCAACCAAACCAATCAGTACCTCACAGGTCAGTGCTTATCAGGATTTGCACTGAAAGATCAGGAGAGCCGCTTCTGCTACCAAAAAAAAGTCATCTGCAGACCCTCCACAGTTACATTTCCAGTTAGGGAAATTCTCCTTATTATAATGCCATGGGAACTTTAGTTAGAACTGGTTTTGTGCCCTGAGAGTCACTCTGTAAGAACTCAGGAAATATGCTTGGATTGTCACTCCACTGCATCATCAGAAGGTGAAATTAGGGATGCAGTGCTGACACAGGCTTCAAATCCTCCTAGCTTTGTGTGGGAGGAGGTGAAAAATGACAAACACCAAACCAGTTTTCTTGTTCTTTTGTTAAGCTCCATTGAAATAGTTTTGTGTAGATGGCAGGTATCATTCTAAGAGATTTCAAGTGGTTTCTCTGCCTGTCAATGTACATATAGGTACATGTAACCTTCTCTTAAACACAAAGAATTGTTCTTGTTTCTTAAAAATGTTTTAGTGTCCTGTTGGTGACCTTCTTTTCTGATAAGGGTCAGATAACTGCCCTGTCCAGTGACAGCATGCCCAATAACAAAAAAGAGAAAGATTGCTGAGACTGCCAACAGTACTAGCTTTTCAAAAAAAGAGAGTTGTAGGTATTAAAATTTTTCAAACATTTCATAACAAGTAGCAGGAAAAGTATGTAATAACACCATGAAATATTCTTCCAGGAACAATTTTCAAAAAAGGCAAAAGTCAGAGGAATGTATCTAGATCAGTTCTTGGGAAGACAAAATGGAAGAAAACCAGACCTAAACCAACAAAAATACCTTTTTTTGGTGTTAGGAAACACAATCTCGCAAATACAGAATGAAACTCAGTACTGGGCTGTTACTTCCAGGTGATACACAGTTAGCTTTCAAGCACACAAATGCTCATTTTTGCCAGTCTGGAAATCCTTTTGGAATGGAAATATGTGTGGTTGTTTTTTGCAGTGTTGAATTTTCACTTTTGCAATCCTGTTACTTTGCAAGTGTGCCCTCAATGGCACTTAAGATATCTCAGCTTTTTAATAGTTTGGAAGCTCTGCAATGTTAAATTTCTTAATTTTAGCTGGCATTTTTTTCAGTGATAATAAGAAAAATAAACAAACTTACTTACAGATTTAAACCCAACAAAAAACCAAAAGAACTAGTAGTGTTTTATTGTCTCACTTTTCATGGACTAATTGCACCAATTAAAACAAAATTTTATTACCTAGCTGGCACACAAACACATGAAAAATCTGTTTGGCATTAAGAGCAATGATAAAACTCTGGGCTAGGACTAAATTCACACAGATGTCTTAAGGATCCCACTGGCTACAGGTGCTATAGATAGATCATTTCTCAGTAATGTTCACTTCACTTTTCTTTTTTGTGACCAAGACACAATGCTGCATTGCCAGAGAGAAATGTTCTGTTTCTGTAGAGACTCCAGCAGGGATGTGCCATGCTAGTGCTGTATGCACAGGCAGCAGTCAGTGAAGAGGTCAGGGGATGGATGAACCCTGAATTCATTCAAAGAATGGAGATGCAACATTGTGAAATCTGCATCATTAACTCCAGATGCCCTTATATGCACAAAAAGCAATTTAGTAAAAGAGATGGAACTAAAAATACCATCAGGTCTCTACATTCTCACTGGGAATTTGCTTAATCTGCCTAATATTTAAGATTAATCGTTCAATATTTTAATTTTCATGGATGTTGAAATTCTTGGGTAAAGACAATTGCATAAATACTAATTCATCTTTTTCTAATGCTGAAACATCACAACTGACAGGGTAAGTAAGCTAAAAAAAATTCCTTTTAAGAACATTTCCTTCCCTCATAGACTTAAGTTCAAGTCACTGTAAAAATAGTGTTATCTTTGATCAAAGTTCTTTGTAACTGGAATTCTATATCACTTTCAAATCACGGCTGAAGTCATGAAGTCTCTTCTATTTCAAGACTGAAATGTTTAAAATTGGGATATAGTTCCTGGTTTCCAGGTCTGCTTGAGTTCATGTGGGACATGAGGACACAGCAGAGAAAAAATACCAAGATGGATAAGGGATGCTTGCTACATTATGTCAGAGAAATTTATTTCTTGAATGTTTTCTCCTTCAAGGGCCTATTTTAAAGGTTGGAGTAGCTGGAAAATGACAGCCATTGATCCTCCTTTCCAGATATGTGCAGTGGATGCTGAGAGGGGCACAGCCTGGAGCTGCCCATTTTCTAAGACAGGTGGGTAGTCTCATAGCAAAACCTTCTGAGGACTTTGGCAACCCAGTAGCTTGTTATTGCACCTCCAAAAATCCTTACAAGAGATGTAAGAATTCAGTCCATATTCACTATTTTGATACATTTACAGTGCCTGATATGCTGAGAGCTTTTTTTTTGTGTAGGCTTAAAACATATTCTCCATACTATGAAAGTGGAAATGCCATTGCCTATTGATTAGAATGTGATTTCTGTATAAATAGAGAACAAGAAAAAGGTGGAGAAAAGTAAACTGGTGAGAAACAGAAAACCTTTTATTTTCACAGTGTGTAAGTTGGCATGATTTTAAGTAAATTACAAGTTATCTTTCTGGAGTTTACTTTCTCACTGCATGTATATATTGCATTAAACTTAATAAAGCTTTTTCATCATAGACATGGCACCTAAACTATTCACCTGCCCTTGACTTGCAAACATGTACTCATTTTCCTTTCTCAGAATTTAAAAATGGGTAAGTAGCTGCAATTCTGTTTGATAGAGAGCAGGAGAGAAAATCTGTTGTAATGGCTGCAACACCATGGTGGGAACCCAGCTGTTTCTCTATGATGTTCTCTTTTGGCTCTGCCTCTTTCTGCACTGGCTTGGAGTAAATCACCTCAAAATTAAATTGGTAACTTAAAATTGAACATGTCAATGCACCTTTTGCCCTCCTAATGAAAGAGTTTTTTCCAAAGTCTGTATCTCTGAGTGTTGCTAGAAATATTTTATGTCTCAAAAGAGTGGATTACATAAAGAAAAACATTAGCTACCTAAATTTGATCTATGCTGTGCAGTATACTTATTCTTAAACCTTCAGAAAAGAGTTCTGTATTTCAGATAATGATATCTACTTATCTGCCTTGCCAATGGACAAACAAGGCTCAGTGGTATAAAGCATGCAAAACATGGAGAGCTTTACTTATTTAATGTTATTATTTTAACTATTCATAAAAGGAAAACTAAGATACCACAAAGTCCTTTAGAAGTGAATAAATATTTTTTGTGTTTTGTACTCAACTCTGAATCTTTCAAAGAAAAGACATTTAATGAAAGCTAAAGTGTTAGCTTGAGTAAAACATTTGTTTGTGTGCACAACTTCAGTAACTGAGAACACCATATAAACTCAAAGTCAAGCACTCTCACCTTTTTGTATCATCCCTGTTCATTTAAAATTAGGATAAAATTATACTGGCTCAAGCCCTGGATGCACAGGAAGAGATAGGACAGAATTTGGTTTACACAAGATAAATGTGTATGGGTATTCTGTGATTTCTGAATCTATTTTCATGGGCACAATCCAGTCTGTCTTTCTATGCTTGATGTTGAGGGCCAGTCTCCAGTCATAATTGCCTTAAAGAATTAAAAATAATATATTTTTTTAGAAAGTGACACCTGTACTACCAGCAAGAAATATGTCTGTCTAACTAATACATCTGGCCTTGAAAAAACCTTTTTCCCTACACATTGCACAAAACAGCAAAAGCATCAAAAATTGTATAACAGGGCAGATTAGCAAGTCAGCAAAAAATGTTGTTACATGGGGGACCTAAATGTTGTGTGTAGCGTACTAAAGACTGCTTTCTTGAAGCCACAAATGCATATGTTTCTGCACTCTGCAGTAGAAAAGAGGTAAAATGTTTCATTATGTGGAGCATGAAATCATCCTGAAATACAGAGGTTCTAGAAAATATATTTCAGGGTTCATTTATTTGAAAGTGCCCATGTAAGACAAAGTAGGTGTTTTCCTGAGGGTTACATTCACAAGAAGCAAATTATACTTAGTCAGACATGTCATCTTGAATATGCAGGTATTCTACTATTTTGAAGAAATGGAACCAAATTAATTTCACATTATCTTCTGCATTCTGCTTCTGTGGTATTTATTTGCCTTTTCTTTGCCTAGGTATGTAGCTCCAACGAGGCACCAGCATTAAGCTCTTTATTGGTGTGCTAGTTTGTTTATTTTGGTTTTGTTGTTATGGTTTTTTTTAACATGGATTTGAAGCAGCTAGGTAATCATTTACCTTGTTCAGTATGACTTGCTGCTTTGTTATTTTTTTGCTGTAATTTCTTGGAATTGGAAACATTGCATAACAGTTTAATTGAAGTATCTTGATTTCTTATTGTCACCGTTAATTACTCAAACTGAACGTATTTGCATAAGTAATTATGCATTTCTATGTTCTTTACGTTACAGCTTTAATCTGGTTTAGTATTCATGATGACTAAAAGTAGAGTTTTCTGGCAGGCAGAAAGATACAAAGTTAAATTGAATTTGTTATGACTTAAAAGAGTGACTGGATTACTAAAGAGGTAGCAATCCCTAAAAGGTTTTGTAGCTCCTTGTAACCACATGAAATTTTAAGTCACAATGCAATTTTGGAAGTTGGTATGTTCTTGTTAATCATGAATATACTTTGTGGCAGCAAGGCCTCATTTGACTAACTGAAATTGCTGCCCGAGATCCCTGATAATTTTATGTATGAGAAAAGTATCATTATGTGACCAAATAAAGTGATGACATGCACATAAATGATTGCCTAGGTCTCACTCCAAAGCTTTAAAATACAGAGAAACCTACAGCCTGTCCTATCTATGTCCCAGACGAAGAAAATCAGAGTTAGTATAAAATTTAGATGCAGCCACACTTGCCTCGGCAGAAACATACAGGCATCTTTCCACCTGCAAATCATCTCTGAGATAGCAATCTCAGTGGTGGGTCCACACAACAGGGAAAATCCACTCGGCCTTCTCTTTTTTTCTTGAAGCCAGATTTTCTATTTCAATAATTCTCCAATGACTTGGAGGTGTAAGGGGCAAGGCAATGTCTGAAAAACGATAACTTTTAATGCATAAAAAATTATATCCAAATTAAATTGCCTGATGCAAATTTTGCTGAAGTCATTGGTGATATTTTCCCATGACTTCTGGTAGAATTTAGAAGACTTCCCAGGACCGTGGTCAGCACTGACAAAGAAAAGCAATATAGATCCTTTTTTATGCCTAAGTGCTCAACTTTGTACTGCTGACCTAATTTAAATATAACCATCTGCCTGTCTGCTCCTAAATCGGGATTAAATGCTTTGCTTTTGATATATAACTCATAGTGTCCTTACCCCTCTTGCAGCTCAAGGGAGCAGGGGCACTCAAGCCACAAGGAATAGTTTATCACTTTTGGACAGTTGTAAAATATCTCTGAGGCAACTTTGATTCGATGTTAATGTTGACAGTCAGCTCTAAAGGCTCCTCCACCTCAAAGATATCACAGGAGTAAGTGGGTGGTTAAGAAGAGGGGAGGTGGATAAATGGTGGAAAAAGGAGTGGAAAGACCAAGACATACCCCACAAAGCAATAGTGAGGTTGGCCATTTTCCAAAGGACTAGGATTTTAGACAAGGATGATGGATTCAGTAGAGGAGGAACCTGGAAAATAGGTGGGAAATTCATTTGTTTGTGCTTTTTTCTTCTGCTTCCTCTCTTCTTTTCAGTCAGGACTTAATCCACTTAAGTCTAGACCAAAACAGACACAGTGCTCTTTTCCTCTGTTTATAATAATCCTGATAGACCATGGACTGCCCAATCCTCTGAGATAAAATACCATGAGAGTAGGAACATTGACTTCCCATTTGTTTGGACACTGAACTTGTCAGAGACCAGCTGTGTCAGGGGAATGTTCATGTGCCCATGGGGCCTGATGGGATGCATCCCAGAGAACTGAAGGAGCTGGGAGGTCTTATGGAATTCTCTTCATCAGCTACCAAATGTTAAGGAGTCTGGGGTATTCCCTGCTGTTTGGAAGTTTGTCCATTGTTATTGCAGTTTGCAAGAAGGGTGTGAGGGCAGACCCAGAAGCACACAGACCTGTGAGTCTAACCTCAGCACCTGGCAAAATTATGGAGGACAGGGGTAGAGACTGGGTGTCATCAAAAGTCATTTAGAGGACAGCACAACCATCAGGCACAGCCAGTGTGTTCACAAAGGGAAAGTCCCATTTAACCAAGCCAATCTCCTCCAGGATAAGTTTACCCACCCAGTGAATTGAGAGATGCAGAGGATGTAGCTTTTCAGTATTTACTGATGCTTACGCACTAGACTCTTTTTAGGAGAGAGGACTGTGATCTGTATATACAGCTTTTTTCTCTTCAGAATGATTCCTTTCTCTTTTGTCACTGACCTTCCCTTCTCTTTTTTTTATTTGTTCCTAATATAAGGAGGATGCAGATTCAGCAAACTTCAAGGCTTGATTTAGCTTTGATCTTATACTGCGCAAACAGGTTTGTAAACAAGCAAAGATAGTTCAGTATAGCTTAGATTTCTGTTCACTTTACATCTCAATAATAATAATTTGATAATACTGCACTTCTGACCCTACAGGAAAAAATTTCTTTGTACTAAGTGTCTTGAGTAATTGACCTTTACAGGCTACTTTCACCTGGTGTAAGTCGAATTGCTTCATGCTGAACATTCCTTATGCTTTTGTGGCTTTTTTTTTCCTCCCCTCTGTAATTAAAAATGGTGGAGTGAACAGTAATGGAGAGCTAAGGTGCTACAACTTGTCCTTAATAACCAACAGATCCATTCTCATATCTCTGAAAAAACAAAATATTACTGCACAGTCCCAAGCTTGGTTATTCTGACATTTACCACACTTACAACTCTATGTGTGCATCTACTCTTAATGAAAGGTAGTAAATTTGGAGACAGGTCCTGGTCTAAAATCACTCAATTAAGCCAAAGGAGGGAAGACTTATTTTGAAATCCTTTCGACATCCCTTTTGACATCTAGAGGAATATTGTTTTTCTACTAAAGAGAACCAGGAAGACAGGGTTATTCAGCTTTGGGGCCTTCAGTTGCAAGGTCAGCAACAGGTTCAAGGTTTCTATTAAAGCAGTCTTGAGGTAATCCTTTTACTATCACCCACCTTCACATGAATTGCTCCCATTTCATTTCTCTTTGATGCACAGCGTGGCCTTGCTCCAGTCCTTGCATAATACAAACCCAGTAGCTTCAGGGCCAGCAGGTCCTGCTAAGAGACTGAGTATTTTGCCACCACAACAGTATTATGCTGACAGAGCCTGGTCACTCCAGGCCAGAGCTGGCTAACATCCATCTGAGGGCATGAGCAGGGAAAATACATCTCCTCTTGTAACCTTGTGTGTAGATGTAACCTTATTAGCAACCTTCTCCTTCCCATATGTCTCTCTTAAAATAGAATGCTTTATGCTGCACATAAATTGTATTTAGAAGGTTATTCTATGAACATTTATTTTAGACTCTAATGACTTCAGGGAGGGGAATGTCATTTGCTATCAGTTTAAATAGTGCTTAGCAGAATGCTAAGCTTTGACCTGCTCTGCTCCTTACAGCTGCCATATATAGATAAATAAACATCTCCTGGTTTAATAAATGTCCGTAAATCAGCATTTTCAATCACAAATAGACGTAAAAAAAAAACCCATAAATATGCTCTTTCAATGAAATTAACTGTACAGTCTCCTTTTTCCCCTTTAAACCTCCTTCTGGATTTAGGGATAGGACAGTGCTTCTGTCACTGCTTCTGCCAAAAGGATTAACTCTTCTGAACACATTACTTTCTTTTTCCTAGTTATAATTCATGGTGTAACAAAAATAACTCATTGAATTTTGTTTTAGAGAGGAAAAGGAAACTTTTTACTTCCTCAAAATATACCCTCATATCACCAAACATCACACTAACATTGTTCTCTGACCGTGTTAATGATCTCTACATCTCAGTAGGACTAATTAAACAGAAAATAAGGGGACAAAGGCAGTATGTGAAGAAAATTTTATTCTGGGTAGTGCTCCAGCATCTTGGAAAGATTTTAATAATTGTTTTTTTACAGGTCCAGCTGTTTACCGTGCAGCCTGAGGGGAAGCCCTTATTTATGAGGAGAACTCTTTACCACTGATTGTAATCATGTGCAAAATGGTCTTTTCATCTCATGCTCATGAATACATCTTTGTTAAACTAAACAAGAGCTGCTGACTCAACATCTGCCCCTAACACATGCAACTCACCTTTTGATCTCAACATCCATTTGGATGGCTAAAAGGAGTTTTTACTTTGAGGGGACATTTCCAGTAATTATTAGGACTATTATTATTTTTTTTTCTAAAACTGAAAGGCATTTTTTAAGAACAAATGCTTTCCTTTGATATCTTTGTAAGGCATACCACTTAATATATTCTTTCATACAATTACACTTTCTGTAACTTATTAGAGGCTTTGTGTTATGAGTGCTGTATATGGAAGGCAATGAAGGGTGAGAAAACATCTAAAGCTGTTGGGAAAGCAATAATTTATTACATCCTGTGGGACACAACTGCTTGTTATAAAATCATTTTCCATGTAAATGGGCTTAAAAAAAGATTAAACTTGATGCGGGTGCTGTAATTGTTATTCACACAAACTTCAAACGAATTTCATTCTTTGCCTACCCTTTAATGTTAATGTCTAGAAAAATCAATTTTAGCTCTTTCATTCTTGTATTTGAAATAAACCTAAGCTTATTGCAGTTAAGGGATTTGGATTATTGGCATGTCTGACAAAGCATATTTTGTACACAGGTTTAAAGAGGTGACCTCCATTTAACTAAATGCTCAGTACTTAGTAGTCTGCTAACACATCTGACTACTTCAGGTGATTCACCCACAAAACTTAAGGAAGATACATTGACCATTTGTTCTAACAATCTTCTATTCATCATCTGGGAAGTTTTAGAGAAACTCTTCAGGATGTAACCTGTTTTGACCTTGTTCTATGGTCACATCAGCTGTCAAACTCCTTCCTGTAATTCAGGATGTAAATCTGGGTGTAAAGGTGATACTGGGCTCAAAGATCATGATGGAGCCTGTGCAAGGCATTCACCTCAGCTCCTACTGAGGTGATGGAAAGGATCTTGATACAAAAAATTGGATTTGCCCTCTTTGGTATCCTTTACTTCCATCTCTTTCTTGATGGGCAGTCCATGTGGGGTAGAGCTAGGAAATGGCAGCCAGCATCCTCCCTGCTGTGCACCTATAAAGCAAAACCAGGACATTTTCTCAAGGGGAGAGCAAGTGAATACATAACCTTCACATTTAGAAAGTCCTTTGTTCCCAAAGGGACATGATAGTCATGCAGGATAAAGGTAGATTATCTCAGTTTAAAAGAGTTTTCCAGAGCTGCTCTTTTCAACTTAATGAATTCATAAAGTCATCTTAGTTGTCAGCCAAAGTAGAAACACATTAACTTTGATTATTTAGAGGAGAATAACAGAGTCAGTTGTAGTGAGATTTAGGAAGTCAGATTTTGAAGGGAAGAAGCATTGGGAACTGGGTATAGGCTTGTTCCTTGGCAACAAACAATGAATATTTTCACTATCTTGTCAACTAACTGTAGTTCATTATACAGAAAAACTGGTAAAAATTTGGAGCCTGCTTTTTAATGAACTTGTCAATGGTTTTGAACTAAACTTTTTGGCTTTTTAAAGGTAATATTCCAAGAAAATTCCAAGATTGTTTTCCTCTACAAATCATCAGAAATTAAGCAGTGCTCACATGAAATTTCTGAAATCCTTGCATGTCTCCCCCCAAAAAGAATCTTCTTATAGCTTATTTTACTTTAAACCAGAATACTCAAGTGACGATCATTTTTAATGAGCTAGAGGCTGGTTTAGTACAGTTGTTCTCGACTAGCATTTTTTCAGTATATTTCAGTTCACATGCATCCTTGTTAATTGTAATGAGGCGTATCAGAGGTCATGCAAAACTGGTTGAGATGATTCATCTTTGTCTTGATCTGTGTGGTTGCTTGAAAAACCCTGGGTGTTCCATTCCATGCTGTTGTTCTTAATTTATGAACTATCATCTATATGTTTTCAATTTCCAGATGTTGGAACAGGCAGTCCATTTCAAACTACTGCCATGCAACAGTAAGAAAGCTAATTACATGCACAAAGTAAAGTTTTTTCAGGTGTCAGAGCAGAAGCCATTTACAATTGAGCCAGGAACCTTCACAAACACTTCTAAGAGCACTCCACAAAGGAATTTTGCAAAGTAGTGCATGATATGGCCAGATGGTTAAGGTCACTTATGCTGTCCTTTTTTGTTTCACTGTCTAGACTACACTGGTTCTCTGAATAGTAAACTTTTAAGTTGTATACTGAAGATATTTGCAGTGATTATCAGCTGACAGTAATCTGTACCAGGGTAGACTCCAAAATCTAATACTTCTGTGAGTGGACAAGATATTTCTACAAAACACATTGAGGTTTACACATAGAGTAGACCCTTTATAATTTGGGAATAAGAGAGATTTGTTGCACAGTAGTCCTTTCTCAAGGACTTGTACTTCTTGTTCTTTGAAGGGAATGATTTAACAAGGAATATTATTTGTCTTTCTACACACACACACCCCCCCAAAAAAAAAATTTGAGATTCAAAATTATCCTTGTCCTTTAACACCAGAGGATCATGTTGCGTGTGTGGTAGTCATCTTTCACTGGATTTAAACAGCAGTATTAACAGGATGGGGTGTCCTGATATTGCTAAATTAAAGCCTCTCAGGTTAGGTCAAAGATGCTCAGGTGTCCTTATTTTATAGAGAAGACTTGGTAGATTTTACAATCATTAGAAATACCAAAGGTGTCTTCTGACTGGGTTCAAAAGTGTCTAAGCATTCACAATTTTATGGAAGATCCTTTCCATCAGTCAGCTGTGAAAAAAGGTGCTTTACCAAAAGCTTGGTGAGTACTTGTAGGTCTGCAGACAAACATGGTTTCCATATTTTAACTGGGATTCTTGTACTAACTAGATGCACTCAAATGATTTTTTTTTCCACCTGGAAGATACTTTTATTATATATGAGGTCAGATTTGAAATGTATAGCCACTCTTCCTCCTGTGCTGCTCTAGGTTCATGTATCATTGAGTAACCAGCTGGAAATAGCTGTGTAAGCAGAGAACTATCTGAACCATTCAGCTGGGATTCAAGGAGACAGGCAAGGGCAGGAAGGCATCTGATTAGGTCACAAATGATGAGTGCCAAGGTTAGTTGCTCTCACATTTCTCGCCTTCATCACTAGATTACCATTGCCACATTGCTAATATATATTAAAATTGTGTGAAATATTTGTTTCAGCAATTAATCTAGCCCTTTCGATCTGGTCTTTCCACAGCACGGCAGTCTTTTGCACTTGACTTTATATATATATATATGTATCAAATTTATCTAAAAGGAAACACCTTTTCCTGTCTTTAAGTATCTTTTTTCAATGATTTTCATAGAATTGCTTAATAAACAAAAAAAATTGTTAGTTTCTTAGTCTGTATGTGCAGGAAAGAAAGCAAATTTTTTCTGTGAGCTGGGAGGTAGAATTGCTATACTGCTCCTTGCAAGATGAGCCAGGTTTTGCTAAAATTACATCAAAACTGAAAATCAAAGAAGGCAAAATAGTAATCAGATTTATGTGAATTGAAAAAACATTTTCAAGTGTTGTTAAAACACTTTCAGACATTAAAAAAAAATTTCAAGTGTTATTCAATAATTTTCCTCTGTCTTTGGGGGTTTACAACACTTCTCACCTTACAATAATATTTTTCTCTAAGACCTGGTGAAAAAAACTTGACATTTTTCAGATAAGTCAGAGGATTTTTGCCTCACAAAGATTCTGACCCATTCCAGTTATGGTGGTGAAAATAACTCGCAGGGAATGACTTGTTAGGTTTTTAACAATGCCTTCTGAGATTCAGATACTAGGAAGACAGTTGATATTTAGGTTATTAACCTAGGGTTATATGGTGCTGCTGCAAAATATTATTCTAGGAGGAATATAAACTAGGCAAATGGAATTATAATCTTTACTGGTTTTATATTACAATCTTTCCTTATTTTAAAACTATGTATTTTTTAAACCCCTAAAATGCTGTATATGGTGAATGCTTCCTTCTGTATAATATGTATTTTGATAATTGGGAATCAAAACTATGCAGGATTCAGACATACAAACTCAAATCATGTAAAAATTTTATCTCTTTCTTTCAGATATCTCTTGTTTCATACCCAGACATATTCTTTATTTTATAGAACTACAAGGTTCATAGAATTCTGCAAGTTTTAATAAGATTGGGTTTTGTTTTAACATTAGTTTTTTCAATTTTAATTTTTATAATATGAAGTGCATTCTCCTAAGATTTACTCAGCAATAGAGAGAAATATTGTTTTCATAATTTAAAATTTAATGCAACTAGTACCTGTAAAATCTTTAGGCAAACTGCTGATCAAATAATTCTTTCCCCTTTTTTTCTTTTTTTGATATTACAAGTCAAAATGCCAGAATTTGTAACCTGTATTCACTGAAATTCAGGCTATTTTTTAGGTTGAGAAGCCCTCAATGTTTCTTATTGGCTATATTTAGAGGTTTTGGCACTTATGAGATTAAATTAACTTCAGTTCTAGGGAAATCATATTATAAACAAAATTTCCCCTTGTAAACTAATTTTGTATAAGCCATATTTTAAAACAATGGTTTCAACAAGTGTAGAGCATTCTGACACAAATATATGACACAGGTCTTTATTTTATAAGCAATGGTTTACCAGCATGTTATTTCTTTTTATTTTTCCTTATGATATGAAACTACTATAAAGTCCAAATAAATCTGTAACAGACTGTAACCCTACAGACTCTTCTTCTCAGTTAATTCATATTTTCTAACATAATGTCAGATATTTAAGAAAAGATGGTAATAGAATGAAAAGGTGGCATATTAAAATTAAATACAGTCAGCTAGTTCTTGTTCTTATACCTTATATCTCTTCAATTAATCCTGTAGAGATTTCCTGGACATAAATTAAAAAACCCAGAAACAGGTGAATTTTAACTTGCTTGCTTCATCCCAGTTGATCAGGGGTCAATTTTGTTGTCATATATGGCTATTCAACTTTGTAATTCTATTGTGTCTTGCAATTGAAAATAAGAAACAATTATACTAGTAGGAAATAAAGATAAATAACTAAAACTAAAGTTTCTTGAAGTTTTTCTCTGAAATTTTGGATAGACTGTAAGAAATAACTTTTTCCAAAAGCTTAAACTCCTCAATTTTCATCAAAATATTGACACTATTTCCTGATATTCTGAAGTAAAAGCTGAAATTATGACTACAAGCAAAAGCAAAGGGGACTGGGCTTGGTCCTACTGGTTTCTTTTATTTTGCACTTCAAATAGTACTATAATTTTTGCTGTAGACACAGGGCATGCATATCAAGCAAGGTGAAGAATGGAAAAATCTCCAACCTTTTTTCCACTTTCCTACTTTTCTTGAAGACAATTGGTTTGAGAAAAAAGATGAGATCAGATTGCTGAAGACATAAGAAATTGTAATGGCAGAGGGTAAATACAGGATCACTACCATCAGATGTGGTAAAACAGCAAAAGAAGTCAGTGCTTCAGTTGGAGTGGAAGCAGGTGAACAGAATTGTAAAGCTAGTACACTATTACTGTGACGGGGGCAAGAGCAAAAGTTATCAAGAAAGAAAAATCTGCAGATATCTGTTGCAATAAATAGAAGCAAAACCAGTTATTGCCATTATGATCAGGGTGAAAAAACAAAAAAAGCAGGGGGAAAACAGCAGTCTTGCTAAAAATGCCAGCAAGCAGGATCTTCTCTCTTCCATTTCTAAGTCCTTCTACTACTGAGAAGCTGAACAACTCATAGTAATTGTATCATCTAAGTGCTACCTGCAAGAAAGTGTGCCATTGTGAGAAACCAGCTACAATAAACCATCTTTGTGTTATACAAAATCCTCTGAAATCAAACAGAATTTTTTTTATTTTTGCATATTGATCAAATAGATTCTAAAAAAACCAAAAGTTTCAACCATAAAAAAATCCTTCAAGTTCAGTGCTGCAATAAACCCTGATATTTTTAACCTTTGGTTAGACATGCCATGCACTTACATTCAGAGACTTCTGGAAAACTCAAAAAAACCTGGGGATGTTCAGGGGGTAGAAAAATAATTTTGAATCTATACTGGATTTACCTTAGGCTGTTTTACAAGGCCAGATGCTTGTGTGGTACCCTGGAAGCTCAGGGCAGATTTAGGATTGTTTATTTTGATTATTAATATTGATCACATTTATGTGAGCTTGGAAGATATAAGGTCAAAGCTGCAAGGAACGAAAAAGCAATTGTTAACAACTTATTTTTGCACATCCTGTGCCTTAACTGCAGACATGGGGAATAGTCTAAGCTCCATCTAAACCTCTGGTACAGTGACTAGTACAGGCTGAATGAGTGCTTTCACATTAATGATTACTCAGCTGAGGGTTTTGGATGTGAGCAAAATCCTATAAATTACAATTCAGATTAAGTACTTTGTAGCATTCCTTTTCTCCATGAGGGGGTTCTCTAGAATGGCTATTGTCATGAAGTGCCCATTTGTCATTGAAATGATGTATTATTTGAGGTTATCAATTTAATAGAATTACAATTATATTGTGAGTTGGGACTTTTTATTGGGCTTTCTGGTTAAAGAGTAACTGTATGAAATATAAACTTTAATATTGAGCTATAACAATTTTGAAATGTCCTTTCCTCTCCTTGAGTTCATTAAGCCTCCAGAGAAACTTTCAAAGCCCATTCGTTTATTTCAGGTTGGGTTTCTTGTCTCAATCTTAAAGAGCAAGAAATAAGATTTAATGACTTCAGAGGTCATGAGACCTTTGTCATATAGTGCCTTGATTTGGTGACCTGCTTCATTATGACCAGAACTGTACTGCTTGTTTATTCCCCGAGCACTGAAACTTAAAATGTTCTCCTCCTCACTTTCAAACTTATAAACACAGCATTTTTATTAATCATTATGAAATGAAGACGTAAGCTATTTAAGTACTTTGTTGAAGTTCACAGTATCAAAGGCGTGTTATACTGTGTGATCCAGCTTACAATTTAGAACTACAATGAAAAACATACTTTGCTCACAGTCATTTCTGTTGGAAAAGTGCATGAAGGTAGTATATAATCTAACAAGCAGGTATCTGCATTAGAAAAGAAGGAAACTGTCACAAAGTTTCTATTTTTTAAAGTAATTTAAAATAATTTAGAAACTTCTTTATCTATTGAAACGTAACTTTTCATCAGAAATTACTGGAGGTGTGGAATCACCCCTGCTTTATGTAGTTATTAGTAAAGCACATCAGCAAAAGATTGGTGTTTAAAAGTGGTTACAGCAATTACAAGCAAAAGGTAGTTTGCCTGATTCTAGCTGTTTTGGAGAGAACTGTAGCTGGTAATATTCCATGACTCACAGAGGCTGCACTTTAGCCTCATAGGCAGTGTGAGCAAGTAAATTCAGATCTGTTCTGTTGGTTACCCAGACTTATATGTACATCAGTTTTCTCAATGTGTCTTTGCCCCATCTCTGGAGTGCATGTTATGCACACTGATCAGCTCCCTTTGATCCTGACCATCAGGAGAAAATCATCGCTCACACTTCATAGCTAGAGCACTAGTTTGTATTACCATGGATTCAGTAAGACCACAGAAAAAATTAGGTTGAAAGAGGCCTCTGGAATTCAGCTAATCAGTCTCAAAAGCAAGTTTAATATGACAGTTGCATCCAGCTGCTCCGGGCTGTGTCATACCAAGTTTTGAAGGTTTCCATGGATTGAGATGCTTTAGCCTCTCTGGACAACCTGTGCTTAACTACTTTCATTGTCCACAGATCTCCTTAAAACCACTCAGAACATTCCCTGCTGTAAACCATGTGAGATGCCCTTGGTCCTTTAGCTCTGTAGCTCTGAGAAGAATCAGGCTCCATCTTGACCCAGCTTCATGCAGAGGAGGGCTGTAATTAGCTTGCTCCTGGGCCAAACAAACCCATTTCCCTTGTCCTCTCCTCAAATGTCATCTGTCCCAAACACCCAATAAACCCTATGGCCCTTTACTGGTTTCACCCCAATTTGTCTGCACCAGGAAGTCTAAAATCAGACACGAATATTAGAGTAGTAACCTTGTCAATGCCAAATAGAGGGAAATCTCTTCCCCAGCCTGTACCAGCACATGGGTCTGATCCATCCCAGGTCCATTGCGGTGTTAAACACACAATCTCCATGATGGTATGGTGAAGACACTTTATTGCAAAAATCCAGGGTTCTTAAGCTGTTAGTTTGTTAAGAGTTTACATACTTGTGAGGCACAACAAATGTGCTTAACCAACCACCATAGACCATGACAGGAACAGGCAGCAGGTGTAACCAACCACGAGCCCCATGGTGTGAGTACTTATTGGTTCTAATAATTGCTTTTCAAACTTGTAACTTGTTTTTCACCTCTAGTTTAGCTGAGTCATTCCCAGAATGCTTTTCTAGTTAGCCAAAGTAACAGAAGCAAGCAAGGATTTTACAAGGGTAAGACCCTCACTTTGAAAGGCCTTTCTGCTCTGCAGCAGTCCGTAATTTCACCATGATCACAAATTACACAGTCCCTGTTAGCCCACTCCTTCAATTTATTGCAGGTTGTCCTGTGTTATCTGCTTTTGCATCCTATGTTATCAATTCTTCCCCAAAATCTGGCATCAGCTTGATGAGATAATATTCATACAAAGGTCGTTGAAGAAGAGGTTCACATTTTGAAACTTTGAGCAATATTACAAAAACTGCTAGCTATGCTACTCCCTAGGCTCAAAACTCATTATTTTGCTCACTTTGAACAGGGTATCTCTTTGAAGTAACTAATGTAATACGGTATTCAAACCCTTAGTAACATCAATGTAAACAGCATTCTTTGTTCTCCATATTTTTGCATAAAACTGTAACCAATTTGTCCTGAAAACAGGTAGATCAAGCACTATAGATCCAGAGATTGGATCTATTTCTGGAATTGGAAAGTCCAGTCCAGCTGTTCCTGATTGCCTTCTTGTCCTTTTGTGTTTGGAGATGGCTTTGTGAGGACTTATTTCTTGGTTTTCCTAGGGACAGAGGTTAAACTGAAAATGCCTGGCCTGTGTTTTCAAGGTCCTTCTCTTACATTTCCCTGTCTCCACTCATTTGGAATTTCTGCTGATTAAATTACTTTTCAAAGTTGATAGAGAACAGCCTTTCAGTGACTAGGGGAGCTCTATGAACACCACTGGATTAACCCTGCAGGTGGATATATTTATTAAAAAGGCAAGAAAATGATAATTCTTTTTGCTGTCATCCAAAAGGCAAAAAAAACCCTGGCAGGGTTAATGCCAAGGTTTAGTGACTGTAGCTATAGACGAGGAAAACTGAATCTTCTAGTACAGCTTTTCTTCTGTGCAGGGCAAACAAGCTTCTTCATTGCCAGCCCTTGCTCTATTTGCATCATTTTGTATGCATTCAAAGGCACAGATATGAAAAAAACTCTTCAAATTCTGCATCCTTTACTTACTTTGTTAGTCCAGTTATAATATAAGTTTCAACTTCTTGTTATTCTTTAACATGGGTTATTCTTTAACATGGGTTATTCTTTAACATGGGTTATTCTTGGGAAGGTATTAATCTCTCCTGCTTTCATCAGTGAAGCAAGTCTCATAAGACTGTGAAACTTGACCAAACCCAATTATACAGAATTACACAGGATTATACAGAAGCAGCAGTTCACTCAACCCCTTGTGGTTTTGGACCCCAGATCTCACAGTCTGAACCACAGCTGCCTCTTCCTTTTATCTAGTGAGAAGAGCTGCTCAGGACTTACATATTTTTGTGCAAGAGAATGAGAACAGTGTTTCAGACAGCCAGGAATCATTCCTGAAGGAGAAAAAGGATAACTGTCTGAGTTCATTACGATTGACTAGTCCTCTTATAACCAAGGTATTTTTGATTTACGTGAACTGCAGTTGAAAGTCTCTAGAGAAAGCAAGGTCATAATGAGGACTAAATTTTATTTTAAAATCAGCTAATTAATGCAATAGCTTCCTGGACTTTCCAAAAGCTGGAAAATGACATTTCAAAAACAGTGTGATCTCTAAAATGATAAAATGCTTTTAAGTAAAGCTTTTTTGGTAATATAGTCTTCCAGGAATTTTATTAATATATGAATAAACCTCCAGCTGAGTCTTTAGTCTTTGAAAATTGATGAAAACATGATTTATTAAAATATACAAGGTATTGAAGGATACTGTTTTAAATGAAGTTCAAAAATTGTCAGAGTTTTTGGAATCTCAAATGGAGCTTCAGGCAGAGATAAATATTATGATAAAGTGTTTTGTAAATGGTTTTATATTTCCATAAGTAAGTCTGCTGTATATTTTTTAACTGAAAAGATTGAATTAATATATCTTTAAAAAGTGTGTATGCTGTCTACAGTTGGATTAGACAGTGTTTCTTTGTCTGGACCATTATTAGTAGTAGTTTCTCCTGTACAACTCTTAGTAGATAAAATTGAGAGCCCCAAATTTTTCACATCATGAACTGTCTGTTACCAGTTTCAAGCCCTCATTTTTCATCACTTTCAGTGTTTGAAAATGGGTGTCAATTTTCTTGCAACCGTGGATAAACACTAAGACTGTTGTAGTTTAAAATGGTGTTCTCCAGTTTAGTGTTCCTCCTGAAACAATTCCATGTGCTGCTCACTAATTCACCTCCCCCTCACCTCCCCTGGGACAGGCTGGAGAGTAGAATTAGAGACACAAAAGGTAAAGATCATGGGTTGAGAAAACAACAATTTACAGGAAAAAACAATGAGATAACAAAACAAAGAGTAACAGCAAAGTACTACGGAGGGTACAAGAAAGAGACAAACGTTTCTCATGGAATATCCCTGAAAATACCCAGCTGCTCTCTGCTGCCATGCTATGCCAGCCTGGAAGAGAGCCTTCCTGCCATCCCTGGAAAATTATGAGAAGTTGTAGAGAATAACCTCTGGATCCTGGCTACATGGAAAATGCGCCTCCTGGCTACTGCAAAAAATTCTCCCTATCCTGGCTGGACACAATATATTTCCCTAACACATAATGAAAATACTTGCTGTTTCTGTTGACTCTGTCATCAGACTTGACCTCCCTCCAGCATCAGTGAAGAGTCAAAGCTTATGCTGGAATACACATACTGTTGCCACAATTTGATTTCACTTCCTTAAGAGAAACTTCCGTGATTTCCTGTCAAAACATAAAGCTAAATTTTTCAAGAGACTGCTCCATCTACCTTAATGCTATGTCACAACAGAGCAGTGGTATTAGAATCAAAGATCTCTGAAGTCCACAGTGGTGACAGCTAAACAGTATATTTCCTTTCTTTTAAAAGGAGAGACAAAACAACAACAATTTAAAAAAAAAATCCCAAAAAAGGCCTCCCAAATGTTGATTGGCTAAGTAAGATTCTAACGTACAGATGTCTCACCAGAAACCATTTCAATCAAAAAGACACACAAAACAAACACACTCCCATAAATAACTGGGATTTGTCAAAGTGATAGAGTAATTCAGGATATTCTGTCATGTCGAAGTTAGGAGAATAACATGGAATAAACTCCATTATCCTGATAATTTTGAAAATATTACCCAGAACAATGGCCTTATATCTTATGATAAACTAGTATAATAACTCAGAAAATACAAGCTGACCCATGGAAATATTAAACTTCTCACCTTGGAACTTCTTCTTATGGAAAAAAATATTTATTTGTTTGTGACTCTATTAAAGTGTAATTAAATTCTGTATTTAAAAAAAAAAAATAATCTATCATTGATCTTTCTGAGGAAAGGAAGTCCACATTTCTTTAACTTCATCAGTGATGAGGACTTTTCTCACTGCTTTGCCCAGAAGACCATAACAACTCCATTGACAACATAAATGTACATTTCAATGGGATTTTCAAATATAGATTATAAGTAAGGGCATCTGGTCCATAATGTAAACAAGTTCCTGCATATTAGCTTTGCCAAGGCACAGTCAAGGTATTAAACCTCCTCTGAAATTAAAACTGAGAAAAGTCACAAAGTGTATACCACCTCAGTGAGATCAGTAATAACTAAATTCTGTCTTTCCATATACTTAGAATATAATTGTGAAGAACATCCATATACACATTTGCATGTATTTCAGGAATGTACAGTGTTTAAAGAAAGTTATCACAACTCCCCTCCCTCATACTTTTCTGCCTTATATTTCTTTTGTTTCAACAGATTAGTGGAAGCCAACATGATTGTGTTTGGCTGCCAAGTGGTTTGTCCCATGACTGAGCTCAACATAATGCAGCCCCAGCAGAGTCTTTGCTCCTCTCTCCATGTGAAGCCCTTTCCCTTACCTGCTCTCTCCTGTAGGTTACAACGATTCCTATAAAATCTTCTGCCATGCAGAGATACACGGTCTTTGCAGTTATTTTGCAGGAGTATCCAGAGGGATGTAGCCTTTTTTTCCCCACTAGATTAATGTGTGTAGCACAGTGAAAGTGGATCTGATGTCAGATGTTACCCTGTTTGACCTGGGACACACAGCATCACTCAGACAAAAGCTCCTCAAAGTCATTTTGAGGCTTTATCACTTGGTCACTGCAACAGTTATTACCCTAAAAATTTCAAATCTCAATCTATAACTGACTTGTAAATCCTCACAAACTGTCTTTCAACCCAAATGAAATTGAAAGTCTGTTATAATCCTCAGGCAAATAGGATTGATAAGACTGTGTCAGCATCTCCTTTTCCCCTAACTGTAAGATTTCTTCACTAAAAGATGATGTGTTTTTATTTCACAACAACTAATGCCTTGAGCTGACTGTTGCTTCATATACAAATTAGACAGAACTAAAAAAAAAAATCCTTCTTTTTCTGTACACCTGTTTATTGCTAATAAAATACAGATGTAAGTAATAGTGGAGAACCTAAATTTTGGTTCATTCAGGCATTAAATGCTATAAAAATTGAATGACCTTCAAAGCTTTTCATGGAGGAAAATTACTCTGATTTTGTGCACACATATCAAGAGAAAATGGGTTTCTAATCTGGACTTCTAGCATAATCATCCATATCAAATACCTAGTTATGCTTTCTGGGTGATAGGTCTTCTACTTCCATTATTGAATGGCCAAATAATGTGACTTGTATTGAAAGAGAGGAAAAAACATTTTCTCCTCATGTACTGGATATTGGTTTGGATCCAATAACTTTAATGTATATGTACTCAAGTACACTGAGCAGAATGCTTGTACCAAAGGAAGAAGAGAATAATATCTTCTTTATTCAGAGATCCACTTTTTGGGGGATTTTTTGTAGGACAAAAGTTTTTTAAAATGCTGGAGATCCATAAGACATTTTGAGAGGCCAGAATTCTCTTATTGGAATTTGGAAGCAAGGTACACCATATTTTCAAGAAAATATTGAAAAACAAATCACATGTACCTTCTCTTGTCTAACAACATTCAAGTATATTTTAATTGGTTTTCTTGCATCTTTGAAATTTTTCAGGTGTGTAAATATTTTACCTTTAAAGAAAAAATATTGTTTCTAATAATATATATTGCATGGTTGATGACCAGGATAGCCAAGAGTTTACATGCATAGAAACCAAGCAGATTGTGAGTATTTCTGTGATGGAATTAGGATGAATTTAGAAAAATGAGGGGATATTATTAATCCTTTGTGTTTATTGCTGATGCAGCCACAGAAAACATAGATTAAGGGGAGTACCTACAGGATCTTTCTCTCTTCTCCATTTCCTTTTCATGGGTGGTACTATTCTTTGCAAAGCCACGGTGAAAGAGAGCATTGTGGGCCTGGTAGAAGATCTGCTCGCTGTCCAGAGCACCCACATGCTTCTCACAAGCATGGCAGGACAATAGCAGCTCTGTAACCAGAGGACTGAGGAATTTCTTGTCCTCTTTATCTGCTTCTTCACATCCTGATCTTGTGTGGTTTTCATCCAAATGTCCATATGGTGATGACAAGCTTAGCTCTATAAAGCAAGATTTGCACCCTTTTTTACTGCTTTCTGAAAGCTCTCAGAGGGCCATGAAGAGAAAAAATGGCTTTGAACCTTAACAGGTCAGTCAAGATCTGCAAGTTATATTTCCTTTGCTCTTAAACTTACTTCCGGCTGAAACCATTCTTTTGTCATGCATAATGTTCATGTATATCTTGATGTAGGTATGAAAAATTGGTTTGTAATTAAAACATCTAATTGAATAGGACAAGTAATTATGAATAAGTAAGTGTTTCCTTTCATAATTAATCTATTTAGAATTTCTAATAAATAGTTAAAACTAGTCACTCATGAATACACATTTTAAAAAATCAAAACCAAGATACATAGATGTCAATTACATTAATTTCTGAGTCAACTACCAGTGCTTAATATGTGTCTTAGTCTGGGCCTAACTGCAACTGACATGAGTTCAACATAACCCCACCTTAAGATGATCACAATTTATCCATGCAGTATCTTTACAGGAAAATCTGATAATCTTTAAATTGGAATTAACACAGCCTAATTAACACAATAATAAAAGGTATTAAATCTATGTTTATATAGATATTATATTAACATTTATTATATTGTATTTATCACATAAAATTTATATTGTGTTAAATTAACATAGTATAAAAAACGTGTTGCTAAAGCAAAGTTGTTCTCTCCACATCCTCTGTGGCTACAGAAATGTTAAGCTTTTTAAAAAATCCTCCTTCTTTGATTAATTTTTATTATATGCACTTGTGTCTTTTTTGTTCTGGTTAAAAAAGAAATGCAATGTGGTGAATGTGAGGAATATCCACTTTAGGATCCTGAGGAAGCTGGTAGAAAATCTTGCCAAACCATTTTCAAACTATTACCTGCAGTCCTGAGCAACCAGGGAGGACCCAGGTGACAGAAAGTTGTCAAATGTGATGTCCACTGAGAAGAAGGGCAGGAAGGAAGATTCAGAAAATGACAGGCCTTCCAGTCTGAACTCAGTGCCAGGGAAGGCAATGCAGCAGATCATCCTGAGTGTCATCGTGCAGCAGGTACAGCATGACCATGGGATCAGGCTCAGCCAACACGGTTTTATGGAAGGCAGGTCCTGTTTGAGCAACCTGGTCTCCTTCTGTGACAAGAATGGATGAGGGAATGGCTGTAGATGTGTCTACATGGCTTCATCAAAGCCTTTGACACTGTCTCACTCTCATTTTTCTGGAGAAACTGGCTCCTCATGGTTTGGATGGGTGCATTGCTGGCTGAGTTCAAGACCTGCTGGGTGGCTGGGCCCAAAGCGTATGATGAATGGAATTAAATCCAACTTGTGTGCAGTCACAAGTGGTGTTTCCCAGGGCTCAAGGTTGGGGACAGTCTTTTTTAACACCTTTATCAATGATTTGGATGAGTTGGGCAGGAGTGTTGATCTGCTGGAGGGCCACAAGGCTCTGCAGGGGGATCTGGACAGGCTGGATTGATTGACCAAGGCCAGTTGGATGAGGTTCGACAAGGTGAAGTGCTGGGTCAGAAGTTTGGGTCACCACAACCCTGGACAAGTCTAAAGGCTTGGGAATGAGGGACTGGAAAGATACTGGTGGAAAAGAGCCTGGGGGTGCTGGTCAAGAGCAGCTGAACCTGAGCCAGCTGTGCCCAGGTGGCTGGGAAGGCCAATAGTGTCCTGGTCTGGACCAGCAATCATGTGGCCAGCAGGACCAGGGCAATGACCTGTACTGGGCACTGATGAGGCCACACCTTAAGTCCTGTGTCTAGTTCTGGTTCCTTCATGAGAAGAAGGACATTGAGGTGCTGGAGAATGATCACAGAAGGGAAATGGAGATGGTGAAGGGTCTGGAGCACAAGTCCTATGAAGAGCAGCTAAAAGAGCTGGGGTTGTTTATCCTGGAGAAAAGGAGGTTCAGGGGAGACCTTATCACTCTCTACAACTACCTGAAAGGAGGGTGTAGCCAGGAGGGGGTCGACATCTTCTCTGAAGTAAAAAGTTATAGAAGTGGAAATGGCCCCAACTTGTGCCAGGGTAAGTTTAGGTTAGATATTAGGAAAATTTTCTTCACTGAAAGGATTGTCAAGCATTGAAATAGGCTGCTTGGGAAGTGGTTAGAACCAGCCCTGGAAGAGTTCAAAAGGCATGTAGATGTGGCACTTGGGGACATAGTTTAGTGGCACTAGCTTAATGATTGGACTTGATGTTCTTGGAGGTCTTTTCCCACCTTAATGATTTTATGTTTCCATGATTCCATGAAACAGAAAATAATTTTCTCTCCATGTTTCTGAAAAACAAAAAGCAGAGGGCAAGTAAAAATTTCATAAGCAGTGTGTTTATTTGAAACTAGCACAGGAGATAATAGAACACCAGCTCTTCAGTATTCCATACTAAACACAAGACAAACAGAATGTTTTGATGCCATGCAAAGCAAGCAATAATGGTTTTATGCATACAAACTGCTTATTGTAGAGTGCATCTTGGTTGATCCATGGAAATTGCCCATGTGCCTACTTTAAATTTTCAGTAAATACTAAATAATTCAAATCCGATTAACCCTAAAAGTGGACCTAGGATTTATTCTTAGTCCATTATTGCTCATGCTGACTTTCAGGGTTCTGCAGATGAGCTCTGGAAAATTATTTGCATTAAAATCAGAAATCTGCCTTTTTCCAATAGAACGATATCAAGGCAGAGGCAACTTGGAAAATTATGGTACATTTTAATGGAATGGGGCAACAATTACTGTAACATGGTTTTGTTCCACAGTGTGTTGCAGCCAAAACTCAAAAACACTGGAAGCTGGATAGGATTGTTTGGGATATGACCTTTCAGTAAATTTTGAAGAGGGTGTGCTAAACTATATCAGGAGTATATAAGAAAACATCTGAGATGTTCTTTAAATTCAGTAAATATTTGCAGCAGATAGACACACCATAATATTTTATTTCATTAAGACTCATTAAATAAATGACATCAACTCCTATAGCTCTCTCATTAAAAATGAGAAGCTCTGATCAGATTATTAGTTTTTTGAATCACACTTTCTGCAGAATGTTTCTATATAATTTCAGATGACTGCACAGAACAGAGGTGTGCAGGAGACCTGTGTATTGGGGGACAAATTATAGATTAAATGCAAGGTTTTTATGAAGCTGATTTAGAGTTTAGATTGAGAAAAAGTCAGGGAAGAGTTTTCCTCTATGGTTATAATTTGTAAAGCAGGCTGTGGAAAAGCTGCTGAACAGACTGCTGATGTGTCTCCTGACATCAGAGACTGCCCTGGTGGGAGTCTGCAGCATAGATTGTGAAGTATCTCTTATTTTTCCCACTATTTATTCATTTTCTTTCCTGCATTTCCTCCATGGACACTCAATTGTTTCATCTTTGTCTATTGCTCCATATTAACAAAAATTCTCCCTTGGCCAAATGAGTGAAAAAAGCATTTGAAAGCTACTGGGTTGATTGCAAAAGCTGTGATGCAGATAAAAATCCTGCAGAAGGGTCTTCATTTTTCATCCTCTAGCAGGATTTGGACTTGGGTAAGTGTCATGAGTCCTTCTGAACTGTCCTCATTGGATATAATTTTAAAGTATCAATGTGGTTTTGAAACAGATTTCCCAATATTTCGACATACCACGTGTTGCTTTAGCATACACAGACTAATCTCCTTCCACAGGAAATTTTTAGAGAGAGTTTAGCATCATTGTGATTTTCCTATCTAAATAGGGACATTAAGACCTCTCTAAAAAATCAACAGCTTTTGCTTTCTCTCTTATGTTTATCAAAGTAGTGTCAAAATGAGGAATGTTGTGGTGGACACATCAGTCTGTATTCACAACCTAAATCTTATTAACAAATAGTTGTCATTAAACTCTACAAGCAGTCAAAACATATAAGAGACAGACATGCATGACAGAATGCAACCACAAGTATTGTGTGATTTTGATAACTTTTGCTGCAGCTGGGATGGTTCTAGATGGTATGTACTGATGTTATCCATCAAATCTTAGCCCATTTAAAGAGGCTCTGACTTTGACTTCCTAGAGAAGGCAACCCAAGCTGTGACCACGTAAAGTTTTCTTTCCTTTCCAAAGGGCAAATGAATAGGTCAACATAGTGGCTGTTTAGAAAGCAATCTCTTACATAATTTTTCTAGTCATAACAACATTGTCTTGCCCTGGAAAGGTTGTTTAGGATATATTTTGTCAAGTTTAAAAGTGTTTTTATGTACAGTGTAGTGACAGCACAAACTAGCATTATAATTGCTCCAGGGCTTTTCAAAACTGCTATGGCAAATAATACTTCACTGAAAGAATATTTTTCTGAGAATCTCCCTTCCACTACGGTAGGTCCAGTGGCACAACACAAATACAGATATTTTACAGATGTATGCATGAGGTACATAGGAACATCAGCAGAGGTGAACTTTCACTTGTTAACAGTATCTTGTCAATTGCTTGGAATAACAGGACACCTTGTTACACGGTGATCTCCTTTCCATTTCCAATTTATAGAATTATAGACTATCATGTGTCTTTAATAAAATAAGCTGTTCAAGAGAGATAAAAATTAACTGAAAAGAACTTACAGGTAATATGTAAAAAGGTAACACATAACTGGTTTCTATTTCAGCAGAAATGAACCAAATTTTCATTGCGGAATTTTTCAAAATATACACATTTCCACATCTAGGATTTTTTTTCTTTTTAATTGGGAATAAATGCCACAAACTGGAGTCAAAGAAAAGGTAATTTCTTTGGTTTTGATGGAAACAACACTGCAGTTACTTTTTTACTATTTGGTATTGATTATAAAAAGGGTCCTTTTAGGTGCAGTTTGCAGTCAAGAAAAGTACAGGCTGGCTAGTAGATTGGTTTTGCAAAAAACTGTTTGATGTACTCCTGGTTTTAAAGGAGAAAATATCTTCTAATTCAAATATAGCTACTTACCCAGGTTTATCACTTTACATTTGCTCTTTTGAGGATTTACATATCTTTATAAATCACCCATGGCAGCATGACCAATTTTATAGAGAAAAATCAAATATTAATAACACAGTTGATAAGATCCTGATGCTCCCTTAGGAGTCTCAGAGTATCCAAAGGAAGACTTTCAGGATCCAAATAAGTCACCGACCATAAAGGTTGTCTACTGCAAAGCCATTTAAGTAATTACAAAATTTAACAAAAGCAAAGCAAAATAATTTTTTTCTCACAAATAGTGGGAAACAGTAAGGTCTGCAGGGTGTGCAGGTCTGCTTAGCCCTCAGCCCAGATTCTCACAATATGTTTGTGGTAATTAGAATATCTTATTAAAACTAATTCCCTTCAAGATCTCCCACAGAAATTCTCCAAGCAATAACTATAGTCTTGCCAAAGCAAATTCCTAAATTATATCATTCTCTGTTGGGCAATCCCCTAAAGATATTATCTGATCAGTATTGAAGAATCCTACAAATGAAATGGAAATATGTTAATATTTTAAAGCTCATCAGGTTTAGAAATCAGTCAAATCAGTTTTTCACTTGTTTCTCAAACAATCTCTTCAGATTTTGGCATGCTTTCCTGACATTGCTTATCTCCCATGGTGTACTGAGTTTTACATATTTCCTTTTTTTAATTGCCAGCTTTTCAGTATTTATTTTATTATTCTTTCTTGTACATAGACCTTTCATTTTGGCTCATTTCACTTGTCGGTAATGGATATTTTCCTGCTGCTCCATCTGTCATCTCCAGAGGTCATTAATGTAACAGTCCCTGTTACCATACTCTCCAAAATCTATTAACACAATGTAAATGAGTGATACAAATATAACCCACACTCACAAGAACCCTGTACTATTTGGATAACAGAATGAGCCAGCAGGGCTTGCCTGAGGACCATTCCATGGCCAGAGGGTATTTCCCAACCCTTGCAAAGTAGTCTTCCCTCTCTATTCATTCTAGAAGCTAAGTCTTACAAGAGGAAGAAGATAAAACTGTTCTTAAGCCTCAAATGAGCATTTTCGATCCATGCACCCATTTTTCTGGTTCTCTAATACACTTTTTAACATACTTTTAACTCTCTCCAATTAGTGTCATGTTTTTTCCGCGACATAATGTCTTTCTCTCTAGTACCATAACTGTCAGCAGCAACACAGAGATCTGTGTCCAGCTTAAAATCAGTACATGCCCCACTGCTTTTCAGGCTGTCTGTCTGATTTCCTTTGCTTTTAATCTTGTCCAGTGGTCCACAGAGAACTCATCTCATCTTGCTGCTGCCCACGCTCTCCCTGTGTATGCTGTGTCAGCTTCAGCAAATGCTTGCATGTTGCCCTAATCTTGCCTATTGCCCTTGCATATTGCCCTAATCTCTCTTAGAACATCTCTTTTTTTTTCCTTTCCCTAAGGAGATGAAAGTTATTTTAGTTTGCCCTGCTCAATAATTTTTATTCCAATCTAAAATCCAACCTCAAACTCAATCTGTCTGCTTCCTATGGTGAGTTGCCTTCTTGCAGCATTTTGGTACGTCAGTCAACTTAAGCAATGTCTTCTTCCAGAAACTTCTGTTTGTGCTGAGTGACTTTTCACTGGGAATTTAATTTCCTTGTTGAGGTTTAATTCTGAAGATTGCAGAACTAAGTATTCCAAACTGCTTTGCTTCATTGTTAAGACTACCACAAAATCAGACCAGATACAAGGATTTGTTTCTCTCCTGACTTTTCCCACCCTCTCCATACACTCCAGCTGGCTGCTTCCTTTTCTTTAAGGAATCATTGTTGAGCTTTGTAGTTAAATCAGTGATTGAACACATTCATGGTGGTGAACATTTCCACATGTCCATGGAGACTTTGTGAATCTTTTGGTTAGATGTTTTGGGGAAGATGTGGCAAAAGTTCTCTACAGCTGTATCTTAGTACATGCGTACAGAACACAAATACCGCCTCCAAGGCTGATTGAGGCAGCAAATTCCATTCACACTCAAAAGAATATAAGCCACATGTAATTTCAGTTGTTCACCAGAGTCTCTGCTGTACAAACCAGAGGAAGATCTTTACAACAGAGCCCATAACTGTACTTGCAAATTGCTTAGAAACAGTAGAATGATGAGAATCCTTTTTGTTTGTTTTTATTTTGATACCACAGACAATCAATAAATATAATAGCAAATACTGCTTTTCCACTTGGGGTCATAGCAATACAATTACAGTGGATTCATTTCTTTGGCCTAAAGTTTATTCATTGTTTGTATAATGTTTTGAGGCACATAACAGAAGTTATATTCATGGGACAGAATCCTGTCTTGCCTAGGTACCATGAATAACGAAAGTATATTGTTACCTGAATTACTGTCATCATCATATGAAGCAATAACTTGATAAAATAAGAAACACTGCTTTCCATAAGAAGTCAACTTTTATTTCAGTGTAAAAAGCATGTATCATCTGAAGCAAACTCTTTACCTATTTGCACTTTGAAACCCAGCAAACTGGGCTGGGAAATTTCATAGGATTCATTTTGTTCATTAGGTCTGGTTTCCTGGCACTTAAAGTGGAATGGAAAGGACTTATGCTCTCCTAACATGCTTTAACATTTTCAATTTTATGTTTTCAATATTAAAAAAAAACCCCAAAATAAAGCATTGAAATTCACCAGCTAGGATGATATCTAGGGCTAAGATTCCTACTTGTAGGAGCAAGCTGGCTTCCTATTCTTATCATCTGGTGCAATACGTTATAATTTTCTATAAACTCTATTGATCTTTTTCCCCACTTCTGACTGCAGTCATGTTATTTACCAGCTCCCTGTTCACAAATTTTACATGAACAGTCAAAAAATATCAAGTCACAGTAGGGAAAGCCAGCATCACCTGAGTACCTCTCACCTCTTGCCTTTTTCAGTGATAAAACTGAAATCATTGACTGCCCTACTTGCCTGCAGTACAGCAGAATAGAGTTTGTAGTGAAGTCCCTTAATGGGTCAGGCCATTAGAGTGCACAACTCAGTGCATTCAGGCATGCATCTCTCATACTAATTACATCCAATCAAATAACAAGATCGCTACAGACTCTAAATCATTTAGGCTTGTTAAAATGCCACTGCTAAGGCTCTTTGTGTCATTTTCAGGGTGTAGCTGCTTCATGCTGTGATATGCTCTAGAAATAAAACAAGAAGGGGATAAATATAAAATTTCCTTTGCATGTTTATAAATAAATGTAATCTGTTTTCTTAGTAGTTGTTTTATTTCACCTAATTATGTCTTTTTTCTTAAAGTGAACAGTGCTGCTCTATGGGGTATTTTTGTGTTGTGAATTTTTTTGTCTGTTTGTTTGATTGTTTCTTTCTTCTTTCTGTTGTGGTTCTGTTCTGAGAGCTGCAGCTCTGAGTTGCCAAGGGAGATGTTTACATGCATGTGAAGCTGACAATGCATTCTTTGCAGGTGCAGGACTCTGACTTACTCTCTTCCTCTAAACTACTTCAGCTGCCTCTGAGGGTCAGAAGGTTTACACTCCCTATATCCCTCCCCAAAGGAGCTTGATTTGTTTAAATATTTTTGTGATTAAATCAAAATGTATGATATTATATTCACAACTCCCCCAGTGAATAAATCCATCTCATCCTCCTCTTGCCTCCTACAGCCACATGCCTGCACCTCTGACAGACCAGGTCATGTCAGGTAGCACAAGTGCTGAGCAGTGACCTTGAGCAGAGATAAACTCCATTACCTTCTCTGCAGTCTTCCTGCATTTACTGTAGGCAAGGGTTCAAGTGCATCAGCAGAGAACAGAGTGAAGCTAACAGCTGAATGGTAAAATGCTTCTAGCGCTTTGCCCCCTTTCTCCTGCTGGTTCAGAGGGCTGAAGGGACAGACACAGTCACACCTCCATTAGACACACTGAAGTTGATTAAAACGTTGCATATTCTGGTTATTGCACACTAGATTATTTTAAAAAGTGCTATGTCTACATAACCTTTTTGAATAATCACTATCAGACAATAGGCAGTCATTAAAATATACAAAAGATAAACTGTGAGTACAAATTTCTTAAAATTGCAAAGGTGACTTACCTACCAGATTCTTTTTATTTAACTATAATGACAAAGTCACTCTGCTGATTGGAAAAGATTCAACTCTAAATTTTGTAAATCTGTATTAGTAATAATGCTCTGGAAAACAGAAAAATATTGTCCCTGATGTTTAAAACATAGTGTTTCTAATTTTTTTTTCTTAATCACATGTTGACTCCTGAGTATTTCTACAATATCTTTTCAGTATAGGGGTAGAAAGAGTAGCTGTGATATAACTTTGACTAAAGTCTTCTCTTAGGTAATACGTAAGTCGAATTTTGCCAGTACAAGGGAATATATATCTAGTTCTACATATAATGAGAACTATGTACATGTTCATGTGTTATTTCTAAATATATTTTTGTAGGCATATTTCAGCACAAAAAAAAAGAAATTTAAATACAACAGACACAAACCTCCTCATAAAATATGGAAGTATCCACCTAACAAGAGTGCAAAGTGAAAAATCAGAGTTTAGAAACAGATATTAGTTTCCAGCCTCTCAGGCATTGTTAGCAGGCATGGGCTGACTTTCTCAGCCACAATGAATTTTGGTTTCGTGCACCAAAGCTGTAAATCAACCAGTGTGTTTTAATGTGACCATTTCCACCTCTCTGCAAAGCTGTGAGAGCACCAGGCACTGTCCTGCCCATTCAGTGCTGGTGTGAGGGCTGTTTGCAGTAAATCATGTTGGACTGTGTGAAACACAGGTGTAGGGGTGGAAACAAGGAAGTACCACTATTCCAAAGAACAAAAAATACCTTTGCCCATAAAAGTCACTGTAGAAAGGAAATTAATATATTTAAGAGAAAGCAAAGCCACCAATATATCAGCTGCTAGTAGGGCACCTGAGGGCTTCTCCTGTGTGTTAGACTGATTTAGTGAGAACTGAACATGTTTTTGTATCCCTGTTGGTTTTTTTTGTCTCCAATCCTTACCTCTTTTATCAGAGCCCTTTCTCTTTGTTAAATTGAAAGCAAGTTCCTGTGAATTGGAAGAGGCACCAAATTGTTCAACTACTGCAAGTAATGCTCAGTGTTTACAAATTATCTTAGAGTTCTTAGATTAATATGCATAATCCATGAAGACTGTTTGTCCAGACAAGTTTTCTGTCGTGACCTCCTCACTGCAAGTTTTGTGTGGCACCCCTGCAGACCCTCAAGCCCTGGGGAGGTGACAGCACTCCCCCAGAACCCAGCAGCACCAGCGCTGACATGATGTGCATCCCCAGCTGTCAGGGATGGCTGGAGGCAGTCAGCCTCCTTGGGCTGTGTGGTTGTTGTGTCTCCTCCTTGCTGAGATTTCATGTGAGCCAGCCTTGAAAATGCTGACATACCAAAGGTGATTCTCAGGATACACAGGCAAAAACACCCTCCTCAAAAACCCAGCAAACTCCCTATGTTACTCCATGTTATTACCCAAGATTTGTTTGGCACAGATTGATTATTTGTAATAAACAGGAAATTATGAGTCAGACTTTATCTAAGATTGTGACATGACTTAACACACATCAAATAAATCATATTGTTGCTGTTCTTAGGCATAACATACAGCTGGGTGTGCTAAAACACAGGTAAAGTAGAACTTTAGGGTTTTTTTTCAAATTCAGAAATTTTAAGACCAGAAAGTATCATTGTACCATCTGTCTCCTTATCCCCTGCATTTCACCTGATTCCCACTCAACGGAAGCTATTAAAGTTTTTGTAAAGGAGAATACGCTCGCATTGATACAAATGTTTGAGTTAGTAGCTTGAAAAGCCATCATAGCCCCAGTTAACATACTGATCCGAGTCCTTTGCAACACCTTAGGTTTGCCACTTCATAGCACATCTGCAACCCATTGGTCTGAATTCAGGATTGGTTCCTATGTTATCAATCCTTCCAGCCAAAAGTGCATGATTTCTCTACATGTCCTAAGTGTCACACCTGCAATCATATGCATAAGCCCAACAACACATTTTCCAGAAAGAAATAACTCCTCACTCAAATATAGAGAATCCCTCACTTTTATTGGTAGATTATTTCACTGGATAATCAGCATCCTTTAAAAATGCTGTATTAGTCATTTGAATGTGGCTGGCTCCAACTAGCTGCAATTCACTCTTGATAAGCACTTCACAGGTAGTTTAAAGAGCTCTTTAGTTTCAGGTAGTTTGTCCCCCTAAAGCACTTGCACACCATAATCAAGCTGTCTCTTCACTGATATGGTGAAGTAAATTGATTAAGCTCTGTATGGTTCTCACAAAAAAAAACAACCCACAAACCAAAAACCCAAACTACGTCCCTCTCTCAAGTGTGATCATTTGCCTTCTCTGATTTTCCACCTATTGTTAAAGCTATGGGGAAAAAAACCTTGACATAATATTCATGGACAGTGATGTCATATTTCACACTTAGAGGTTTATGTGCCTTCTTTTTTTCTCCTGGCTTTTTGTTTCCCTGCTTATACATGTAAATATCACCCCAGAATTTAAGTAACAGATGTTCACACAAAGTTATTTGTCTCCCATGACCTTTAATCCTTCCAGATCACTGTTTTCAAAAATATACATGACCATTCTGTATAACACAGTGGTATGGTTTTTTCCCCCTAGATTATTGTCTTTTCTTGGAGTTTGGTGAAATTGTTTTGTTCTTGTAACCTCAGTCCATCAGCTGATCTGGCTTTCTGTATTGGGGGTCACAAATTGTGTTCAGTATCTCGGTGTAGACTGGTGAGTGCCAAACCAATGGAGACAACCCTTATTTGACTAATCACAACATCTTCCTAAATGACCTTCCTCTTTTAATATTTGCATTGAGGAATAATGGAGCCAACTACACCCTCAACATATTTTGAGACAAAAAATCCTGGAAGGAGTGGCTGAAACATGAGAGATAGACCTGAACAAGCATGAGATTTGGAGGGACAGGAACCACATGAAATTAAACAAGGAGACATGAAATGTTCTGCATGTTGGGAAGAATACCCTGGGCACCAGTAAATGCAAGATGGTCCAGGAGACAGCTCAGCAGAGGAGGACCTGGGTGCTAGTGGGCAACAAGCTGACCACGAGAAAGTAATGCTCCCTCTCTGTAAAGAAAGCCAACAGCCTCCTGGACCAGGCAGATATATATTTTCCCTATCCAGCTCCTGCCATGCTGACTACAGTTCTGGGCTCAGTGTAAGAAAGAAATGAACTTACTGGAGCAAGCCACATTCAGGGCCACAAAGATTAAGAAACTGGAGCATCTTTCCTGTAAGCAAAGAGAGCTGAGACTCTTTGCCCTGCAGAAGGGAGGTTCAAGGGAGCCTTATCCACACATATATATTTATATGTGTGGATAAGGCTCCTACCAGAATGGAAGGAGAGGAGAAGAGTGGGCTAATCTATTCCTAGAAGGAGCCACTAACAGGACAGTTAAAACACATTAAACTATATCTGAATATGAGGAAATACCTTTTTCATTGTGCAGGTGGTCAAACACTGGCACAGATTTTCTAGAGAGGCTGTGGAGTGTTCTTTCTTGAAGGTAATCAAAATCCAGCCCTGCACCAGCTACTCTGACTGATTCTGCTTGAGCAGAGAGATTGGACTGGAAGAGCTCAAGAAACCCCTTTAATTCTAAATCATTCTGTGATTCTTCAATTTTAGTTTAAAGTTCCATCTTCTACCCTAAATAAATGATGTATTCTTTAATTTATAAGTATTTTCTTATCAAGATTATCATATCGTGTCTGCCTATATATTTTCAATCGACATTAACTAAAGGTGGGACTTTATTGCTAGTTTATTCAGGTTAACCTTATTGTCATATCTGAGGTGGGTAAAGGCATGGAGTTAAGCACTCTCAGTTTATGAAGACTGGCTATGACATTTCTAATCTTTCATAGGTTATGATCTTTTCAATAAAATACTGATGTCCTAAGCATATCTAACCTTGTGGTTTCTTTTCCTAATTTATATTGATGTAGAATGCAATGGGCACATATTAGTGGGATGATTTTGGTGAAAGTGTGTGTGGGAAGGTTTTCTCTGTTGTGGTTTTAGATCAAGGATTAATTTTTCAGGAACAAAGTTGTTAATTTGCAGTTTTTATTAGATATAGGCATGACTACCTGATTACATTAGCACTCCATGGGGGAACAGTCAGACACAAGGCACTCTGCCAGAAATACACATTCTCCCTATGGGGCAGTAACACACACAGATCATCATCACTATACAGTTGTATTTATTTAGTTATTTAGAATTGTTTCACTCCCCAGTGTACCCTGTAGATCCATTTTTGAAAGATAAAATGAAGATTATAAACACTAAGTCTGAATCTCCAAAAGCCAGTGAGTCAAGATGTATATTAGATTAGATAGGAAAAGGGTTTTTGAGTATTTTCTGATTACTTTAAAAAAAAATCAAACCCAAACAGGCACATATACTTTCAGAGTATCTCCAGCTATGTATGCTTGACTTATCTTCCTTTCAGCCTCAACCTACTCTCTGTAAACATCAGGGTAAAAGTTGACCTTACAATCTTGTTCCTAATCGCTCTCCCTAACAGACACTTTGTTTCTAGATCCATTTGATAAGCCAAGTGAAACCCCAAGTGAATCCTACTGACCTCCTCTTCTTTTCTTTCCATGTGGGAGCCAGGCAGTTTGTGTGATTTACAGCACTGCCCTCCCCGTTGTGGGTGCCGACCTTGCCATGCATCCTTTCCCTCCTCCTCCATTCCCCATCCCCAGCGCCAGCCCTGTGCACCACTCAGCCCTTCCCCCATCTGAAAAGACCTCCACACATTTAATTGGCTCTGTGGGTCTCTAAATTTCCCATCAGAGGAGCTATCTTTTCTCCTTGTCTTATAACCCCCAACCTTCTCTCTAATAAAACAATCAAATCCCACTTTCAGCTTTCCAAGTGCTCAATCAGTCTCCCTTGCCCTTTGTTACCTCTTCACCCTTGCCCCATAGTCTGCAGAGGCCATTCATTTTATATATCTGATGAATGCCTGACAGTGTTTGTAAAATTTATATAAAAGGTACTAGCTAAGGCCTGATTTTCTGCCTGTTGTAAAGGAGAAACCTGACAAATCTCTTTTGTCTACTTTCAGGGTAAAAGACTGTTAAAAATGTTTGGTAAAGCGGACCTTAGTATTGCACGTATGCTATTAAATGTGGAGATGTGTATATCTTTCCATCTGTATCTGCTTTTTCTGTCTAGTCCATTGAGGGGCACAGAGATGATCCAGGCTCAGAATAGCCACAGGAAATACTGGTGTTTCTGAAAGTATTCATCCTCTCTTTGCCCTTCTACCATACAACAGCAGTGCCGAAATATTTTCTTTGGTCTGCCTTATTTTTGCCTTTTGGTGGCCTGATGCACTCTCTTGTACCTTAAACCACATATTCTTTCCAGCAGGAATTTTGTTGAGCCATGTCTTTCTTTGAAATGGGGTCTAAGGCTTGGTAAGGGGTTTGATGGGGCTTCACCCACTATGTGCAGTGCATGAGGAAAACAATATAATACACATCTGAGTGAGTGCAGCAGAGAGTGTTTAAGGGGCATTTCTACCCTATAATTTTGTGGGAAATTTGATAAAAATACCTTTCTTTTTCCAACTTTCCATTTTATTTATCTCAAAATATTTTGTTGTCAAGACAATTAAAAGTTTTGCTGACAATTATTGGTTTGTTGACCAATAGACTGAGAGCCACATAGACTGACAGCCACGAAGGCTGGTTCTATCAGACATCTATGAATATACACATATATTTTTATTTCCATTGTAATTAATTTTCAGATGCTTTCTGATGTAAATAATCCAAAAAATAATGTTATTTATTTATTTTTCCATTGGCCTTTTGTAAGATACAGTATTTTCTGAAAACAAAATGAAAATTATCCCTCTGGTTACATCATGTGCTTTCCTTCTTACTCCATTTATTTGCAGCAGCCAAGGAGCAGAAAGAGTCCCAAACAATAAGGAGTAAACACATGAAAAGGTCATAGAACACATGATCAGTTCTACTGAAGAAATTCAGTAATGAAAGTGATAGCTCCAGAAAAAGATATTTGTTCTCTAAAGTCCAGATTTTGAGTGCCTGATTCCCTAAACTTACATCACTGCCCAAGGTGAAGTGTCCAGACTTCCTGTAGAGCCCATGCAGTGGGCTCTGCCATGGAGATGATGACTCCTTGTCTTTGTTCCCCAGCAGAAGTGCAATGCCTTCTCTGGAAGCAAGGCACCCTCATCCATCCCAAAACTAATCCCTTGTCCTTCTTGAGGAAAAGGGCAAACCATTCCCTAGGGGAGCTTGGCACTGCCCAATTTTCCCCAGAAGAAAGCCACCTGCAGTATGGCTGCTGATGGGAACGGTTTTCTCTGACACTTAACAGTTGGGTTTAAAGTGAGTTAGAAATTCTTACAAATCCCTCTGCTCCCCACAAAACAATAAACTGAACAGACTTTGAGTTGAATGATAAATGTATGAATATGACAGCTTGGAAAAATATAAAACTGGTGGTGTTGCAAGAACATCTCTCACACTTGTCTTTCAAATAAAACATAAGTTGAGCTGCTTTAACACACTTATTAATAAAAATATATTTTTAATATATTGAATAAAAGACATATCAATATTCTTAAAATAGAAGCCAGATTTAGACTTATAGGATTCTCATTTACAACTCAGAAGATTGCTCCATTTTTTGTTATATCTCTGAAAATCCTCATCTAAAGAAGCTACTTTATACATTCTTCATTCATTTCTTTGCCTATAAAGTCATAGTCCCCTTTCTATAGAGTCACAATACCATTTATTTAAGTATCCTAATTAGCAGGTCACAGAAACAATCAAACAAACAGAAACTCCAGCTTTTTTTTTTCCTATGAAAGTTTTCTGGTATATAGTGATTAGCACTGTAATTTTTTTTCTTTTTCAATTGACATTGCTGAAAGAGAACTGGAAGTCTCTTGTCATAGAAAATAGCAACACAGCAATCTGTAAAGCAGAACTAATTTCTGCAATGACAGAAGGAAGAAATTAGGAAACAAAACACTTTGAGAATGTAAAAGAAAAATGTGTTCTCAGAGCCCTTTTAGTATATCACAAACTGGAAAAAATTCCCAACAGGTAATATAACAACTAGAAGGGGAGAAATGTTTGTTATGCAGGTTGTAGCTGGTCAAATAGATGGAAGACTCCACTGAGTCCTTTACCAGCCACGTGCCACTCTCTATATGACAGCACAAATTCTGGACTGTCCCTTTATGGGACATCTGTGTCTCTGAATTTTTAACTGCCACACCACAAGATCACACACTGGAATACCCTGAGACACTGCTTGGACACATACCTGTAACATCATTACATTACATTGTTCTCGCATGCCAGAGCTTCAGAGGGAAATGATTAAACGATATTTTACACCCACCACTAACTAACTGCTCATGGCAGAATGGGGATTTTTGAGTGGCTGGCAGAACATGACTGTAGTCTAAGTGAAACAGATTTGGTAGAATAGTTTCAATTATGTACCTAAAGAAAGGTTCTGGACTGAATACAGCCTTATCAAATGCAGTTCATTGAGTCTGAAAGCAGCTGTAAATTCAGTGGTACTAGGAACTGCAAACCATGTAATTTGAAAATATTCATCATCCAGCACACCCTGCAGAATACAGACAAGGCCATTTTAGTGAAACAAGCGATTCGGAAATGTCTCCAAGTGATGGCTATTCAAAAAGGGGTGAAACAATTGTTGTTACCTATTGCTTTAAAAGCCCCACAGTTTAGTGCAAACACTTGCAGTGATGTGAGGCTGAAAGTTGAACAGTTCCCATTGTATTTACTCTCGGGCCCCATAAATTGTTGCAATTGTGAGTGGTGCAAAGGCTAAAGTAGATGTGATGAAAAACAAAAATGTGCAAAAGCTGCCAAGCCCTCTCCCTTGCACACAGTCCTTCATGCCTTATTCCGAAACATATGCCATTGTAAAACTGTTAGGAGCCTCTCAGGATCCCTGAGTCGGGCAAATTAACAGCCTGCACCACCCCTTGAATAGAGGAGTATGAAAGAGAGTCCTATAAGAAACAGTAAAGGAGTGACCAGTGGAAGTACAGAAGTTCAGGGGGAGTGCAGAAGGAGAAAAAAATCTCCCTCTGAAGTTTCCAAATATGAAGTTTTCTACTAAAATCACGATATTCATCGGGTCGAAAGAAAGGGCCCTAGAAAACTCCCACTGATGTCTCCTAAATACTGGCTTTGTTTTAATTCCAGCAGGGAAGCTAATTTGAAGTGATGCTTAGGGTACAGGTGAGCTAAGATTTTCTGGCTCAGGGAATGGAGGGAAGCTTAAAAAGAATGAATACCTCCACAGAACTTTCTTTGAGGCCTAAATGATGGTTGTAAGTTTTCAAAGCTAGCTGTTCAAATGAAATGCTGGGGAACACATATGTGTTACATTTAGAAATACAGTCAATCCATTCAGCTCCTCAACTTCAATTATACTTGAATTGCTGTAAATCATTTTGTGGTGACATAGAACTGATTTCTTCATAAATGTACTTGCAAGTTTGCTGGGTATTCTAAAGAAATTCTATGACCACAGAAGAGTAACCTACTCAAGGAATTTACTTTTTACAATATTTTGTGTCTCAGCCAGCTTTGCAGGTTAAAAAGAACAGAAAAGGGAAAAATAGAAAATTTTCTTTAAACTTTCCTCTTGAGACTACAAACATCAATCCCCTGTATTTTCCAAGGTCAGACAGGTCAGTTTGTAGGATAAAGGCATAATGTCCCCCTTTGCTTCCCCCATATATTTACCTTTTTTATTTCAATGCCTAAGATCTCTCACATTAATGGTTTGCAGGAAGACACACAGATATTAACAATCTACAGCCATTTAACCAGACTTGACTTATTTCACTGTGTTTATCGGGAGCATAAATCCTGGGTTTATTTTTCCCCAAATAAAAAATTAGACAGTACCTGATTTAATATCGATACCTTATACTAGTCTTAGTTCTTCTCCCAAGATTTGTAATTAATTTGTTATGTGACATGTTCAACACAAATTTCAAAGCATAATAACACTGCTTTGTCCTCATTACATGCAATGAAATGGAAGGCTTACAGACCTTTTGATTCTTTACCACAACTTTATACTCCTGCTCATTGCTGTTTCACAAGACTTTGCTTCCAGATGTGACAATCCCAAAGGCAGTTCCTTTGGGAATAGAAATGCAGAGAAGTCAGAAGAGGCTGCCTGACTCTGTACTGAAATCATCTGTAGTCAGTGCTTATGAACAACAAAAACATATACCTCCTGCTCATAGCATGTAATCAGAGGTAATTAGAGCTAATTAGCTGTCTGTAGTCAAAGAGAAATTTCTCTCTTTCTGAGAATACTCTGAATTACCTGAAGAATTTGTGCACTATCTACATTTTGCTGTCTGCAGGTTATTTTAATTTTTTTTTTTAAGAAAGTGCAAATCAGAATTATGGAGTTCTCATAAAAAAAACAAACTTGGTCCCTAAGTTTTTCATTATAGCACATCCTGCTAGAGTATTCATGTATTGGCTCATGAGCTAGTTGAATGACAAACTTGCACAGGTTCACACTAATTATAAGAGCCTGTTTAAAAGTGAAGGGCTTTAAGCTTTTTGGACATTTTTCATGGGCCTTTATGGAAGTGGTCCAGAAAAAACATTGCTAAATGTCTAAGTGGGAAAGCAGTCTGAACACTGCTTTAACCGTCTAGAAATCTCTATCACTGGAGATACTGTTTGCTTTGTATGTGTAGGTGTATCTTCAGAATCAGGAGTCCAAAATATATTACCAGGAGACTTCCCAGAGCTGGCATAAAATATGTCAGCCACTGAAGTGTGAAACCTTGTGGTCAAGAAAGTTTGGTGGTCCTGTCACAGAGAACATCATAGTACTTAAAACAATTCCCTTTTTTAGTTTTTTGTCCATTTTCCTGACCTCCAAGTGGCAGATACCCCCACAGCTCACCCAGCATAGCACTAAATGAGGCACTTGGTGATCTGATTTCAACTTCTGCCTTCTGTCAGGTGAATATTCTCACACCAATCTTAGATCACTTGGTTAATGGAGATACACTATGGTGAAGCAATAAGGCTTTAAAGAGAAAGAAAGAAAATACGTATTTCAGAGTTACTGTAGAGCATAGATAACTGTATATTATTTGTATCCAAAAGAAAAATGGTTGTAAGGCATCTTGATACCTTGAGCCAGGAATTTCAGTCTGCCATTTAAGTAGCTTTCCTATTACAAACACCATATCTGACCTTGATGGATTTTCTGTTTCTTGAAATTTTATATCAGGAAGACAGCAGTTCAAAAGCCTACAAGGAAACAGATATGGGGAATGATAGAATGACAGTTAATGAATTAAGATAATAGACAAAGATATGGAAAAGTTAATATCGCTGGCTAGTTTAAGTGCAGTGACAGAAAAAGAAATTTATAAATTCTGAAACGAGGATCAAATCAATAGTGCTGAAATGCAGAATGTTTTTGATTTAGACAATACAGCTGCAGACGTTCTTCCCTTAATTCTTTGTATGATGTGTATATTGAGGTCAGAACTATTATATTGTGGACCTTTCAAACCACCAGAAGCTTTCAGAAGTCATCATTACAGAGACCTCACATACAGAGCCTTTTGTAGATTAAATTAATATGCATAGTGGCCAAGATGCATTTTTGCATCTTCATCTGCATCATCATCATCATCATCATCACCATCATCATCATAATTATCATAACCAATTAATTAACAGAATTAAGTGAACTTGATGATGGTTGAGTTTTGCTAACAGTGTGTTTTTTCACGTGGTGAAGGACTTTGGAAAAGCTCAGTGCATCATTTCACCTGTAGTATTGCACACTAAGTCGGTGTAATAGATTTACTTAATGGTGTGAGGTATCTCAAATGAATCTTCTATACCCAAAAGAGATGGTATTTGGCCTTATGTCTCTGAGTAGACCAGTTTTATCAAATCAGTTCACCTTGATAAAAAGATACTAAAATTTCAAATTTCAGTCCAATATGGCACTTAGGTAGAGAAATGGTCAAAAAACCATTTAAAATAACAAAATTTGGATGAGAATGCCAGTTTACCACAAAGCCACCAGATATTTTGTCCAAAAGAAAATGTAGATTTTCACATTAGTTGGACTTGAGGCAGAATTTTGGAGCAGCAGCAATTTCTTTTCCTGACCAGCAGATACGTACACATATATATACATACACATATAATAGTGTTCTTTTATTCCAAGGACCATATGATGTAAATAAGTTTTCCCTGCAAATGAACTGATAAAAGATATATTTTAAATTTTACCCAATAAAAATCATAAACGTTTTGGGCTTCTGGAGAGCAATGAAAGCAGATTAAAATGTTGCTTTTCTGTACAAGCCTTCACTGAGATTGGGGAGATCCAGGCCTGGAAATGTTGTCAGTTCTCAGAGATACAATGGGATATTTTATATGTCACTAGTAAAGAGGAACAGCTAAACTATTTCACAACATGATCCTAGAAAGTGCTCAAGAGGGTTAGATAATTGCCAGGGAGTTCCCACTGATTGCATAATGATTACATCAGTCATCAGATACCTAGAGGTGTGACAGCCTGAACAGTAGGGAGATATGGTTTGAATGATAAACAGAAAGGAAATTATAGCACTCAAATGAACAGATGCTGGTTCAGATTTTTTCTTTGCTTTTCAACTGAAATCACAATTTATTTTCTAGTAAAAATAATAAATACATTCAGGTGTTCCTCAGGTTTAGAAAGAGAGAAAAGTGAATTCTGGCAGAGAAAAATAAATGGTTTTGTTTTGTATAGATTCAAATACTGTGGATGTCCTAAAGCTATACAGATAAGTGCAAACACTGCCTGCAGCTGCATAATTTCATGTTACCACCCGTCGTACTCTCCCAATAAATGTAGTATTTGATTGCATATTTCAGAGACCTGAGGTTAGAATATAATGTGATATTGATAACTTGTGAAACCTGATTCTTCCCCAGACTGCTGCCTGCCCCTTTTCTCTCCACACAGAGCTGCTGTTGTTACCCAGCCAAGCAAGTCACCCTCCCTTTTTCTCTGTTCATGTCTGAACTGTTTGCCAAACCATTGTCCAGCACTTCTCTGCCATTGGAAAGAAGTTAAAATTTATCCACTGAGTGTCTTAGGCAAGACATAAAAATCAGATGTGGAAGTAGGGAAAGTAAACATAAAGGCTCATTGTGAGCATATGCCACTTCCATTAGTCTCAAAATATCTACCCCTAATGTAAAATGCCTGGTATTACTGTTAGCACATATCATGTGCAGCTTTGAAGTATAATAAAGATTAAAAAATCCACCATTGAACATGCTCTTACAGAAGCTTCTAATAACTGAAAAGATAATAAAATATTACAACAGGATTAAGTTGTTTACAGCTATTTTAATCTTTAAAAGGAGATGGAGGGAAGAAAAGAAACACCTGTGCTTGCTGCATGAGTTATTTCATATGGTGATGCTCACAGAGGTAAAGGAAAGGGTACAGGATATTTGTGAGACATCTTACAGCGTTCTGGCAACTTAGCAGAGATGAAGTAGCATGTACACAGTTTATTTTCAAATGGAAATGTTTCTATTTGGTTTAAAAAAATATTTGGTTTCCAAAAAAACACTGCTCAAAAGCACAAGACAATAGGAATTTGGATTAGTATACACAGAAGAACCTTTTGATAGTATTCTTTCCATGTGAATTACTTGGGCAACCTGTAAACTATACAAAGAGATGGTCCTGTGTAAGCACAAGTCTTGACTGCTTTAGTAATTATTTTCTTTTCCGGCTTTGAACTTTATCCCATGGAGAAAGGATGACATAGACATAGACACCTGCATATTGTAGAATTTTGGGTTGACTATTTCTGTCTTTAATTTTTGCAGCAAATCTCAATTCTGAGTTTTTTCACTGGGGCCAAAAATCTGATTCTGTGGAGTAGACATTTCTTTAGTAGTATCTTCAAGGACAGTGCTTATTTAAAAAACTTGTGCAGCAGGCGTGTCAAACCTTTTAGAACTATAGACACTATATAACACTTCTTATGTCAGCTTTTTGCCTTTTGAATTCTTATGAAAGAATGTCAGTTCATATGTTTTAATTTAAAAGGCTCTTGTCTCAAAAGGAAAACAACAATGTGCTGAGGCAACATGATAGTTACTGCTGAAATTAAAACGTAGGTGGCAATTCTCATTCTAACTGAATTGATCCACTGTGACTGGTTCTGTATTTTGGTCTATTGCATTAGCCCTGGATTCAAACCATTTTCTTTTCTTTCTCACTTGAACCTCACATGTAACAAGTTGGTATTTTGTTGAAAAATATGCTTGCAAAGTCCATGGTGCAGTGATTTTACTCTTAATATTTCCATAAATGAGCTCTCCTCTAAAAATCTTTTTTTTTTTTTTTTTTCTGTTCTAATGGAAAATTTTACATGGTTTAAAACATAGATAGTTTCATGAGTTTTCTGGCCAAAAGAAATTTTCAGAGAGAATTGAATTTTGCTGCTGAGGGAAATTTACACTCTAAACTTTGTTAATTTGATGGCTTTATACTATAAGAAATAAAGAGAGCTTTACTCCAGTTTGTGCTCATTGTGTTTGCTTTCACCAGTGCAGAAACATAAGACTGTATATATGATTTTTAGAATTTTTTTTAAAAACCTGGTAGCAGTTAATTTGGAACAGAAATCTAATAAATTTATTAAGCTTTCAATTCTGCTCAGTTAGACAATCACATAATTAAAACCAATATTAAAGTGTATCAAGGAAGTTACTTTAAACTGCCAATATGATCAGAATTTACAACTACCTCTGTTCCTACACTAATGTATGGTAAATATTCTCAGCACCATAATTTTTCTAACAATAAGTCTTCAGATTACATACAATAAATAATGTTATGCATGATCTGACCAGAGATGTGTACTTTAATTTCTTGGTTGGTTGTGTTATTTCAGCAGTTCTCTTTTTCTTTTTTTCCCTTTTTTACTTTTTTTTTTTGGTCATGCATTATGGGTACCCTGTGTTCAGACCAATACGTCTCTTTATGTTATAAAATGGAATGAAATGTTTTCAGTCAAAAGGGTATAGAATAAAATCTCATCTCATGGTACTTCTAAGACTCTAATTTGAAAAATAAAAGCAATTTAAGGTCAATAATCAGGGACACTATATTTTTCATCCTTTCTTTTCCCCCGTGACCTTGGTTTTAGTTTTTCACTTGGATGTATAGTGTTAAGTGTTTTGTATCCTGTACAGCTCATCTGTACTAGATGAGCTGGTATTTTGCTCAAGGACAAATGAAAAGACCCATCTTTATTCAAAAACCAAGCAAGGGTGAGCAGCATGCGTAGAATGTATACTCTTACATTTTTCTTTTATGTATATGTTATGTATAATGCCATTTGTAGTAAGTTTCTCTGTCAATAATTTTCATGGTCTAATCTTTTCTGCACCCACCCATTGATGAGGGAAATTTCAATTGCCACTATAAGTATGTCGATTTTTCTTGAAGAATTTAGTACCAAATTTGGACAACAGTTTCAAAATTAAGTGACGTGACATCCAGAATGATGGAAGTTATGCAGTCTTTCTGGGGAAACAAAACCAAATTCTGGTCAATAGATGACGGATTTCTTCATACTCCACTCCCTAATAATTTCTTGTCATCATTTGGGGAAGTAAGTCTATTAAGAAGAGATGCAGACACTGAGATTAGCTCAGTTGGTCAGTGCTAAAAATGCCAAGGATGTGGATTTAATTCCTGTGTGGGCCATTCACTTAAGAGCTGGCCTCAATAGTCCTTGTGGATCCCTTCTGATTTAGAGTATTCTACAATTTCTATGAATATGCCATTCATTTCTCCCTTACTTGTGTACTGAAGGCCATGCCTATACAGGGAAAGAAAAGTTACATGGAACTATTGGAAGCCCTGGACAGGCTGTGAGTAAGGCTGAGCTACATGCAGGTGCCAAATTCAGTCTCCTGCATGTGGGTCAGACAGCTGCTGGGAGAATGGCCTGCTTCGGTAAGCAAGCTAGTCAATATTTTTATCTTCAGGTCACAAATTTTTGAAAACTTGGATAATAAAGTATTGAAAGAGTCTACTTTGGGGTAATGGTGGCCTTTCATAAGTTAGAGTCTCTTAATGAAGGCAGGATTTCTTTCAAAACTGTATGCTGTAGTCATAGATTTGATGGAGAAATTACTTTGTGATTTTCTGCAGTCTGTGTTGTGAGCCTGTATCATCATAATTGTCCCCTCTGGCCTTAAAATCCATTACACTATTCTTGATAACTAATTTTGTCAAATGCCACAAAGGAATGAATGAAAATTTACAGATCCCAAATCCCTTCTGCATTCCCTGTGACAGTTTTATAGATACCAGCAAAGCTGGTAAAGCTTTAACACTGCAAAATCATGAAATCGTGGAATGGATGAAACTGGAGGGACCTCAAGAGGTCATCTGATCCAACCTCACTGTTCAAGCAAGGCCATCTGGACCCAGTTGCTCAGGACTGTGTCCAGGTGACCAATCTCATTGCAAAAAACTCCTTCTTTATATCTAATCTAAATAAACCTTTAAAAAGTCAAGGAAGTTCACTACCAGCATTAAGCTGTTCTCTCCTGTTTGCTCGATCAGCATGAAGATGTTTGCTCTGCCTCCTGGGTTTACCTGTTCAATGAAAATCCTGGTGAATGCAGCAACACAATGATAAAGATATTTAGGTGTATGTGCCTATATCCTTTGGGGATGTAATGACAACTGTGTATTCCAGAGTTGGGAAATATTCTGACCATCCTTACAGAGACAGCATACTTAGCTACTCAGATATTTTCAGACAAATTTTTTATTATTATTTTACCTTAATGCTGCTTAAAAATGACAAGGTGTCTTAAATGTATTAAGGTGTTTAATATTTCACAATAATCTTAGTTTCAGGTGAAACTGATTCTTTGGTTGTATATTTAGTTGCAATCTATCATTCTGGTACATATAGCAGGTATAATATATTGAGCAGGAATGTAGACATGGATCTAATGTCTCTACACACAGAAATACACACAAAAATATATAAAATTATCCATATCTAGAAGTTGTGCTCTCAATGCTTCCTTGCAAGTCAGGATACAGATGACCTCAAAGACCTTAATAAGTTTTAAAGAGTGGTTTATGGCATTGTGGTTTACCCTGGATTTGAAAATGCACACTTTCAAGGAAGTAATTTTGTTTCACTAGTGAATGACATCTATTTCATCAGCTACAAGATTAAGTCATTCTGAGACAGGAAATAAACACCGAGAACTTATCTGAAAATGCCTCAGGCAACTGATTCTCTTTCACTTAATAGGTGACTGACTGACTTTCCTGACATATGTTAGGCCAAAAGACAACCTATTCCAAGGAAGTTAATTGGGGTTTATCATGGCAGCAAGATAAGACAGAACAGGTCCCACCTGAGAGAAAATAGCAGGATATTGGTCAGTTTTGGCTTTACTCTTTTCCACATGTGCTGAGCAGTGCAGGCAGTCACATACCTGGCACAGAACCCTGGAGCTGCACCCTGCACCCCACAGAACACAGCACTGACCATGAGGAGGCTACGTTGGCTCCTGGATTTCCTGACATCACTGGACTCTAGTCTGCTCTACCCAGTGCTTGCAAGCAAATAAAATAGGAGTTTGGGGGTTTAAAGACACTTTAATTTGCTGGTATGTTTCCACTTTTCTTTCTAGTTCTATCTTTGGAAGGATAACCCTCTTCAGCAAATCAATAGATGCAAATGTGCTCTATAAAGCATGCAGGTAAAATATGCTCTTAACCTCCAATTAGAAAACATTTGCACCTAATAATAATGTGGTCTTCAGTCTCTTAGAAAAAAGAAATAAAATTCACTGTCCCAGGACTGTGCTGTCCTGAGGCAGCTGCCACACTTCCACAGTCCATTGAAGGTGTCTGGTTACCTAAGCACTAGTGGCTGTGGAAGATATGAACCAGTGCTTCTTTGCTAGTACAAAGCAAGACTGCAAACAACCATTACTTGTTTCCCTCCCTTTTTTACTCTCTTTGTGGTAGTTGTAGCTGGGTTGGTTTGTTGGTTGGTTTTTGGTTGGTTGGTTGGTTGGGTTTTGGGGGGGATGATAACTTCCTTTTTATAAAAAAAAATTAGCCAGGCAACCTGAAGGACCTGTTTTTTCTCCTACACACAATTGGCTGCAACCAGACTGCAGTCTGAATTTTTCTAAAGGAGCAATCATAGCTGAATACCAAATGAGAGAGAAAGGTGTCTTTAACTGTCACTTTAAAAAAAAAAAATTCTCTTTTTCTTTCTTATTTTTATTAAATCTATTTTTTACTGGAACTTCATTAAGTTGTGGAGTGGTTTATCAATTAGGAAAAGAAGGAGGAAAAGAAAGGAAGGATCTTATGCTCTTTTCTGGCTGAAAAAGCATGTATTTAAACAAAAAAACCCATTTTGTGAGGAGGTTTTTGTGAATGATCTTTAGGCAGCAAATCCTAAAGCACATATAATTCTGCTCAGTTCTGAGTTTCTAACTTGCTTTTCTTACTGCTGTTTTACTTGCCATCTGTTTTGCCACACCATTACTAGCTTCCATTAATAAGTAACCTTGAGGCAGTTTTTTTTATTCCTCAATACCAAATTCTTCCCTATTTGTTTTTGTATCTTAGGACCTCTCAATATTTTATACCATCAGAATGTTTGCACATAGACTTTTAGATTCATGGTACCCTGAGAGCCACAAATAGCATGAAGCAAGGTCATAATATATGTGTTGTTTGGCACAGTCTCTACCTTTCTCTCTCTCACACTCTCTCTCTCTTTTAAAAGTTATTTTGAATTATTTTAAAGACAAGGCATTTTCTCTAAAAACAGCTATGATTTTGGAAAGACAGTTACCCTTGGTGGCTAAAGGATTACTGAATCATCTGCTTCTAGTATTAAATATGAAGGTGAGCATTCTGTCATAAAAATGATTAGAAGAAAAAATTATGTAAGGATAGACCCACACAAAGCACCACTTTCAACAGAAAAGTAACTTTCTCCTGGAGTCTTCGAGTTAAGTTTCTTTGGAGGCTGTTCAGAAAAGAAAACATACTTTATCTCTTTGATTTCACAAGCAGACAGTTCTAAACTTATCATGTCTTACAGATAATGGAACAAAGTTGTCAGTGGTAGTAGCATTGATGGGATTGCACCTAGGTCATAGCAACATAATCAAATTTTAATATGTCTTACAACTTTGCAGAATATTTCAGATGGGATCTCAGGGGTGGTGTTTTGTCTGACCTACTGCTCATAGCAATATCAGTATTGAGTTTGGACGACTTTTGTCAGAGCTACTGTGCAAGGATGAGGGTTGGACAGCCTTTCTGGGCAAACCATTCCAATTTGCAATTATCACCACTGAAAAAAAAAATGTTTTCATTAGTCCAGAACTCTAACACTTTTGAGATTTTCTATTCTCCAGTGGCGCACATCCTGGAAAACCTTCATCTGAAAAGCTGGACTTTGCAGTGCTATAATATTCCATTAATTCCTTTTAGTCACATTTGATAATTCAGGTCAGGTTTATCTACAGATTTAGGCAATATAACATATCAAAATAAAGTATCAAGTTTTTTAATCAAGTATCTTGTAGATACTACTCTGTAATTCTCTTAATTGTTAATTTAATGTCATGAGGGTAATACGAACTAGTCAGAAAAAAAATTAAAAGAAAATTTAGATTCTTAAGAAATTTTCCTTTTGTTTATTTATTTATATGAGCAAATTCTGGCACAATGCTTTGGAAAAAAAATTAATTTGGTTTATTTCACATAACTTTCCTGTTTTTACCTTTTCCACAGCAAGAGGACTCTCAGTGGAACACAACAGTGTTTGACACCAGAAGTCACTGGCAGAGCACAAAAAACAGTCAGAAGAAAACCAGACAAAATTAAACAGAAATGCAAATAAAGAAAATGCATAGGCTGATTCAATTCAAAACTCTTAAGTTTTAATCTCTGTATGAAATGTAAACTTTTTTTTTTCAGAAATGAAGATGTGATAGTATTAAATGTCATTCATAGATTATTTCTTTCTGACTTCAAGGCTAATCAACAATATTCAAAATTCAAGACTACAGTCTGTCTGCCCATTTGCTTTGTCTCTCATTCATAACTTGACTGCTTTCTACTGCATGTCTATTTGTTGGCAGCTGAAATTGTCTAGAAAATGGTATTTAAAGGCCCTGTGTAAAGCATGGTATGAATGGATCAGTTCTTCTTTCAAGTTAAGAAACAGGTTTTTAGCATTAACACACTGCACCACCTTTGCTGAAGTGGTGGCAAGGCCTTGGGGTCTGCATGAGAATCATTCTCTATTGCCCACACAATGTCAGAAGCCACACCATCCCTTCTTGTTCTGGAAAGTAAGGAGCAAAGTTAGTCAGCTTACAAAACCTGTGATATTTGAAATGCAAAAATCAGATGGATGCTCCACTTGTTTCCAAGAAAAAGACTTCATTGATTCTGTATTTACAGGATGACAGTCCTGAAATGGATTTATTGTGGGAACCAAAGAGTTAAAAACTATCCTAGGCTCATGTAGTCAAGCTAAATGAGCTGAAGTTTCTCCAGAATAATTAGGAGATAGAAATTTCCCTTACAACATAACAAGTTCTTTTTTTATTTATTATTTAGGTTGCTTCAATATGCTAGCTTTCCTATTTAGTTCATCTGGTCTGTTTCCAGGCAGTGTCTGTCCTCTGGTTTGAAGACCACTCTTGTTCACACTGAGGAATCAGGAGAAGAGAAGGACGGGACTACTTGAAATGATGATGTAAGCTTGCATTTATATCTAAGGCACAAGGAGTGTCTTGATACCCTCAAATGGTCCCAAACCACTTTGGAAAATAAGGTGGAAAAAGTAATTTTGGCTTGTTTAATGGACCCATGAAGAATCCCTTCCATATACAGCCTTGCAGTCACTTTCAGCTGAAAAAATCTGAGTGTAAATATACGCTTAATATTCTTTGAAAAATATTGAAATAAAAGGTAAAAATTATTCAATATTTAATATTAATCTTTATTTATTTTGTATTTATTTATGTTCTAAAGAAAAGATGTGATCTCTTCAACAGTGCAAAAATTTCTAAAAGATTTACTGCGCACATAATTTTATAAAAGTACAGATTAATTCCATGGTGATCTCTTTCACAAAATGGAATGAGACAAGATAGTCTCAGTAAGAGCTGACTTTCTTCAGATTTTATATTGATAAAATACTCTATGTTCTAGCCTGCTTCTGACCAATTATAAATAACTCGGTGTCTGTTGCTTTCCTGTACAGAAGACACAGAAGGTATGAGAAGCTCTGATTCAAGGAATGGGCAGAGGCTTTTTTTCAGGTTAAGATAAAAGCAAATAATACAAAGGTTTCAGCACTAACAAATTGTACAGACCTACAAAAATAAGAAATAATTAATAAGGATCTATGTACACAAACCAGCTGTAAAAAGGATGTAGTCAATACCCAGTATTGAGGCAGCATAAGAAACACCCTTATCCAAATAAAACCCACTGATGAGATTACTAATACACTAATCAAGATTTTTAACATTTATCTGGATAATATTCCAAACAGATCAGTCATTCCTGGTTAAAGGAAGTCTGAAATCTGGCTTGCTCTCATGTAACAGAGCCTAAACGAATGTAGGCTAAAGTTCGCAGCTGGATGGACAGCCCACACTGCAATACTTAATTTTATAAGCATTGCTTTGCTGAGGTACCAAGTGGATGTCATAAGAAGGAAATGAGCGATTTCTGAGATCCCTGCTTCCTCAAAGATCCCTGTCCTGTGAATTAGTGCAGCATGGCTGTGCTATGCCTTGAGCACAGCATGAACCTGACCACGATGAGGCACCTGCATCCATTCATCCTCACTCTGTCTAATGCCAGCCCTCTCCACAGTACTTCCTTTAATTTGTTTTATACTTCATAGGGGAAAAACACAAGCAAATCTATACTTTCTGCACCCTTAGGGGTCCATGGGGCAAGGAGAAATGTGCTCCCAACAGCACTGCCACTGCTCCCCTCTTCCAACTTACTGTGAAAGTCTCAGAGCCCAAAGACCTGCCAAGGAGGGCAAAGCAAAACTGGAGGAGCATCAAACAGGTTGGTTGGGTGAATTGAAGATCCACTGTCCTTTTCTACTCATTTTACCATGATGAAGAATATTTTCTAATTCTATCTTGCTTTTTCCACACAAAAAATGTGTGGAGTTGGATTTACTGTAAGGGTTAATCTTCACTGGCCCACCACTCACTAAGTAGTCCTTGTATCAGCAATATAGCAGCTACTGCAGCCTGTAATTGACTCTTTTTTGTTTCCATATTTTAAATCCCACCTAAAGAAAAAAACATGTATATTTGCCTATTCTAGACAAAACACAACAGACAAAAGAAAAATAAGCTGATGTTTCAGAGAAAGTAGTGTTTAATGAATGTTTTTTCTCAGTCTGATGCATACTTCTGTATATTTAATTAAAAATACTCATTGAAAACTTATCTAAATATTATTTTTGACATAGATTAGAGTAAATGAGGTTGAGATACAACAGACTGGTAAATATATGAATAGTATTAACAATCCAGAGAGAATTTGTTGCATTAGTTTAGGCAGAAGGAAACAATATATTATGAAATCCAAACCAATAAAGGAAAATAAACTTCTCCATAAGTAACAGTTTGAAGGGAAAGGTAATATAATTTTCTTAGTCCAAAGAATATGGGTAGAAAACCAGAACCAGTCTTGGTAAGCAAAAGCCCTTTTTCAGGTCTGAAACAGAAGCTAGGTAAAATATCCTGCCATCATTTCATACATAAGTCTTTATGCTCAGAAAGTTACCCTATTTGTTTAACAGATGGGCTTAGTTCTTCCTGCAAATATTCTCTGCCCATATCAGCCTAAATTATGCTGCCACTATTGCTTCACATGGACAGATAAAAACCCAAAACAGCCAACCAAAATCCAGCCCACGGATATGATGTTGATAGGGTCATTTAAAATTACCACACGAAAGTGGTACCTCCTTGCTTTAGGAATACCTGTTAAAAAAACTACCTTGACACCTTTGTATCAATACTCCTCAATTTTTAGAATTTCTTTTGCCACTTTTTTACAAATACTTTATATAAAAGTTGTTGTTCTATAAATATGATAACAAGTGCTTCTTTAGCACTGCGAAATATTTCAGGATTATTCTTTCCTTTAAAGAAGATGATAATTCAGTGTTTGGCCAAGCTACATGCTCTACTTTTCCCCTACGTGCTCAGCTTTGCTGTTGCATTAAAAATTAATCATACTTCACATAATCATCTTGAATTTAGATTTGGGTTGCAAAGTTAATGCCATATGTGAATATGAGTATCTGTGAAGGAGCTAGAATAACCACTTATAGGCAGTTAGTGAATTAGAGAAGTGATTCTTCTATCTGTAATGCTAGGGGCTTAGAGGCTTGTTTTCAGCATTTGATTTTGTGTCTTAATCTAGCAAAAATAATCTCTCCTTGCCACCAGTGAAATAACAGCAGAAAGATAAAATATGTCAATGAAAAACAGACAGATTACTGAAACAATGAGTAACCTAAAAGCTTCTTAAGAAAAGCACATTTTAGAATCAAAATGTGAAAAGTATAGAATAGACTTTAAAAACAAAAGAAATAATTCCTCATGACAGTTTGATAATAATTTTCTTTTTCATTAGACTATAGGATGGTCTGACAAAACCACCAAATATTTCCCATTCTCTTTTGATTTTTTGATTATGGGTTAAGAAAATTTATATGAGCCTTGAGCTTAAGTTTCTTGATTTCTGTCAGAGCTTAAAGAAAAGAAATTAAGAGCATGAATACATATAAATATAGTACACAGAAGGACACAATTCCTCAATAGCTGAATATGTTAAAAATGGCAGAAAGGATATGGAAAAAATACATGGCGGTGTAATAATTAATCAAATTTTGTTTCTATGGGTTTGGGATATATGGACTGTCTTAGGCTGACAGACAGTACTGAATATCACTTGGTCCTTCCCTCCTATGTTTTTGACATATTCTGTATATGCTATAAAAATGTTTTTAAGAATGTTCCTGATTATTCGCCCTCTCTGCCTCTCTGGCATAACACCCCTTTGTCCATCAGGACTGAATTAATTTGCTTTAGAACTTGCAGCCTAGAAACTATAACCACTTTCATAGTAAAATCATGCTTTCATAATAATAAAGAATGAGCTTCAGTTATAGAATGTATTCTCTACTCTGATGCCTCAAGTACATAGTCTCTAACAAAAAACATACTGATGGAATACAGTGATTCTGATGCAAAAGGACATGCAGTTACATTCCCTATTGTTAGAGCTGGCTGTACATGACCTAAAGGCATCTCCTACAAATTGATCCATTTGCAGAAAGACATCGAGTTTTGTGTGAGTTAGAAAAGAATGTTCATTGCTGATTTTTTGGCTGGCCTGTTTATAGAGGCTGTATTTATCTGTTAAAGGAAAGGGCAACAGAAGCACAAGATAGTGGCATCAACAACAGCAGCTGAGAGATTTGAAACCTATCCCAAAAAGTGTAGCATATTGATTATTGTTAAAGACTGATTTTGTTATGTTTTCCAACGTTGTTTTGGCATGCATCCCTCTCAGTCCTGTGGCTATATCCCTTATCCAAAGTTATCTGCTATTTAACCCCCTGCTCACTCCCTTGGCATATCTGGAAGTAAGATTAAGGTGTTGCTGCACCATATGGATCTTGCAATTATCCCATACTAGCTGAGAAAGCAGTCAAGACTTCTTTCCTGAGGGTGAGTTATATTCTGTTTTTAGCTACCATACCACAAAAGAACACGATACTAATTTATAGGGACGCCCTCATTGTGGACCCCACCAGTAAAGGAAGACTCCCAGACCAAACATCTCCAAAAAGAGGAAAAGCCCACAGGGCATGGGGCAGTAGCAATCCTCACTCAGGCAGCCATTCCTCAGCTGGGGGAAACAGGACATGGTATAGAGCTAAGAATACTAAATGTAGTTGAGACATACCAAACTTAAGGGGCTAGTCAGTTCAATTTACCTGTATGATTTGATCAAAGAGCTAGATATTTGGCAGAAACCCAAGAATGCTCACCTTCATATTTAATACTAGAACCCTGTTAGATATTTGTCAGATCTATTTGTCAGATCTATTCCTGCTTTTAAACATGGAAATTTTGGAATGGGTTTAAAGTGAACTGCAATGCACTCTGAAATGCCCCACAGCAGCAAATGTGTGTTTGTATTTGTGCACAATGTGCAGACTGCAGAGGTGGCACCTGTGGGAGGAGGACAGGGGCTGCCCTGTGCCAGACACAACCATCCTGTCTCCAACAGACATAGCTGAGTCCATCAGCCAAGCTGGTGATACCTCTCTGAAAGTGCATTCCAGAAAGATCAGAAATCACCAAACACATGCAGGGGAGGGGGAAAAGAAGGTGAAAGAGAGAAAATGAGAAAAAGTAGGGAGAGCACTACAAGCAGATTGAGATGCTCCATGGTGCAGAAGATACCCACACTGCAGCTTGTGGGGGACCCTCACACTGGAGCCATTGAATATTTTCTGAAGGAAATACAGTCTGTGAAGAGCCCAGGCTGAAGCAGGAAAAAGGGTGATGAGGGAAGGGCAACACCAAGAAACAGTCATGTATTTACCATAACCTCCTCTTCACTGTGAGCCTTTTGAGTTGGGTGAAGTTGGGAGTGGAGGAGGGAAGCTGGAACTGAGAAAGGAGAGGAGACAAGGTGGTTTTTTAATATCCTTTTGAAAACATGAAAATAAAAAATATTACTAATAATAATTTATTATTATTTCTAATAATTTATTTTTATCTAAATCTTTCAATTGGAAATAAATGAAATCTAATTTCCCCCAAGTTGAGACTGGTTTGCCCAAGACAGTAATTAGTAAGTGCTCTCTCCATTTTTATTTCAATCTACAGGATTTCTTATCCTATTTTCTCCCCCTGTCCCGCTGAAGACCAGAAGTGAGTGAGTAGCTGAGTGGGCATTTGACTGCTAGCTAAGGTTAACTCATTCCAGTATGCTATAAACACATGTGTCTTTTGAATACATATTCACTGGTATCTTGTAAAACCAGGAACAGAAACATATTGGTTTTGTTTTAATAGTGACAAGGAAATGGATTTTACTCTTTATCTATCAAGCTCTTCTATGTTCATGATGTCAGCATGACAGGATTTTCTCACTGACTACAAGTGCCATAAGCTCTCAGTTCCATTAATTTTTCAAGTTAATCACATCAATATTTAGTTTTGGCTTTGCTATCCTTGTTGTCAGATCAATGTGATAGCAGAAATTATTGCTTTTACAGTCTTGGATAGCTGAATTAGGTTTTACAGGCTAAAAATAGGAAGCCACATAATGCTACATAATGCATGAGTAAGAAGTACCTTAGGGATAGGTTAATATTTAATATTGGTTTGAAGTTAATGTTTGGATTCTAATTATAGTTTGAATTCCTAAAAACGTGGGTTCAGCCAAGTACCAGCAGCTGAACAACGTTTTTTGGGTTTTTTTTACCTTCAAACTGTAAGAAGCTGTTTGAAAAGGGCTTGATTATAAATACTTCTTACATTTGCACTGGACAGTGCTGTGTAAGAGTGGTCATAATTTTATCTCTTATGGTTCTATACTAGCAGGAAATTAGGAATTGGTTAATCAAGGCAGTGTTATAGTACTCCATGATAACAGTGGCACTCAAAAAGTAAACTATTTCAAATGGAACATGCTGTTTTCAGAAATGGTAGCCTTGGTCATCTGTTCAGCAATTTTAAGTTTCTGTTTTATTTGGCAGAATTTAAGGCTAGAACTGCAAGGGTGATTTCTTATGCAGAGGTGAGGCAATCATAATATTTGGAGATTCTCCCCACCCTGACCAGAGGGATGCAATGTTCCCATTGATGTCCTAGGGAGATGAAAAGCTATTAACACCAGATGAAGCAGAGGCACCAAAACAGAGCCATTCCACTCTATAACTCCCTATAGCCCAATAACTTATTGAATTTGCACAGCATCAAGCTAATGTGGACTTAGTGTTCTAAGTTAAATTAATCCTTTGTGCAACTGATGTACAGCAACTACAAGCTGCTGTTTGTGATCTGGGGATTGAAAAACAAGCTCTGCAGGCTTCTGGTTATTTTTGGTGCATTCCAATATGTGTTTCACAGTGAAACACTATTCCCAGCAATGTAAAATTATTCTGCAGTATTTCTTACTCATTCTGTTCAAAACTATAATTTACAGATGGGCATGATGTAGAATTTATTCACAATTTCATTAGCAAACCTTGTAGGATAGGTTTTAGACTTAAAATAAAGACTGACTAAAATACTGTTTAAGAGGAAAAAACTTGGCTTTCACTAGCTCACTTCATCAAAAATAAAACAAACTCTCCCTACCCCATTCCATTCCTGAACGGCTCTATCTGATGTATTATAAATTTTCTACTGCTTTTTATTAATGAATCCTGACAATTTTTTCAGACTCTTATGTGAGCCATTGCTGCATGTTCAAGTGATCATTCTGTCATTACACTATCTCAGACATGAAGTCCTGTTGAATAACTTTCCTAGACTTGAAGGTTACTTGAAAGAAAAAAACTATGAAGAACGAAATGAAATCTCCATAACTAAAATAATAGCCATATGAAACAACAGTCTCTGCTTCAGCTTAAGAAAAAACACAGGGCTTTAAATTGTACTATCAAGTAAATCAGAAGGAAAATTACTTACCAAAATAGTAGGACTCAAGCGATGAAGACTGTGTATACATTAGCACATGCAAAATAACATAACTGTTGAAAGAATATGAGCAAATGATGTATCTACCAGTAAAGTCCAAGTTTTAGAATAACACAAGCAATTTTAGGATCAAATATTTACTGTTTTTTCCCTTCAGTCTTCTCTCTTAATTTTATTTTTTCAGGTCTATACTCATGATATAAAATAAGAAATTCAGATCTCATCCATTAAATACCATAATTGTTTTACTGCTACAGAAGATCAGAGAGTAAAGTGTAGTAGTATCAACACTACTCTGTCTTCCAAACACACTGGTGCAAAAACCTAGGCCCACCTAACTTGTGTTATTTTCAGTCTTCAAAGCACAATCCTATGATTCATTTCTGTAGGACACAATCCTCTGTTTGTTAGAATGGCATTGTTCTGCTCTTACAAGGGTGCTGCACTCTGTCTTGTGGAGCAACATTGGTTTCACAGAGCTGAAAATCATTTGCATTGGGTTGGGTGTGGGACTGGGTACATATGGTTCTAAATATGACTCTTTTATCATAAGATGCAGTAACTGTCATGATTAGGCTTGTTGGTTCAGTCTTTTAGGCCCATAGAAATCACACCAGGGACACCAGGGGTCTCCATCACTGCCAGGTATGCAGATGGTTTGTATGAACTAGACATCTGCCTATTAAAAGTTGGACTAAAAGAAAAAAGCCTGTTTTGCTTTTGTTCATTAATCACTACTTGCTACTCCTATTCAAGCTCAAATTTTTGATGAGTTCTCCTCCAAACTGTTGTTCCCTTTCCATGTGAACAGTTAGATTTCATCCTGTATTTTCCCCCCACAACTAGTGGGCCTGCCTGCCTCTAGCTAATGACAAAAAAATATAGATTTTATTGATTTGCATTCCAGAACATTGACAGTAGAAATCAGTTATGCTTTGTTTAAAATCAAAACAATTTAATTGTTTTTCATCTGTTCAGGCTGGAGTGCCCTGTGGCTTTTGTGGATATCATGTTTTTTAACAATATGTTAGAATTTTATATCCTATTTTATACCTTTGCAGTGGTACTTCAGTTCCAGAGGACTGACCTATCTTAGCAAGAGTGACTTGTGTATGAGCAAGATGGTAGATTTTATGGAAAACTTGGGCAAACATTTACAGAAAACCTTCAATAGGAGATTGCAGTTCTAGAAATTAAAAAGGTAAAAAACCCCACAAAATACCCCCACAAAAAACTCCCCCCAAACCCCCCTACAAGTCATTTAAACAAGGCTTTTAAGTGAATTTGTTTTAGAAAAAAACTAATTTCTGCAGAGCAAATTAGCTTATAATGACATTTTTAATAGAACATGAACAGTTTTTTGTTTGGTTTCATTTACTTTTTGTTTTAAAGTCATGCATTTTTGGTACTCCATATCCAATAATTCTTGTAAAATAGCTGTGTTATATGCAGTCTGGTAATTTTTCATTCATCTTTAGGTATCATTTTGGTTTATCTTAGTGGTCTCAGATGAGGCTTGAAGAAATTTATTGGCTATATGTTTAGTAATGCTCCACCCACTCACTTCTTCATGGTTCATATGATCTGTAGATCCAAAAATGTTAAAAGTCATCAAAGCAGCAACCAATAAAAAATACGACTCTCAGTGAGAAAGTAATTTTAGAGATGCATGAAAAACCTAAAGTTATTCTGCACATCTGTTTTCAGGAAATTTTCACTGGAGGTATTATTTGAGTTCTGGTTATGAATTCAGATTTTTTTTCACTTTTTTGGGGATCTATTTTGTTCTGTTACTAGATGGTACTTTTCATGGATGTGCAAGAAAATCATTAGGTACAGGATTTAGCCTATAAAATTTCTTCTTAATTTTAAAATTCCATACAGGCTTGCAAGTGATGAGAGGGGTCCCAGGTTACATAGTAATTAGAGTATTTACCTGTGCTGCTCCCTTTTTTTTCTAGCTGAAAGGAGCAACCCCCTTAGTTTGGGAAGCAGTTCCAGGCACAGCTCTTCTGATGCTGTAAGGCAGGGGAGTGAACTGGAAGATCTAGAAATCTCAGGTGCTAGAACCTACTTCTGGCTTTTACATGCAATGTGAAGCATTAATTGGCATAGTCCCATGACTGCTCTGTTAACAAGGTGTGTGCAGGGGTGCAGATGTGTACACAAAAATGTCACTCCTGGGCCTCAGCCAGACAGTTATGAGCCAAAGCTCTTGAGTAATGTTAAGTTAGTGGCTTTCATAAGAACATTGCTTTGTAATTTAGTGGCTGAGAGTACAACCATATATTGCTGTAACTGAGTCAGAAGAAAATAATGTGTGATTTCCTTTCTGCAAATGCCAATGTGAACAAAAAAAAACCCTGAAAACAACCCTCTAAACTTTATAGGGTATAGCTGAGTTAAAGGAAATTCTCTGCGTAGTAACAGGCTAGATAGAGAAAAAGTAGTTTGAGTTTTGAGGTAAAAGAATTTCAGCAAAATGTATCTATTTAGCTCCTCTACAGGTGCTCCTTTTTTTTTTTTCAAAGGTCAGTCCTAGCATCTGAGAGCTAGCAGCCAAAAATAAATTGCATGTTCAAGGTACATAAAGTGGAGGGAAACATCCATGAACACTTGACAGAAGGAGGTGCCTGTAAAAAATGTTAGTATGTTAGTGTGTTTCTTATTTTTTAAGTTCTGTCCTTTTCTTCTACAAATTATACTACAACAAAAATATTTTTTTAATTAAGCATTGATAATACGCAGTACAAAATGTACTACCGGTGTTATGAAAGAACAAAATCAGCACTTATTCTTTCAAAATTTACAGATTTCAAGAGTTACATGTATTTTACTGTATTATTTATTTTACTTTAGTGTCCTGAATAGAAAGAGAAGTCATGGATTAATGGGAAATATATGTGGGTTCTTGCTCCTGAGGAGCAGCCTGGTTCTACTCCAGCAAAGCTCTCAACTTTTAGCACTAAATTAGTCCTAGAGATTGAGTACAAAGGCCCTTGAAATGTCAGGCCCTACAGATTTACAGGGCAGGACTTTGCACATATGTAAACCCCTGCAGCTTCTTTCCCTGCCTTGATGGAATTACTCTGATTTATGCAAGCTGAAGATTCATCTAGTACAGACTTTAACAGGAGATTTCCCAGGTCTTCCCTACCAAAAACAAGCAATCATTGCTCAAGAGAGCAAAAGCTGTGGAGAAAGCTTGTTAGAGAGAGCACTGGAGCTGAAATGTGTTCTAATATCATGTAAGAATCAGCGAAAAGATGAGAATTTCAGCTGAATTTGACACATCCAAGAACTGCTTGTGAAATACAAGGTAGTAGTAAACACACCACCTTGCTAAGGACTTACAGAAGGAGGTATAAATTAAAATCATGCTGTAATTATGGAACACATAGTTTTATCATTCACATATATACACTGAATATGTTGTCCCAGGCACAGCTGTTACAAGCAATCTTTGTACAACAAGCTAAAAAATTATACAATTCTTAATATGCATAGTTTTCTTTCTTATGCACGAGCTTTTCCACTCTTTTGTAACAATAATTCATCCCTCATTTTTTTTTGTGTGCAATTATCTGTGTCTTCCTAAATAGAAAAGTAATTTACAAAGGTCATTAAATAAAATATTGGTACTGCCACAGCATTCTTTAATAGGTACAAAGAGAGATTTCTTAGCAATTTGCTACTGATTTAAACAGGATTTACAAGTATGTATGTATTTATAAATATACATAAAGATTCTCTCAAGGTCTAATATGATAACAATAGAAATATTAATGCACTGTATAATGTGCTTGACTGGAGCAGTAGTCAGAGGCTACCGAGATCTCCACTTAAACAGAATTGCAGAGCCAAGCTTGTTATCCGTAAGTGCTAGTATAAATTGGTTTATGCAACATTCAAGAAGCATAGAAATCTATGAATCACTGAAGTGTTTAAAATGGGCAGCAATTGTTCCACTGACATGCTATTTCAGCTCATTCCAAGTTGAGATGTCATGGACAGATTCAAACAGTTTGTATATAAAGTTGGAAACAAGACAAGACCAATTTGTTAGAGGAGAAAAATTTTAATGTATTTCCCTTAATGAAATGAGCAGAAAATCATGCAGTTTGTTATCAGTAATGCTGGACATTAAAAAAACATTAAGGAAAACATAAGAAGAAATTAAAAACATTATACTTTATTAGTTTTAATTAAACATTTGGGAGAGCCTGACAATTTCTGGAGCAGTGCTGAGTGAAAGTGATGCTTACTCTGCACTTAGATTAGACCCTGGAGGCAGAGTGTGTCAGATACCATTTTTGAATTACAATCCTCACTCCTTGCCCATAGACATTTGTAATTTACTTGTCTCTTGTCCCAGTAGTAAACCACAGCCTTTTCTTCTCCAGGCTACCCTGCATGCTATAGCCCAGGAACAGGCATGGAGTTACCACCTACTCTGTTCTACCTCTCTTGTCCCCTTGGACTTCAAGTTCTCTGGCAGAAGCTGGGGGCAAAAAGCCACACTTCCTTCCATGCAACATTCATTTGAAGGCTAATATTAAGAACAGGTCTTAGCACATGCCAAGTCACAGCATAATTCTTCATTAGATTTACCTTCTAGAAGCTTCTTGTCGTGGCTCCTGTTGTCTGAAAAAACTGGTAACTTGGTGAGTTATGTTTGTGAAAGAGACCCTGGTGTGATCCCCAGGTGATTATTATTTTACTCCTTGCTTATTACTTTACCTGATACAGTTATCAATATGTCATTTGATATGATCAATAAATATGGCAAAATGCTCTGATAATAGTATTAGAAAACACTTTGGAGCATCTATAAATAAATTTCCATAAATAGAAAGTTTCTTTTTCAAAGACCACAAGCCCACAAAACCCTTTTAAGCTCTGTAAAACCACTATAAATCTTTTGCACCAAAAAAAAACAAACCAAAAGCAATATAAATCACCAAATTCATATGTTTCAGGGAGAAAGAATAGGGAATATGAAGGGCAATTCTAACACCTTCAGTTCCTCCAACAAAACAGCAAATTATTTTTAAGGTTTAAATGCACAGAAGCAGTACCATTCAAAGAGGCAGTTAAATTTAGCAACTGCATGCTAAACTGATCATCAGCTTCATAATAACTGCAAAAATATCATTATGGCTCTATATTCTTAATCTAGACAGTTTTGACTCCTTCTGTGGGTATTTATTCAGAGTCTGCTGGGCTTTCAAAACTGGAAGCAATAGAATGCTAGAGTTTGGCTTCAATGATCACAGCCGATATCCATTTCGAAAAATAAGCACAAATTGGAAAGGCCATATTTGAATGAAGTGTAAAGACCTAATTCATAGCTCTTGGCATACTGTGAGCCCTATTTAAAAGCTTTATAGCCAAGCATATTCAAAAGCAGGAAGGCCAAATACCAGGGGTTTTTTCCTGATTAGAATTTGAACTGCTAAGAGACATGCTTGCAACAGCCTATGCAAAGCATCACAAAAGGGCTTTTCAAGCACCTGAAACACGGAACATCTTCAAGGGTAAGTGGCAATGGCAGCAGTTTCATTCAATGAAAACTATGACCAAGGAATTTTGAACATTGAGGGCATGAATTCAATAAAATTTGGAGTCATTTGTGATAAACACAAAATGTCGAGGGAGAGTTGGAGGATTTGTATTTCAGAGCATTGAGCCCAGTAATTCTGATTCAGCAGCATCAGTTACTCAATCTATTCCTCATGTGGGGAAAATATTTATTCTGGCAAGATCCTTCCACAAGGTCTTAATGCAGAGGAAGTAGTGCTTGGCAGAAAATAATTTCTTACTGTTTTTCTCCATTGAAACCATTCTGTTTTGTTGCCTTTCCTTTTTATTCCACAGGGCATTGAATAAATGTGTCAATTAATTGCTTAAGCCTTATAGAGAAAATTTTACCATGACTGATTCAATAAAAATGAGGAAGTTTCCTGTTACAGCATCAGCAAATTTGATGACTAGTGAATACAATAATTTCAGCTGCACCGATCAAATTAAATTGGGCTTTTTCACATATCTTTGATCACACTAGACTGAGAAATGTCTTTCTTGTAGTTTATTGAAAGGTACTTCCCTGATTACCTTTAAGTGAAAGGCTTGATATTAATTAGTATTAGAATTTTCTAAAAGATTTCATACCATAGTAAGGAAAGAGTTCTATTGAGTCCTATTTTTTTCCCCAATAAAAGAAAGCCCTTATCAGAATACCAGTAAGAAAGCGCCTTGTTTTTGTACTCTACAGAACATTAGGCCTTTATATAATTACTGCCTGAATCATAAAGGAAACTTGGCTTGCAGGTCATCTGAAATGGGTTTCTGGGAAGTAAATAACTGTGCAAAGTAATGTAAGAAACAGCTATAGACATGTAGGCATTGGAATAATAGAAGGCATGTGCAAGCAACTTCATCCAATGGGAGTATGTGTTTATGCAGTATTTCTATATTCTTCAGCCATAACACTGACTATAGAATAGGCAGAGTTATTTTTGTGTTCACAAATACTTTAATAGCTGCCTTCACTCTGTATGTTATTAGTTTACTGACACTTTCATCACATGTGCTATTTCTACTCACTTTCAGTACAGCCAAGTACCTTTTTAGAACAGGGAAGGACAAGTATGACTTTTTTTTTCCTTTTTTCCCTCAAAGATTAGATTTCTCACTATTAACAAAAAATTACATCTTCATATCCCTCTATCAAACTGTTTTCAAATTAATGGTAAATCACTGTGCTGGCAGGGCAAGTGAGCCCTTCATGGGAGTACCACAATCTCATCTCATTTAGTGTGCAGTTGCCCTAAATATGTGACCCAATCAAGAACTTCACAGACCTGAAAATACACAGATTCTGCAAGATAATGAGGAGCAACATTCAGCAAACTCCTTCTAGTTAGCTGAATTAAAAGGGGATTTTGTTCAAACCAAAATGTAAGATTAAACTGAAGAGTTCTGCTCTATGTCACATGTTATTAACATATTCTGGGCCAGTTGTGAGCCCAGGCATGGTAGAAAATCAGTGGCACCAAGCATTACCTGGCTTTCAGCAGACCTGTGGCTGCTCTTGTTAAAACTGGTGATTTAAGGAAAAAGCATTGCTCTGTAGCTGGAGAAAAAAGATAACAGGTTTCTGACTTACAAGATTCTCAGCTTGAATTGCATACAAATATGGAATTTGATTTTTAACCTATATATGAGTTTGAAAGTAATCAGTATGTTGCCATCATCAGACACCTTCTTAGAAAGGAGGAAAAGTCCTCTAGATCTGGCAAAACAAATATATAAATATTTTCATTCTGCTGCTATTAATTCAAGGGACACATTACTGATCTTTTAAACCAAATGTTACAGCCCAGAAGGAGATGTAAGCAGAATTTGCAAAAATATTTTCTGGAGCATTTCAGCATTTTTAGTAACTTAAAAGTCTGAGTTTTTCAGCTGAAATATTGTTGTGGGTTCCTCTAGAACATGCAAACTGCCACTATTTTCTGTTTAATCAAATCTGAAGGCCTGTGAAAAGATCTTGAATGGATGCATAACCTGAAAGTACAGCTGTGTTTTTCTTCAGCTGTATTTACTTCTTCATTGTCATCAAATACAAGGAGGACTGTCATCCATTTGAAGAATACTGAAAAAACAGAGAGGACCTCCAAATCAACACAGGATTTTGAGGCCGATGCCATCAATAGAATTTTGGGGGATTCTGATCTGATGGATTATACACCACCTGGATGACTGACAATTTAAGGGATGCACCTTTCTCAGAGTGGAGAAAAGGGATGTTGCACAGGAGCTAGCAGGACTCATTGATAGATCTTGAAATTAAATTGGAAAAGCAAAAGGGACAAAAGCAATATTGCCAGAGATAAGCAGTGGGATGGCACACCAAATCTTGAGGAACTGAGTGATAATGTGAGCCCTCAATGAGCTCTGTGAAATATTGGCAACAACCAACCACACCTGAAACCAGCACACAGAGCATGAGAAACAAGCAAGGTGAACTCAAAGCTTTGGCCCAGAGAAATGACACCATTGGCATAAGGAAAACCTGGTGGGATGTGACTGGTGTGGATGAGGGATAGTTACAGGCCCTTCAGGAGGGACAGGCAAGGCAGATGAGGCAGTGGGGTGATACTGTGTGTGAGGGAGGGGCTGCAGTGGAAGGAGCTTGCAGTGGGCAGTGGTGTTGCTGAGAGCATCTGGGTGAGGATTAATGGGAAAAACAAATAATGTGAGGGGAGCATGATGGCACCAAGAATTATTCTTCAGGGAACCAAGGAGTGCCTCTAAATCAACTGCTCTTGTCAGGGATTTCAGCTTGCTGGAGGTTAACTGGGAATATCACACAGCTGGCACAGAGAATTCTTCAGGGCCAGAGGATTCTTAAAACACCTGGATGGTAACTTCATGGTACAAGTACTAATTGATTTTACTAAGAAAGATGTCCTCCCTGATATGTTGCTTGTTAACAGAATCTCCTGAGTGAGGTGGTGATTGGTGGCTGTCTTGGCCAAAATGACCACGAAGAAAGAAAAGCTCATAACTAGATACCTATACTGAGAGAATTTTTTTAAGTCCAAGTCCTGGCCTCACTATCTGCTTCCTTTAATAATTACATTTACCAGCTTGAGCCAACTGGCAGAGTTACCAACTAAACAAAAACATCTGGAGTACTTTTGGACATGAAAATAGAATTAAGAAGTGAGGGCAAATAGGCAGAGATGAGCAACAAAGAGAAACTATTTCATTTTTCTAATTGCACAGGGCTAGAATTTTGTGCTGTGGAGGGAACTGACAGAGAAGCAAGATTCTTCTAATTCCCAGTGATACCTACTGACTTCTTAAAAGCTTGTCTCCCACCAGCTGCCTGTTTCTTATGAGTGTTAGGTTCTTTCACAGGAAAACACATTTCCATTGGTCCTTAAACAAAATACATTCTCCTGTTTATTTCCATGGTCAGCTTGGAGGAAAATTAATGAAGAAATGGGCAGCAGATGAGATTTTACATGTGGGTGCACTAAGCACATTTACAGCATATTTTGTGTTTTTTATAAGGTAGAGATGGATTCGGTAGGGTAAGCAAATATAGTGTCTGTGAAGGTTGTTTCAAAAACAGGAGTTTGACTGCAAGCTATTTTTAATTTCCTTTTAATAATCCAAGAAAAATGTTCCAAGACAAAAATGTTTTAAAGTTTCTTTAGAAGACTGTCCTATGTTTTCAGAAAATTGGAATTCTTTGGTAAATGTGAGAAACATTTTTAGCATGAGACTCTTCAGCTCAGCACTTTTGGAGCTTTTTTTCCTTCCACCTCTCCTTGCAAAATATACTAAGAAAGAGTAGGAAAATGTTGTTAGGTGAAGGGGTTTTTCTCCTTTTGGGGGACAAAAGTTAGAATATTGTAACTTATCTGCATCTCCACAGCTTTTGCATCTGAAACAAAAGATTAAAGCACAGATGAGGATTTCATTCACCAACATAAAATGCAGTGAATCGTAGTTCCTGGTGTAGAGGGAATTCTTGCAGCATAATTTCAATGATGGAAAGATGTAGCACTGAGACTGGCTGCCAGGAAGTAACTATTGTTGCTTCACATTTTATACTATGATTTGAACTCATAATGGAAAGGGAGATGTTCAAGGATAAAGATTTTTTGCCTTGGTGGAGTATTAAAATGATGAGCTAAGGTAGGCAAATTGATATCTTACTTTTTCTGGAATTCTCTTTTGAGTAAAAGAAGAAATAGGAGAGATGGAAAGTTTTGGCTTGTTTTGGTTTCTTTTTGAGGACCCATGTATTCCAAGCATCTAAAACAAATTATAGAATCACAGAATATAGAAAGACCTGGATTGAAAGGGACATTGGAGATCATCTAGTTCAAAATCCCCTGCCATGGGCAGGGATACCTCCCACTAGACCAGATTTCTCAGAGCCCATTTAGCCTGGCATTGAACACCCCCAAGAATCAGGCACACACAACTTCTCTGGACAATCTGTTCCAGTGCCTCACCAACCCCAAAGTAGTCAACTTCCTTCTAATATCTAGTCTAAACCTACTCTCTTTCAGTTCGACTTCATTCCCCCTTTTCTGTCACTACTTGCCCTTGCAAATCATCTCTCTCTTTCTTGTAGGCTTCCTCTAGGGTACTGGAGGTTCAAGTAGACCACCCCAAAGCCTTCTTTTCTCCAGGCTGAACAAACCCCATTGTCTCAGCCTTTGTACAAGAGATGCTCTATCCTGCCAATCACCCAGGTGTCCCTTCTCTGGACTTGCTCCAAGAGAAGCATGTCCTTCCTGTGCTGGGACCCCAGAGCTGGGTGCAGAGTTCCAGGTTAGGTCTCACCACAGCAGAGCAGAGGGTCAGAATCCTCTCCCTCACCCTGCTGACCACTCTGCTTTGGAGGCAGCCCAGGAGATGATTGGTATTTAGTTGGATGCCAAAAAGAGAGATGGAGAATGAAAAAATTGTTTCCAGTTTTTTTTCCATGGACAGCTCAGGCAGGTTAGTATGGATTTAACACCCTAATGTTGGAATTTACTGGAATCAAAGTGGATGTGGCATTGTTTTACTTTGCTGAGTTCTGTTTAATTTACAAGAATATGAGGTAAAAAATTTTTTAATGTGTGGAACAATTCCAAATGCATTACAGATGCTAAGACTGCAGCCTCACTGGCGCAATGGGAAAGAACATTTGACAAAGCTGAAAAAAATACAAAAAGAATTTTTATCCATCTTCTCACAAATTTAAAATGAATTCAAGTGAGGATCTCCAGTGAGTAGCTGAATTTCTGTTATGACAAATAAATCATAATACTGTTTTCCTATGAAATGGCCAATTAGAAGAAACTTTGCAAGATAAGGCAAAGTGGTTTATTTTTCCAATTTTGCTTCTCTTTCTGCTCCCTTCAGAATTTGAGCAAAACCTGAAGCCTTGCTACTCAGATTTGCTCCTTTAGGCAGCAGCTGGCTTTAAGATTAGCTTAATCTTGTGCTTTGCTCCAGAGTGTATGAGGCAGCTGGTAAATAGTCTAACTCTTTCAATCAGCCTTCCTGGAAGAGCAAGTCACATGAGGGCAAAGGATTTCCCTTTTGGGCAGGAAGGATAGGAAGGCCAAAACTGAAGGTCGGGATCATGCTGGCAGATGTTAATTTCAAGAGCATCTCACTATCAGGGGAAAAGAATAGCAAAAATAATGCCTCGTCAGAATTGTTTCTACTCAAAAGCAAACTGGCAAAAGCACCATAAAGGAGATTTAGAGATACTTAGCCAATGCCAAAATCACGCTGAAGTGCCAGAAGCTAACATGCATAAAATCAAAAATTTATTTTTAGATAAGTCTCATTTATTCAAATGGTCTTACATGGACATCTTGTATACATAGGAAGTTCTAACCTCTTTTCAGCAGCATCAGCTATAAAGTGACTAATTTAAAGGTAAATTAACTTAGTAAATTAAGGCTATGGTACTGTAGTTTTGTGGTGTTGTTTTAGGGGTTTTTTGGGGTTTTTTTATCTGTGTTTTTTTGTTTTGTTGTTGTTCTGTGAGCCTTAGTTGTGTAAGGTAATGGCAGCAGCTATGACAGTCAATTGTATATATTATCTTCACAAAACTGAAATCAGTTGCACAATTTTGAATCTGTGGTTGGCATATTTTTCCCTCTTTTTGTTCCTAAATGTACTGGGAGAAAAAAAGAGAATAATTTGCTTTGTCTAAATTTACTAAACCAGAAATGTATGGGAGAGTTTCCAAGTTTTGCAAGACAATGGTGGAGGACACTGCTAGTAAAAGGAAAGAAATGACAGCTGTTTAACTCAATTCTGCTTTCAATTTGGGTAAAAAAGAGAAAAAGACTGTATAAGGAGAAGAACATTCTATTTCATATCCAAATAAATAAGATTAAACTTTTATAATCATCTGACATTTTCTTTTGAAATAACTTTAGTCATCATGAGAGCATAAACTAACTAAGAAAATAAGTCAATGAAGACAGGCAGATAGAGTAGATAAATTCTTCACTCCTGGGTCTTAAAAATATATTGTTATATCTTTCTTTCTTACAATTCCTTTGATGGGGAAAAAACCCCTAATTTTTTAGGGAAAAATAGGGAGATGAATATAAGGATCAAAATGAAAACAAAGTTAGCACTTCAAAATCAAATATCACCAAACCTTCAAGTCTATTTTTCTAATCTTGGTACAGCAGGACTGACAGATTTTCATTCATTTGGCATCAAAAGTTGTGGAAGGACTGGAAAGGAAAGTTTAATTCTGGCAAACATAAAAATGAGCTCTTACCTGTCTGTGAAATCTACATTTCAACAGTATATGTAGTCTTACCTTGGCAAAAGTCTGAATTTCAGCTTGTTTTCTTTCTCTAATGTATGCTTGACTGCATTTATTATGTCAGGCTGCTTTCTACAGTGAAAGATTAAAGTTATACTAAACACCAATAACAGCCCAGGAATGGGAATGAAAAACTGAAGAGAAAAAAGTCATATAGTGATATTCCTGCTTTTGCTTACGATAATAAAGGGCAATAAAAAATAGTCATTGCATAACATTTGCCTCATTGTTCTGTTCTTTGAATTTTATTCTGAGCTAAGACCAACTGTAGTTAAACATTTTTAAAGAAAAGAAAAAAACCAAATGCTTAAAGCACTAGGCAGAATTTAGTACAACAGTGTTGATTTAGCTCCTGTCTCAATAAAAGGGGTTGGTTTTATCTCGAGTATCAGCGAGCTGAACAGGAATTGGATATGTTTTATTCCTTTATTTTTTAGTGTTTTATCACTTAGGGTATATACTTCAACATACAATGGTGTACAGCTATGCCTGATAGTGAAATGAAAGGTGATTAGTTTTAAATTCAGTATTTTATTTCCAGTGACCCTGAGATGATTTAAAATTGATTCAATTGAGTGAAGTGTTTTATTCTTTCTAATAATGTTCTACTTTCTCAAACTGAGAAGGCCCAACCCTGCTCTGTTTTCATAGTCAGCATACATGTATTGCTTTCCACTTTGGTGAGATGAGATCCCAGCTAGCCTTCCCACTTCAATCTGTTTATTTCAGAGTGTGAAACACTCTTTTACTGGGGCTCTCAGAATTACTTTACTGCTTGTCCTTCAGCACATGCACAAAAAGCTTTCTCCAACAGAAGTGTCTCCAGTTTACAAAATAAGCCTAGAAAGGCTGAATAACATGAGAAGAAAGAAAAAGCCTGGAGATCTGTCTCTGAAAGTGAAGCACAAAGAACAGTTCAAGCTCAAAAAAGACTAGAAGTAACTACAAAAGTGATGTAAGTTGTGGGACATACTGGATTCATACCAGCATTAGAACAGCATTGATGGAGAGAATATTATTATTCCAGGGCACATGGAAATGGGTAATGTACTGCTTCACTAGACCTGCCACAGGCTTTCTGGATGGAAATAGCACTGGTGTTTCCACCTTCCTATATCTACACACCTGGCTAAGATCAGTGAAAAAGTCCTAGAATAGATTCCTGACTTTCCAAAAAAATTTCCTCTGTCTGTTTTACTCCTCAAAGAATATTTTAATTTTGTTGTTTTTAATAAAATTCCAGATTAAGAGTGATTAAGTAAGGCATAAAGGAGAGAACTGGAACAACTGGGCCCTCTTGGATACTCCATCACACATCATCTAAACTCTCTTTCTCATGCCTCCATCCATAAAATGAGTGATGCTTCACTGCACAGGGTGGTGGTTTTCAAGTATGATACTCTATAAAAAATAGTTGGAGATGTAGATAAAGACATGACACCATCATACTTCTTGCTCCTCAACAAGGTGAGTTTAGTAGGTGCTTTGCTCCCTTCAGTGTATTTTTCTCTTCTACATGCTGTCTTTTCATTTATTATCATGGAAGAGCAAACTTTCCCATTTTTAGTCCTCCCAGCAGAGTCTCAGATTGGACTAGGAACTGAAGGCATTTTGAAATATAATTTTTTATTCTTCTTTCTGTGTCAGTAGACTAGAGCCTGTTTGAATTTAACATATATTACCACTTCAGAATCCCCCTTACCACATCCATCATATTATTGACATGATTGACTGAGATTTTCTATCTATTTTCAGGTCAGACATTCAAGTGATCAGAATCTTTGTGCAACAGACTAAACAATATATTTTTTTGTAAAGAGAGACACATACCAAGTCCTATTTGTCCACGTGTATAATGTGCGTAGTGTTACTAATTGTAGGGAAAAAACACCTCTCTTAAAATAAATGACACATTTTATAGAATGAAAGACCCATTAGGGTAGTTAGATGCAGTGACTTTCAGTGTCAGGCATTATTAATGACATTTTTGTACATCAGCTTGTGATAACTGCATCTGATAATTTAAAGCCTCAGAGCCTTCTCACAGAGACTGTGCTCTAGGAAGGGCCAAACTCTTGGTCCGACAGGAAAAGACTCTATTCTTTTCGGGGGAAAGGAATAAATAAAATCTCAACCTCCTCTATCACCCTCTTTATGTAGTCTTTCCTTCTGCATTTCTGAACCTTTTTTGCTACTAGAAGTTTGTAGAAATGGAAGGATGTTAGAATCAGAGGGATCCAAAGCCAACAATAACAGCTATGCTTGCAATTCACAGAAATCTGGTGAGACCAGTGACCCCGCAAAAAGGAATAAACACAAAAGTTGCAAGGTTCATAATTCACACATATTCACAGAGAAAATAGTGTATTGCCCTTGAAGTATTTGTATAATTTGATGTGATCAAGAAGTTTTAACTGTAGAACTATCTTATAATCAAATGTTGCATGCTATCATTACATGTTACAAACTATCTTTCTCTCATTTCATTTATTGCCATTGTAATGAAAAACAAGAGAAAGAGAGCTGGTGTTTAATTCTATGAATTGGTGTTCATATAACTTTTCATAAGATCAATAAAATTCAGATAACGTTGTTATCAAAACTGTCAGAGTGTGAGCTGTGTTGTCGGGTCTCACTCACGCTTACCCGCTTTTCCATTAGTACAAGCTTTACACTTGTGTGCTCTCTACATAGCACACAATTTCTGAATTGATAGCCATATCGATTTTTAAAAATAAATTCTGATTCTCAAACCCCAGAGAAATACTTCATTCTTCCCAGTATCACTAAAAAGTTTCAAGTATGTGCTATTTCTGTACCAATACTGTTTATCTATTAACACATATAGAATACAAATTCATTGCAATAATCTTTTTCATTCATTAATCTTTAAAATTCTTAATAATTAAAAATACAGCATATTATATTTTAATTCAAGCTAGACGGGAATAATGTTTTACAAAATAACTGGATTTTAATGTTGTTGCTTGGGGTAAGAAGTATAGATATTTTTGAACAAAAATCAGTCCGTGAGTTCACCCTCAATATTACTGTATTTCTGCTAAAAATTTGTAACTATGTGGTAAGATAAGGGTCTAATTTATGGGTTTTTTTATAGAAAGAACTTGTTGCATCTTCACATAAAGTAAGAGTGTAAAAATTGTAGGAGACTATAATTGTCAGCCCAGTCATCTTAAATGGTGCAGTTCTATGTAAAAATCAAAAAACCATTTTCATCAGGCTCAACACAGAGGGAAATATTTTAGTGGAGGATCTACTTAATGTGATTTCTTCTAACAGGAGAACACTATTACACTGTTGAGGCTATATTTTCTGCATTTCTTATGACTGTACCTGTCTCTGTACTGTCACTTATTTTCTGGTTTTTGTTTAGTTTGGTTGGGTTTGGTTGGTTAGGTTTGGGTTGTGGTGGTGTTGGGGGTGTTTTGTTGTTTTTCTTGTTCTTGTTGGTTTTTGTCTTGTGGGTTTGGATATTTTTGGGGGATTTTTTGTATTTTGCAGATAAAGTATTTTTTGCAACCTGCATTTTCTCTGAAACAGGCAACTTGGTCACCAAGTACACAGAATACTAAACTGATCTTTAATGAGCAGTACAGTGGTAAAAAACTCCTCAATCTTGTAAACAGCGCAGAAAGTAATGAAGATTACATGTCCTATTCAGTAATTCTGGTATGTAAATTAGGAAAAAAATGTATAGAAGCCTTCAGAAAACATAAGAGAATGATACTAGAGCTAAATAATTTCAATATGTCTGGAAGTCAAATAATATTTCTTTCAAATGGATTCAGCAGAAGGAGTGAAGGAAAACATTCAGAGGAAGTAAAACTATTTGAATTGTTGATAGCTGCAAAGTTTCCATTCTGTCCTTTCATGGGGAAATGATCTCTACCTCCATTTCTAAAGTTGCTAGCCTCTTCTAATTTTCTTTCTCTGTCCTTCCATGAAAAAAAAAAAGCTGTTTAGATGAAAAAAGAATGTTTATATGTCCAAGAATGCATCCAAACATGCATGTGTGAATGCCTAACCAGTGCAATCTTCCTCTCAGAATTTTTGCCTTTTGTAGCCTTTTCCATTCATCATACAAGCTTTGTTTGAAAATGTAGCTAAGTAAACTGAATGCCCAATGTAAGTTGGAAAAACAGCAATTAAGTATATTGTGGAACACATGTTCTGACTTTGATTTGTTTACCTGAACAAAAGTAGTTAATATGTTAGCAGAAATCAAACTTTCTTTTTCTACGGCTGCATTAGAGTCAGTATGTCAGATAAAATAAACATGGAAGCCCTAGTGAGGTTGACAGATTTACAGTCATTAAGGAGGTAGTTCATTATAGTAAGCCAACAGTCACTTTTGACAAGAAAAATCATTTAACCTTTTAACATATAGCCTTCCAATTAACTTCAGTCTGAGACATAGCAGACCCTTCTTTGTTTTACCCTGTTCAAGGAGCTACATGGCCAAGTATGAACAGTGATGGTTTACAAACCAAACTGGAGAGCAATTAGAATAGAGAACACCTCTCTAGTTTTTAATCAGAACATATTTGTGTCTTTAGAATTTACACTACCACAACTTTTTGGGACATCACCATTCAATATGTTTCTATGACCTACCATGTTTGTTGACCTCCCCTGGATATACTCTAGTGGTTTGATGTCCCCATATATTGTGGCACCTGAAGGTGCACAAAGTACTTGAGATGGGACTTCAGTGGTGCAGTGTGCTGTAGAGTGGGATATTCACACTGAAGGTCCATTTTCTTCCTTACCAGTAAAAAGTCATGAAAGACAAATTAAACCTGCAGAGGAACCAGATTAGAGATAGCAGCAGGCTACAATTAGATGACCTCTTCCCTCCAAGAGCAGTGCTGGTGGTTCTTTTTACCTTTCTCTGTGGTCCTGCACAAAGTCACATAGGCCCTAAAGTAGAAGTCAGATTTTCCTGATGGAAAACTGATACACATAGAGAGATAGGTGGGACAGAGGTGAAACTAGGACAGTAAACATGACCTCCTACACTCTGCCTGCAGAATCAGTCTGCTTAGCCATCCTACCCTCCAGTAAGAAAACATCTGCCCAGTAGAGCAGCTACAAGGTGCCCTGGTTGGTACAGGCTCTGTCACTTCTCAGCTACACACTAGACAGCCTTTTGAACTCATTATCATTTTTTTTATATCTCAGTTTGGTTTTTTGGCTCGGTTTTGGTTTGGGTTTTTTTTGTTTGGGTTTTTTTTTTGGGTTTTTTGTTTGGGGGCTGGTTTGGGGTTTTTTTGTTATTGTTGTGGTTGTTGTTTGTTTTTTTAATTGGTTGGTTGAGATTTTTTAAAGTTTGGTTGTTTTTTCAGGTTTTTTTTTAAGGAATCTGGGCATGCAGGGAGTGTGAAGTCACCCTAATCTGAGGAAGAGGAGACACAAGAGGAGGCACAAAAGCTTGGAGGCTCAGAACCTTTGAGGAAATGTTCAGATCTAATCTAAATATGTTGATTTTTAACTCATGGCTAAGGTTCAATTAATTATCCTAATTATTATTCCCAATTCATATGCCCACTATCCGAAACTTCATTATAATTTCATATTTGGAAATCTTGATGAAGAAGATGAAAGCCAGACACACGTGGCCACTAAGGTCCTGTGTTATGGTTTTATTTTTCAGCACAAATTGGTCCAATACCTAAAAATAACAGATAAAAAAAAATTATAAATTTATGTGAAGGTCATATACTAATTAGAAGGAAAATTTTCCATCTTCATTGAAAAGAGATTAAAAATGTTTATTTGGGCTGCACTGTATCTCCATTGCTCTGAACAGCTGACTGGCATAGATTAAGTTATCATGGATATTGAAACTATAAAATATTTATAGGTATAGTTACTCTGTTACTCATTACTTATTCCACTTATAATGGGGAAATATGATGATTGACTCCAAATTCCCAAAATCCTTTCTTTAAATACATGTTATGGTCCCAAGTCATTCAGTGCACATATAGTCATGGACAAAATGTTTTGGGGAAAATGTGAATATTTTCCAGAAAGCCATCCTGAACTCATGAATGAGGCCTGGCTATATGTTTCAAAGACATGTTATACATGGTAGAGTGTGAGCATATTAAAAAAAGAACACTGGTGCCATTGTCTTTACACTTTTGCTCCACATTGGTTTTCTTTTTCTTCTTAAGATTCTCTAAAAAGAACTTTGTGTTCTGATTAACAGTGAACGATAGTAAGCTAGACAGAATATATATTTAGTGCTAAAATACATTCCTTGGAAAATTTTTAATGTTTCTTTTTTGTTTAAGTGGTACAGGAATCTCACTGTATATTCTTCATTTATAGTCTAGGCTGTAATTTACGTCCTTAATCAAGAATGTGTTCAAGTGTTTGTGTTTGTGCCACTCAAACAACACGTATGAAACACACAAAGTTATTGTTTTCCAAGTCATTTTCACTAAAAATGAGCTTATACATATGCCTTCCTTTGCCAGTCTGCACTTGCAAGCACTGGAATTTGACTCCTTTCTTCCTTACTAGTGGAGTCCAACCCACAATGTAGACACTGTGTTCCTCAGATTTTCCTCTTAAGTTCCATGTTTTGTGCCCATGGCAGTGGCCTACATAATGCATGGACAAAGTCTGGACCTTCAGAGGTAGCCCCTCCACAGCAAGCAGGGAAACAGAGTAGGGAGAGGTCAGCAACAGAAAATGCAGGAGACGCAGTGCAGCAGTCCCTGTGCCTCGGAGATGTCCTGCCCAAAAGGGTGCTCCTCTGCAGCTCCTCTGCCCAGCGGACTAGGGCTGTCACTACCCCATGCACAAGGACCAGGTTCAGGACAGAAATCAGGTTTCAGCATTCTGGCTGCTGTGAGATGCTGAGTCTGAACCTTTTTTAAGACCAGAAGAAGGTGCAACAACCTCGCTGCTTTTGAGATAAACTGTCATATGACTTGGCTACAGCCCTACCATGCCAAGAGGTATTTTCTTTAAAAAGAGAAACATTCTCCTCTGCAAGACAGTGTGTTCAAATTAGACTGATCTCTTGGTTTATCATTTTTGCACTCATTCACATTTGTGCACTAGATAAATCAAATGAGTTTGAGTACCTAGGCTTCTCATCAGGGAACATAAGCAAAACTAGGTGTCTGATTGTTGAGGTCAGGGATAAAGCAAGATGTCAAGAGATGAAAATATAAATTCATCAGGATCATTACTTTTCAATAAGACAGCATTTTCAGGATAGTCTGAGGAACTCCGGGGTTGCAGGTTTCCATGAAGAGTTTTTCATACTGATCTTGAGCACACATGCTTAAAATTGCCTTTAATGTTTTATAAAATAAAAACAGGTAACAGTTTAAGAAAGTAGCAAAGCAATTATATTGCTATTAATTTTTGAGGAGTTCCTTCACACATACATCTAGCTCATGTAGCTGAGGAGATGAGAAACTGTCTGCAGCCCCTGGAAGAATTTCCATAATGGAAGAGGTTGAAAAGAAGTAGAGCAATACACTGGTTACAGACAAGTGGTGGTACAGTGATTTCACAGTGCTTGCAGCAGCCATTCAAAAGAGTTGAGATAAGGCTAAAGATTACCCTGAATTTCTATTTTTCTTCCTTAACTAGTCAATGCATTGTTTCTTGCACATTTCTGCTTTAATGTCTATTATCATAATAAACAAACCAAAATGTGAAGACATTCATGGTTCTCACAGAAAGCTACTACTATCCTATACCAAAATGTTATTTGTAATATAAACTTTTCTTTTACTCTATCTAGAGGCTAACTACACTGGCATTTTACAACACGGACACAACAAAACTGGAAAACTCTCAACTAAAAGATGAACTTTGTGCACATATTAATGCATCTTGCTGTAAAGAACCATTCAGTGTTTACTGTGCCAGCCAGAAACTCAGAAACTCAGCAGAAACTCGCCAAATTGTCATGGCAATTTTCAGCTATTCATCAACATAGCAGTGCACACCCACACTTGGCATGGAAAATGTGGTGTGAAACAACAGCAGATGATGGATTATGATGATGGTAAATAACAATGATAATGGCTATTGATTTTTTTTGGAGGGGCACTTCACTGCATATTGTATGTGTAAACAGTGACGCAAACAGCTGGTGGTACTAGAAATGGTGAATTCGCATAAAGAAACTGAACATTAGCAAATCTTTCCATTCATGGAGGTCAGAAATATCAACTCTGTTTCCCATATGAAGAAGAGATGAACTTAACCCACATTACATTTCTTTATTTTTGGGGGATTTTTTTTGGTTTTTATTGGGTTTTGGATAGGGATTTTTTTTCTTTGCTTTTGGCTTTGTGAGGGATTATATAAACTATATATAATGTTGTGAAATTACATTTAGTAAAAAATTTGATAATAGTAATCAGAATGTAAACTATGACTTAAGCATTAAAAAGTGTGAGGCTAGGTCAGGTTGTGCCTATTGCATACTGATAGATAGGGAGGAAAGTTTCAACTAAATTATGGACATCTTTTACTTTTTTTTTAGTTTTTTGTGAGAAATAAATGGTCTTTCTGGACAGTTCAGATTCCTTTGTTTTAAAAATTTGCATGCAGCATGTATCTACTGTGCAGACAAAAACTTGTATAATTAGGTAAATAGCAAAAGTACCTAGCACAACATTCAAAGTCAGCATGTTCTTGGCTAACATGCTCCATGTTATTATTGTTAAATGTGAGAAATTAAAATCAAGACCAGTCTTCTTGGTTAGCTCCCAGACTTTTCAAGCTTCAGTTTTAATGATTTGCCTTATCTGACTTCAGAGGGATTGCTTAAAATGAGGAATGTGAGCAAAAGTTCCAAATACTAGCACTTCAATAAGAATGTAATATATGGAACTTATCTTTTATCACTTCACATTCACTCTGCTTGTTAATTTATTTGTACTAGTTTTATTGATACTACTTCATATCCTGAGCAACAGCAGTTACTTCCATCCTACCTATAAATTATGTCCAGATATTCCCCACATCTCTTTTCAAAATACTGAGTATTTTTGCATGGCAACTGAATAGAGGTAGGAAGGGGTTTTTTATCTTTGGGATGCCTGGAGCCTCATTAGATGAGGGAAGGGAATTTCTACCACTAACATGCCACACTGAAAATATGCTCAGCACAGGAAGGTTAAAATCCAGTCCACCACAGCACGCAGTAGTCACCCAAACTGCTAATGTCAGACCTGAACTTTTGAAAGTCTTTGCCTCTGTGGAGTGCAGCCAGGTTTCCCATGTTAAGTAGAAAGCAAATATGTTGAAACAAATGCAGCATTTCCCCACCTCCATGGGAGAACAAAGGTATTGGACTACAGCTCTGCTGATGGCAAATTGCTTACATATTTTCATGGATCTTTCAAAGTGGGTGGAATTTTTGATGTGTTGTTATTTCCTTTGAACTCTATGAACACTGCTGACTTGTTTGTATTGCTGATTTCCACCTACTACTTCTGTTGCATTTCCTCACCCTGCATACAGGGGAGGAAAGACCTTCCTTTATATGACAGAAACTCCCATTATTTTGTTAATGGTTGCAGACCTCTATTTAGATTATTTCTTTATGCTGGCTATAATGACAAGACAGTTTTCTTTTACTGAACTACCAATTTTTATTTGCTGGTATAAGGAAAGAGTGGCTTGCTAAAAGGTAACTCTAACTGAGCATATTTCTGAGGTTTAGCTGAAATGTTTTCAGTTTTTTCTATATAACTTGGAAGACAAAAACAAACCAGCAAGGAGAAAGAAAAGGCTAAGCAGTGCCCTGTTTCAGCCTAGTATTTAGCTGTCAGCTGGGAAGAAAAATACAGTGGGAAAGAAGAGTGAGAGAGTAAGAGAAATAAAGAAATAAAAAAATCTAAGAAACAAAGAATCATCCAGCTTCCTGTCAAAGCCCACTGATTCCAGTCTGGGAAATATGTAGGACTATGAAATGGAGACCACACACCACCCCATCCCCCCACACCCTCAATGAATTATTTTGTCATATCACAAGATACAAAGCAGCTGTTTAGTAAGAAATTGGTATTTTGCTCTGACTTGAAAAAAACAGAAAGAATGCATGAAAAGGCAGATGTCAGGGTTTGGTGCAGATGGACCTAACGCAGCAATTGCACAATATTCTGCATGTAATCTCATTAAACCAAAATGGTTTTATCTTAAACAGTTTAATAATTTGTGGGTAGAGATCATATTTTCACAAGCATAAAATAATATGAAAAGTCTAGCTAAGCCAGTGGGAATTAATGATGTTTTTGGAAGCCAGTAGTTCACTAAGTAGTCACATTTTAGTATCCTGTTTTAAAAATTGCCTTTCTGGCATGTTCCATTCAGCACATGTAGTGAGATTTTTTATATGCCATATAGAACACTGCGTGTTTTCTACACATGTGCTCCATAATGACTATATCCCTCTCCTGAAAGCTTATGCCATCAACAAGATAATCTCAGATCAGATGAGAGAGATAAAAAACAGTTTGCCTGTGGACCTTAATTACTGTATTACTTTTATGAAAAGCCTGTAGAATTTCTATAATTTCAATGAAAGACTGACATTTTGCATCTAGTTTTCTGTGGGAAAATAATGATAATAAAAAAGCAAGCTAAATGTCAGCTGAGTTTGCAAGGTTTTGCAAGTAACAAACCTCAAATTGCAAGTGCTCAGCAGAGGTTTGTCAGAGGTTGGCAGCTGAATTTACCAGAGATTCCTTCTGCAACAAAGCTACACGAGAGAGAGAAGGGCACTGGGGCTTATCAAGACAACCTTGCGATTCTTTCTACTGGCAGCCAAGACAGATTAATTGTGAACAGGAAAAAACAACCTTCACAGTCCTCCTTGCTAACAAGTAGGAGCATGAAGCAGGAAAACACAAATTGGAGCAGAGAGGTAAAGACAAACAGATGGAACATGAAAACAGGCTAAGACAGAAACAGGGGAGCTGGGAGGAGGTGTTTCAGAGAGGCAAGGGCACAACAACCATCGCAACTTGCGAGGAGTCAGGACAGAATCTGTGCTATGACAAAATGCTTCTCTGTACCCTCAAAGCTTTGGGCAATGCCCCAAAATCCATGTATTTTTTTATTCCTTTACTGCTCTCAGGTAGGTATGGAAAATGTGTATCAGGACCCCTGGGATCTGGGTTGCACTCACTGCCAGTGTTGCTGGTGGGACACAGAGAGTTGTGATTTGCATTTGTTTTAAAGGATTTCAGCCTGCTGACATAGGAGTCAAAATTATTTTTTGTGGTAGAATTCTAATATTTCTCTCTAATCTAAGGCTGTCTTGAGAAACACAAAACAGCAATATGATTGTGCAATTAAAGGTTGTACCAGAGCATGCATGCAAAAATGGGATTTTAAGATTGCATATGAATAATCCTAATGGCAAGCATCTAACTTTTAATGTCTCTACTTTGCAGCTTTACTATTTTTAGTGATGGTTTTGTGTGCTCTGGTATATGTGAATTTTTTAATCAGAAAAATTTGTAGAACTGCTTAGTAACTGCTACATGAACACTTTCCTTTTCTCATCTTTACCCACAGAATTGGGTAACTGGAATGTCTACTTTTCTGAATGTGCCTTGGAGAAATACATTCAATGAATTTAAAAATTGTGTTTTCTCAGTAAAACCATTCATAAAATTAAAAGCGGGGTACTGAATTTTCTTTTGATGTATTTCAGTTATTTCATGTGGCTTTAAGTTTGAAAAAAAAATTTTTTTTTTCTTTTCTACATTTTTTTTCTTTTTTTTCCCCCCCTTTTTTGTTATTTTTACCAGTCTGCATGCTGCTAATTCTCAGCTTGTGGCAGAGGAACTGAGACATGAACATATGCTCTGAAAGAGAGCCTCTTTCGCATTTGTATTTCAGAGAGTTTTGTTGCTCCTTGAGCCCAATAACCTCACAAATTAATTCCTTTTGCTTGCAGTGACATCTGTTGGTGAGGGCAGAGCTGATTAACTGTGGGGCTGGCTTCACTGAGGCATTTAAATGTACAAGATATTTCTTCTCTCTTCCCACCATCTTATTTCCAAGAAAGTGGAAACGTTTTTGGAGAATTGATATAAAACTTGTTCATGCAGATAAATTAAATCCCTAAATCTGGATATCTACCATACTGCTAACTATAGTGCCTAAATGACTACTGGGCCAGGATCGTTAATCAGTAAGTCTATAAACACAAGAACAAAAAAAAAGTATAATCAAAGGATATTTCTGGCAAGAAAATACTATTCCTCAGTTACTGTGTGTGCACACAATAATTGCTCCCCATATCCTTGTAGAAGTCTGCGATGAGACAAAGCAAAAGAATATGAAAAGAGATACTTCAAAATCTGAACCGTAGGCTTTATTAAACCAAAGAAAACAGTTGCATTCTTAGAGTATCAACATTTTTACTTTTTTTTTCTTCTATTAAATTTTTCTCTGATTTTTATTACTGCACTAAGAAAAAATTGCATGCTGTCTTCCAAATACTTTTATATTTCTCATCCACAGTTGGTTTTTAACATTAAAAACATTTCCCCTCTACAAACAAATGCACACAAAGTTTTAGCAGCTTTCAAAATCTCAGGTAATGCTTTTCTATATGTAATTAACTATTCAACAGACAACTGTTGGTCTTTACTTTTGAGTCAAAATTAAAACATAAACTCTTGTTAGTCTTGGTCCACATCATTTTCTTCCATGTCTGAAAAGATATGTTTGCTCCTTTTTGTGTACCCCTTTTGACAATTACTGTTGTGGAAATATTTTGGCAACAAATACATGACTATCTTTTCAAGGAGCACGTTTAGGGCGTCCTTTGAAAGGAAAATATTATCTAGGAGAGTTTCTTAGTTTCAGTTGCATGCAGTAAGAATGCCACATCTTGAGTACATTGGACAGCATGTCCATTCATGTATTTTCATTTATACACAGATAAGCTTTTGAGTTCTGTGCTGTGTTATTCAACCCCACCAATGAGATTTCCTTGTATACGTGACCTTTTTCTCAGTGTGATTTTATTATTTCCCTTATAATTTTAATGAGAAGCAATTTCTTGTTTCTGTGATTACAAATTATGTAGGACAAGTTGTGCAGTGGTGGCAGTCTCACATGTCCTGCAGCAGAATGAGCTCTCTGAGGCTGTGTTTAATAGTCCCAGTCTGTTATTAGCTTTCAGTTCACACAGTAATGGTGCAGCTTCTGGACACTAGTCAGGGATCTCGAATGGCCCACAGCACAGAGCATTGAAAAAGTGGGGTAGGAGGTGGGCTAAGAATCAACATCAGCTTAAGTATTCCCACCATCTCAGCCTGAGATACTGAGCACAATAGTTTAATTGTATCTGAATGCCAGTGCACATATGAGAGGGGCTGCACATGGGAAGAACATGCATGTTCTTTTCACCATGTGCCTATGGTAAACCATGCTGACTATGAAATACAGCTAGACCACTCAAAAGCAGTGGAGGATTTTTCAGACTTCTCCATTGTCAGACTCTGCTACAAACGACTGACATATGTTTAACCCAAAAGTCAAGAGCAGGGGGGATGTAAGAATCTATTAATTATTTCAAAAGATTGTGTGAAAAACAGGTAAGTGACAGTACAACAACCTTACCCTTTAATTTGCTATAGAGAAGTTCATGGAGAAAACATCTCTAAGACTAAACTCAAACAAGTAATACTAATCTTTAAAAGTGAAAAGTGGTCATCTGTTCTTGTAGAAGATTTTCCTTAAACAAATAGCACTGGTGAATTAGCAGTTGGTGTTGTAGCAGCGGCTACAACATTGTCTGATTTAAGTCTCAGTACACCTGCAGTTGTTTGACCTGTAATCTAATTCAATTTATTTAACTGTAAGTGCATTGGCTACAGCGGTATTCAGTGACTTCAGGTTACCTGAGAAATCGAAGCCCAACCTCCCTTGCAGCATGGATCTGCTTAAGACTTTGCACAACTACTGAAGAAAAAAGCTGGCAAAATAGGAAAACATGGTGCCAAGAGAAAGCACCGTTCTTTATTCATATATGTCCTTTGGGATCATCTTTAGAATAAAAGCTGTCTCTGACAACCACTTTTTCTATCCCTCCTAATCTTAACTGTTAAAATACCTAACAGATGGTCAAATGTACCAATAAGAGGTGATCCAGATTCTAGGAGGAGGTGTTTGTATAAATGCAAGGGTGTCTAAGTGTCTGCTGAAATGGGATATTGACATTCACGTTTTCTAAGCAGCTGTAGTTATGAGGGGGGGAAAATGTCTTCTAATGCCACATAAACATACCAATAAAAGGAAATTGAAATGACAGAAGGCCTGGTAGTGGGCTCACCATCAACATATATCTTAATTCATTATACGGTTAGCACAAATTTCTCATACTTAAAAGTGCTGTTGATTTTTTTTGGTAGTTTCCTCTCCTCATGAAGGTTGTCAGGATATTTTTATGGAATTGCTTTTGAGCGATTTAGCCATTGGGGAGAAGGTGATGGTTTTGTCATTTTAAATGTCACCAAATTTTGACCCCTGGATTTGGTAACTTAATTTGCTTTCCTACAAGAAGAAGCAGTATCTATTTCTAAATAGATTGAAAACTTCTGTTGAAAGCCTGATACTATAAATTAAGGCCAAAGTTTTCAAACTATTTTGAAGTCATAAATATGGACATTATGAGGAGCTTTTTAGTATGTTTAAGTAGACTATATTCTCTAAGATTCTCTAGATTTCTCTAAGAGGAATACCAGAATTCCTATTGATCCCTGTGCTCTTGTTGCAGGGGCTGTTGTCATGGTTTTGCAGCTACTTGCTGTAAAAACTTAGGGGATAGTTTGCATGAAATTTCATTGTGAGTGTTCCAAGTCTCTGAACATTCTCCCTGGAAGAACAGAGTGGTATGCTTGGCTTTTTTCACAGTGGAGGTTTGGAAAAATCCATGTTGAAACAGGAAAAAGATACATAAATCTCTATGTTCCTTAATTTTGTGTTTAATACATCTGAGATTTATGTTGTTCCACACTATTACATTTTAATTTATTTGTTTATTAGTATGCCTGGCATGGATATCCTTTCAATATGAGGAAAAATCTGAATAAAAGCAGTGGGACTGGAAAAGCAATACAAAGGAATATCACTCACTGCTGCTTTGTAAATGTAGGGAAGTCTGACTTGTAATTGCAAGACTCCACTACCTTTCTCATTTACCCAGTACATGCTCTGCAGCTGAGAGAAATTGGGATTCAAAGCCCTTTTCATCCTGTGGGATCATGCACCCTTTGCTAAATCCTGAGGCTCCAGGCTAGCAGCCAGCAGTGCAGCATGAGCCACAGCCTCCCAAACACCCTGCCCTGCTGCTACTCCTTCCTGCAGCTGGGGGACAAGGAGAGCCCCCTTGGCATGTCCCTGGACCCCCAGACCCAGAGGCAGCTCTGTGCTCTGCCAGGGGCAGGGTTTTCACTGGAGGACAGGACTCTGGCAGCACCTGAGCTCCTTGGCAAGCCCAGGCAATGTGTGTGTGTGGTTTGTTTAGCTGGTGGCACCAGCTGCTGCTTTCACAGCCAAAAGGTGCATAATTCCTGCTTTCTGCTGAACCAGCCATTGCTGTGTAATTTGGTCATGAGCTGGCTGAGAGAGCTGAGTGTCTGAGGTCCTTTCCAAACACAACTGGTTAAGATAATATGTTGAAAAATGAACCCACAATAATCAGTAGAAATTGTCAACATTTTTTTCCAAAGAACTACAGTTACTAGCATTCTCAGATTTAAATTTTTTCTATTTTTTTTACAGACTCTCTTTTTTAGATCCTTTTGTAAAATTTTTGTTTGTTCGTTTCCCCCTGAAGAAAGAAGAAATTGAAAAATCATTGTTTTCTAATTCCCTTAGTTTGTCAGCAGAAAATATAAACATTCCCCTTTTTTGAAGCCTAGAAGTGTCTCGACATTTTCATGATATTTTGAAAGCAGCTGTTCAACTCCATGGGCCATTTTGGTCATATGTCTTACTTCAAAAATACAAGTTCACAATCTCAAATTTCAGAGGTAGGTATAATGTCTAAAAGTATAATAATAAGTGTTTATATTACATGTCAGAAGAAGAAAGAGTTGTCCCCATCAAGTATTAGATAGATTAAGCAAAAGGTGAGTTTGTGCATGTCAATGTGTCTTTTCTCCACAGGTCATATTGATACCAAAACAAACAAGGAAGTGTGAATAGGTCGCAGTTAATTTTTTTTTTCCCTGATAATATGATACAGGGATATTTCTGCTGACAAAATATCACCAGTCACTCAAAGAGAGTGAGAGGAAGGGAGCACTCCATATGGACTCTTTGATTACCTTGTGCACTTTTGATGCAAGAGTTTAGCAAGCAAAAGTTTAGTGTTGCTCAAGCTTTCCAAGCAGTAAAAATTAATTTTCAAAAATCACAGTATAGTTTCTCTTTTGAATTACATAACTAAGAATTCAGTACCCATATTAGTTTTTAATATATATTCTTAAATATAATTGATATAATTTTGTTTTTCTCATCATGTAAGTAGATAAAGTGAATCATATACTATTAACAGTTTCTTCTGCAAAATATGCAGTATAATTATGCATGCAATTACAGCATAGTTGAGGAAATACAGGAATTAATTAACAAGTGTGCCTAGACTTCAACAATATTGTTGCTACCATCAATCTACACCAAGAAAGGGCAAGGGACTTCTGCAGCCACCAGAACAAACTAGCGTTAGAAGAGTTTAAATCCAGCATGATGTTTTTCCCTTAAGCCACGAATATTTTTCTCTTAAAAGTGTGCATAATAATGACAATATCCTTAATTTCATACATATTTATGAAAAAAATGCATATTTAACTTAAATCAAGCTACTAAATTCCACTATAGCCCATAGGGTGTGAGCAGGTGTTTAGTTTTATTAGTTAATATTCCTCACTTAAGTAATTTGACACTGTCATCTGACAATTTATTAGTAAGGAGGGGGGGGCAAGAAAAAAAAAGCTGGCTCCAAAGAGAGTTCCCAGGACCAGAAATCTTTTGGTACTTCCAATCCACCTGGCTTAAATGTCTTGAAGAGGGGAAAGCCTGCAAGAACTGAACGACACTACACTAAGATAGCATTAACTTTGCCTTTTACACTCCTTTTTCATAGGAAGTACTATTTTGCAGCTGATTAAGCTATAATTAAAGTGACCTATTTTCATTACATATGCACAAGCAGCAAGTTTTCAATACATGAGTACATTTGGGATGAAAAAATATTAAAATTTACCCAGATGAACTCAGCAACTCGAAAAGAACAGAGGAAGTGAAAGAGAGGCTGCCATGTCTTGGGTTTCCTCATACGGTTGAGGTGACTCTAATTCCCAGAAAAAAATTCAAGGCAATGAGGGCTTGAAGCCAATGTAACTCCTTTCCCCTTAGAGGTGCAAATACTTTTGCCTCCAGGATGTCTCATTTCCTAGACAGGAAATCTTGAAGAAAAAACCCTCATGGTAATCACACATTAAAAAAAAAAAATGTCAAAAAGGGTATTTGTCTCTGGAATTTTACAAGAACAACATTTCTCAGAAAAAGTTGGTACAATCCAATGAATACACACACTGTTTATACAGGTGGGCTCCTGCTGCCTTTAGCAGAGAGAGGAAAGACACATTTGCTCACACCAGCTCTGATACTTCTGGTTCTTTTCAGTAGTTCAGGTTTACTGGGAGAGGAAATTTGAGGATCAGGTCAGGAAACTTTTGTTTGTCAATCATTGTGAGAAATAAGATAGACTATTTTTCAGAAATTCAGGTACTCAGCAGCCTTGCTAAGGGAAGACTGCAAAAATGTGAATTATCTGAGTAACATAGGAACAGTTTTACTTGGTATTGTGATAACATTTAATTTGCAGAAATGTTTGACACTTAGCAATAATTCAAATTTCACGTAAATTCATTTTTTACCTCAGGATTAAAGCATGAAATTCTACATGTCTTTCCTCTCTCTCTCTCTCTCTCCGTCACTCTCCTCCACCTTCCTCACAACTGCCACTTAAATCTTTAGCTGAAGACAGTTAGCTGTAAGGATAAAGAAAGGTGCCAAAAGAGAATTGAGAAAGCAGCATCAAACCTCTGTAACAAGGAACAATCCTTCAACACTTAATCCCATGCCTTCTACCATGTCTGCACCAAGTAGAATACACTTAAAATGGTTTTTACAAATACATGACCTGGTCCCATTTTATCAGAATTCAATCTGCTCATTTCCAGGACATATTACTCTTAATAAAGCTCTGAGATTTTGCAATATATGTTACTTCCAGCAATCGAAACATGGATCAGGCAAACTTGTCTACTTTCAGTTTCCATATGTTTAGGGTTGGATTCTTCTTGCTTTTTGTTTCTTTCTTTTTCTGGGAAGACAAGAGGTTCCTGAACCTGACAAAACAGTTAATCTGAGCGATTTGCTAAGGAAAGGCAGAAGAGAGCAAAGATCCAGCAGCTAATGTCATAGCCAAGGTTGATGATACTGAACTGGAAGTCTCATTAAATAATAAAGGACAATGTAAAATGCAATCAGATTCAAAATGACTGGAGTCATTTTTGTACCTGCATAATAGACTGTAAATGGATTTCACTGCAGACTCAAATACCTTGGAAAATTCTAGAGCAAAGGACTAGAAGATATGAAAAAAATATTAATGCATGTAATAAACCAACAAAGAAATAGATTTCAAGGAAAGTAAAGGAAAAAGCTGTATTAAAAAATAACAGGCTGTCAGATTCAATGAAGAAAATAGCCAGGAATATTTGTTGGAGAAAGGTCTCACATAATAAATACTACAAAGGGCATACAGTTCTTCTCACAATAATGCAGTTATCTGCCATATCATCATGTCTTCCTTGATTCATGGTATAACAAAACACTGAGAAACTAGAAGTTATTCATGCTGGAAAAGAGGAAGAAGAATTTATAAGCTCCTAATTTCAAGCTTTTGTAACTGCAAAGGGATTGATATTATTGATCCCCATTGCACTTAGAAGTTATATTTCTGCCTTGGAGAAGTTTGCAATCTCAAGTGTAGTAAATCATTAAATTTTATTAAAGGCCCCAAGGTAACTAGAAAACAAGATCTTGGATCTTGGAAAAAAGATAACCTGAGGGGTGGACTAGTAGCTAGAATCACTTGGGACAGTTCCAAATTTACCACTAAAAATTTACACTCACTTTGCTCTCTGCTGACACTGGAGTTGCTATCTCTGAAGTGCTGGAGAGATTTGCATGTGGAATTATGTCACACTTGTGTAAGGCTCTAACACTAGTCATGGGATAGACACCAGAAAAAGATTTTGGGGGAGATCCATCAATTTTTTCTATAACACAGGTTAAAAGCATATTCTTTCCTTTAAAAAAAGAGAAACATTCAAACACCTCTGTTCATCATTTTGGATGATGATCAGGTATAATTTCACAAAAAGGTTACAATTAGAGGGCTACAGGCAGAATGAAATGACAACTTATAAAGAGGGGCAAGGGTGGCAGACAAGGTTACATCTTTTAATAGACCTGGAAAACCCATAAAATTAGGGCAATTAAGGACAGGCTTGAAAAGAGACAGTAGACCTTAGCAATCATTCTGAATAAAGCCATGGTCATTCAGGTGGACATTGGGAGGAAATTATGTATTCTAGAGAGGAATGATAGGAGTCAAAGGAGTCAACAAACATATCAGTGCTTTTGCTAGGAAAGGTCCAGGAGCAGCAGCTTCCGTGATTTGGAACTTAGAAGAAGTATATCTTTGGTTAACCTTATGCAATAGCATCCAGCTATTTTCTATAGTTATTTTTGAAATTGCTTTCTGTTTGAATGCCAAATAAAGGGATCCAGAATCTGAAATAATTTTTAAAAAACCCCAGAATTTGGTAGCATTATGGCCAGTAGGAAACACTGAAGAAAGTTGCAGAGGTCTTCCCCAGTTAGGGGTTTTTGAGAGTTGTCCCCTATTATCAGCAACTTGAAGAAAAATCATTTTGTTTAGTCTCAAGACCAAAATGAGACTTGTAAGAGAAAAAGTTCTTCACATAGATCAAATTGTTACAACCATCCAGAATTAATTGTTTTCTTTATGCTTATTAGATATTAGGTTTCCTCATTTCAGACCACCTAATCGTCAGTGGAAATCCCCTCTACATTGCCGAAGGGCTTTGTAAGGTGGACATGACATTTCCTGGATTAGTGATGGAGTCTTGTCCCTCTACCAATTTTATATTAGTTGTTAAAATAAAGTCTTCATGAGAGACTAGGCAACAAGTTTGTATTCAATAAATTGATATAGAGATATTTTTAAATTAAAAAAAATACTATTGCAACAACTACTTACTAGACTTGCAGATTACATACCATCATTTTTGTGCTTCCCTGGAAGTTTACTGGCCACTCCACTGTCTGTAGTTCTCTAAAGCTGCTATCTGTAGTTCTCTAAAGCTGCTAAATAGTTAGGCATATGAATAGAATATATCAAGTAAGAAAGTATTCTTGTGGAATTTTTTTTGAAGATTCAGAATCAGAATGGATCTGTAGTAAGCTTAGGTAGGCAACAGAAGTACATGTGTTTGCCTAGAGTTATATTTGGTCTTAATTCACCATATTATGAGACAATAAAGCTGTCTTTCTTAGTATTTCTTGGGATATAACTGTCTTCTTTTTGTGTGTTGATGACATTGTGTTTCCTAATTCTTTGATAAAATCACTAGACATGACCAGTTATGAAGGGGAAAACCACACTCCTTTAAAAAATGTTATTAAAGTATTTCATTCTTGGGTTATGCTGGTTATATTTTTACTAACTATTCCTTAGACCCATAGTAAATGTTTCTTTTCTTGTAAAGACTTTTTCCCCCCTTTTTAATAATGGTAAGCTTTGCTAAGACTTAACTGTCTGAATCAGTATTATTACCATATAAATTCAAGACAAAAAAGTACAGTAATAACTGTCTCAGCTTTTCAGATATAATGTTACATCTCTGGCATCTGTTCAAGTTCAGAAGGAATAGTAAAAGAAGTGGTTAAAACTTCCAACAAAAAATACATTTTGTTATGTAAAAACTATGAACAACCATTCTGATAGCTATGAGCTCCTAGGAAGCAGCAAAGTGAGTCATAATGAATAATTCTAAAAAATATTTTAGGATCCAAACATTTTTGCTGTTTAATTTACCCTTATTTTAACAAGTGAATTAAGTGTTCTACTTCACAATTACCATAATTTTTTCTTAGAATAAATGGAGCATAAAAATACATTTTTTGAAAATATGATACAGATTGTAACACAATTAAAAATAGCAAGAGAAGTGTTTAAGTAACTTAAAATGGACAAGGATAGACATAGGAAATTGGAGGTTTTTAGTCTGGAGGAAAGAGAGGAAGCTCAGGGGAATCCTGTCACTCTCTACAACTACCTGAAAGAATGTTCTAGAGAGCTAGAGGTTGGTCCCTGCTCCCAGATTACAAATGCTAGGATGGTAGGAAATGGCCTCAGGTTTCACCTGGGATGTTTAGATTGGCTTTTAGTATAAATTTCTTTAGTGAAAGGCTTGTTAAGCATTGGAACAATCTGCCCAGGAAAGTGGTGGAGTCACCACCCCTGACTGTAGCTAAAAGATGTGAGGATGTGGCACGTGGGGACATGGTTTAGTGCTGGGCTTGGCAGTGCTGGGTTTATGGATGGACTAGATGATTAAAGTCTTTTCCAACCTAAACCATTCTGTGACTCAATGTTTTCTGAGTGACCATTGCTTTTAAAACTAGATTCCTAGATGGAAAAAACTGTGTGAATGGATGTTCTGTTGACCAGCATGAGGTTTACGTCCACACTATTTGAAGAAGAAAGGTCTTGATAAGATTGTTCATTGTAAAGCAGAATGAAAAAACTTAAGCACTGGGGCTCCATTTAAACTTGAGAGATAATTTGACCACTTCCTGTTACTATCTCTGAAATTGCAGTTCCAAGTAAATTCCTTTTAAATATACTTATTTTTATATAATAATAAAATACCCCTAGCAAAACAGAGAAAAAACTAAAAATCTGTAAGAAATTTTAATTTAAAAAAAAAGTTGAATATGAAAATCTTCATTAACATTAAAAATCTGATTTTTGGTTTGTCAATAGCCCTTTACAGTCCTTCAGATATCAGAAAGCTATTTCCTCTCACCTCAAATTTCCAGGATGCCTTTGCAGCTAGATTTTTTGAGTCTGGGCTTGTAGGGGTCTTGTTCAGATGTACTTGGGAATATTACTCTGACTTGTCTGGAGTGGCAGAGTTACAGGCATTACTTGTCAGAAACAGTGTTTAAAGTTTCCAGATGGTTCCATGTTCCGGAACTTAAATCAACATAATTTCAGAGAAATCATCATTATTTGTTTTTTCTTCAGTGTGGCTTTTAAGGTTTTGTGGTTTTTTGTTGTTTTATTTTTTGGTTTGCTTGTTAGTTTTTTGACAAGCTGTCTTTTAGCAATGAAAGACAGATACAACCCCTATGTACCAGGTACAAGGGATCACCTCAGTGCTCTAAGTATGAATTCATACTAAAAAAATACTATGATTGTAACGAGCTTGAGGAATTGGTCTATCCACAGTGTTCTCTGCTAGGACAAGTACCACCACTTTGTTCAAATCAATGAAGCATTTACAATTTACACCTGTCATTCACCCTGTCTCTAAATATCTGAGTACATTAGAGATTAGGAGAAATCCCACATTGAGTGGCTGCAGCTTTTTTTACTGTTTAACAGAATCATCTTCCTATTTGAGTTTGTTGGTGAAGGGAAGTGATCAAAGTCTTAGTCTATGACTTCCTGAAAGCCTATAGCTCTCACTGCCCACATGATTGCTTTTTAAACCCTTGAAACCTTTGTCAAGCACTCATGGCAGCTAATTATATTTTCTTGATTTTATTCTTGTCGTTAGTAAGTTATTTTGGCACATTTATAATGAAATATTCACCTTTGACATGAAACAGAGTTCTAGTCCCCAGAAAAGGACTTCTTGAGACTAAATTGAATATGAGTCGTCAGAGACCCTGGAGATGATGAAGACCAAGTATATATATTAGCAAGAATACAATCAGTGGGGGATAGGAATCATAGACCAACCCAGCTTGAAAGGGACTTCAGAAGATTGAGTACAACTTTTCATGGGGAAGGGAGTCTAGATGAGATTATCTGCTGCCCTGTTCAGTTGAGTCTTGGAAAACTCCAGGAATGCAGAAAATAAGAATGGTAGAGGTTTAGAAAATATATCCTTTCAGGAGAGGTTGATTAATGTTCTTTATCCTTGACCGAAACTAAAAACTAACAGATAAATCCATGTTGTAGTGTATTGTGACAATATTCCAATATGGAAAAAATGGTCCCAGAATGATCAGTTGTTTTCTAAGAAAGATAGAATATACAGGCTTAATTTACAAAAGAGACTGATCTTAGGCCTTACAAATACCCAGCTCTTAAAAGGTGAAACTGTTGCAGAATATCCAGAAGCTATGGATGCCCTCCACTGAAAAATTTTAACAAAACGTTTGACAAATCTGTGCCTTGGGTTATGTACATAAAAGTGGATTATGTGTAAAGGTAGTGGATGATGTGTACAGGAAAAAGGTAGTCCTGTGCTGGTGTTCACATTCCTCCCAGCCCCACATTTTTATTATTATGTCCTTTCCCACAACATCTTCTGTGGAAACTGTCTATACTTTCAGAATCGTCATATAGTCAACAGGCATATAGTTTTATTATATGTTTTTATGATAAAATTAGAAATATCTATGCAGAGCTTACTAATTTCACAAATGTTTTAATAACTGCCCAAACTTATAGTAAACCTAGCAAGATTTAAGAACAACATCAGTGGCCACCACAAAACCAATAGTGTTTTAATGACTCAGATGCTTTACATAAAAGCCTAAACAATCCTATTGCAGCATTTGACAGCAATATTAACTCAGAAATAATGTATGCTGATTCAGCATTGTTCAAGTGAAAAAAGTGATCTTTTTTAAAATGTTTAGCTAAATTTTGAACAGCAGATCGCACAGGTATCAGAACAACACTCAAATGTTGACATTTTAAAACCATTTAAATCTATCATCAAATATCCCATGAATTTCACCTATTTAGTATAACATAAAATTATATCCATCCATTTTGAAAATATTATTTTAATCTTTATAATTCTGTTTAAATGACTATAACTTCACAATTAAATGAAGTTTCAAGGTATAGTAGAATTCTTAGAATATTTGCTTTTAATCAAAAGGATACACACAGTTGTGAATTCATAATTAATTTCACCACTACTTTCTTGTCTAATAAGTGATTGAAGTTGGTTTATACAAAGTTCAACTAGTTTTCTCTGCTCCCCTCATTCCAGAAAATGCTATCAGCAGCCCTATGTAAAATGTCCATTTTAAATAGCAGGATTTGTAAAAGAATGTGGTTTTCTATGGAAATATCTAATCAGCTTGGATGTGCCTTTAACAAAATTGTCATAATATAATATAATATAATATAAGGTGACCATTGCCAAGAGGTAACTTATTTGCATTCACAATGCTCCAGGCAATTTTTTATTCCCATTTCCCAGTAGTGAAACAAACATGACATTCAAAATTGCATGCCATATTGTGATTATCTGCGGAGATAATTCAAGTCATCACACTAATATTAATTCTGAGCAGAAGCTAGGTTAACAAGGCCATACAACACTTTTTTTTGGAACAAAACTTGGACTGAGCATTCAGAGCAGGGTTTGAGTGACAGCAGGGCAAAGTGCAGTATAAATGCTACAGTTGCAGGCAGAACTGTATTAAAGAACATTGCGCAGGATGATCAGCCTTTCAGAACTAGCAAATGTCATATTTTTCATCTCACACTGCAAAGTCTGAATCATAAGCTTTTGTGTCTGCTTCAAGAAAAGCATAGATTGGAGCTTTAGGACTAATGGTGCCATGAAGCTGTGGGTGAGTGATTCAGCTCAGGTCCTTTCCTCTCCAGAGGAGGGGGCACATGACTATCCTTTTGTTTCCATTGCTCCATATTTTTATCATAATAAAGACAATCTTCTCTTGGCAGTCTTTAGCATGATTATACTACCTATTATTTGATTTATTTTACCACCTCACATTTGGTTTTGGATTTCGGGATGTTTTGGATTGGACTATTTCCAAGGTGTTAGTATCAATTAGGATTATTAATTATCATTGTTTATGTCTGAAATTACTCTAAACATTGATGATCCTTGTACTTTAGGAACCTGCCATGCCAGGTTTTTGTCTTTCTAAACTACTGTCATTCTGCAGAGGCAGCAGATTCTGGTCTTGTGTTACACATTCAAATTTTAAAGATAGTAACTTTGGGAGGGCTGGTGCCAAAGCAATATCTTTAAAATTCAACTGTCAAAATAGTAGTTTATGGTAGAGAACAATTGTATTTTACCACTAGCTCTCAAAGAAGATGTGGAACAAAAAGTCTTTATTAAGAGGATATGAAAGACTATGAGAACCGATGTTTAGTTTATTGAGAAGGGATTTCTAGGCATAGAGGCATACATCCCTTTTTAGAAATCTCTGTTTTATTGAAATCAGACACTAACCTCATTTCATTGCCCCCTTGATTCCTTGTCCAAGGAAGGAGTCATTTCTAAGTCTAATATCCCTAATACAATTGTCAGTATAAATCACCAGGAAACCAGAGCAATCCTTTGAAAGAACATGTGAAATTAATTTGGCAGCTGAGACATGTAACTGACACCCAGAGATAAAGGAATAGAAAGCTATAAACCCCTAATAAATGATTGTGCATCACCACAGATGCTCAGTCTACACACCCTAAGCCAGACAACAGCATAGCACTTTACATGTAGCAATATCTTAGACATAAATTTCAGATTAGATTGTTTACCAGTTGGAATGTAAATAAGCAAACATCCAGGAACAACAATTAACTTCCCACTATTTTAATGTAGTTATGAGTTATCCATACAGAATCATTACCTATTTTTTAATATTTGTGAGTTGGTTCATGGAAGGATAGTGAGAGAAGAGAGCTGGCAAAGAGAGAGCTCCTTTTCTTTGGAACCCGTCAGAATAAAACTCCTTTCTGTGAGCAACTTTTCACTCTGGATATATTGCATGGGACTACCTGTGCTAATGACAGTGATTTTCTTTTATCTGGTCATTGTGTTTCTGCATCTTTCTCTGCCTTTGATAGCTCATGCCTAGCTTTGCTTTCTGACATATCTGCTAAAACAACCACTCAGTAAAGTCACTGTTCTTATTTTCAGTAACAGAAATACTGATGCCCGATCAAGTATTTTTCTTGGTCTCTTCATAACTCCTTTGAAGGGATGGAATTACCAGATTCCTACATAGCACCAGGAATATTTTCATTCACCTTTATTGAAGGGCTAGTAGTTTTATGAAGGAAGGTATTTCCTGCCTTTTAGACTCTCTTGTTTGCTTAAAGGAAACATAGGAGGTTTGGAGTGACAAGGACTGATGTCCTCTACCATTGTGATCCCTGAACTGCTCAGCTTGGGTACTAAACAACCTTTGTGAGAAAAAAATTCTTTAGAAAAAAACCTGGTTCAAATGTAAGTTCAGTGTGGAGACTACTTCTGGGGATAAAAAATGAAATCTCTTTTCTATTTATCTTCCAACCACCAACTATTTTCTCCTCATCAAAGATTGCACGTCATGGTGTAGATTAGATTTTCTTTGATGTTTTCAAATGCTGAAAAGAAACTCCTCTGTCTGAGACCTACTTGGTTTCAGGTAAAGAGAAAAAGCTCTATCCTGTGTGAATGCCAGTTATAACCCAGCTGATTTTTCTTGGCACTAAAAAGACACTACGATGTCAATGCAAAATACAACTCCACCACCAATTTACCTCTAATTCTTTAGTTTCCACGTTGAGTCTTAATTGATAGTAGGCATGCCCATGTGTGAGGAGGAGGTATTTTATGTGTAAAATGGAGACATATGGAAAACATTGATCTTGAAAATTTTGGTGAGGCAAGAAGAAATGTTTAAACTACGTGTTCTGTCAGGTGAAAAGCAGGACGTTTACTAATTATGTTTCAAGCATAGTTTACATTGTTACTTATTTAAAATGTGCTTAAAATACCTTCCCCACAGCTTGGTTAAATGGCAGAAAATGAACTTATTTTTCATGTGTGAAACAAATTGCCAGTACCCTCTAGCTCTGATTTCACCCAAAGTGCTTTTGTTAACTTGCTGTAGAGCAAAAAATCCTTTGGTCACCCTTTTATACATAGGGAAAGAAATAAGCTTTTTTTCTCATATGATCATACAGCAGAAAAATCTCATAATAATCTGTAGGTGGCATTAATAGGGGAAGCACTGCAATTTAAGATTGTGTCCAGTGGAAATTTAAGGATCCACCACATATAATTCGTTTGTTAACAGAGAAATGAGAGGAGTCAGAAGAAAGGAAAAAGTATCCACATGCCTCTCTGTCTCTCTCTGTCTCTCTCTGTCTCTCTGTATGCATATATTCATGAACACACATACATACACATGCACAAGTAGCATATATCCAAGCATATATCCATGTAAAACTACTAGGGCATTACTAGCAAGCAGTAGCTTATGACAGGAAATGAAGAATGTGATATCTACTTTGTACGGAGAAAACTAGAAGGAAGGAAGACAGATGTTCATTAGATGATTTTGTTAAATACAAATACCACGCTTTACTCTAGGCTGTTATTAAAGCAATTACTTTTTTCAAGTGCACAGTAAAAGCTGTAGCTTTGTGGTACTCTAGTAAGCATTATTACATTAATATCGTGAGTTTACCCAACCTATCTTTTATTACCAAACCTCACAATGCTATTCTGATTAATGATGCATACTGTAGATTTTGCAGATGCCAGCCAGATGTTCAGAGAAAACTAATGGTTTTTAGCCTGGGAAGTTAAGTATAAATCATATATATACTGACACACCTAGTGGAACAAATGGAAGTCATTCCTTCGTGTGCTTGTTATCTAGCTCCTATCTATTTTTAGTTACACAAGATACATGACACAACACCCTGTGCATTTCAGCCTTCTAGATAAAGCAATAGATGAAAGGACAATGCAAATAATTAAAAGCAAAATTTGACCTCTGTTGGGAATCTTTTTGCTGCAAGGTAGTCCCCTACCTCTTCCATCTGTCTGCCTCAGGACAGGAGCCTCAGCATGCAGCTCCCAGTCGGAGCAAAGGAGAAAGGAAAGGAGGACTTGTTGACAGCACAGTTCCCAGCAAGGCACAGGGTCAGGCAGGGTGTCTCATGTCCATCATCATATCCTCTCCTCTAGCCTGGGTTTCCACCCATGTGTATATGCATCCACTGCTATGAAAGGAAGAGACTTGCTTCTTTTTCTGCAGTATTAATTAACTTCAAAGCAATAATTTTTCAGCCTTCATAATTATATCATAATGAGGTGGTACGCCTATACTAGCATGGTAACCAGGAGACAGGAGAAAGAAAATCTCAGTGCAACAAATCTTACTGACATCTAGGAAAGAAAAAGTTTACCCTTATCTGCCTTTAAGGCCATCCTTCTGTCCTCCAAACACTCATTGCAGTTTCCATATCTTGTTTGCCTAAGCAAAGAAAATGAAACATACACCCAACAAATGTGTGCCTGGTTGCCCTGTCCCTAATTACAAATATGCTGCTTTTAAACAGAGTAGCTGAAAAACCTTTGCTCCTGTCAGGAATGGATGAATGGCCAAGAACTTAAGTTTAGGAACAGACAGAAAATAGCAAGGGGAAAAGTATAGTGTATTGTGTGCTCAGCAATTCTCTTATGCCTGCCACTTTTTTCTGCTCACTGCTCTTCACTGCTGCTAGAGCATCACAAATGCATCAAGCTCAGCTACTGCTTGAAAGCTTTCTGCAGGGTACAGATTTTTAGTCACACTGCATTAAACAGTGAAAGTGGAGCAGAACTGCCTTGCACAGCAGTGAAAGAAACTAATAATGGATTTTCCACCTTGGCAAACAATAAAGGTTTGCTCAATTTACATCCACTCTCCAACTCAGGGTCTGTAAATGGTGGTCTGTTGGGTGGAGTGTAGTGTAAGAAATAGTAGGGATTTGAAAGCAAACACCATTATTTCTGTCAGATCCTGCTCTTTGATTTGGATTATATCAATTCTTTGGATTTTTAAGGGAGATAAGAAACCAAGAAGACATACAACATAGTTTATTTAACCTATTGCATCAATTACTGTTCATTGCATTGCACACTGAATCCTGACAGTCTGTCCAGGCCATAAACTACTAAAGCTGCACACTTTCCAGTGCAATTGCCCAGTGTTGATGACCTCCTAATTTTAGCCTGTCTATATCTTTCTCCAATACAGCACTTACACTGGATACAAGTGTTTGAAAGGGCAAGAAAAAGGAGTTTCCTCTTTTGTTTGTTTTTTTGCTTCTGTTTAGAATGATATAATAGTGGCTCCAGTGTGTTGGCAGATTTATTATAACATTACAGAAATTAATGAGTGGATTTGGGTCACTTTTAATAGCGCCACAATTCTGTCATATGATCATGCCAATTTTGTAGCTCACATAAGATCACAGAATCACAGAAACATTGGTTGGAATTCCAAATTCCTGCTGAAAGCAAGACTATTGCCAACACTGTGCTTCTATCTTATTAAGTCTTGAATAACATGCAGACTTCACACTGTCTCAGGGTGACCAGTGCTGCAGAAACCTTCACAATAAAAAGTTTTTTCCTGATGTTAATTCTGAACCTCCCAAGCTGCAATTCGTCCCTTTTTATGGTACTCCCATACTATGGAGTTTGACTGTGTAATGTCTGTAAATATTTCAAAGTAGTCATAGACTATTAGATCACCCTTAACTCCTTCTCCCCCAGGCTGCAGAAGCCCCTTTCTTGTTACCAGTTTCCAGATATTGAGCCTTTGGCTATTAACATTAGATGATGCTATTCCTTCCAGATGAAAATGCCATGTGAGACAGCATGAGAAGTGTTACTAAAGTCAAGGTATCTTCTGTTCACTGCTGTCCCAGGCTGGCCAGGTATAACTTCATTTTGACAGATATTTATTGATTGTCCCTGTTTTCTGTCTTTTCCTTCATCTATACATTGATTTATTTAAAAATGACTTAACATATACATTATCCAAAAGAGTTAAGAAAAGTCAGCTTACATGACATGGACTCGAAACACATCCTGCCTTTGCCTTAAGCAGTAAAATCAAAATGCAGTAGACATTATACTGTTCTCTGACCAACGGGAGAAAAGACTGCAAGTTAAGCCTCACAAGGGTACACAGGAAACGTTTTGTGTCCTCAGATTCACATAAACGAAATGGCAGTGCCAATTATCAACCAAATATACACTGCTCAAGACCGCTGGAGATCTTCCCCCTGGTTGACCTGTGCTTATTTTTTAGTGTTTGACATTTAGGACTGTAGGAAAGCAAAATAATTCACGGTTTCATTTGTGCCAGGAGATGTTAACCTAAATGATTCATGTTTCCATGCATTTTCCTCGGGCAGATAAATACAGAAATCCATTCTTTCTAGTGGGTGAGCAGAACGGAACAGCAGGAGAATGAACTACAATTGTTCTGTCCAAATTGCATTAACTAATATATAGAAATTAAAGGTTGTTTTGTGCTATAACTCTTCCCTAAAACATACTGATGGATTTTTATGATATGCTAGAGATATGCATTCTAACATTTTGATCTATTGACAAATATGAAAGGTGTTACTACAAAATCAAACTAAATTTCAGTGCAGTGTAGCCTTTCTTCCTGCTCTTTCTATTATCTATAATCTATTCCCAGCAGAATAACCTTGGTGGGTTATTCATTAATACTTTCAAAATTTGTCAGGAAAAAATGTGTAACTTAATCAGGTCCTGCATGAGATTCTCAAAAAGACAAACATTATTGTCCCAACTGCTATCAGAGACTTCCTCACTAATCTTCCAGATTTCAAGAATGTACAAAAGAATATAATGAACTTATTTTAGTGTTTTTTTTTTTTTTCATTAAAACAATGACCGTATTAAGATATCTGCCTTTTGTCCTTGTACAGTGAACACAATAGTCCTGGGCTGAATTTGGTCCTTACTCTGGTTATTATCTTTCGGAGAAGAGAAAAATATACCATTAGAAACATCAGTGCCTTGTACATCCTTAGAAGTTTATATATTGCTGTAGCTGCACCAAGACTATTTACAGAGGACTAGATGTGCTGAGGCTTATGCTCCCTGAATGATGAGCTGTGTGAATATGTTTCCTTCACAGTGGCAGGTGGAAGAAATTATGACTTCCTCTAGTCCTGTAAAAGGGCAGCCAGAAGAGATAAAATATGTTGAAAGACTGTTGGGTTCCTTCTTGCTGCAGGAGTAGAAGGCCTGGAGTGAAATGTGCACACTGTGAGGCAGTCCTGGATTTCTGCCTAAGTTAATTCCAGAACCTACTTGAAGCTAAGGAGCCCAAGAGTTTAGTGCCTCATCTCTGTGACACTGGGTCATCCAGCACGTCTGAACTCATCCAGATCAAATGCATGGCTGCACTTCTGTTGAATTAGACAAAGCAAGAGATGGAGCTCAGCAGGCACAAAGGAGCCCGCCTGCACGAAATTAACATGTCAAAATGTTTTGACCAAGTTTGAATTGGGTGGGTTCGTATCAGATCAGTGTTTTCTGAGAGGCAGCTACTGGCTTTTTTATTTGATATCAGACCTAAGAATGGGTATTCCTAACAGAGGTACTTAATTCACAAGTATTTCTTCTACTTGTTTTTGTATAAAGAGACAGCTGTTAGATTTAACCTCTAATTCAGTTGTCTTGTTAAACACTGTGTAAAAATATTTTTGATTTCCTTATCTCAAGATCCATTGGTCTAAATTCAGAGAAACAGAACATTGTAATTCCTTGTCTGGAAAACTAAGTTTGGCATTCTTCCTCTTGCCTTGTCCATTCTTATCTTTACTCTTGTCTGGCAAAAAGATGGACATACCAGTTTTTAATTTTTTTTTCTTTGTTTTGAGGTTTTTTGGTTTTTGGGGTTTTTTTGGGGGCTTTTGTTGTTAATACCACTGTCCTGTTTCACAGAACTGCTAGACAAAAGCCACAACATTTCTTGGTTTCTCAGCAAAACCTGCTGCGTACAGGTACAGAATTGAAGGGGATGACAGACACCTTCCTGCAACCTTGGTGTGCTGACACACTTGTTGCTCACAGCAGTGATTTCTGGGACCAGTAGAACACAGTCAGATGGAGTTTTTCTGGACATGGGAATGTCCAGGGCTCAGTCCCTGTCCAGCTTCCCATCCAGGCCACGTCCTAGCACACCCTGAGCTCCTCCTCACAGTACTTTCACTCTGAAAAGGTGTCCTCAGGGCTGTCTGACTGCACTTGTGGCTGGCCTTTTTCCACACACAGACTCACCAGCTGAGGTGGTTGCTAGCATGCCACACACACAGTGTGAACCTCAGAAAGCACAGCGCCCTGTGGAGCAGTCTGTCTTACAGGAGACACTGAGGGAGGCTATGTGGGAGAAGTACACCATTCTGCCTCAGAAATTCTCCAGATAGGTATGTGGCTGCAGAAAACACCATCAATTTCCTTATTAATTGTTTCTATTGCCATTAAGAGCACTAAGGATTCAGAGTAGCATTATCATAGAGCATAGAGTAAGCTATGATGCTGCAGAATTAATTTATCACTTTCTCTTACTGGCTTTATAGCTTTTTCTTATCCATCTTTTTTTCCTCCAAAAAGCGTCAAAAATTTTTGAGTAGAGAAGACTTAAAAGTGTTCTTTGGAAATATATCCCCTAACTTACAGAAAAAATGCACATGAAAGATCATTTTAGTATGCAGTTTAGTCATCTAAATTTTATGGTCCTTTTTCTGTTTTCTTTTTGGTTTACTTTCCTTTTCCTAATCTACATAACTATTTTTCATTTGTTATAGCTATCTTAGCCAACAGATGGTGCTATGTATAACATTTTTATGATATTGTATAAAATAAAAATAAATACTACAGTTAAACTGTAAATGTAATTACTTTGTTAGAAAATAAACATGGAATTGAAGTTCACAATAATAAATGCTTACCATAAAAATTAGATGCAAGGAACAATAAGTGTTGAGAGTGGCTGATGAATGTTCATTTCAGCCTGCAGGTAGGGAAGGATGGAGTTGCATATGAAAAGCTGGCTGTGGTACTGTGCTTGTACACAAGGTACTGTGCTTGTACACAAGGATCTTTTGCAAAATCAGGACCTCAGATTGGTAGATTTGAAGATGGCTAAAATTATCAGTGTCTGTTCCAGTTTCTACTCCATGGGAACAATACACTTTATCTAAATTGAAATAGGTAGGTGTGGTATGCCATGGGTACTCATACAATTCAAGTAGAACCATTCCAGTATATACAAATTATGAAATGCAATTATAAGCACCAATGTTGAGTACCACCAGTGTGTCCCACTGTGCCAATATTTCATCATCCAAACAGTGCAGTTAAGTTTGCTGGTATCACTCATAACTCTAAAATTAATCACGTACATGCAAAAAAGATTCTGTTTTCTCTGGGCTTGGATTTTCTCTCTATAAAAGGGAATGGGAGTACACTGAACAAGGCATGACCATGTCTACTGTGGTAAATATATTCTGGCAAAGATGATGTCAAAATCACCTTGTGTAGCCTTTTCTTTTCCGACATTTTTTTTTTCCAAATTTGCTGGTTTGCTTTGTTTTTTTTCTTTTTTTAACTAGGCCATAATTAATCCTATTTATCCAGTCTCAGCCATCTCAATGAACTCAATAAACATTTCACACTATTCCAGAAAAGACAGGTATTTTTTACAACATAAATATAAGCCGAATAAGCCAATAACAAATATTCTACATGGAAAAAATCATGTACTTTGTTCTTTGCTGGAATGAGTAGTCAAAAACATAATAGGTGTGGAATCCCACTATTTTAATAGGGCTCATCATATGTTTGAGTGAATGCTGCAACAACATGCCCTCAGTCTTACAAATGCTGATACTCAGGTCCTTGCTCACAAGAGTGCATTTTTTTTTTTTTTCTATATTGTGAAAATACTTCCTTTCGTTACAGGAATGTTTAAAATTTGAGAAAGTAGTCTTCATTTTACAGCTTCATAAAACTTAATTTCTGATGACAACTGCTAAAAGTACCTCAATTAGCTATTCCTCATCTCATTTTACTCTCCTTTTTTTCACAAAGTTAGGAACAAAGGCATGTACTCTCAATAAAACAGTTGGTCATTGCTGTTGAATGAAGATTTAAAATTGTCAGACACAACGTACCATGTAATATAATGATAATTTCACATACCAAAAATATATATATATTTAATAAAAAAGCAAGTTCCTTTTTAGTCTGCCTCATAGATTACATTAAATGCTATATTGATTAATGATCAGGAATTATAAAGTACTGCAGTAATTTGGCTGTATGTCAAGACAATTTTTAAGTGAAATTGAATTGCTGGTGTTTGCTGGTCTAGGAGAGGAGAATATTTCTTTTCTTTTTAAAATGAACACTAGTTTTGAGTGAAAATTATGAGTTTGAAAATTATGAAGTTTTGAGTCAACTTCAAACCACTTTCAGGATGGTCAGACAAAAAAACATTCAGAATTTTGTTCCAACTTTCCCACTATCTGCACTTTCCTCTTGTGAGTGAAGTATCACTAGGGTAATACTTTTCAACATGGCATGAAGTTGTGTAGGGGAGGTGGGGTTACACTGGGTATCAGAAAAAGGTTCTTCTCCCAGAGGGTGGTTGGGAAATGGAACAGGTTCCCCAGGGAAGTGGGCACAGCACCAGCCTGACAGAGCTCAAGAAGTGTTTGGACAATGCTCTCAGGTACACGGTGTGACTTGGAGCTGTCCTTTTCCAGAAGCTGGACTTCAACCATCTTTGCGGGTCTTTTTCAATTCAGGACATTCTAGGACTCTATGATTTGATTTTCAATTATTCTGCTGCAGCCGTTAGTCCTGTCTTTGTAGGGTTTATCACAAAGAGTTCTTAGGGCTCTCTCCCTGTCAGAATTTGGAAACAAGGGAGGGATATTCACTGCTGGTGCATAGGTTATATAATGCTTCATTTCAACTGAGATCACTGAAAAAAATGTAGTTTTGGTAAAGCTGCCAGAGAAGTCCTGGAGCTGGGTAATCTGATTTTGCCACAGAGGGGAGGGAGATAGGGGTAGTGGGGTTGTAAACAGAAAGAAATTGGAATAACTTGGTCCTCAGCAGAATTGTACAGGGAAGTAAATGCAGAAACTTGGGAAAGAGACCAGGAGTAAAACTTATGGAAAGCTCATGGGTTTGTATACAATGGTGATATCTAAGTGGAATTCTCTTTCATTTTTTTCAACCTCAGTGGCACAGTATAATCCATGATCTGAATTACTCACTGCCCTGTGATGAAAGTGTGCACACTTTATCTCATCTTCTCTGTCTCCCTCTTCAAGAGGAGGATCCTGATATAAAGTTGATATAAAGACTTAAAGTCAATGATGGCAGAGTGGCAGCAGTTGCTATGATGATCCTACCAGAGAACCATCTCCTTACACTCCTGGAGTGAAAGTTTCAGATACAGTCCTTGCTACCAAGAGTTCTTTTTTTGCCTTGCCTAGAGATTCTAGCTTTTAATTCATTGACTAATTACTTTATAGTAACTACGCATCTACAATGCAGTCTTACAACTCTTCAAGCCAGCAGTAAAATGTTAACTAGATAGAGGTAGGAGATACCAAGAAATTGAATTGATCTAAAAACACACTTGCAGAGCACTAACCTTGGTTTCTGTTGTCAGCCAGCTAAGCAGCCCCAACTTCATTCCAATCTGAGTGTTACTTGCCTCTGTTTTTAGAGTCATAGCATCCATCTTGCTTGCCCATTCATGCTGTGGATTAAGCCAGCTGTGCCCTTACTGGGTATTATTTGCCCTGCAAAATTTCTGAGCTATCCACAACAGACTGTTACCAGACCTAGGATGTTCTCAGTCCTCACTTCTGTGCTGGATGACCTTGGCTGGATGTCGGGTGCCACCAAATCACTCTATCACTTCCCTTTCTCAGCTGGACAGGAGTGAAAGAACACTGCAGAAAACAGCCCACAGGTTGAGACAGGGCAATTTACTAAAGCAAAGTGAAGGGCTGGGTGTATACAAGCAAAGGGAAAAAAAAGCTTTCTCTACTTCCCATCAGTAAGCAGTGTCTGGTCACTTCCCAGGGACCAGGGCTTCAGTATGAGCAGCAGTTGCTCTGGAAGACTAATGTAAATTACAAAAGCATTCCCTTCCTTCTTTCTCCCACTTTTGTATATGAGCAGATGCCATATGATATGGAATATCTCTGTCTAGTTGGGGTTAGCTGCCCTCATTTTTTCCCCTCCAAAGGTTTGCCCACCTGAGCCTACTGATGGCAGGGCAGAATGTTATAGAGACAGCACTCATGCTGTGAGAGTGCTGCTCTGCAGTAGCTGAAACACTGGTGTGTGATCAACATTTTTCCAGCTACCAATACAGCACAGCACTAGAAGGGCTGCTGTGGGGAAAATCAACTCTGTGCCAGCCAGACCCAACACAGCTTCTCAGCACCTATTTTGAATACGTGCCATGGCTTTGGTTCCTGTCCCCACTGCTGCCTGGGAGGAAGAACATCAACTCCAAGATCAGCTGCACTTGTCTGCTGGGGCCAGATGCACTAAATGAAGGCAGTTAGAAACATCTTGGCTTCTATATTACCTTGCTAGTAGAATCCTGGAGACTGGCTACCTATACTTACTTTCGCTTGCCAGTGGCTTCAGCTCTTCTCCCTCCAGCCTGTTTAAGTGTAGGGGAGAGGTTATAACCTCTACACTGGAGGCAAAATCTTCTCCCACACCTGAGAAGCCACAAAATAAGCTTCTTCACTGATTGGGTCATAGAATTATGTCCAGATAGGCCTGTACTCAAGGGGTATGAGGAAATGGGTGCTGTAAAGTCACCTTTCAATATAGGTACACATTCTAACAGATGATACAGCATTCTCAACCACACAATCTAAAAAGTTGGGATGTTAAGACTCATCTAATAGTCTGAGAGTACATTTGAATTCTGAGAGTTTGTATCACCGTGAGAGCACTGAGTGTTCCAAGCTGGAGAGCAACCCACTTGTCCCCATGCTGGGTGAAGGACCATTGCCAGAAATGTCACAGCTATTCTGTGTACCTCCTCCCTGCTTGATTTATTCCAGCCCTTTTGACTTCATACAGATCACAGATTCCTTCATTTGAGAAAACAGCTCCTACCAGGTTGGAATGTGCTGCTGGGTAATACAAAGGTTTGTTAAGAGACTTTTAATTGAAATTGCGGAAAGTCAACTTGGATGCATTTGTGTGCCTATTTGTAATGTAGCTGTTTTCTGAGAAATGTTGGATATTGCCAAGAGTTGTTCACTACCTGAGTTGTTATAACTACCTTATTTCTCTGGTACCTGTTGAGGTCACTGCTGTAAGAACATCTTGACTCTCATAGAGGAAGAAAGTTTTTGTCCTTGGAAAACATAAGGAAAGTTTTATTTTCATTACAAGATTTTCTTATTAGATAACAGTCTACATTAGTATATATTCAATTATTCTGATCATAAAAAGGATTGCCTTAGTTAGGAAAGGTCAGTTATCATTGCATCATCATTTTGGATCCTAACAGAGACACAGACAGGAAATATCACAGAATATCTTGAACTCCCTGTAAGTCAGATATGAATTGTCAGCAACATGAATTCACCAGACCATTATTTTGTCAAAGTTAGTTACACGTGCTATTGTTTTGAGAATACTTGACTGATACAGTTGCCTCTATAATTAGGAGTCTGTCACATTTTAATTATATTTTCATACCACTTCCCCAAAGGCTTATAAATCAGATAAACTCCCCTTGGGCTGAAATGTGGCATGATAATTAGTGTGGGGGCAGTTTTGTTTGTGCTCTGTTGTCCAGTCCTTTGTTAGAGGATTGTTATAGAAATAGGGTGGGTGTGCTGTCATATCTTTTAGACCTTCAAAAAAAATTAGGGTTGGTATTTCAGTTTTGGCTTAACCATTTTTGTATCGAAGACACTGAGAGTTTTACCATTGGTTTGTCCACAGCATCCTAGCAATTCTAAGTACTTACTAAAAGGTGCCTTATAGAAGACACAATATAAAAGTAGTATATGTAATAACTAATTAATAGTGTCTCAATAAATGGTTGAAGAAAGAAAAGGAGGATCAAAGGCTAAATCGTCTTATTTGTGAACACCTTTCTCAGTAACAGTCTTTAGTAAAAGTACATTTTGTGAATGCACAACGTAAAACAGTTGGATAAGCTGCAATTGTGTTTAATTAGAAATGCATCTTGGAGATTGTGGAGGAAGAACAATTAATGCCTTGAATTCGTTTTCTCAAGCAAGAATTTTAGGAAAAAAGTATAATGTTGTCCGAAAAAACCCTTAAAACATGCAATTATGCACAGATGTGCTGAGACATTCTTAAAATGTGAGCAAACTTTAAGAAGACCCTCACTGAATATTAAACAACCTTGGAAACTGCTACCCAGAAATAGTTATTTTTTTCTGTTCTTGGTGTAGGGGTGGAGTACCAAGAGCTCATTTTTTCAGAGAAGAGGCAGTTGTCAATTTTTTTCAGCCTAATTGAGCTTTGTCTATAAGTTAGGTTACTGGATTTGCATTTGTGTATTGTTATTAGATAGGGACCGGTGCTTTTAAAGCTGTGTAATGCAGACTAAAGAATCGTTAAGTGTTTGCCCATATTCATCCATAAATATTGGAATAAATAAAAGCATCAATTGGGAGGCATTTTTTTGTTCAAGCAGGCAATGCACTAGGGATGGCAATTCCTGCATGCAGCCCAGCTGCTTTCAGTGACAGCCATTCTCTCTGGGGAGAGCATTTTACTGGTACTGCAGGGAGGCATATATGGGAAAAAGATGTGGGGAAAAAGCATACACAAACACTCTGAAATTCTTTTTTCATGCCAGCAATCCAAACTGAAACTGTGGAAAATGGTCGGCTTTTTTGTATCTCACATGAATACAAGCTGTATTTTCAATCAACTTTTCTCTTTCAGCATATTGTCATTATTCTTAAGCATAGAAAATTTATTATTGTAGAGGAAACTGGAGCAGGCCAGCTGTGAGGTTGTTTAGCTTAGCAGTGTTCATCTTCTAATGGTCACATAGATAAGATTTAGTACTGCCTCTGTCCTGGGCAGAGAACAATATATTTTCAGAGAAACACTGAGTTGTTTGGATTGGAAGGGACGTTCAAAGACCTTCTAATCCAGTACTCCTGCCATGAGTAGGGACTTCTTTCACAAGACCAATTTGCTCAGAGACCTATCCAGCCCAGCCCTGAACATTTAAAGAGATGAGGCATTCACAACTTCTCTGAGCAAAACCTGTTCACAGTGTCTCACCAAAAATTCTTCTTTATATATAATATAAATCTATCCCGTTTTACTTTAAAGCCATTAGCTCTTTTCCTATCACTATATGTCTTTGTCAAAAGTCCTTTCCTGGCTTTCTTATAAGCCCCCTTCAGATACTGAAAGGCATCTAAAACCTTCTCTTTACAGGCAGAACAATCTCAACGTCCTTAGCCTGTCTTCACAGCAGAGGTGCTCCATCCTTTGGATATTCTTGGTGGCCCCCTCTGGACTTGCTCCAGCAGGTCTACATCTGTCTTATGTTGGGACCCCAGAGCTGCACACAGGTGAGGTCTCATCAGAGCAGAGCAGGGGGCAGAATGTCCCCCTTCCCTGCTGCCTATGCTGCTTTGGCTGCAGCCCAGGACACAATTGGCTTTCCAGGCTGTGAGCCCATGTCCAGCCTCTCATCCACCAGAACCCCCAAGTCCTTCCCCTCACAGTTGATCTCAACCCATTATTTGCCCAGCCTATTCTCGTGCTTGGGATTGCCCCAACAAGACCTTACATTGTGCTTGCTGAATTTCATGCAGTTGGCATGGCATAGTACTAAGGCATGCTCTTTAACCCCTAGCACATTTCCTCTTGTGTGTTTCTTCTGGATGTCTAGTACTTTCTGAGCCCGTGCCTCTGCATGGTTTCAGATTGCCTAGGGTGCAGGATGGTGTCAATGGCCAGCCTTACTTTCTTGAAATAAAAACAACCCGTGTATAGAGAGATGAGGGATGTTAGATCTTAGTCCTCTACTTCTGTATTTTGCCATGAACATAATTTAGAATGGACATAATTAATAATTATTATTTTATTAATTATAATAAATTAATAATAATTAATAAAATAATAATAAATATTAATTAATTATAATTAATTAATAATAATTATAAAATAGCTAAGTAGCAGGCAGAATTAAGGAGGGAGAGAAGGGAAATAATTGTTCAGAAATCAGCCCATTCAGGAGAGTACGGAAGCATATATTCATGTTCTTCTGGAGATCAGGAGGTACTGAAGACCCACTTAAATTTCAGTACTTGCTTAAGCATGCCTTTTAAAATAAGACATATATTATTAAAAGGACAATTGAAACGGCTGTTTCTATTTGCTAATTATGGGAATCAGGATTTCTTATGCAAGGCTTGTATTTCTCCATGCATAAGTTCCCTATTTGTCCTTTGAAACATAAAAAGGCCCTAAAATCAGAGAGGAATAGACACCACTTTATGACAACCTGCTAAAAAGTAAGAGGGAAAAAAAAAGTTAACATTAATATTTTTTGGATTTGGTTCTGCAACTGAGAATTTCTTCAAACTTAATTAAGTATATTTTTGTTCGCCTTTAAATACAGTAAAATATTTGTTGGTAAAATTTCAAACATAGCTACAAAAATTTAAAGTCTTATTTGAATGAATACTTGGCCTGACCATCTCTTGTTTTCTTCCTGCCAGCTTCCAAAAGTTGTCAGTGAGCTTGCTTTTTCAAAACTTCTCTGGAAAATTACCAGTAGCACCACAAAATTTCCACGCTAATTGGAAATTATATTGTTCCTTCAAGTTAGAAAAGTTGGCTTCTGCCTTTTTTTTTTTTTTTAGTAAGACACACACACATAAATACAGTGTACATATTTACATAAATTGAGTGTTCTAATGGTGTTTATTTTAGAAGTTTAAATTTTTAGTGCTGGCAAGCACGTGCATGTCTGCATGTGTAATGCAGTCTATGATCTGTTCCCAGAAGTTAGCTAAAGTCTTCTCCTTCTCTTTTCAATAATAAATGAGCAGAACCTCCACAGCTGCCAGGGAGTGCCTGATGAGAGTGCCAAATAACTGAGCTGTCATTTTTGTCTCTGCAAAGACAGGTGTCAGTTCTCAAACATGAAGGCACTTGACTCCTCTGACATCTTTAAATGTGTTCTAGCTCCCAGCGATCAGCTTGTGGTGTCTCAGTCACCTCTGCCAGAAGCAGTGCCTCTGCACAGACCAGGCTGTGGTGTGCCAACCTCCTTGGCTTCCCAGAGAGCCATCTCTGTCAGAGATTCCTCTCTTCCAGCTCCTCTCAGTTCAAAAGATCGGGACAGGAAAGCCCTGCCATTCATCATGCTTCAGTCAAACAAACAGAGGACAGAAGATGTCCTGATCTTTCATTTACTACTTTGAGAGATGAGTTTGTTCTCCTACATGATTAATTTCTGAAGGCTAAGAAAACCAGCCTTTTAGGGAATCTGTGTTCAGAATTTCCCCTGCAAAGGCTTTGTCTACAGCATAGTCTTTCACCTCATGATCCACTGTACTGCTGCAGCTCTTATCCAGATGTATGTTCTCTTGTAGGCAATACCTAACACATTCCTATGCTTTCCTTTCTGTTGGGTGCAGCCAAAAATAGCACAAATGGTTTTGAACACTGCACCATGTTAGGAGAGCCTTATTTTGGGAAGGATCAATAGTGAGAAATACTAATATGAAAAGCCTTTGTGTACAAACCTCAGTTGATTAAGGCTGTTAGTGCAAAGAGTTGTGGGTAACTTCTACTCTCCTTTCTTTATCTTTTTCCTTCAGCAGAACTGAATATTTACAATGAATAAGAAACATTTGGAAAAGAAAGTACCTGGGTTTCACATTTTAAATACTTGCAAAAGAACCTGATGCCTGTAAGTATTTTCCAATACTCTTTTCTGGTTTTATTTTTACTTACTAGATTACAGTACTTGCACTGTGTCTTTGTAAAATTCCATGAGACATCATTTATGAGCTGTGTGTTCAGAACACATAATCTAGACCTTCAGACTAAGTCCTCTTGCTCTTTAATTTGCAGCATAAGAGTGGTTGCTCCAGTTTTGCTAGGCAATGACAATGAAGAATGTTGAATTCCCCAAAATTTTTCCCAAGATTTTATACTTTTTTTTTCAGACACATAGACATTTCTAGGAAGACATAATATTTTCTTTTTTAATATTTGTTTTAATATTTCACTTGGATAATAAAAGACATTACTGTATACTTATCATTGGACAGATTCAACAAAGTATTATCAACATGCCTTGAAGCATGAAGAATCAAACCAGTTTATGGATATTTGTTTGATAGCTTTTAGTCCTTCCTATACTTGTACATGCACTTCTCATCCTATCTACTATTTTTTTAAATGAAGCAATTTTTCTGCCCGTAATATGCTAGTCATAGATCTTTTTCTACTATTCACAAAGCACACTGTCCTAAATAGTGCAAAATATTGCAGAGCATGAGAGAGAAATCTGGCTCTTCGTATGGAAATGTTTTAGAATATGGGAAAATGGGAATACAAAATTCTATATCAAACTTGACAAGACTCTGCTTAACAGCTCAGTTTATTAATTATATGTGAGTTACAGAACATACTGTGCTTTCTAATTCATTGTACTAGTACTCCATGGTAGAATACAAAGATTGGTACACTTCTGAGAGATATCCCATTTTTCTGTGAAGTGCACAGTTTTAAACCACTTACAATAGTAAATTCACAATGGTGTAAGGGTGGCTCGAATGTCCTTGATTAATGTTGCAACACTGTGCAGATGTAGATGGAAACACCTCCAGGAGCAGCTCCCACAGAGGGAGGAACCCCACAGCTGCTGATTATACACCCACACAAGCATAGGCTCCAGATGTAGCTTGTGTTCCTGTAGAACAAAAAGGATATTATGATTACCATCTTCTGTGAAATCATCCAAACAAATGATTGGAGGGCAAGAACAACTCTCCTGTGAAAACAAGGACCCAACAGAGTTGTGGCTGTTCAGCCTGAAGATGAGAAGGAGACCTCACAGCAAGGTTTTGGTACCTACAGCAGCCAAGAAGAAAGCTGGAGAGAGACATCTGATGAGAGCATGTAGTGATAGAAGACTAACGGTTTTAAACTAAAACAGGGCAGGTTTAACTTGGATGTAAAGAAGAGTTTCTTTAGGATGAGGTTGCCCAGAGAAGGTATGGGTGCCCCAGTCCTGGAACTCTTTAGCTCAGGTTGAACAGGGCTTTTCACAACCTTGTCTTGTGAATGATGTCGTGAAAGACAGTGTTGGACTTTGACAATCTTCCTAGGTCCCTTCCAACCCAAGCAATTCTATGATTCCATGATCTACTAAATGACCACTCATTTACTTATTATGCTTATTTACTCTTATTTGCTCTTGAGAGCATTGCTCCTTCTCTGCTTTTTCAGCACCTGGGGACAACCAACTGTTCTGACTGTCACATTCCTTTTTCCTTTTCCCTGATCTAGAAGTGTTTCAGGTGGCATCACCCAGAAACGGATAACGAAAAAGTAGGAGAGCAGTAGTTTTGACTCCCCTGAGAGTGTGAGAAGAAGTTTGTTCGGAGGTTTCACTGGCAGAGACTGCATCTCCTATCTGAGACAACTTCCAGAATTCATGTAGCAATGCTGATTGCACACCAGGTTTCCTTTAAGGGTAAAAACATCTTGGGGCACTCCAAGCTGTCACAGAAAGGATCTGCCGGGAGCATCCTAATGGGAATATCTCTATTTAGATGCCTTGAGGACAGCTGACAAAAACACATCTCATGTGAGGAGGTTTCTGGCATCTATTATCTCCTGTCACCTCAAGATAAGCTATGAGACCTGTGGTGGATATTTTGTAAACCAAATGAGAGAGCATGAATTATCAAGCATCATTAGACTGTGCTGCCACTGTATGTGAGATTGCAGTAACACAAAAGCTTTGGAAATTTTCACATTACTATGCCACCCACTGGAAAACAGACCAAGAAAAACAAAGTAAAATTAAAAAAGGAAATTAAAGGTCTGAATGTCATATTTTTTCTCAGCTGGGGATAGAATTGAAAAATGCATGATTTAATCGATGATCTGCAAAGACAGTAGCTAAAAATTAATTTTCATTATTTTTTACAGATAGGATATTTTTTCCCAACAATTGCAATTTAAAACACAGTATTGCAAACACTTAGCATTTTCAAAGCTTTCAAGCATCTTTTTAATGCAGGAGGCACAAATAGAAAACAGAAGTGTACCTTAAAAAAAAGCATTTGAACAGAAGAAGCCTAGTATCTATTTATGCAATATTTATACAATAAAAAATAAACAAAAGTCCTGTTCTTGCAGGGAAATAAAGTCAGTAGTCTGATCATTTTAACTTATAGTTTTAGCTGCAGGTACAATGATATTTTTAACAACCAAGCAACTCACTGTGAACTGGTTAACTTCAGCATAAATTACTTATTTGAACGAAGTTAGGGAAGCACTTAAAATGATGTCTTAACAGAACAATGTTAGGTCATAAGCAGTCCCCGGAAATACTGAGAGAAGCACTTACTGTTATAGGCTCTCTTCATAGTTTTCAGTAATGGGAATCACAGTGGTAAACAGTCTTCTTGGCACTCAGAGCTCCACATCTTCCTGTTAGGAATGAATTCATTGTGAGAGTTTTGGTACCACTTCAGTGCCTTCCGTTTTATTTATGGAGAAAGCTTTGTACTGACTGTGTTTGAGAATTGAGTGTCTTTGCTAGAGAGTCCATGCATAATCTGTATGTCTGCTTTACACCTGGTTGACAAGAGGAGGTCCAAAGGTCAGAAGGACAACAGCATATCCTTCCTTAGAAATATGGTTTGATCAATGTTTATCCAGATGTTTCTGGGAACAAGCCTGCTCTTGCTGTGATTTCACACTAGAATTGATATACTCCATTGTGAGTAGCTAATCTTACGTATACTGGACTGAACTCAGAATCAAACATATTTTTCTGTCTCTGTTGTACACTGCAGTCTTTATTAAAGTTTATGAATCACATCTGGTGTTTGGAAAAACTATCCCAACAGATGCCCAGGATCACTTAATAACTAAAGGCTTGCTCAGATTTCTCTAGTTCAACTGCTCTGGAAAAGAATATTTTAAAAACCCATTGTTAAATTTTACTGCAGAATTTGCAGACCAAACAATCTAGAGTGACTTGGAATTTGTTTGTGTCATGTTTATCTTCCACTCATGTGCTTCAGGTACAATATCTGTATGACATTTTTACACTGCTTTTATTATGGATGGCAGGTGGGATAGAATTCTACTGCATTTATTTCTTCTGTGAATCATTCTTGTACTGTTCAAGATATCAAAGAGCAAGATTACTAAAATGAAAACAAGATTATACTTCTCTGTCTTAAATTTTTACTTTTGTTTTTTAAGCAAAACCCACACCTAGGTTCCTGTCATCATCCTCTGGATTTTCTTATTACCTGTCTAGTAAATTCAAGACATTCCTTATTTTGGTTTCATAGATTTGTTCTTTCAGCAGTTAATACCAACAGTTAGGCACTTGTCCTGAGTAAATTATTTGGTCTCCATTACTATGTTTTGTTTTTCTCATATGGCTGTAAGGTTTTACTCATAATATTTTACTTTTCAGTAAATGCATTTGTCCTTTTTATTTAACTTTGATGTAGTTCAGGTATTTTAAAAGTATGCAGCTTTCACTCACGTAATGGACTTTCTATCTGAGCTACAAAAGTGGAGGACAACTGCTGGTAAATTAAAAGAAATTCTCCTGCATTTGGCACTTAAGCATTCTCCTACAGCTTTTTAAGACAATAATTTGCTTACAGTTTTACAAAGAGAAGAGATGTGAAGACCTATGTTTGCATATCATGCAAATTTAATAGGAACACAATTCAATCAGTCTCCTTAAACAGCAATTAACTACTGATTTCAAATCCCTTCACAGTAGTAATATATTACTTTATTGAGATACCTGCTTATCAGAATGTTAAAAATTATAAAAATTCTTCTCCTGTCTGTATTTTTCTGTTCTTCTGACATTTCAAGTAAAAAGGAAACTTTGCCTAAAAAATTCATTAGTTAAGCTCTCGTCACCAGGCAGGAGTGTCTACCCTTAGTTTGTAATCAAAATGGGAAATATCCATTGCAGTTACAATGTTCACAGATTGGCTGCTGGCTGGCAGGTTGTCCAAAATGGCAATTTCACACATATCATGGGAATTTTAAAACCAATTTATTCTGATATATACTTTCAAAGTTAAGAAGTATTGAGGTTTTTACAATTTTTTGACCTAGGAATTTTAAGGTGGCAAGAGATCATTGAGCAAAAATACAACACACAGTGCTTCTGCAACAAAATGTCCAAGTTTGAAAGCTCTGCTTCATTCAAGTGCCTTGCTCTTATGAATTTCCTGATGAATTTTATAAGCCATACATACAATTTGCTGAATAAATTGCTAGTGATTTATTCTACTGGTTCAATTGCTCAGTGAAGATTTTCCAGAGATGAGGACCTTTACCAAGGTTGAAGATATCCATGTAGAGAGGTTCTGGTCCAGTAATGTACCTTACAGTATGCTTCTACTTCATTCAGAACTGCTTCTGGAGACTTTAGAATTTTGAAATTCAAAGGTAAGGAAATGGAACATACAGCTCATGAGAAGAAGATAATTATAAAGCTGAAAGTTTTAACTCAGATCCTTGACTGGCAGTAAAAAAAAAAAAAAATGGTGAGCTTGGCCCCAACATATATTTACAAAATCATAGATATTTTCCATGCAGTTTCTCTCAAATTGCCTAGTGCTGCTATTAACAATATTATGTATTGGTTTTGCTGATTAATGGAGTCATGTCTGTTTTACTGTCTTAATATTCATTAGCAGCATCTTTCACTGTACTCACATTCTCAAATATCCCCAGTTCTCAACACCAAAAACTTATAAACACCTTAAAAAATCTAGCACTAGAGTCAGCATTTGGTACTTAGCCAATTTTGACAGTTTAATAAATGGCTTGCATTAAGCCATGGCAACTGGACATGCAGTGCTCCCCACAGTCTGGAAGCAGACCAAACTATTCAGTTCATAACTAATTCTCATAAGTAGATGCACATAAAGACCTGGTGGAAAAAGACCAATATAATACACAGACATATCTTTGGAAAACACGTGGGAACCTGAACATACATGTTATAGACTTGAGAATTACACTGAAGAAATGTGATATTTGGAAGGAGAACGTGCCACAGGGTTCCCCAGTCCTTTTGGGGAAGGACTTTCAGAGCCCCAGGGACAGATATGTATAGGTTTCCCCCAGCCTGCCAACTCATCCATTGAAATTTGGCACTCAGTTGCCTTGAAATAGGATGGGTGTGGGGCCCTGCAGAGAAGGAGTCACTCTCTTATGCATTGATCAAGCCTATGATCTTGTTACTGAAATTTAACTCACATCAGCTAAAGATTGGATAGCAAAGCACATCTACAAAGATCTCAAAATTACAGATGAACATATGTAGCTAAATATGCAGAGCAATCCAGATTAATCCAGTGCATTAATCCACTCTGCATTAATTCTTGCTAGTGTGTATAAGCCCTGGTTTGGTACAATAGAAACAGGTTGGCACACATTTTTCTGAGAAATAGATGAAATACCAAGGAAGATCTGCTCTGGATGTTTCATGGATTCCTGTCAAAGAGCTACCCCTTTGGCAGGAAGGTCTTGGTTTTTGATAGTGCCAAATCACAAGTACCTCTCTCATACCTGTTGACACACAGGAGCCAAAAATATAAAACCAAGACAAAAAGATGTGGAAAAGATAGCAACTCTAGGTGCTACTGACTGCAGGAAAGACAGGTTATATTGCAGCTGGTAAATGGAAATGTTATTAAAACCTCTTTGAGTGTCATTAAATACAGCATGTAACCTGAGAGTGCAGCCTGCCATCACTCCATATGCAGACAGTTGATCCACTGGCAAGACAGCCCAAGCAGGAACTTGGCTGAGCTGCAGGCAGGGGTGCAGCAGAGTTCAAGGCATACATTGTGTGCCTTCCCCAAGAAGCTGTCAGCTGGTGGGTGATGTATAGCCGTAGAAGGTAGGGATGCCAAAGCAGGACAGGGATGATGAGAACTGGTCTGAATTTCACATTCCACGTCTCAGACAATATTGTTGAGGTGGGAAATGCATCTGAAAATAAAACTGCGGTACCTAAAAGGTTTGAATATATGGTTTACAAGTACCAAAAATCCTATTAAATACCCTAATAATAGTGGTAAAGCAAATTGTCTTATTTGAAGGAAAGGACCTTAGTGAAAAAATGGATAGATGCTTCTAAAGCAAGGGTATATGTTTACAAAGGTGACTAATCTGATGTCAAAACAATGATGCAGTGGTAAAATACAATATTTCGACTGAAAAATATAGGTACCCCCAAGAAAAATCACTAGCAACCATCCATGAGAAGTGTTAAAATTGGCCTTTCTTTGCTTCAGGCAAAAAAAGGAGGATTTTTTTGAGAATGCCCTCTCTACTTTGAAAATTTCTTTCATTTTCTAGATATTTTGGAAAAGTGACCAAACTGGTAAACACTTGTAAAATCAGTAACATCTTCTTTTCCTTTCAGTTTTCCCTTTCCTTCAGTAACACTTAAATGATTTTATTTAGCAAAAGCAGCAAACCATAAGAAGATTTTGAGGACTGTTAGTTAAAAATTAAACATGAGTTAATTTGCAGTTTACCATGAGTTAATTTATACAAGGATTTCGATGGGAAGAATTTTGGCCATGCAGTCAAACTAAAATATATATAGTGCTTGTTTCTAGATTAGAATAACTCAAATTCAGAATTCTGAGCACCCAAGATAAATTTTGTGAGACGAATTTAGAGATTTGAATAGTTTTTGGCCATGATTGCTGTATCATTTAATGATCATGGTTCCATATGTTAAGAATAGCTGTACTAAATCTGGGTTTTCAGAAACTGCCACCTAACAGAGTTGTAGAAAACATTCATCCAGTTTTCATTTTTACTTTGCCAACTACCTTTCTGAATAAGTCAGCTTGTCCTACAAGCTACTCGTTTATGTCATTAATCTTATAAGATCATAACTAATTATTAGATACATGAGATAATCCATTATTACTGGTAACGATTAAGCGACTTGCAAGGTCCATAGATGTGAAAAAGCAGATTTGTCAAGATCTGGCATTGAAGGTTGGATATTATTTTTCTGGATGCAATGCACTATCTTTGCTTGTTTTCTTTAGTAAATGCTTAGTTATTTGTTGTGGAAAAATCTTTTAGCTCAAGGAGGAGGGAGGAAGGGATACTTATGTGAGACAAAAATGTACAAACAGGGCTACTGTACACCAGGGTCCCACCAAAAGGAGTTTTCATTTGTCTCCTGGCAGATGTCAGAGATACTCTAGTTGTGCTGGGCAACCATAAAATGCCTCATCGGCTTAAAAATAGTCTGGATGCAGTCCTGCTTTCTTTGTCTTAGATTTTACTTAAGCATGAGTATGTATCACAAATTTTATTCTTTAAATCTGTTTCTGTAAAACCACAAGCTTGTTACTTCTGTTGTTAACTAAATCATCGATTAGTTATAAAGACAAGGCTAACCAAACAAAATATTTTTTCAGTGGAATAGCTTGTATGAGAAGAGCATGACTAATTTCTCTTTCTATCAAATGGAATTTTCACACTCCTGCAGCTTGAAGCTTCTCCCTAGGCTGCTGTTGTCTGAGAAGTGAGACATGGTGACCCTCAGATGCCTCAGGAATGTGCACAGAGTGTGGCTAATGCTGGTGGGTTTCAGGAATGGGACTTACATGGGGTCCTGAAGTTACACCACACTGTGTCAGCTTCTGAGGCCAATTATTGCTCAGACACTTACTAACAATCCCCAACTAATTAAAAATGTATGCATCAGAAATCCAGCTCAAAGAATCAACCCCCTCAGTCAGGAGATAGTGGTAACCCTTTGGCTTGGGTGACAGCAAATAATCACAAAATAGTTCCAGTACCTGGAGAACTGATGATCTCTTTAAAATGCAATATTAAGTAACTTTTCTTTACCAGCCCTATAGTATGCATGAACATAGTGTACTCTGGAACTGAAATTTACTATCAATTTTTTAAAAAAAATTTGGCATAAAATAGGCCAAAGAAATAATGGTGTTCTTGACAAGTGATCTTTAAAAACATTTTCTGAGGCTGTTCTTTTTCCAGCAACCTTTTCACATTTGATTAATATTCCTTCCTGTTTTCTGGTTCAGAACATTACTTCTTTGAGCTGTGTTGGATCTAAAAGTGAAAGCAAAAAACTCCACAACCTTTTTGATATTAAGAAAACTGACTCTATTATTTCCATGTCTTGGGTTTATCTTGTATGTTGTCAAGGCCCAAAAAAGATACGTAATTTTTCATACGATGCAAGAAAAAAGATAAGTAAAAAGAAGCTAAACTTTTTCAAGCTAAACTTGCTTTGCAGCTAGACACTTTTCAGATGTCCCAAACAGCAGGTCAAATATTCTAGGATTATGTTCAGATCTCTCTGAGACCACAAGAGTTCATTCAAAATACTCCATAAAAGAAAACAAAAGACAAATTCATTTAACAGGGATCACAGAATTTCCCTTGGTTAAAAGCCATGTATTAATAACTGACAGAAAACATTGAATATGTTCTAGTGAAATAGCTGACACTTTCCCCCACTGGAGACATTAACAAGACTACTCCAAATATTTGTGGATTAGGCTGATGTAATCTTTCAGTTACCCGGAAACATCTTGGGCACAGAGGACTGTGTACATGTATTATTTAGCAGACAAAATGCTGTATAGCTACAAAAACCTCTTGCAAGCACCAGGATGAGGTCTCACATGCTTCTGAGATGCAGTCTAAATAGGAAGGTGGTGTCTAGGAATGTGTGGAGTTTCCACAAGTAATGTCCTAACCTATTTGTTTTAATTAAATCAAATACTCTAAGCGCTTTGCAACCCTACTGCAGTAATAGCAGAACTATAACCTCCAAACAACTGCACCCAGCAGCACACAGGGAAAACTTGTGTGCTTCTTTGATTGTTTTCACCTTTAAGGGTATTTTGTTTCGTTTTTTTACAAGGAGATGTATTATGGCTTGGGACAAAAGTGTGTGTTGAAGAATCACAAAATCATGGAGCATTCTGAGGGGGAAAGGATCTACCAAAGTGCAACTCCTGGCCTTGCACAGGACATCCCCAAGAATTACACCATGTGCTTGAGAATTTTCAAATGCTTCTTGAGCTCTGTCAGCCTTGGTGCTGTGACCACTGCCCTGAGGAGCCTGTTCCAGTGCCCAGACACCACCTAGGGGAGGAGCCTTTTCCTAAAGTCCAACTTAAAGCTCCCCTGACACAACTTCAGGCCATTCCCTTGGGTCCTGTCACTGGTCACCTGACAAAAGAGATTAGTGCCTGCCTTTCTACTTCCCCTTGTGAGAAAGTTGCAGACCCCAATGAGGTCTCACCTCAGTTTCCTCCTCTCCAGGCTGAACAGACCAAATGACCTCAGCTGCAGGTCAGGGTTCTGCACCATCTTCATTGCACTCTGGACACACTACAAGAGTTTAATGTCTTTTTTAATGCCGCCCAAAACTGCCCCCAGCACTTGAGCTGAGGCTGTCCCAGTGCAGAGCAGAACAGGACAATCCCCTCCCTTGTCCAGCTGGCAATGCTGTGCCTGATGTCCCCCAGGACACAGTTGTCCCTCCTGGCTGCCAGGGCACTGCTGGCTCATGCTCAACTCACCATCGACCAGGACCCCCAGGTCCCTTTCTGTAGCGCTGCTTTCCAGCATCCCTTACCCAGTCTGTGCATCCCAGGTGCTGAATCTGGCACTTGCCCTTGTTAAACTTCACAAGGGCTTGTTGATTGCCCAGCCCTCTAATTTGTCTAGGTATTGCTGCAGGACCTTCTGAAATAAGAGGCCTTACCTTAAACATTTTTATATAAATTATCTGCTGGTGCGCTAAATGACAGAAAAGCACAATGCATAAAAGCAGATATAAACTCTGCATCCTAATATTTCACAAGGCTCAGTTAATAACTTCTATTACACTTAGTGAAGAGGGAGTCATACATCTTAGTTTTGCCTGCTCTGAGTTACAGCTGGACTATCCCAGCTTTGCATTAGAGCTTCTGTCTCCTGACAGCAAGCATCATTAATCACTAAGATTTAAAAAAACAAAACAAACAAACAAAAATAAAAATAAAAACAAAACAATGCAAACAGAACACCACTGGAAACACCAGCAATGTACTGAGATAGTGACATTGAATTGGGTGTATTGGCATGTTTGTTTAAAAACTCAAGGAATAACTTCCTGAATTCTGTCACTCCTTGACATAGACTATCATAATTTTTTTCATTTTTTTCCTTTTAAGGAGTTTTCATTTCCTGCCTCGCCAGATTTGATCCAGAGCTTACTATTTCTCCTTCAACTTCAATAGACAATGGAAAATACTCAAGTTGAGAGTGCTTACATGTTTTTAAAGAGTTTGTCTCTTACTTTTATATGCCACTATAATTCAGAAGTTTTTCTATTATAAATAGTGGTGCCTGAACCATGTATACAAGATAAGATACCTGTAATAAAGTTAATGTGTCCATGGAAGATTTGACAAGAGTCCTGCTATAAGTGTTTGAACTCTATAGACATCAGTTGAAGTTCAGCATTAATCTACATATATGTAAGGAGCTTTTCCTCAGGAGTTCACAGAACAGCAGAATCAGTCTAATCTTCAGTCTCTGGGGAGGTCCAAAGACCACAGAGGGATGGAGGGGAGACTTGTATAACAGCTTCTAGAGAAATGAGAAAGGCTGAAAGAGCCCTTTTAGAGAATATAAGCAAAGAAGAAGGACATTTACACTCTTCAAAATAACCTTTTTTTTTTTTTTCTTAGCATCCTGCTAACAGTTCTTTATGCTTAATTGTCAATCTTGATGTGCACTGGTCGAGGTTGTCTCTGTGTTTTGTCAGATACCCACTAAGGAAATATCAGGCTATGTCAATCTAGGGTAAGAAACCGGTTGTTAACTAGTTTGTTGTTACTGCTTGCTGTAATGGAAAAGAAGTATATAGTGCATGGTAAGGAATGAATGGCTGACTTCACGGTCGTTGTTAAAGCCGTCTGTACTCCCCACACACAATCCCATGGAAATAGTGAGATTAGATCCCAGCTGCTCTAGCTCCTTTATTGGTTAGATAGTGAAGATATCCGATGCAACCTAACAGTTTTTTTATTTCAAGAGTGGTGCTATAGCAAGACACCTGCAGAGTTATGTCTGTAGATTTCTCTCCCATCTGATTTCTCTCTGCCTTAAATTCCCCCATGAATCTCAAATATTTTTTTTAGTAATATTATGGTGTATGTCAAACAAAAAAGCCTGCTAGTTAGAAGGAAAATAAAGGGAAGTCTATGCTAAATCCCAAATTAAGACAATATACACCCACTTTTCTCTTGAGGGAAGGTAACAGCGAGGCAGCATTATAAAAGGGTTGAAAAAGGCCTTGTTCTGCTGGGAGAATTGGTACATCTTTTGTCAACAAGAAAGCTTGTCAGGCCATAGGAAACTGTTGGACAACTTTTTCTTATTTGAAACAAGAACTACCACAGTCCTTTCCCTTGAGCACAAATGAATGTAGAGGTGTCTCATTCCCAGTGCTGGGCAGCCGGTTGGTGCAATGCTGCAAGGGGGATGAAGACCCTGTTCCCACCTCAGGGCTCCTTCTCCAAGTGTCTGACAGGCACCCAGCCCACCTGGCAGACTGCAGCTCCCTGCCCTGGCACTGCAAACTGCAGATATCTCCACTCCATGACTTTTCCTTCCAGGAATGCCCAGCTCTGCACACAGGAGCCATACCACTGGGATTAAGACTCCTGGTTTATTTATTTGAAAATATAAGATTAAGGTATCGTATTCCTGGCAACTGCAATGCTGCTATAAACTTTGGTGTGTGAAATTCTGTTTGATGTAACAAAAACATTTTAGAGAATGGATGCATTCAAGAAATTAATATCATTTCCTTGGGAACTTTGACCTCTTATTACTTGAAAAATTACTAGTAATTATATCAGCCTGTTCATTATACCTGAGATTGTTATACCTGAAAGTTCTTTTCTTTCCTTACTGTGTCCCAGTTTTCAGCTTTTGATAAACTATGGCAATCTGCATTTGAGGAATCCACATTACTTCAGTATAAGCTGTGTAAATCCAGAGAGAAGTGCTAGCAATTTTATTGTGGGTCCTTCTGCAGTTAGCAATAGGGAGAGACAGCAGAGAAATGTGTAGAATTGGCTATTAAGGATGATTGAATGGTTTAAGTCACCACCCAGTATGTGATGCTAGAAATCAATACTTGACATGGTGACTTCAAATCCAGTAGATAAAGACACAATGATTATGGTATCAAGTGAAAATACAAAGGAGTCTCTTGAACAACCTCCAGTGCCACCCCATGACTGAGCAGTGGCTGAATGTGCAAAGAGAAATTGGAGATTTGTGGGCAGGTAAAGAAGTGTAAAATGATGTGATCTCTAAGAAGAGTGCATCAAGAGGTTTTGCAAAATTCACCCTTTTGCCGCCTGACGGCTTTCTCATCTATGAACAAGGAGCTCCTGTTTCTTCTTAGCAAAAGTGAAATGGTACAACTTTGTGTTTACTACCTGCTTGGCTTGTTGTACAAAAAATCCCCCAAACAAAAAACACAAACAAATCCAACCAGCAGTCACTTCACAATAACTGCTGAGCACTTGACTCAGTGGGCTTGCATGCCTCTCCAGGAGCAATTTGGCTTCCTGATCTCTCTCTTTGCTTTTTATCTTCAAATCTTAATGGCAGTACTTACTTCTATTCACAGTTTTAGGACTTGGGAAGCTTGTCAAAGTTTTGTCAGAGAGGGAAAAATAAATGAAGCCAAAGTGAATTCTAGCATTGAATCTTATCTAACCCAGTGATTTTTAGCAAGTGTCCAGTGATACTGTGGGAACTGGTAGATAATTCTAAGGCCATATGAAAAGTGGTGGACAACTTTTTCTTATTTGAAACAAAGGAGAGGAGAGGAGAGGAGAGGAGAGGAGAGGAGAGGAGAGGAGAGGAGAGGAGAGGAGAGGAGAGGAGAGGAGAGGAGAGGAGAGGAGAGGAGAGGAGAGGAGAGGAGAGGAGAGGAGAGGAGAGGAGAGGAGAGGAGAGGAGAGGAGAGGAGAGGAGAGGAGAGGAGAGGAGAGGATTACTTTGCAGAAATCATTTTTTCCACTGTAAAATATTAATTTTCCCCATAGGGCTCACCTGATTGTATCACTGCTTTCCATTTTGGACAGGATGCTTTAGAAACTGCTTACATGAAGACTCTAGCAAGAAACTGAAGGGATCCAGTAGTTCCTCCTCTGTGGCATACCTGGGAAGTGAACCCAGTTTCCCTTTGCACTTTTCCATTGACTAGAGGTTGCTCTGGGAAGAAAGAATGCAAAGACCTTGTGTCATTGGGTTCAGATCCCTCTGTCTTACTTCTGCAGAAATCAGTGTGATTTAGGGGTGTCCACACAGCCAAGATGCAGCTTCCAAACAACAAATTGTACAGGTAAAGACTCAAAACTGCTCCACAGTTTTAGAGGCATAAAATCATCAAGAACTGGGAGTTTATTTTTAAGTTTTGAAGGAAAACAATGAGCCTTTTCACTTGTGAAGGTTCTTCTTTTGCTGCAGTATCATTGCTGAACCTAATACTTTAAAACTGGTTTTGTTTTGTTCAACTTTTTAACTCAGTAGAGACCATGACTTCTCAGTACAAATTTTTAAAGTTCCTAACAGAAGTTTCAGATCTAATTCTGGAGAAGATGTTTTGTGCCAGAATCTTTGCTTGGACTACCAACAGGAACTCAGCCAATCTGATTCAATCTGAGCAAAAGACTTGCTGGAAAGATTGAATCATAAGATGAGCCAAAAAATTGCAAACCAGCTTTACTTTGTCCACTAGCGAGAGACATCTTTTTGTCCTGTTGCTCTTAACCCTTCTGATATCAAGTGATGAAAAAATATCTCCTGCAAAATCTGCTGCGCCTAGTTCATCTGTACTCCTGTGTTTAGTGACGTGGACAGAAAAGTGACAGACTTGTTTCCTTTAAAAACAAAATAAGCTGTGTTAGAGAGACGCATTTGCTGTTAATAAAGCCAGAGTGATTAATTTACACGTACAGCTGCCTCCAAGGCTGACAGACATCCTCTTGACAGTGTTGAGCAGCTGGATCTACCAGAAATGAATATTTCATAGCAAAACTTGGCTCCTTCTGATAAACAAGGAAGAGGTGCTGGTGGCAGCATTGCCAGAGGCCATCTTCTGTCAGCAATGAGCTTTGTAGCATGTAAATGGTGTCTTTGACACTCCATTCTTTGACTAAGGAGTCCTGTGATTTTCCAATTTCCTCTTCCATCTTAAAGTCATTTTGGGCCTTTCATGACATCATCATATTTTTCCTTGAAAGAAACTAACATGATGTTAGTAGTAATGATCTAGATGATAAAGTTCCAAAGGTAGAATGACAATTTTGTTTTCTGGTAGGACATGGCAGTCAAGGTCTTTGTTTTAGTTAAGGAAGGCATTGGGTGACTAAGGACAGCCACAAGGATAGCTGATTTGTTAAGTCTGAAAAACAGAAGGCATCTACCAACGAACAAAGTATCATAGTATAAGCACTACTGCATGTAATTTCTGTATCTGTATTTATTGGCACATTTTCTGTATTATTCATGTACATGTTGTTCTTACACTATATAATTTATTCAGCTCTATTACTGAATTTTTAAGAATAGCTCGTTTTTTTCTGAATGAATAATTAGAATTTGATTAAAGTATATGCATAGACACCTAATCAAGCACTAAACCACCTTAAATTAATACCTGGAATTCTGAATAGGAAATGTAGTTTCTAATGTGGAGATATCCATCTTTTGAAGTCTGCAATTCCTCTGGATACTGTATGTTATCAGACTACTGCAGACCAGCTATCTTTTGCCTAGGATAGAACAGAGCAATTACTTACTTCAAGATTTTAGTATCAGAATCATCCAGGAAGCTACCACAAGTCTCAGCAAAAATTAGAGATGTTTAAATCTCAGGGATGGCTTGTTGGATCTGAACCAACAACTCAGAAACAAAAACGATTAAGCAATCGCTTTCTGATCTACATATGCATAAATCAACCATTTTTCCTTGCCAGTGCATATAAGATGGATTGCTGTAAAGATGTTTTTCCCAAGGCATTCCATTAATGGAAAATCTAGGTCTAACACATTCCCTTTGAAAAAGTCAGGTCACAACACTCTTGGCTTGATTCATAGAACATCTATTGTTTTCCAGAAAAGTAAAACGTGCAGTCAGATTTATGCGCTTATTGCATAAAATTTAGAGACTTGCTGGTTGTCAGAGACACGTCTCCCATTGTGCTATAAATAAACAAAAAAGCAACAAAGTTAGCAGAAAATTTAAACACTCCTAATCCCTCAAGGAGGGGACAAAACTCATCCTCAGTCATTTGTAAAAATCAGCTGTAGTCTAAAGGAAACAAGAAATATAATTCTCTAGTTCCCCTATATTTTGCAACTTAATTGATTATGCCAAGACTTTACTAACATTCCACACACAATTAAGTATTTTAGTCGGTGAGTAATCACATGGAGCTGAATGAGGATATGGGGGAAATATAGTTTAATCACTGCTAACAAGTGTATCAGGACCTGCTTTCATTGGTAATATTATAAATAAAAAGCCTTGTATCTTTAAATTTTTGCAGTCCAGTCATCAAAAAATTTAAAATAGTTATAAAAAACATTTTTTTTCTCTCAATGGTTAAATTTGTCTGTCTTCTGGTAGACACCAATCAAACTGGAATTTGGTGTAAAATGCAAAGTAAAGAAAAGGTAATTCATAAAATAAAGAAATTGTATGGGAAGGTTTTCAACAATGTTAAAGCTGCTAGTTTAGAGGCTAGAAAATATGAACTAATATTTTAAACATTTATTTTCTTAAACATCAACTATTGTTCATTGACTTGTATCTGAAAGTATAACAATTTTTTCTGAAAAATGCCCTTTACATATCTACTTGAAGTAATTACCTACGAAGGCTCTAGGAAGGAAAACATAAATCTAGAAGTCTGTGTGTCCTGTATAGTAAATGCATATGCAGCAGAATATTTATTTTTTCACGTAAAACAAAACCTTTCTGGTACTTTTAAGTACACTGTGAGATTAATTGTTTGTAGCTCTTCTGAACGGCTCAAAGAAGAGAGTTAAAAGAAGAGAAGCTGGCTTTTGTGCTTTATAAAATTCAGAGGATAATATAAAGAAATGTCTCAGTATTCTTATTTATTAACATCTACTGCACTGTCATGAGCTTCTAAACCATTTTCAGGGAGAAAATGAACAGATACACCTGAGATCCTTACTTTTGAGTGTGTCTGGGTTTTGGCCAATGCTGCCATTGCTGCTTCAGGCCCTTAAAGTGGAAGGTGAGCTCAGTTCTGGCTTCTGCAATGGCCCAGATAAAGGGAGAATGAGCTGCTCCCTCTCCCCCTTTCCCAGTGCTCTTGCATGACTGTGTTCATAATACAGCAGTGTTCATGTATATTTTTAAACAAAGAATAACAATATAAGAACTCAAAACATATAAAAGGCTCTCCTTTTTTCTTATTTCTTTCAGAGTACTATCATGAGAAGAGACAGTTTTTTGACTTGTTCCAGCACAATGTCTGTGAGAAAGAGGTGCTTCCAGGTCAACTCCAGGTATTTCGGGAAAAGATGCCAGCAATATCAGACCAGGGCTTCCATCAGTGAAATCACACAGGTCATTTTGGAGGAAAACTCTCCTTTGTGGTGCAGGTGACAGTCTCAGAACTCACCAGGGTCTGCATTTAACTTGAAAAAGCAAAAGTCTCAGTATTACATTTTTTAAAATAGTAAAAATTTTTCAAAGTGAAATGTTCAACACATGCATTCTCCTACCCCCTGAGCACTATTGGGCAGAATATAATTGATTTCTTTGCCAACAGAATTAGAAAAACTATATCAAGAGCTGTAGTAATGATGGATGGCAATATATGTTATGAGGGAAATATAAATTACTAAATACTCATTAAATGTTGAGAAGCAGATGAAATGTTTTGCACCTCCAGAAAATAGTTAAGAATAGGGTAATAACTGCAAAGGAAAGCGTAAATTTGGAATTGTTCTCAGGAAAGTGTAATTTTGGAATTGCTACTAAGAAAGATCAACTGGACCTTGAAATAGTCTCTCAGGTAAAGTGACAGAATCCTTAAATATGTGACTATAAATGTGCAGAACGTTTAAGAATTTGACATTGGTGATGGGATAGGCTGAACAGGTGGTCCATATTAATTTCCCTCATAAGCTTTTTCTGTGGCTCCATGAACACATTGAAGAAATCTACAGAATATAAAAATCCTCTGCACACACCGATAACACATAAAGCGGGCCTTAAAAACTTGTATGACTGTAATATCAGCCATATGTTCCTATTGTCAAAAATAGCAGCAAAAACCACAGAAATGGAAGAGAGCTTCTGAGTCTGGTCCATTTTTAACACCAGAAAACACACCACATAATCTCATTCAGAGATGTGTGAAGTTTCATTTCAAACCTAATTAAATTTTGGCCCTCTGTTTCGATCCGGTAACTGCAGTCCCAGTACCTCACTCACACAAACCTTCATTTAATTTTAGCCCATACTTATTCATGACTGCTTACACTCATTTGTTCTTGTTCTAACACTACCTTTTGGCTTTAATAGCTCTTCTCTTCCCTGGTATTTTTTAGAGAGGGCAATTATACCCTGTTTTCTTCCCCTGTGTGGCGAGGCTAAACAACCCAAGTGCCTATACTTTTCTTGTGTAAGATGGGCTTGTCATGCCTCTGATCATCTTAGTAGCACTAATTGCCACTTTCTCCAGCCTAAGTTCATCTTTCTTGCTTGTGTGTGACCATGCAAGAGCTCATCAAGAGCTTTATTCAGTGGGATTTATAAGTTCCCTGTCTTGAGTGGGAATACCTCACCTGATACATTTATTTTCATGGCAACAGCAACATTTGAGGGTCATAGTCCTACTGTGATTGATTAAAACACTAAATCTTCCTTATTCTCTGTCACTTTCAGTTGATGAGTTCTCTGTTTATATTAATGGATCTTGCCAAATGCATGAGATGGCACTTTGCATGATTAAATTTTATCCCTTCTCAGTTAGCTCCCTTGACCAGGTCACTTAGTTCTTCCTGTATGGTATTCTGATTCTCCTGTATATTGATGATGCTGCTCAAATTTGCAGTATGAGTAAATTTAATTATTACATTCTCATTTCTTGTTCCAAGTCATTAGTGTCTGAGATCAGTCTGTGGAAACCAATGAGGACTCCACCAGTAGCTTCTGCGCAGTGCTGTTCGTAGAGTGTTGCCATTCCCTCTTGTCTTTCTAATGATTCCTGTAGTAATGACCATTGCCATCATCTTAACCTGGCCATGAGCTACCACTCTATGATATGTTTTCTTGAAATCAGGTGAGATAAGCTCATTACTAATTCTTTGTTCAAAAAATACATGTTGCCAAAGTGGCTATTTAACATGACTGAAACCATCCTTGGCAATCCTCTTTTCTTAATTTTTGCCAATGTATTTAATGCAACCTATATTTTTTTGTACTCCTGTGTCACTCTTCTAAAATTTGTTAACAAAATTTCTGTTGGACAGATTGTATCATGTTTGTTCCTGACTACCTTTCATTGACATGGGTATCTCTACTGTTCTGCAGTCAAACAGTGTCACTTCAAGCAGAAGATCAATCATAAAATCTTTCTGCTGGACCTAACTCTATAGATCAGACCATATATATTCCAGAGACTTCATCTGCTACCTCAGTCGGCTTGTTTTCTACAGGTAGACATGGCAATTTCCAATTCTAAATGTAATTCTGCTGGCAGTTTCGCATCATACTTCTAACTATAAAATGAAGCAAAGATCACATCACGTTTGTCCCACATCTGAGTCCCTTCTACGCTGCATCCTGGCCCCTGAATGTTTTTCCCATCCTTTTTTCTATTTCTGCAACAAGAAAATCTCCTTCTCTACTGTGTGTATATTTTTGATTTTCCTTAGCAAGACTTAATGTGGTTTGATTTTTTTGGCTATTCTGACTTTATCATATGCCCCCTGCTCTCCAAAAGATAGCTGAGAGTCTTTTTTTAACAATCAACCATCTGTTCTATTCCATGCAGCTCTTTGTTTGTTTTCAGCATCTTTTACTGAAAGAAAGATACTCTTTTCCAGTAAAATATCAGATAATGTTTTTTAAGCCTGAGAGAACTTTCCTAAGGCATTTTCTTTATAAACGCAATACTACAATTATAAAAAGGCTCTCAAGAACAGAAGAGGCCTGAAGTTTATATAAAACAGGATCTGTTCCTTTCAGTGAAAGTAGAGGTGACTGGGATGTTTTCAGTGCGCTAATAGAAGAAAAACACCCAGAGGAGGGGAGGGGAAAGTGGAAAATGAAAGACCTGAGGATTAGCTAGGATTTTCTTACTCAGGTGACTGGTTAGGATGGAAAGTATTTAGCACAACCATTATCACTGTTTTCGTATGGCTCGAAAGAAAAGATGGTGTTTTCTCCTTACTTTTTTCTTTGTCCCATCTTGCTCTTCTGTCATTTTCAGATATTCCTGCTAGATATTTTTGTGGCACTGAATGAGGTCTTCTACTATGGTAATTATGTTTTGAAAGCGGAGGGACTGGGACAAATGGCATGTAAACCAAGAATAACTGAAGCTGCTGGGGCAAGGGACAGCAAGCCAGACAGTAGAGGAAAGAAGTGTTTTATAAGCCTGTGAACAAAGTCTGGGAGGTGAAATGCATGGATAAATGCGTGGATGGAAAGAAGATAATCATGGAGAATATCTGGAAAGAAAACACCTGCTATTCTTAATATTTTCTTCTGTTTACAAAGAAACTCTTATGAAATTGATTGAAATTAAGAAGAAAATGAAAGATAATTAAATTTCTGTGCATGTGCAGGTATGAGTTTTATAAATTTTTCCTCTGTCTTTACGTTTTCAGTTTTATTAAGACTGTGCTGTCTAGAAAATTCATATCACATCATCCTTTAGAGACAGGTGAAGGGAGATGGGGTGTGGTGAAGCTCAGACTTCTGTGTGGCTCAAAAACCTAAGCCACACCTCGGGGATCATCAGTCTGGGTGCTTCACAATGAGTCAAGTCTCCACTGACGCAGGTGGCAGCACAGCACCTCTTGCAGGGCAGAAGTCTCTGAAGTGACAAGAAGAAATACAGCAGAAGAATGGCACTACAATAGGATGAATCTATAGCACAGGTAAACATTAAAAAAAAAATCATTACTAAAGACAGACTGGATAATGAGACACTGGACAGCAGAGCCATGGAAAGGGACCTGGGGGCCTGGTTGATGGCAAGTTGAAAATGAGCCAGCAGTGCCCTGGCAGCCAGGAGGGCCAAGCCTGTTCTGGGGGACATCAGGCACAGCATTGCCAACAGGGCAAGGGAGGGGATTGTCCTGCTCTGCTCTGCACTGGGGCAGCCTCAGCTCCAGTGCTGGAGGCAGCTTTGGGTGCCACAATATAAGGATATAAAGCTATTGGAGAGAATCCAGAGGACGACAATGAAGATGGTAAAAGATCTGGAGGGAAAGTGATATGAGGAGCAGCTGGGGTCACTTGGTCACTTGGTCACTTGGGAAGAGAGGGGCAGTGATCTCTTTTTGTCAGGTGATCAGTGACAGGACCCAAGGGAATAGCAACTGTATCAGGGGAGGTTTAGGTTGGAGATTAGGAAAAGATTCTTCACCCAGAGGGTGTTCAGGTGCTGGAACAGGCTCCCCAGGAAAGTGCTCACATTACCAGACTGACAGAGTTCAATAAGCATTTGAACAAAGCCCTCAGGCACATGGTGTGATTCTTGGGGCTGCCCTGTGCACAATCTTGATGATTCTCCTGGGTCCTTCCCAACTGTGTATATTCCGTGATTCTATGACTTGTAATATAAATAAGGTAAGGTCCTGGTCAACTGCTGAATCAGTGGTAAAATTATGTTAACTGCTGAAGGTAATTTCACCAAAGACTTATCTTTTTAGTAATAGTTCCTAGTTGTTTGTGTTTCCTATTTTGCTTTCTACTGTTACAGTTTCAGGATAAGAGAAAAACGCTTTATGCAAGAAACTGAGATTTTGTTCTTGAATCTTGCTTGCAACTGAAAATGGAGAAGATAATAAGCATCTTCAGTCACAGACCAATGAATCTTGTCTAAAACTCTTAGTGACATTTCTATTGGGTCAAGAGAAGGGGATGATCCACATCTTCCCATCCTGTTTTTGCTATTCCTTTGCAAGAGGAACAGAAGAGGCTTCTGTTCCTCAAGGATTCAACAGAAGGATTCAACAGAATCCTTCCTTGTGTGTGGAAGAATTTAAAAAGAACTCTTCAAATTTTGTGTCACCTTGTGATGGGTAATCTCAAAAAAATGTGATGCTTGTGTGTAAAATACCATGGAGGATGATGACTTTTTTTTTAATGGACAAATATCTGAAGGAAATGTTGGAGCGTAAAGCTAAATTAAGTGAAATACAGGACCTGCTACTAATATGTGTGGCAGCTGCAAAACTTTCATGGATATGCCAGTTTAAATGTACAGAGAGACTACATAATTGCATAAACTAGACTTTAAACTCTAAACACTAAAATAAATGTTCAGAAAATATTTGTATCTGTTCCCATTTTCTCTATGTCCAGAAAATGGTGTGGGTATGTATAATAGTCAGAAAACTAAGAAATATTGAGAGGCATATCAATGGTTAATTAAAATTACATAAAGAGATAATGCATTACATAGCCAACTTCGTTGACTGCCTTCTTCTAACTCTTGAAGCATTCCATTCAATACACTCTTGTAAGAATAACTGCAGCGATCATGTTTTGTCTGTGTAAAACAAGTGCCAAAACAATAATGGACATGTAAGTGAGCAACAGCTATGGTATTTATGTGAAGCATGGGTCCCATGACATTGTGTTCTATTCCAGAGAAACATTTCACAGAAATTTATGTTTTCCTGCACTGTATTGGCTTTGTCTTCAGTAAGTACAACTGAGAAGCAATTTGTCAGGGATGCACGTCAATGACCAGATTTTAGAGGCAAGGACCTTAAGCACTTGAATCAGACTACCTATAGGTCAGTGAAAGTAGCTTTCTGGATGCATCAGTTTCTCCCATCTATTTTAGGCTCCTGTCCTGCAGTTTCTTGTTTGGGACTCATCTATAGCCACTGGCTGCCAAGGTGCTCACCTGACCTTTGTGTTTCCTGGGAAGCTGATGTCTGACAACTGCTGTCTTCAAGGAAAGATGCAACCCAAGATGAGGGTCTCCAGATAAAAGATCTACCTTACACGGTCATAACTGTCCTACTTAGACAACTATTTTAGTAACATGGTCTTATTTCAGGAAAGTTGTGCATTTGTCTTACCTTACTAGATGTCTAGAGACAGATCACACTGACTTTTGTCCTCATCTTGGCTCCTGAAAGGCTTCACATCACTCTCTCCAATAAGCTGTCAGACTCCTGACAGCCAGGTCAACTTCCACAACAATTCAGATATAAGATTTCTGTATATATGTATGTATATCTATATATATAGTTTTTCCACTGAGAGAGGAGAGAGACAGCATGACAATTCAGAAAAGCAGAAGAAAAGACCTTACAACACGGCAGCAAGACTCTTTCATCCTTTTTAAGATAGGTGTCTCTTCCTAAGTACATATTTACTGCATGCACCTCCTGCTTCCTGAGCTAGAAGGTTCTTAAACTGCAGAAGATAAAAGCACATGTGAGGGCAGGGTGCATGCTGGCTGTGGGACTGCTCTTATGAATAACAACCTGGTCAACATGGCATGTGAGCCTGAAGACCTCTGTGTTTAGAATGAATTATGCTAGAGACTGTTTTTAGGTACAGATCCACCCATACAGCATCATACAGATTGTGAAGAAAACAAGGAAAACAAATGGTAGGAAGGGATGATAATGTCCTGCTGGAAGGAGTGTTAAATTAATGAGAAGGGCTATTCCTCTGGTAGATCCATAAAAACTGCAGGCTGGGTATTCAGTATCCAAATGAATTACTTGCAAAATGATTGCTTGGAGCTGCACCAGCTTTTGCCTAGTTAGCATTCATCAACACAACTGCCACAGCTCTGCTTGCCTGCATACAAGCACACATGCATGCCAAGAAAGGGAAACCTGAGAAGGGATAAAATGAGAGAAGCAAGAGAGAAAAGCCCTAGAAGCACAGCATGGTCATTCACTCTGACCAAAAGAGTCTTGCCCAGCTTTCCCAGGGCAAAGCCACAGAGATACAATGAAGAGAGATTACAGCAGCTGTGCAGATCAGGCACACAATATTTCAATGAAAAGGTCTTGGTCAGTGTAAGAGAAAGGTGGCAAGAACTGCTCTGTTACTATGACATGTATAGAGGATTCAAGTGGTGTGTATATTCTGTCAATACACAGAAGCAGAGGATAAAGTAGCCAAAATCAGTCAGCATTTCTGACGTCAAAAAGTTAACTGTCAAAAAAAAATTAGATAAAGTATTATCTTTCACTTCTCAAGCAGAAAGTGACACACCCTTCTTTCACTCATTGACTACTGCAAACTATAAGCCTTTTAAGAGAGCAATGACTTCCTCTGAGAAGTCACATTCTATTAGTGGGTGCAAGAGATTAAAAGACTTTTATTCAAACAATAAGCTACTATTTATACCCTTCAGAGTTTCTCTGGAGCAAGGATATTATCCTTGCAAGGAGTACATATTAACCACCCAAAGACACTAGGCTCCAGGTGGTATATAGTGAAATCTTCAGCAGCCATTCAAGCGACCAGAAACAGAAAAAAATCCCAAAGAATGAAATCAACTGAAATTTCTATTAGCAGAATTTTCAGTCACGGTTTGGGGGAGGTTCAGGACAGAAGGATGCTAACTATGGCTCTGATCCTTCATAGGTTTCCTTGTACATATAAGGAAGACCATTTTTTAAAGATTTGTCTAGATTTCTACAAGGTTTTCTTATCAATTGTCAGAAGAAAATAATTAAATGAGGGAGAGAAGTTTTTGACTCCTTAAACTTTCCTTCTCTTTTCTGCATCTACAATGATTCCTCATATTTGGATAAAGTATTACAGTAGTGTCATTTCCAAACAAAACTCCATGTTTTTATAGAGGTGGAAGGCAGGGAAAAAGAAAAGTCGGTGAAATGTCTTGTGAAGAATACAATAATTTACGTTTAGGAACAGGAATACTCAGGGAAGATGTCACAGAGGGAACAAGTAAAGGGTAAGGACAGAAACTGATGTGTAGGATGTAGTCTATGTCACTTTTAGAATTTCCTTAGTCCTTTTCACATCCCATCCTGATGTCACCACCCAGCAGGAAAAGACCTAGAATTTAATGTTACTAGTCATAGCTCTGTTTCTTCATCCCTCACTGAACATGTTTCCCACATTTGTTGTACCAGTTGATGAAATTGCATCAGAGAAAACATTCCCAGTCTCTCCTGCATAGGCAGCCATCATTAAGGCAAGAAAGTAATTTCTGAAAGGATGAGTAACAAATTTGGGAGAGATGGAAAATGCTTTAGCCTCTCAAGACATTTGAAGCAACTGCGGCAAGGACCTCAGCAATTTTGCTGGGAAATGCTTTTGGTTTTAATTTCACTTTCTCTAGGCAAGCATGTATGATTTTACACAATATTCTGTAAGGGGATACACTGCTGGGATTTTAAATAACAGCAGAGATGTGTTCAATGCAATAGAAGTATTGTTAATTCAAGCAAAGGAAATATTCTTTAAAAACATTGGTTAAAAAAAAAGATCTTGTAACTGGAAGATAACAATTGTTAGGCTACACCTGTAGTACTGGGGGAATGGGGAAAGGGAAGGGCAAACGGACTGCCATCAGTAGTTTTGGAAGCACCTTCTATTCATTAGTTTGAAGTTATTAACAGCAGATAACTATTCAGGCACCACATTCAGTTATTCCCTCATGCAACTGACTCACACATTTCCACAGAATTGCCCCACAGGAGCAGCAGTGGGGAGGCCAGCTGCAGTCTCACAAGCCAAGGGTGGTGCTGCCTTCTCCACTGCTGTTTGGAAAGTCCCCCAGGGACCCTTTCCTTCATCAGGTGTGTAGAGAGCCCTGCAGTTGCCACCTGTGCAGAGCAGTCTCTGGCTCCATGGCTGTGGTCCAACTGACACACTGGTGTGCACCATAGACCCTTGGCAGCTTTGCCAGGCTGTCTGTGTCCAGGTTTATCAGTTCTTTCAGTTTCAAAAGGACTTAACAGCACCCAGAGCTTGTCAGTCCTTGGGAAATTCCTGTATGCTTCCCTCATTGAAAATTCTGTTCCCTTACCTTGGCCTGCTTTTCACTGGTAAAACATCTTCCCTACAAACCTATAGACCCCCTTTTCATCAGCTCATGCAGAAGGATCCTTCATGGCAGTGTCCACCTTTGGAACAGGTTGTGCAGAATGACTGCGGACTCACCACCCCTGGAAGTTTTCCACATGTACAGGGATACCAGGCTACATCAGATCTGGTTTAGTTTTGGCTACCATCCTGCTTCAAGACAGAAGCTAGACTGGATGACAGAGACAATGTTTCTATAATTCCATGAAATGGCAAAGTATATTTTCTGAGAGATTTCTTTAGGAAGAGGACAGATTTTGCTGTTTGGAGTTTTCCACATTGGATAAATTCACTTTGGCCAAGGACAACCACACTCAAATAGTGGGAAAAAATCCTCCACAGGAACCAATGCACTTTGAAAAACACTTTTTGGCCTGAGGTGATGCCTTCTGTTCTGAACAAAATAGAAGAAAAAAAATTTAAAAATTCTCTTCAATTCTATTATCATCTATTTTGTGATATTATTACTCATCAACCATGAGACATTTTGGATAAGTCAATACACATATAAACATGGGAGAAAAGTTGTGATTTTGCTTTGTTTTGTTTTGTTTTAAATATTAAACCAATCTTCAAACATATATTATTTCTTCACTTGACACTATAAAACAGATTTATTTTTAGCTATCATTAAATATCAAGTTTTTTGAGCTAAGAACTCATATATGGCTGAAAGACTTTTACTCAGATTTTCTTTACACTGAAAGTTAAGTGTTGTTATTAATGCAAGAATGGAGCTGAGAGAGGAACATGAAAATAACCTCACCATTTGAGTTTCATTACAGAAAGTTTGTTCATCCTTTTGCAACCTTCTGCCAGGTTCTGCCAGCAAAAAGGGCCAAGTCAATCTGTCTGTGGGCCCCTTCAAACACTTCAGTAATATTGGCCCATTCCCCAAACATATAATCTCTGAAAGGCTCTTGCTAGGCAAAATCTTTCCCATTCAGAGCTGAGTACCGGGAAAACTTTCTTAGGGAGTAAAGAGGGTACCAATTAATTTGGGAAAGGTAGCAGTTAGCAGGTCAATGATATTTTAATCAGCTATCTTGGCTATAGTCTTCCTCTTTCTTAAAAACTTGTGAATGTAAGCAGTGCTCCAGCTCCCACTAGAGCCCAGGGCATTGGGGCAGGAGATTTTGCAAGTTTCCCATCAACTCCAGGCAGAACCTTTGCTGTGAAATACAGCCCCACGTTGCAGCCACTTTGCTCTCTATGAGATTCACATCACCTCAGTGACATCTCTCTCAATGTCCAGACGCACTAGAGTACATCAAATAAAAGTACATCATCCCTGCTTGAAGATAGAACCAATTTCAATTACAATTTGGATCAATTTGTTGTAGGTTTGTCATATACCACATTTTGATAGAGGAGAGCAAAATACTGTTAATAACTATGCTGGTTTGGTGTTCAAAATCTGTCTTGGGCAAAGCTTAAGCTGAATTTTCCAGCTGGATCATTCCCAGTCCTGCCATGTTTGCAGGGCAGAGGTGCAGGTGACTGCCCCTCCATGGTTCCTGAGTTTGGGGAGCAGTGGTCTCTCCCCTGGGGTGGGTTTAACAGCACTGTGAGAAAAGCAACATCCTGCAGCAGCAAACTCATTGTCTTTGCTCTCAGCTACAAGACCTGCCAGGGTGAAGCATTTCCATTAATCTCCAAGGTGTGAGCCCTGAGTTTTTCATGTAATTGACAGCAATTTCTACAGCATACAGTTAAAATACTTCCCTTTTTAGAACTGTTTCTTTGATTAGAGTGCTTTCTGAAAGTCTAATGCAACTCGCTGTGCAAGACCTAACTACTTCAGTAAACTGTATTATTTTTGTGAAAGAATTGAATCCTGCGTCACATCATCAGATTCTTTCAACATCTTGTTAGCAAGCATCTGCAACACGCTTTTCTGTATAGATACTGGGTAACAGATGTCAGGCTTAGTGAGGAAAATACTTAGCAAAAATAACTACAGAATTGTTGAATCCTCATAGCTAAAATGAGTGGCTGCAGTTTAAGATGTTGTTGACTTGAGAGAGAAAAATGTTTTCTAAAGAAATGATTTTGTGTCAAATTTTAGTTATTAAAGTGAAAATATTTAATTTTGTAATCTGAGTAAAATGCAAACCAAAAGAAATCAATGTAATAAAGTTAGTAACACTGATTCTGTCTCTCTTATTGAACAACTAAAAAGCAGATGTTCTCTGATTAAGTGTACAAATATAGAAATATATTGATTACAGCAGTGAAGCTCCTTGAAATATTTGCTAAAAGACATGAATATGTCTTTTAGGAGTAAAAAGTAAAAGACTTACTAGTCTTCCCATTTACACAAAGTTTCATGACTTGACATCTCAGTAAATAACAGATTCTAATTGACTTCTTTATGGACTGTCAGCAAAGCTGGTTGATGTTATGTTGAACACCATTTACAGAAACGTACAGAATCATAATTTTATTCCAGCTCATGGGTGTAAATCTTGTTCACCACTGGAGACTGAAGCACAACAGTGAACAGTAAAACACCTGCATTCTCATAAAGTCTGACCCTTGGTAATCTTTGCAAGCTTGCAATATCTTACACTAACATTCTGTTTTACTTTCTTTCCTCTGCTCTGACAAAATGAAATAAAAGTTGATTTGTCTGTCAGGTTCTCTTAAAATTGCTGTTTCTAGTGTACATGAGCCAGCCTCCACTCGCACCCTAAGTCATGCAAGTTGTTACTTTGGCATATTCAGTACAGGGAAGCCCTTTGAATAAAGCTTATGTAATCCTTCTTTGCTTTCTTATCATGAGGGTGCTTTTAATTCTTTTCCTGTGAATAACCTGAAGAAATTTTTCAATAAAATAAAGTATTGACAAAATTCATCTTTATGGTGGTCATTCATTCTGGATACAGGGAATCAACACTACAATTTGGGGCCAGTTCTTTGAGGAAATATACCCATCCCACGTTCCCATACTTTCTTACAGAAATTCTGGTTGAAGCAGTCCTTTAAAAAATAGCCTAGTTATCTATCACAGAGATGCTTCCCCTATTTGGAAACATCTGTGAAATCGACTCTGGCAATAGCTGGGGAACTGACAGGTGTGCAAGCCTCCATCTAGTCTGGTTTTCTTTCAAGGGTCTGCACTTGCAGTGTGTTGTGTGATGGCTTGAAAAGCAATAATTTGTGCTCAAATCTTACATCTGATCACACATTATGTCTACAGAGACTGTGTGTGATGATACAGTGCTAACAGCCATTTTACTCCCCTCCTTGTAACCACAATGAAGTGCTAACAAGGAACTCTCTGACAATGCTGTGTAACTGCCTGGATCAAATCCTTTTACAACATAAGCCTTGTAGTACAAGTTCAGAAGAAAATGTTTAATGTCATCCATTACAACAGCATTGAACTTGCTCTAAATTATCACAAGTGGCAAAAGCAGAGGGCTAGAGAAAACTCCTAATATTTCTCTACTGTAAGTAAAGCTTGGCTCCAGTTAAGTGTATATTATCAAATAATTCTATAATGTGTTTGCATGCTACTCCAAATAACAGAGAGATAACCTTTGCACTCTTCAGTGCTTTCTAAAGCTAGTGGCAGATCAGAGTAGGACCAGCAAAATTAGATGAGAACAGTGGAAAATAATTAAATATTGGGGTTTCCTTCCTAATGGAAAGACGTTTCTTCACTTTATTGTTTTTTATTTTTATTTATTTCTCTTTTGTTAACTGCATAATATAACCTGAAATTATTGTTAATTATTTTTTATTTTCTTTCCAGAAAAGGTTCATGTGTTCATATCCTAGCTGCAGAAGTGAAGAGAACATATAAGAAGCATTAGTGGAGCTTTCTTCTCAAAACAACATAATTAATGCCTTTTAATCAATAAAAGGATCTGCAGAATCTTATCACACATTAACAGAAGTTGGAATATCTGTGGTGGTTTTGGCCCAGATACCATAGTTTGCCTATATTTATTGAAAATCACTGTAAATCACTTGGGCTGATTCTTAATATTTGAGTAATAGGTTATTAAAAGCATGAGGGGCAGTCTGGTGGTCTGACTAGAGCACATTTGAATAGACTAAGGCTAGAATACAAAATAGTTAAATGCAAATATTTTGGAATGCACTTCAAGAAAAGAGACATTATTTAAAAAAAAAATCTGTGCCTCTCCATGCAGACCCACTTTAAAAACAAGTAATTACAACAAAGAAAAAAGAGTCAAATATTTTGTACAAAGCAGCTTCTTTTGACAATCTCAAGGCTTGTAAACAACATATTCCCAAAGACACTGTCATTTATCTGCCCTGAAAATGTAAGGGAGAAACCTACGAGATTGCATGTGTTTTGTAGGACTGAAAATTAAAATTAGTCCTTTCTTGTTATTGTGAGCCAGTAATTCAAAGAATCAGAAACACGTACTTACTGTTCAATACACAGGCCTTATATTTTAACTGATTTTACTTTTCACCATTACACAAAAGATCAAGTTTCTCTTTTCCTTTTTTTTAGAAGTAGTAGAATTCATGGAATACCTCAAAAGAGCAAGCAAGCATATCAGCTTAACGTTGAAGATACAAGACCCCTTGAACCCGGTGACATCTTTGTGCTTATAATCCTAGCCAAATCTTAGCTAAATTGCTGCATCTCTTTTTTTAAATTAGTTCTTTGAGTTTCAAGGTAAGTATTATCTGGAAGAAGTAACACTAGTTCAAAGTTATATAAATTATAACAAAACAGATTCCTAATAGACTAGTTTATCTACTTGTCCTTTGCTTTTACATTTTAAATATTGATGCATAATATTTTATTTCTTTCATTGTTATGAGCGTATTTTGTTTTTATTAATCTTCAGGTGACTGACATTTGTTCATGTTCTCTGAGCTGACTCTATAGGCATTACAAATAGAAATAAACCAGCAAGATATTGTTTGGTGTCATCATAGAACTTTTATTCTTTTGGAAAGTTTCAGCATACTTGGTATGATATATTAGCAGAAAAGTTTTACTGTCAAATATCACCGGGCACAATATTGATACATATATCAATATAAGTATCAGTATGTGTTTTGATTTTTCCTGAGTTTTGTCTTTCCCAAACTGCTGCTGCCTTCCAGATATTTTAAGGAATATTTGATTTTTATTAGTTTTTAGTTTGTCATGGATATTTAGATAGTATTAATGCAGCAGATGTTTATTCTTGTGATTCACTTTGCTAATGCATACAGTGCACTGGAGTCAAAGGAATGGCTTCCACAAACCTAGTTCAAAATATGGATGTTTGCAAGAATCGAGGACTTAAAGTTCCTTTAACATTTTTTTGTAATGAAAGTCCTTAAACTCATGGTTTTGAGTTTCAGCAGGAATACCCTTCATACTGTAAACTGTTAATTCCACTAATACTATTCACATACAATACTGCTATCCATACTGGTAAAATTAGGGAGAAGATTATTTTGAGTGGCATTGAAAAACACCTGAAAGACCATGCAGTTATATGAAAGAAAATGCTGGTTATAGCCAGCACAGCTTAATGAAAAGTCCTTCTTGTCAAACCTAATTTACTCTTATGACAAAGTAACCCACCTAGCTGATCAAGGGAAGCCAGTGGATGTAACCATTGTGCATTTCAGCAAAGCTCTCACTCAATACAGGATCCTTCTGGATAAAACCTCCATACTGAGCTGGATAAACACATCATGGGAGGGGTGAGCAACTGGCTCACAGGTCAGGCACAAAGTGACAAAGTGTTATAGTGAATGGGGTGACATCAGACTGGGGACCTGTCACTGGTGGTGCTCCACAGGGCTCCATCCTCAGTCCTGTGTTCTTCAACATCTTCATTAACAACTTGGGCACAGGACTGGAAGGGATACTTAGGAAGTTTGTAAATGGTACAAAATTGGCAGAAGTTGTTGGGTCCCTCTAAGGCAGAAAGGCCCTGTAGAGAAACCTCAACAATTTTGAGGGCTGAGAAATCACCAGGCATATAAAATTCAACAAGGGCAAGTGACAGATTCTGCACCTGGGATGGGGCAACCCTGGATGTACAAATGGGGGGATGAGATGCTGGAGAGCAGAGCCACAACAAGGGACCTGAGGATACCGGTCAATGCCAAGTTGAGCATGAGCCAGCAGTGCCCTGGCAGCCAGGAGGGACAACTGTGTCCTGGGGGACATCAGGCACAGCATTGCCAGCTGGGCAAGGGAGGGGATTGTCCTTCTCTGCTCTGCACTGGGGCAGCCTCAGCTCCAGTGCTGGGGGCAGCTTTGGGTGTCACAATATAAGGATATAAAGCTTTTGGAGAGAATCCAGAGGAGGACAATGAAGATGGTGAAGGATCTGGAGGGAAAGTGATATGAGGAGCAACTTGGGTCACTTGGTCTGTTCAGCCTGCAGAAGAGGAGATTGGAGGGGAGACCTCACTGCAGTTACAACTTCCTCACTAGTGCAAGAGAAGGAAGAAACACTGATTTCTACCCTGTGATGACCAGTGACAGGACCTAAGGGAATGGCCTGGAATTGTGCCAGGGGAGGTTTAGGTTGGATCAGGGGAAAGTTCTTCACCCAGAGAGTGTTCAGGCACTGGAACAGGTCGCCAGGGAAGTGATCACAGCACCGAGACTGGAAGAGTTCAATAAGCATTTGGACAACACTTTCAGGCATGTGGTGGGACTCTTGGGGTGTCCTGTGCAGGGCCAGGAGTCAGACTTTGATGATCCTGCCCGTTCCCTTCCAACTCAGAATGTTCTCTGATCTTGCGATATGTTTTTATGTTCAGCAGGGCACAAGGAATGCCACTTTTTCTGAGGGTTACTCAGGATGAATTGTCAATTCAAATTAAGTGCTTTCTCTCTGCACACCACATATATTACCCAAGACTAAAACACCTAGCATGACCAAAATTAAAATTCCTGTTACTAGCTCAGTGTTCTTCCATTTTGTACAATGGCTGGAAATCTCACAATTCTGTAAACCCTGTGATGAAAGTATTTCAAAGTCTTTGAAAACAGATTTACTGTGGAAACTGGTTGGAGAAAGGAGGCAAGTAATCCAACAGAGCCTCAGGACTCCAGAAAAGAAGATCAATTGGCACCTGCTCCAAGCAAGCTAAAACAATCATAAATCTATTTTTAAGAACTGCAGTGGTTTGGGGCAGTCCAATCCTAAGCCCATCAGGGTTTAGGATGCATCACCCCACGGCTCCTGTGAAGAGAGCACAGGTGGGAGTGGCAGAGCAGCAGTGGCTCAGATCTCACAGTGGTGAATGGCAAATGCAGCGCATTGCAGAAGAAGGAGACAGGAATGAGGGGACTGAATCTAACACGCAGTGCTTGATTGGTAACCCACATCCACTAGGAGTATTTAGGTTAAAACTATTGCCAAGACACTGAATACAGTGAGAAACTTTTCTTAGTAAGTATTTTTTGTACAAGTATTTTCTGTACAAATTTTTTCAACTTTCCCTAAATTATTCTCTTCCCTCTCCTGCCATGGAGTTCCACCCATCTTCAAACCTTTAAAGTAACTTGTATGTAAGCAGCTTTTACTTCTCAAAAGTCAAGCTTACTTGACTCAGTTTTCTGGGAATGGGCTTAATTTTCTCATGAATGAATTTGCCTCTTTTTCTGCTAGAAGTGCTAGACATTTTCTGGTGATGCCTGATGGGTTTTTGTCCTTTTTCTTTAAACTTTTTATACACTTCTTATATATTTTATACCCTTTCCCATTCCCTGTATCTATTATTCCCTGTACCTTAGCCCTATATGTTTATAACCCTTGCACTCTGATGTTTAGCTCACTTTGGGGCTCTCTGGAGAAGACAAAACATCTCTACTATCTCAGAACTAGAGACTCCAACCTTGGACAGAGCCTCCTCTCTGGGATATCTAAAATCTGGGGATTTTAGATAGATATGCTAATTTGGGAGGTCCATAAAATTGTATACACGTTGTACCCAGGGGCTTAGTCAGCATGTTTCCACCTTTGAAGAGGGTGTACCTGGGATCCTTTTGAAACCAAGGTAATACCCTTTTCCCCTATACTGCGATGTCTGCATCTTATTTTTACCAGCTCTTAAGGCATCACTGGTACTACACCATTTTATCTCACAACTCTCAATTTTATTCCCCATTCAGAGACCTCACAAAACCCTTCCAAGACTGAAATATTAAATGCTTCCTCTTCCATTCTTAATCTTTGTAGAAGGTGTTTTTCTTTTTTTCCCCTTCTTAGAATTATTTTATGCAGAATTCTGTCAATTAGTACCCAAGAGAAATCTAGCTCAAAGTAAAATGTACAAAATTAGCTTTGAAGACATGGCAAATAGATGTCTTGGACTTTGTTTCTCAGTAGATTGTCCTTAGGTGTTAAATCTCTTTTAAAAGGGCAACAGTTTCCAGTACGTATCGCATACACTACTAAGGACTGAAAAAAGAACAGGAATCATTCTGATTATGGCTGGCTAACATTTAATATAATGATTCTGAGAAGAAGAAAAAGCTTTTTTCATGTGATATATGTTTTCCAGTTTTGTTTTTGTGTAATTACCCTATACACAGTTCATGGAGTGAATGTCTTGATACAGAGGGCACCTGGAAGATATTCTATTGCCGTTATATTTCCACTGAAGTTGTGGTGGTATTAGCAAATTTCGTTTCTACTTCCTTCAGAGTGAGTGGTTCATTGCTTTAGCTTCAAAATATATTGTTTGCCTTTTGTTTAGCTATGTGCTTCATCTACTCCATCTTCCATTCCTGTTCCAGATAGCTACATCTTGGACTCTGCACTGTCCTGCATGAGGAGAGCTGTCCCTAGGTTCTCCCAAAGGCCTCACAGACAGGTGGGGTTTTCCTCTGTTACTGCTCAGGAGTCATAGATAATGCTGATCACTTCACCACCTGGAAGGAGAGTGAGACCTACATCTTCACACAGTTCTTAGTGTATGCTGTCCTTCCTGGTTGGAAGTGTTGTTATTTGCATCTTTTGAAATCAAATTAAAAAAGAAAGCATCAATCACTCTATTTGTGCTGCTTCATTTGCCATGACTGTGGCTTATTCTGCTTTTCTTACATACCAAATTTCATTTCAATAGTGTGTAAGACCCTTGTACCTTTCGATTTTGCTGGTTTCCCCTTAGCCCCTGAGCTAACAACCTCTTTACCACACAGTCCCAGTGTTGTCATTTTGCTTTCCTTATCACGTGTGCATCTTTCCTACAGATTAGCTCACAGCTCTTCCTTACAGTTCTGCAATTTTCTTAGTGGTGTTGCCCATAACAGATCCATACAGAGATGAGCCAGGGACCCTGAAGCACCAGGAGGTCAGGGAGATGGTGAAAGATTCTGGCCGGGTCGACTGTGGCATTAAAAAGGGGTTTGAAGGATGAGAGCTGCCCTGGCCTCACGTTTTCACTCTCTTTCCCTCTCCTCTCCAAGCATCTGTTTCTTAGTAATTATTTTCTTCCCTCAGGATTTCCAATCCAGTTGACTTCCTTGAACTTTGCTCCTTTGTTTCCTCAGACCTTTTGCTCCTACTCAGCTCTGCTGACTTCCCATTTAGAGTCCTTTGCTGCTTCAGTGCACCACTTTGTACTCAGACCCAGCACAGCCTTCCAAACAGGTGAAATGTGAGGAAAATGGGGATTAAAATATGATCTGTGTACAGAGGAAAGATAGCCATGACTGTATTCATTAAAAAAATGGGAAAAGAGGGTGAGCAAGAATGAAGGAGGACAAAAGTAGTACTTGAGATATTTATAAGCCCAAATAACTACCAAAAAAACCAAACCAAACCAAAAAACCTCACATAAAATATGGCATAGCAGCAAATAGAATGAGATGCTCTAAATGCAGTAACTGTGTTGATGGCAAGAAACAGAAGGACGTCATTCACTGAAAGATTTAAATGAGCCATTCAAATTATGAAGGAGGAAGAGAGGGGATTAGAGTGATTAATTTTTAAGGAGCAGCCAGGGAATTAGATGCAACTAATCCAAAACTGACCCAGTGTTAAGAATTTGACTTTTTTTTTCCTTTGCTTTTATTACTCCTTTACACTTCTGGTTTCACTTGTGTCTAAAGCGCAGAGGGATCAAAAGATTTCTCTCTATTCTCTCTAGATTCCTGATTCTGCTAGACCTGAGAAAGTGGAAAACATTATTATGAAGGCTGTTCTAATGAGGCCCACAGCTATACAGTGATTCTAAATCTGTTTAGATGCATCCACTTCTGAAAGGTCAGTTGCAGTTTGTGTCATTGCCTCTTCACTTCTAGTACACAAAAGGGAATTCTCTCTGATGCCTTTTACCCATTTTTCCCAAGATCATATGAAATCTTCAAGGCCAAGGAGAATTGTCTCTGTTTCTCAGCATAATTCTGGAATTAAAGTAATGACTGAAAGGAGTTGAAAACTGTCTCTGTGCCTTCCTTTCAATATATGCACTGCAGTAAGTGATTTTCACACAAGTTAAACCTCAAAAATAAACATGGTCTACAAGGCAATTATAATGTTTTAATACTCTGTTTGTCATCAGACTTCTTAATGACTCCCCAAATGCATTTTTAATAGTCTAAAGTAGCAATCAGAAGCCATACTTTTGGTATGAAAATGCTGGAATATACCATAACTTATCTATGACCATTAAACAGGAGACATGCACGTGCCACCTGGCACTTGTCTGCATGTTCCAACCCTGTATGACAATAAATGCTTGTTTATTGTTTTGAAAATGCTTTAAGACAGCCTTGCATTTTGTCAGGCAGGGAGGCTTAGAGGTCTGAATTCCTGAGCAGGGGTGAAAATCCCACTGAATGTGCTTGGATGCTGCAGCCCAGTAACTGGGATCTTCGTTTATCTGAGGAGCTCTGAGACGTATTTCTCTGAAGATTGTATTTTGTCAGCTTTTTCATTTTAACAGATCAGGGACATGACTCATAACTAAGCCATGATGAATTGTTTTCTTTCAAATGCTTCAATCCAGACTGAGAGGAAAGGACCCTTGAATTTCGTCCATAAAGGCTGACAGAAAAACAAGAATTCTGTTATTTTGGAAAGTTTAGTGGTTTTATGCTAGACTAAGCTGCTGAGGAGAAAAGGGTCAAAAAGAAGTTCCAAGGGTACTAGCAGCAGAGAATTTACCTGAAAACCTAGAAACCCACAACTATATCCCTGATTCTAACCAAATAATACTCTCCTTTGTTTCAAGCTGAAGTTCCACGCTAAGCACAAATGGCAGAGCTGGTAAGATTTTTTTTTTTTAAGACTAAAACATTTTCTTTTTAAAATAAAATTCTAGAAATTTCCTTTTCCTTCATGTGCCATGCTACCATTGCATTTTGTTGTCTATTTAACCAGAGTTCAAATATTAGGGACTGATATCCCTTGTGAATTGGGGTCTGGTTCCACTGTAGACTCTTTGTGATTATTTTTCTTGTATTGTTAATATTATAATTCATCATGAAATCTCTACTGTATCTTGTGTTTGTCAGTTACCTTAGACTATCTGGCATCTGCCTGTGCATATCCTAAGAGTTGCACTGGGGGTGATACAAGAAAAAAATATTAAGATTTTTTTTCAGACACAGTAGCGTGTTTTTATGACTGTACCTTGAGAGGTTAAATGTAACTCCCGGTATCTGTAACACAAATTTAGTTATGTTAAGGTTTGTGGAAATACTGGTATAAACTTAAGCCATATCAGGACTTTTTCCCTAGTTTTCCACTGTGAATACTTCAAAATAATTGAAAATAATGTTCCCAATAAAATTATACAATATTTGCTTAATGCCCCACTGTTCTTGCTAAAAATTTCCACCAAGCTCCATACTTTACTTACAGAGAGCAAACATGAGCACAACGAAATTAATCACACTTTATCAGTCATTCTAGCTTCAAAAACTTACGTTTTCTCTAATACTGCCAGCACTAAATTATGCTTGAGTTTGCTAGTCTTTCTACAGAGTTCAATGTATCTTGATATGATCCAGCAAAATTATTCAGAGCTTTCCTCTGAAGAAATTCTAATTTTAATAAATTAATATTGATAAAAATAATTTTACTTTAAAAATGCCAGATACTTTTAAACTATCCAGTTATACCAGATACATACACACACAAAATTTTAGTTCTGAAATCCTTAAAATGCAAATATCTGAGTTCTCTATTATTTTTACAACTAACTAGAGGACAAAAACCAAGAGTGAACAGAAAGATCAAGGACTGCTTTCTGCACAGAGCTCCACAGCAAAACTGCCCAAAGACCTTGGATCAAAGTCCTCAGCCTGGCTTAGGGCAGCCTGATGGCTCCTGAGCCCAGAAAGCCCAGCAGTAGTTTTCCTTTAGCTCAGTGCTCAAGGCAGAGGTAGAGTGTGATCAGACAGCCACGAGTGTGTGTTTCACTGTGACTGGGACACTCCTCACTTGTCACCAGAGCACCTTGCTGCCTGTGACATTACGTGCCATGTAACACCTCTGAAAATGGTTGGGTTGCTGAAATCACCTAACTTTTCACTATCCCCTTTAACTAAGCACAAATATAATCGATAAAGCTACAAAAGGAAAATCCATTAGGGAATGGGTAGAGCAGCATCAGAGCCATCAGCAGCTGAGGGACAGAAAAAGGGGAGAAAAGTGAAGCCTGCAAATGGATTAACTAATCAGAAGAAAATAGCAACAAAGTGGACAGGGAGAAGAAAGATCAGAAAAATGTGTACCTAAGAGAGAGTGAAACTCTCAAACTTCTATTTTCTAGAATCAGAAAAGATGAGTTAAACAAAAGGAAAGTAAATACTGAAGGGGTAGGTGGAAGTAAGAAGTCTAGGAAATATTTTCTGAAATGTTTAAATCACCAAGAAAGTACAACCATGTAAAGATCAGAGAAAGCATATCAAGCTTGTCTATCAATATTAAGCACTTTCTAGAAGTTTCTTGTCCCTGGTGTTGATTTACTGGTGTATTTATATTTGCTTTGATCATAAAAACTAACAACAATGGTAGTGAGGGAGGGAAGTGGAAACTGCTGATTACATATTGAATACAGTAATTTGAGTTAATATTATGCTTTAAAAATAAGCATAATACATCTTCCTAGGTGAGAATTTCCTCGGCATAGGTATGGTCCAATTGATTTCCTGCTTTGAGATGAAAAATAAGATCTATGATGAATCAGAGCTCTAAATTATTCTGGGACATGCACAGTTGGCAGGGACCTGACTCCTTTACCAATCCCAGACTACATAGCTTAAACTCCACATCAATACAACCCAGAAGAAAGCTTTGGGAAACAACTCCTGTAATCACCAAATACATGAAGAATGCAGGACTCTGAACTCACAGCAGGGCCTTAAATATATGGGAAAAGCATGAAACAGGAGGTCTGAGGGTAAAACCAGGATTTCTGCTTTCCCTTTGTAGAATTATCACTTCTGAAAAGCAAGTTATCACTCTTGTTAAACTATTTGCTGAGCCATTGCCCACACAAGCTGGGGAGGAGGAGGGTATTTACCAAAATGTACGTTTACCTGCACGGTTATTCTCCATAGTGTCCTTTTTGTCTTAGTAGGAGAAGAAATAATTTACAGAAGATAGTTCTGAGCCAGACATAGTGAGATGGTCTAAAATTAGCCTCTGGGATTATTGCCCTTCCATTCACCATAATTTATCATTACAGGATATTAGATTATATGCATGGCCACCAGTGTACCTTCCAGGGGACATGTTTATGAATTGAATTTTAATAGTCTTCCAGGAAAATGTTTCCACAGAAAAGGTCAGATAAAACTATTTCTGAGGTACAGAGTGAGAGTTTTGCAACAGGCACTGAGAACTCTATGAAGCAAGAAAAACATCTACATTAGAAAACTAGATATTACATGATACAATAAAGAAAGATTTAAAGCCATTCTGGCCCCAGTCCCCTTATACATCTTTCATATTTACTGATTCAAAGAACTTCAAATCAAGCATCCCAGCACTTTACCTAAAGTTAAAAGTTTGTCTTTCTTCAAAGAACATACAAAATGGTAGAAAATATTAAAATGTCACATTTTAAATAGTCCTGAAACATAGGGCAATTTAAATGGTTTTGAGAGAATAAAAAAAGAGATTAAACTGAAATTCATTTCTTTCGCCTTAACATATCTCATTTTTCCCCTAATGCAGCTGCTTGTAATGTTCCTACTTGTCTGAAACTGGCAGCAAAAAGGTGTAGGTTTAGACTCACATTTGAACACAGATCTACTTTCTTTCCTTCGAGATAATGTACGTTATTAAGGCATCCAATAGTTATGCTGCATGTTTCAGCCTTGAGATTGCTTAAACTCTGTGATAAAGACAATGTGCACCCTTCAGGTTACTGATTACTATTTTTTAAGAACTTAATTTAAATATATACTTTAGAAACTTACAGTTCAGAAAGTGCATACTTCCTGAAACAGAATTAGCACTAGAAGTTGTTAATCATGTTAACTGCAGTGTACTTGCACAGTTGTGAACCAATCATGTTGATAACTTACAGGTGGAAGCACACATCACACAGAATAAATAAATGTATAGGTGTAGTATACAATCAATAAACTCCTTATTCCACTTTAAAAAGTAATAAAACATAAATGAGAAAAAAATTCCAACAAAATACCAATTTGTCAAGATTAAGTTCTGTAAAACTTGGTTTCAAATTTTTTTTTTAAATTAAATCACCATTGTGGCCAGAGTGACAGACGATAAATCTACAACTAAGAAAATATTGATATAATGAACATTGACATCACAGACTCAGTACTTTTTTTTTTTTGCAAGAACAGAAAATACAGCATAAAATAACCTAAATTACTGTAAATAAGAATATAGATAAAAGAGACATAGGTAGGAAGAAAAGCAGAGGCACAGCTGGAAAGAGATACCATATGCTTCATGTACCATGTACATCAAGACTGTGAACTTTTGTCCAAGAGAACTATTGGATAAACTAGAAAAAAGATCAGTGGACATTGGTTGTGGGTTTTTTCATTGGGCTGAAGCTGTGAAACAATTATTCCTTATCGGAGAGGAGGGGAATGGGACAGTGTGATTTGGGAGCAAAATAGGAGAGAACAGGAATTTTTGCTCATTTGTCAAAAAACCCGTGCAACCTGTGTTCACATTGTCAAAGTCACCAACAAGTTTTGGATCTGAGGATTTTCCAACTGACCTGAAAACAAAAAGTAAAACTGGTGATAGTGATATGGAGGACTGGAAAAAAACATGAAAAAAGCAACAGGAAATGGTCAGCGAAGGAAGGGAGAGGGAAGAGTTGCAAGTGTTTTCAGGCTGTGAAATTTTAAAGAAATACTAACGCATATTCTATATACAAGATTCTGAATGTGTATTGAACAGGAAATATGGATCCTGAAGATTCAGTTAGCTTTGAATCTAAAAGGAGCCATGCTGAAGAGCTTATTTCATATGAGACAAAGTTGGTTGTTTTCCTTAATTGCTTCTGATTGCCATAATGTTATATGTAAATGAATCAAACTAGGTGGGTTTTTTTCCTTTTTGACCTAAATGATAAAACTAAAGTCTTCAGTATTCCAGTGTAAAAGTAATTTGGAGAGTTGATATAAGCATTTTGTTGCTTTTATAAGTAAAAACAATTTTAAAAAATTCTGACATAAACATTGTGGCAACATTTATTATTTTAGCATTATTATCAAATATATTTTCTATTAACATTAATGATGTCACATATAAAGATGCTTTCAAAATGTATCAGTATTCCATTGATTTGACAAAGAAAAGCCAATTGTGAGATATAAGTTGAACACTTGTAGTGGTTTTGATTGGCCCAAAACATCAGTAAAGTATTTTTTAACATCTAGGAGAAATTTGGACCCCTCAGAAGCTGTTCTAGCAGGTCTGGGGAGGTATCTGAGGGGTGGGGTGTGGCACAAAGATGGCTCCTGTGTGTCCTGAGTGCAAGTTCTGGAAGTTTTTACATCAAGTCCAGCAGAGCCAATCTCTGATGGCTCTGAAGGTGATGGACATGCTGCTGGCCAAGTTTGGGCCAATTGGTGGTGCTGGTTACACCTCTGTGAAAACATATTTAAGAAAAATTCAAAACAAAGCAGGCACACACTTCTTTCACTTCTTTGTAGTTGGAGGAGGAGGAGGTGGAGGTGAAAATATGTGAGGGAGAACAGCATGGAGAGTGACAAGGTCAGTGAAGAAGGTGGGGAAGGAGGTGCTCCAGGCATCAGAGCTGAAAACCCTCTGCTAGCTGTGTTGAAGGCCATAGGGGGGCAGGAGGTTCCCCCTGCAGCCCATGGAGTCCACAGGAGTGCAGAAATCCACCCACAGCTCACACCAGAGGAACAGGTGGATGCCTGGAGAAAGCTGTGATCCAGTTGGAGTCTCATATGGAGAGTTAACACTGCAAAGGCCTTGCAAGGGAGAGAAAGGCCTTGCTCCTGGCATGGAAGCAGCCTGGCCTCAGCTCAAGAAGGTCTGCACCTTACGGACAAGAGGACTCATGTTGCAGCAGAATTTCGGGCGGGATGTTGCTCGTGAGATTGGACCCACGCCAAAGAAGTTCCCAGAGGACTGTCTCTCGTGGGAAGGACCCCATGGCTAAGTAGAGAACCTCTTTTCCTGATTGGACTGACCAGAGGACCCCTCAACCTGCCCCTGTCTGTGTTGCTGGTTTGGAGAGAGGGAAGGGGGGGGGGGTGAGTGCAGAGACTGCTTCTTAAGAGGGTGGGGGTGAGAGCAGAAAACTGTCTGGAGAGAGAGAAATAAGTAGAGATAAAGAGTATTTGTAGTAGAAAAATTGTGGTGATGAATAGATTTATGGACCTGCTCTGTGGACTGAGAAAATACCCCATACCCTGCCTCCCTACCCGGCTTGTTGGTTTTACAAGAGGAAAGGGGGTGAATAAAATGGGTTCATAAGAGGGAGGGGGGGAAGTGAATAAAATAGTGTATGAAAAGTTTATTTTTGCCTTGCATTTTATCCTCCAACTCTGTTAGGTAAATCACTTTTTTGCAACTTTAAGTTAGAGCCTGTTTGCCCTTCTTTTTTTCTTCGTGTGTCCTCCTAGCAATGTCCTATCTCATTTGACTCAGGAGTTTGGTGTATGTTTTTGCAGGTTTTTTTTGTTGCAGCAAGAGAGAGTCGAGGTGCCTGGTGTTTAGTCAGGGTCAAACCCCGACAACACTGCAGTAAAAAAACCAAGCAACCCAGTAAAAATAACTGCCTGACTAAAGACCAGCAGGAAGACACTATGGATATACCCGCAGGAAAAATACATGGGCCTATGAGATGTCAGTGAATAATGAAAATAAATGTTTTTCACAAACAAAGCTGAGAGGAATGCATGTAAAATAACTTTTAAAAGTATCTTTTCTCTGTATGTCTATAAGAACCTATGTATGATTAACAAAATTCAACAATGCACACAGGCACTTCTTAATTTTTCAATCAAACATCTGCAAACAGGAAAGTAATAAAATTAAATAGTGCAGTACAATGTGTATACATTTGCCCAATATAGATTTACTATATGTCAGTACTAAAGTCACACAGATAATGACTTCTGTGTTAAACAGAGATTTTTTCCAGTCCTCTGTTAACAAAAAGAAAGGCATTTTGTAAATGATTAAAGAAATAGGAACTGTATTTCTTAGATCAGAATATTATGAACAAATGTAAAAAAGCTTGAGCAAATGTACCAATTGTAGCTTGAGTTTATTTCACCTGTATACACATACTAATGATGCATCTGGAAGTTCAAAAATTAGGCGCAACTAAAATCTTGTGTTGAAGGTGCTCAGATCACAAGAGAAAGTGAAAAACCAATTTGTTTCCAGTTGGAGGACATAAAACCTGGTGTTTCTGTAGCACAAGCCAGTGGACACATGGTTCAGTATGCTGTCTGAGCTGTAGCAAACACATCAAAGACAGCATAAAGAAATCTTTCATGAGTCAAGATTTCAAAATCCTACCTGCTCAAAGGGACCCTTTCTTTCCAGCCCACATCACTTCATATTGAGCTCATGCCCTGGAGCTCTATTCTGTATCATTATTTCTATTAAAGTGCACAGTAAAATTTTAATATTTTTTCTCACCAGGACAAAACTTCTTGTGCCGTGAGTAACAGGTTTTCACTCCTTTTAAACCTTTATTCACTCAACTGTTCCGTGGCAATGAGTTTGGGTAATTTGAAAAGTTCCTTTCTCTATATTTTGCTTTAGCTCCTCTGGACAGAAATTTGTGCCTACCTTCCCACAAACTGGTCATCAATATACCCACCTCTGTTGCTTCCCACTCATTCTTTTCCTACTTTCTGTAATTCTCCAGTCTTCATCAGATGAAACTTGCAGTTAGTGGGAGAAGACACAAGACTCTGGGGCATCTTCTCACTCTGGACATGACTGGGAGATCCCAGAAAGTGTGTTGCATCTCCTAATAAGTTTTATTTTCTAATAGCCTGATTATCTTTTTACTAAGTAATAATAAGTCAATTAATACATATTTCAACATTCACATAATTTAGAGATCAAACACCAAAATCCTGCCATTGTGTGTCCTAGGGAAAATTCAGGGTAGGAAGGTTAGACATATTTCCACTGACTATACAAAAACTACAATTGCCAAATCAGACTCTGAATTTCCCTTGATAGACTACCATTTTCAACTACTTATATTTTTTTCTTTTATATGTGTTTTAAGTGTACCACATTATTAGTCATTGCACACAGTTACCCTTCTGACTTTTTCCTAATTAACAAGCATATACAAGCATATGTAGAGGGAAAAAAAAAAAAGCCATGAAGAAATTACTTAGCAAGTGATAAAGTTTAGTATCTCTGAAGATTGACCTTAGAAAATTGGCTACTGGTCACCATATGGAACTACAAAATATTTCTATGAAACCAGTCATTTTATTTAAAGTTTGAAAAAAGCACATTTTTTATCAAAGAGAATATAAGAAAAGTTGCAAGAATAGTTTAGTGCACATCTAAAAAAAGTAATTTTGATCAATAAGTTTGTCTGAAAATAAATACATAAAATTCTTTAGCATTTTTCTCCTTGCAGTTTCAGCCATCAGTTCAAGGCTACTCATAAAACTTGAACAATATTTATGTTCTGCAAAGACAGAGCAGGTGCCAGTGGTTTCACGTACAATGGTTTACTTTCAAAGCATGCTCCAAATGGAGGTTTTCTGCCCTTTTTTCAGAATTTTTCTATTGATGTAGATCAACAGTCTCAAAAATCTTGCTACTCCTGAATTTTGAAGATGCAGCCAAGCTGGTGGTATCATATTTCTGGTTTCATGTTGACAAAGGAATTCAGAATAGATTTACAAATTAATATATGTCAAACTTGGTTCCATTCAGTCAGAAGTTTGTTGTGCTTAAGCAAAGACAAACAAACAACAACAACAAAAAAAACACAAAAAGCAAGCAAACAAACAAACAAATCCCAAACTATCCAAACAGAATATTTCTGATTTTGTGGTATTTAAATAGAACCAAAGATCTCACACAACCAATGAAGTTATGGTTTCGAACAGTGAAATGTTATGCAGGGTAAGGTGAGTATTCTCATTGTTAGATGATATATGGAATAAGAATAGAGGCAACACCAAGACTGAGGTTTAACATATTTTATTTTGACAGCATTTGTAAGCATTCAGGAAAATTTGCATTATAAATAAGGTCAAATTCTGCTTTCAGGCTGAATTACTGTGAAAAAGTTCACAACCAAGGAAGTCAGGGACTTAATTACTTCATGCTGTAACTGTCAGATGAGTGGTAAAATTTATTGTGTACCACAGTGAAATTTGAAAGGATATTGAGCTGCTGTGCACAAAAACCAGAGCAAAGCTATATTTATAAAGAATTTCAAGAATCAGGTCAAAATATATAATCAGGAGGACAATGTTTATACACTCATTTAAAAAATATTAGCTTTTTTGTTTGTTTGTTTAATTGAGTAGTTCTGATATTTTGGTGTGTTCTAAATTACTCAGTTTTGCTGATACAGGTGAAGTAATTTCCAAACACAAGAAACCCCCCTAAAAGAAGTTCATTACAATTGTTTATTCTTGTGCAGAGACCCCTTTGTTCACATCTATAGCTTGTTATAATAAGATACTTTTTCTGAGTGGCTAAACAAACAAACAAAAAATCAAATTCTTTTTCTGTAGGTAATGAGGAAACACTGAAGAGAAAAGGTTAAGAAAGCAACTTTCTCTGGCAAAAATAGAATCTCCCAATTAAGATCAGAATCTTGTTTCAAAATTAAAGATGGCATGTCTCTGTCAAGAATAATTCCTTCGGAAATTACCTTTAGTTACAGGAAATCTATGAGATCTTTTTATTCATAGGACTACACCACATTCTATTAGCTGTATATTTATCTGGTTTTTTAAGAAAAAAATACTAGGCCATCTATCCTGAGTCCATAGACTGCCTTATTAAAATGAGATTATAATAAATTATTGGAAACATTTGCTTTCCATCTGATTATTAAGAAGGAGCATACTTTGTTTGCTTGTTGGCATTTTCTTCCCCCTCTACAGTTATTTTGGTCACCTGCACCCCCATCTGCATCTTGTTACCCACAAGATGAGTGAAAAAATAATTTCTTGTGTATCACAGACTTGAGGAGAAATATGTCATCTGGCAGTGCTATGATCACAGAGACATGAGGGGGCTCTTCTTCTGGAGACTGGGGGAACATTAATGCTTTACGGTCTCTGCACAAATAATCTGCAACTGTTACTAATGGTAGTAGAGGTTCAATACATGCTGAGTACTACAGCACTGAATAATTTCAGATGGGTAGCTGAGTGGGTTTTTCTCCCTGAATATGTTACAGTACACAATTTTCATCAGAATACACACACACAGGCAGGACTTCACCCACAGAAATGCAATGCAGTATTACACTGGAGGAAAGTCACATTCAAGGGAGCAAGAGAAATAAACTTCATCAAACCGCTTGCTAGGGACAAAATGAGAGGAGGAGTGTTTAGTGGAGCAATAAATAACTTAGATCTCAATACGACCTCTTTGTGAAGTCAATAGTAATGTTTACTGATGTTTTACCCAGCACCTCAAGGGCAGTCATTCTAAGTTTAAATCAAATTTAAGAGCACCTACAAAGGCACAAAGTATGCAAAACCCATGGAATTAATTTTTCCAGCCTTCTTCCTGGTAGCTCTTTTGTTATTACAATTTATCCCATGCTTGCCAGGGTCTGTTAATTTTTTCATTAGTGCAAGGACATTTCTCTCAAAGAAACATGATATTATAAAGTTCACTGCACTTCAGACTCACTCTGTGGACAATAGCAACGAAGTAAAACCCAAATATCTGGCACCTGTATTTCCACGTCACACAGGATGAGATGTTTATTATTCAAGATGTCTTTTTTGGTTCAAGTTTACAGGCTGGGAATAGTCCAAGAGAGAAAAGTATAGTAGTAACACTTTGGAGCTGGACAAGTTCAGGATGTTCTCAGTCACCTCAGACAAGGTGAAAATACAAGGCTTCATTGAATTGGCAGCTTCTGAGTCTTGTAGTATGGGTTGGCAAGGATGGTCAACCCTGTAAGGTGGGACATGTGTTTTTCAGTCTGAAGTCCTATTTTGAAATATCTTCACAGAAGGGTTTGTCTGAGCTTCCTGTATTGTATTTGGCTGCCTCCTGCTAGTTCATGTACCAAGATTTCCTTCCCTAAGTAGGCAAAGGAGCAGAGGGAGAGATGTGGCATATCAGGACCTCATCTCAGAGATGAGTAAGACGAGAACATTCATGCCCAGAGCAGGATATTTTTTAAGAGGATTATGTCACTGAATCACTAGGGTTTTCTCATTGTTTGGTTTGCTTTCAGGTCTCTTCCACCACTTGATTGAAAAGATGATACTCTAGATAAGCAGAAAGTTTATGTAAAGAATTATTTTAATATGTAATACAAAAAACTGAAGCAAAACCAAGCTAGAAAACTTTGGTGTCTTAGAGAAGACCTTTTAAATAAGTTTCTTTTCAGGCTTTCATTTTAAAAGCCATGGGCAGAATCTCTCTCTCACCCTCATTCATCTTAAAATCTTTTCTGGCATAAGACAATTGAATTTCAATCTTAAAGCTATGCCATTACCTCTGCTTTTAAAAGGAAACTTGCAGCAGCTTTTGCATTAACCACCAGTGACTACCATTTGCTTTTATAGATCTGAATGGGATCAGGTATTTTCCTTTATTTTGTCTCTTAAGCTTTTTCATTGGAAGATGCAAGCAATTGCTACTTGATTGTGTAATTTTCCCTCAGAGACTGCATTTCCTCCATCTGCCTCACTAGAATATCTTAAATTTCTGGCAGCGGAAGGACTTCCTTCTCTCTTCAAGGCTATTGTTTAGGTTTGTCCAAAGCTAGGTGGAGCATATGAACTTCCCTAGCTCTTCCAGGCAGCTGTGCACATTTCTTCCTTTCCAACCTGTTCCAGCCAGGCTTGCTGTACCAGCCATATTCCCTATACAACCTCCATCCCAAGGGGCCATCATTGCATACATGACATTCTCAACCCACACATGGCAGTGACTGCCTTTCTTCCTCATCCCTCTTGCCAGTGAGAACTACATAGTTTGTCTAGACATGATGGTTTGGGTGGAGTTTATATTTTGTTCACTATTTTGAAAAAGAAAGGATCCTGGTGGTAGTTTTCAGGCAACTCAGATACTCTTCTTTTTCACAATGCTCCAACAGACTTCTGGCAGCTCGCTAAAATACAATGAAAAGACTGCACTTCTCACAAGACTTATAATGCTGCTTATTGGAGAATGAGCAAGCTGCTGCTTTCCTTCCACTTGTCAAGTAATTTATGGGGTTTGTGTTCACAAATGTAAGCATGAACAGATATCTCTTGGGATAAACAAGGAGCCAACATTTGCCCCAAGTCTGTTCCCAAAGGGTATCACTGCAGGTAGCAAGTAACACAGAAAGACAAAAATATTTGTGCATAGGGAAAGATACTATCCCCCAGCTACTTTCTTTTTTCTTTTCTTTTAGTTAGCAAAACAGAAATTTCTTTGTGTTCTGGTGTGAGGTTTTTGCTGGTTTTCGTTTGTTTGTTTGATTGTGGGAGTTTTCTGTTACCTAATATACAGCTGTTCAGTGGTGATGAATTTTGGCCCAACTAGCTCTTCATTGAAAGGGGCTTGTGCCACTTAAAGCGTAAAAATTCTGAGACAGAAGCTTCAACAAAGACACTTGATCTCTGGCTTGGGAGCTGACAAAAATGGTTGGTAAGGGAATCATGGTCCCCAACAGATGAAAGAAAATTAAATACAATCCAATTATTTTATTTACAATGTTTCCTTTTCTCACCAAGTGACGCACATCAACACAGATGGTCATTTATCATTCTCAAAAAAACACAGAAAAGTTAATGCTGAGGTAGCATAGTCTAAAAACAGTGCCTGTGGGAGAAGTGCAGGTTGCTCTTGCTGGATTTTGTATTTCAAAATTGAAGCTAGATGTTTCTAGCCATTGTTGTACAGTAAAGGAGTAAAAAAAAGGAGCAGAGAATGTGTTCAGAGACTTGTAAGCCACTGCCTGAAAAGCAGAAAGAAAGGCTTCCTTTTTGATAACTTCTATTCTGCAGCAGGCAATTAGCAAGGAAAAGGCACAGTCTACTCATGGCTTTAAAGGTTCCCTGAAGAGCTTTGCATTGTCGTGGCTTGGGCTGTGGAGATACAACATGACCTGTGCTAGGATAATGCAGAGGTGTTCTGTGTAAGAACCAGTTGGGGAACAAAGAAAATGTGACAAATGAAGACTCAGAGGAAGGAGAGAACAATGTGCAAGAAATAAAGGAGAGGAGCAATCATTTAAACACTTTTGCAATTAGCTACTGCAAAGCCTTAAAACAGAGAAATGTTGTCTCATTTTTGTGGTAGAGGAATGGCAAAACAAACCACTATAGTTTCAAAACAGTATACTTCTCACAGCCTGACCATGCTTGGGAGCAGTTTTCCCATAAAAACACTAGGATTTCTAATACTGCTGTAAATCAAAAAGGACGAACACTGTTGCATTGCTTGTGTATACTACTAGCAGGCACAAAAATGTGGTGGCCCTGAAATGTTCACTGTATTTTTATTCTTTATTTCTTACTAAGCAATGGCTTGCAATGCACGTTTCAGCTTTCCGAGAGTTAGGTCACAGGCCTCTGCACACAGTGCCATGCTATATTTTATTTCCTGTTGATGGTTTCCTTTTCAGGTGACCTCTTGTCCCTGATTCCATGAAAAGTGCAGGGCAATTTTGTTTCAAATTGTATCAATCTGTTGACCTTAAAAACACAGGATTAAAGCAGCATGCACGGCCTATGATGACCTTTACAATTAAAAGGACAAGCTTTAAGTGTTGAATGCAGTGTAGACAACTTTTCTCAGTAATGGATCTTGAGGTGTTTTAGAATAGCTGTAGGTTTTATACATTTCTTGTTTAATTGTTGTGCTGATGTAGTGTTTGTACATATAAATATTAGACTTTTTGATTGAGAGTGAAAGTACAACTGGCATGCTGATGATAGAATGCTATTTTTATACATAAAAAGCAGGGTGGGGACAGGAAGGAGGCAGCTGCAAAGTGGTCTGAGGTGAACCTACAGGGGCTTAGCTCTGCCCAACAGATTGTAGACATCCTTGGCAAGCAGGCTACACGTGTAAAACTTTTAGGAAGTACCTAATGTCACCTGTATGGGTCCAGACTTTCGCATGAATAGAAAGAGAGGGCTGCGAGGGGTTGACAGCCCCAGGTGGTATAGATGGATTAGAATTTCCAATGAAATAAAGAGACTCTAAATCTTCAGTGTTAGATCACTTACCAAGAGAGGCTGAGTAAGCAGACTCGTGAAAGTAAATGAGATTTTTCAGGGACGAAAACAGGGAATGAGGTAAAGAAATGTCTGAGTGACAGAAAATGGAAAGGCAAGTGATGTCTGTAACCTGAAAAGCTGTACAACTTTTCACTAATAATGAAAAATGGAAAGAGAATGAAACAGGAATAATAACAGGGAAAAAAAAAACTCAAACCAAACCAACCAACCAAGAAAAAAACCAATTGAAAAAACACTGAAAGGTTCAATAAAAACATGGTTTGCCATAAATTTGTAAAGTCAAGTGTCATGCTAAAAAGACACATGGTTTGAGGTCCTTTGTCCTCCAAAAAGAGTTCACAGATAGTCCTGTTTCTTTATCCCACTCAGAAATCATTTATGTCTGACATATCAACAAGGAATCTGTATGTTTCAAAATTAATTCATGTGCTTAACACATCAATTTTCAAGATGAAAACTCACTCACTCTGAAATGACAACACTGAATTTCGAGAAAACCAGTCATATGCTATATCAGAGCACTCTCTCATCTCTCCCATAGTTCACTACTGAATTAAAATTACTATTATTGGAATTTCTAACATGCCCATCATTTAAATAAGTAGACATAATTTCTCAATTCTGAGAAAGCACATGTTCTTTTTGGTACAGAAGCCAAACAGTACTCCCACAGGGATTTAGCCTGAGTCAGTACTGTATCAGGCCGTACTCTTTAGAGGCACTAGATATAGTAACACTAAAAGTGAGGATACCTATGATGCCATCATTTCATCTTCTTTGAACCTTTTCCCAAGTCAAAATAACCACTTATTTTGTGAAAAATGAAGAGATGATAGGCAGTAACAAGTTGTCATTATTTTCTTGAAGGAAAGTGACTGGCATTAGCATGATGAAAAGTTAGGAGAGCTAATCATGGAGATGATCTAAATTGCTATCTATAATAAATCAACAGAAGGCATTGTCAAAAATGATCAAGTGACAGATCATAAAAGTTTCTCTTTCTCTCAATTCAGACTTTACTGTTGGATATACTTTCTATGAAAAATCTGTGGCACAAAAGACAGGTTAGGAATACAGGGTCCAAAATTCCTTACAAAGTATCTTTGTGCATTTTTCTAAACACAGCTGATGCAGCTGCTGACAAGTATTGGATGACCTTGCATTAACCATTGTTTCTTCACAATAAGTTACATATATTACAATTTCTTATTTTATTACCTTTCTTAGCCATTGAAATAAAGTTGACATACTGAGTGTCTGAGATGGACCACTCTGCACTGCAGTAACCATTTATAACTTTTTATTGTCTCCATAAACATGATTTATAAGATTCACAAAGATATAAAACTATGGCAGCATGCTACTTCCGAATAACTAAATGCTAATTAGTTCCTTTATTCCTCATGGGAGAGAGTAACTACCATGCTGCTTAAGCCTACAATTCAGAAAAAAATAGTTTAGGTTACTTATCAAAGTTAATATTTTTTCAGAATTCATCACTTCTTTTATAAAAACATACCATCATGGACTCATAAAAAAGCATATTTCTGGGGTTTTTTTTCATGTAAAAACAGCAAAGCACCCCACAGTTATTTTTTCAAACAGTCTTGCTGGATGGAAATTGGTATGTGGTGATTCTTCTGCTTCACTATGATTTCACTAGAAAATTGCCTTTTAAAGATGTAAACCTGAAGACTTCCAGGCTACCTCTATCTCCATTACAAGCACAGAAACAAATTTATTGTCTTAACTAAGCCAATGGAGGCAAGCATTTGAACTTTCAACTTCACTTTCCTTTTTTCATTGTTATTTTGGGGACTCTCCATTTTTCTTTACACAAAAGTTTTATTCAGTAGGTTCAGATGCAGCATACCTCTCACATTTATATTTGCTTTAAAGAATTAGATATTTGCATTGGAAGAGAACCTTTCTTCTTCTTTTTCATCCATCTTTGAGAAACTCCTCCTGCTCTCATTTCACCTCTCCATATCCCAGTTTCTCTCTTTTTAGCTATTTTCCCCACTATTTAATTCATGAGTAGCAAGAATCTATATTTCATTAAGTTATGTCCTAGATTTACTGCTTATGTTCTAGACTGAACAAAAATACAAGTCAAACCCAACACTTTTTATCAGTCTCTTCAGAGAGAATTGGAAGTGAGGTTTTCTGAGATCACAATCCTAACCTTTTTCTCACTGATTTTTTGTGAGCCTCTGTGTCATGGAAGAAAGTACCAGAAATATTCTCTCAGCTGTACTGCAGAGCTGTGTGTTGACAGAGGTAGCAAATCAACCTGCTGCCATTTACTTAAGACTAGGAGATGATCAAGTGTGTTTGAAAAGTTGGTCCTTCGTTTGATTTCAAGGAGTCTTACCCTCACCAGAACTCAATTCAGATGTGAATGCAGGTGCTAACTCACTGTGAGTGAGGTTCTGACATTTTGCTAGACGCCTCCACCTTGAACTTTCTATCATCTTGACAGTAGAATCTCATTTGCAGCAAAAGGATAAGAAAGACAAATCTGTGGCTTGACACCTTGTGACATCTTTCTATGGGTGATGAATTTCTCTTACATGACAGGTTCAAAGTTACCAAGCATTGGATGGATGAGTGGCACAGTAACTTCAGGTTTGCTGAGAATGACAAGAATGCATCAAGTCATAAAAATCAAAGCAGTGTGACATGTTTAGGAATGGGTTTTTCTATGTACTTAAGTAGAAGTGAATATATTTTATTTCTCAGGTAGTTAATTTTTTTCAAAAGTAACAGATCCACAAGACACCATGAGAGTAAGTATATTTACTACTACTTTCAGTCCTTTAATATTTTAATCCTGATAGGAGTGCCTCAATGTAGGATATGTCCCTCTTCTCTCTTGCACTGACAATCAAAGATTTTTTCCTAATCATTCTTTATCTTCTCTCTTCTTATCTTCAGTTTTTCGGCTGCTTTGTTTCTGTCTGTTTTTATTGCTATAATTTGCCTCTGCTTATTATTTTAGTTTCCTATAATTATTTCTTACCTCTAGAGCCATGCTGTATGAAAGAGAATTTCACAGGGAACACACATGCTAATATTTGGAATATTCATACCTAGGCATCAGAATGTACATCCAGAGCCTCAGAGCTGTGGTTTCAACTGAGAAAACAACATGCAAGTATGGATAAGACTTTGTGTCAAGACCTTAGAGTAAGATCATCTACTCAAACTATGGAAAACACAGCTGTTAGATCCTTCTTTTCTTGTGGAATTTGAACCCGTCTCCCTGAGGCAAAAGCCTTGAAACCCTGACTCATGTACCCCGAGTTTGTGCACATGGTGTTATTCTTGCTGAAGCTGCCCTGCTTTGTATGGGCTAATTAAATATTCACCCTCCCAGAGAGAAGGAGAATCTGACCATAGCCCTGGCCAGGGCACTAAGCATTATTTTGTGTGTGTATGAGGAATTACAACAGTTTCCAATTCGTAGTATGTGGTCTATGAGGCACCTAGGCTGTGATTAACTTAGAAAATAATAATAATAATAATATAATACATATTATATAAAAATATTTATAATAAACAAAACAAATAAATATAAAACACAAAAAATAGAAATATAAATAAGATTCACTCATAAAAAGAGTTCTAAAAAGGAAATTCACAGTGAACTTTCTGGGACAAATACACTTTTTTTTTTGGTTTTCTCCCTTTCGTGAGAAATGTTGACGCTTTAGAAAAATCAAACCCCTAAAAATTTTGTAATAATAAACCATTAATCTACCTATGATTTCTCTCTTGATACTTCAAGACGGAACAATGCATGGTTAGTAAGGTTTCAATAGCAGTGGTTAAATGAAGACCTGCCCATTTTTGCCAAAATATTCTGAAACAGGCATAAAAAATTGCAAGTTAACAGCTCTCAGTCCAGAAGAAATAATTGGAGAGCACTAACTTACTTTTTTTTTTTTTATCCTTCAAAGTTTCTCTTGGTCCTCCATTAGCTTTTATTGGAAAGAAATGAGAAATTTGGGTTGCATCCCATTTTCTCAACTACTGCTTTGTCTGACTACAGAGACAAACACCTAAATGCACCCCAGTACTTTGGAAAGACAGCTGTGTCCATACGGCTTTGTTGGCAATGAAAGATCTCACCTTTAAATAAAGTATTTTCTTCGTTTTACTTCCTCCATAGCTAAAAGAAATGAGATTTCCCTAATATGTCCACAGATTTTAAAACCTCTATCTCTAGAAGCCAAATTTGTTATGCAACCCATGGGTGCTATTATCCAGTTTCCTTCTTTTTCCTTTTGTTGGCAAAGATGTCCTCTCTGCAGCATGTACTCCCCATTTATTGTGCTTCTCCCAAAAGCCTGGCTTGGCAACTTCACTCAGCTCCTCATGTGTAGACACACCCAAAGAGCACTCCTGATAAAGTGACCTGCATCAGCAGAAAACAGGGGGAAATGTTGACAATTTGTGGATTCTTCTCTTCCTTACACACACACACACACACACAGAGAACAAAAAAAAACCAACCAAACAAAAAACAACAATTAAAAAAAAAAAAAAAAAACAAAAAAAAAAAAACTTGGACTGATTCTATACTGATTTGAACATTTGAATTCACCAGTATGTGCCTGTGACAGGGTAAGGACACAGTTCTTCAGGATCTGGACTTCTGAGTGAAACCACAAATTCCAAACTCTAGCCTCAGGAGCTGGGTACCATCTAGCTCTTAAGATCAGTGGAGCTTTTTGTAGTTTACACTCTCTTTTCAGATATTTCTGCTTGGAAGAGTCGTGTTACTCCTGATGTCTACAGAAAGTTATTATTCCTAATACAACCACCAAAATCATTGATACAGTGTGAAAAGAATATGGATGAATCATATGCATTATGACACACACTTAGTGAAGCTGATCTTGGCTAAGACATATTTAATTGATGTAAGCTATCCTGATGTATTTTAGTCTTAGGTTATCTGTACCCTTTTCTGAGGATATGAATTGTGCATGTTTCTATTTTAAAGACTAGTGCATTAACAGGATATTTGATGTCCTGAATTTCTGTTGTGCAAGAGCATGGCTGGCTGCTCTGAGCTAGAAGTGGAAAAGATAAAAGGTTCCAAAGTTACAAAAGGTTCTAGACAGCTTCTATCTCAAGTATAGTAAATCAGGAATGCTTTAATAACCCCTAAATTATCTACTTGGTTTAGGCAAAATAATAAAGTGTATTCTAGTGTTCCACGTAAGAGTTGAAATTTTTTCTAAAGTTTGACAGATAATCCTAGTGGTAACTTTCCACCTAGTTTTCAGTGTAATTTTCATAACAATTTGATATATAACTCCAGTTATCATTTCTTCCATGGTCATGATACAATATGGAAAATTCTTCATTTTCTTGTACAATTATCTGTGGCATTACTTTAATCATTATAGAACAGTAAATCATGCATTATATTTTCTTGCAGTCTCTGACATTAGCTGAATTCTCTTCTTAACTCTCTTAGCAAGGTCCTTAAGCAGTTATTTCTCCATGCTCTGGATGATATTGAGCGTTTCCAACAACGTTCAAAAGCCACTTTTTTGCATGGTGGTTAGTGCAAGCCCTGGAAGATCATATTGATCTTACCAATGCACACTACTTCTCTTGAGAAAGAGCTCCATTGCCCATGAAAAAGGAAAGAGGAAGAAAGGCAAGAATTTAAACCAACATAAACATTCTATAAGACTTAGGATGTGGTAAGGTGTAGCCACCTTCTTTCCTCAGCTATTTTATTTTCTTCTCTTCACTTAGAAAACTATTAGCAATTTTCTAGCACTACAAAGGCTAGTTATAGCTGTTTTACCAGGGCTCTGCGGGATGAATGTGTTATAGATAAAAACCCTCTTCGCACCCCTCAAATCCCATTTTCACCTGCTCATGTGGTATTCACCCACAGCTGGTAAACAACGTGTTCCTTTGCTGAGGGAATGAGACTCAGATTCAGCACCAGCCTAACAAAATTACTTTTTCCCTAGTGCAATTTTAAGGCACTGTCCTTTAGAAAGTGTGTGGGAGAGGCTGCTATGTAAGGTTCAAGAGAGTGTGGTGAGAAAGGAAAAAAAGAAAGGAAAATTAATAAGTGTTTGCAGATGTGAAGTTAGAGAAATATAAATGAATGTAGATGAGAAGTTAGTGAAATATTAATTATTAGCAGGGAAGAAGAAAAACCATAGAACTTAAAAGTTGCAGCGACAGTTTACTGCACCTGTCATAAAGCTGGGTGCTGTTCAATTTATTTTATAGTTTAGAGGCTAACAGTCATCTCCTGCTGCACGGGGATGAAGAGCTGGGCAGTTTAAATTATTTTTTTGTTTGTTTATCAGACTCAAACTGTGCATTTTGGGTAGTGTTTTGCTTGGAGTGAATCTGGTAGAACAGAGGATAGTAAGTGCATGTTAATATCCAGGAATTAGAAGTAGGTGAAATAATTTTCTAACTTTTGAGATTAAATTCTTTAATCAAACCTTCAGATTTTTGATCAGGAGTTTCATGGAAATTCTAATATTTTAATAAATTGTGGAATGAAGGATGCACCAACATCATAGGATATGAATTTACCATGTACCATACATGGAGAGAAATTGGTATAATTGTAAATTAAAAAATAAATACAGGAGAAAATGCAAAACTCTTGAAATTTTAATTTTCCTGAATAAGGATTTTAATAATATTGCTGTGGACCTAAAAATTAGTCATAGTCAATAGAGAAGTTTCATTCAAGTTAAAAGAACACAAAATAATACCTCCTCAACAGATAGTAAGGTAAGTTCTTCTAGTATGAGTCAGAGATATCACTGAATATAATACTTACATGTGAAGAAAGAAAATATGTTCCTTGTATACTGGAATTAAACTGACATATTCCTGAGTTTCAGAACTATTAGTATGTAAAATACTAAATTAACAAGGCATTTTATCTCACTGGCAACTGGTTGTAATAATGTTAAGCATCATGGATGAAAACTGAATAGACAGCAGTAGAAAATTTATTGTTATGTAGGATACTTATACTTTGATTACCAGTTTTTCTCTGTAGACTTGATGTCTATTATTGCATTTTAAACATCTGTATGTCACAGAGATTTATTTGGAAGCTCTTACTGCTTTCATTTGTGTCAAAACAGTGAAAGTTTAAGGGACCACTAGAAAATCCAATTAAATACTGCAGCTAGTGGGTTGCTTCCAAAAAGGTATTTGAACTACTATACACTCTTCTTGAAGGCTCATAAAGAAAGATACAAATCAGTCTTCAATTTTATGAGAGAAGGGAAGAGGGGAATTCTGTAGCATTCACAGCAAATATAACAAACATATAGCTCTGCAATCATGCCTAAAATAAGTATTCTAGTCCAGTGTGATTTTAATCTTTATTTTAGCCATCAATAGACAGTGCAAGTAATAGGATAACTGCATTCTTAAATAGTTATAATATTGTTTATATAAATGGCATTGCAGCTCATGTCAATGTGGTACTTAAGAGCAAAACCTAAGACTCAACAGGAAAGATTTCTAGTTGATTAAATTTCCTCTTAAATCCATCATTTCCATTACACATGTAGAAAGAAATATTGGATTTTCAATATGATATTCTGATCTGTCTCCATGTCTTAGGATTTTTCATTTGTTTAACATTGTCACTTGACTGAAAAGCAGACACAAGAGTCAAGTAAGATCCATGGTTTTGCTAATAAATTTTCTGTGTATTTCTGCATTTACTAGAAGAAATGTCCACTAAACCAGAATCTGAAACTAAGATGGAGAGGAAAATCTTAGAAATTAAGTTGGCCAGCAAGCTGGAAAAATGAGTTTTCTACTCTTATTACATTGAAATTTTTAACTATTATTACCATGACAAAAGCAGTCAGAAAAAAATTGAAGTCTACCAAGAATATCAACATAATTGAGAGTATGAGAAGTGTAAACTGATATTAGAGAACCACAGATAATGTGAGTGCCCAGTTCATGTGGCCTCCAGATGACTGAGGATTGCACTGATATCTTTTTCATTCCCAATAAGATGTGCTTATTGAAGAAAAATAAGCACTTAGCATGAACAAGTCTGACAGAAAATTTGGATGGATTTATAGGTGTTCTTTTTGTCTTTTGTGTGAGTAAAACAAATCCATCAGAGTTCATTAAAGGTTAAACATGTAAGTGCCAGGAGTACCTTCTAGAATACCTCACTCAGACACTTCTTATTTTGAAGAAGACCTAGGCAAACAAGACCAGTAGTCATAATCAGAAATTCTCCAACACTAGATCATTGTTCCAAACATTTACCAGTATTGCCCTTCTGCTGAATTTTTTTCTGTTCTGCCAAACTCACTTGGGAGTGTCTATTTGTGACTCACTACTTAACAAAGCAGTGTGCACTCAGCAATGCAGGATGAAAACTTTTGAGGCTTTATCATATTGATAAAGATGCTTACCTTTATACTTATTTGAATGCACTGAACCTGGTAAAAACTTCAGGAAATGAGTTAAGTCCATGGCAGTGGACTTTTGGGAAGCTTTTGCCTGCCTTGTGTTGCCCACATGATGGCACTGCATGGGTATCTGAGATGTGAGGGTGGCCACAGCATGCATGGCTTTTCCACAATATGGTGAGCTCTTGGACTTCTGCAAAGAGAAGACAGAGATTCAAAGCTGCCCTCTACCAGATGCCCTTCCTAAGCTTGCAGAAGAATTTGGGCTTGCAGCCAAGCAGGGCATTCCAGTATAGATATAACCAAAATGGGAGACTTTATCGGTGGTGAGTGATATTAAAGCATCATTGTTAAAGAACATAATTTCAGTATGAATGCAACATTAATAGCAGAAGTAGCTTGTTGCTGCTTGTTTGTTACTTTTTATTACCTAAATCTATAAGGTATTTTAATATGGTAATCTAAGGGTATTTTATGGCCAAATACCCATTAGGTTTAGAGAAGGTTATAATATATTTGCTGTAAGCACCTCCCAGCTGAAACAAACTCCAGTTAATGAGTCAAGGCATTAGGTACAGAGAAGAGTGCATAGAGTAGTAATATCAAACAGCCTGGATGCCTTCTTTTCTCCTGAGTGCAGCAGCAGCTTGTATTTTCCTTTTGGTCAAAGTTGATAATTATAACAAATGGCATTGAAATTAGTGGGAATGCTGATCCTGAACAGAAAAGTTCCTTATGTGATAGCCTCAGCAAGGATTTCACAGAAAATAAACTGCATAAACACTGTAAGCTCATTTCATGAATTATCCAGCATTTTCCCTGTTGATAGCTGGAGCTGAGCTTTCAGAGGTGTTCTGTCGCTGTTGAGCCGCTAGCAGAGAAAAGGACCCAAGTTCTCAGTGTCGCAAGAAAGAGGAAGTTTATTATTTTGATTTCAATATATATAGACTTTTCAGAGGTCACCCAGATTGGTCAGCTAGAAACCTCCCCCTAGGCCTGATTGGCCAGGCCTGAACTGTCCAAATCTCGAGACACTGTTAAAAAAACATCCAAACTTTATCTTTGTTTATAAAACACAACAGAATGTTCTCACGAGAAAGACCTGTGCTAGCCACAGTGTTCTGCTTCACAGAGTAGGGCTGACCAGACCCAGCCCAAAAGGAAATCTGCTGTCTCCCTGGGGTCTGAGTCAGCTATGTTGGATAGCTCTCTACTTAGGTATGGCTGTCTGATTATCTCATTTTGCTCTTCATATTGGTAGAGGAGAGATAGCAAACAGAGATCCAAGGGCAATCAAAAGAAATTTCAGGGTCTTGAGCTGATTTGTTGAAGGATGAGGAGCATGGATAGTGTCTTTCTTGACCTTTTCACTAGGAGGGAAAAATATTGAAAGGAAAAGGTAGACCAACCAGAACAACATACAGCTCTAAGAATGGTGTTATTGACAACATCATGGAGATTTTGATCTTGGGATGATCTATACAACACCTAATGGGATGCACTTTTCTTGGGGAGTGAGAAGGGGTTTTGCACAGGATTTGGCAGCTCTGATTCGTAGAGCTTTAGACTAGATTGGTGGCGAGACAGGGACAAAATGAGGCTTGCCAGTGATAAGCAATGAAATAGCATGGCAAAATTTGAGGGAGTGCATGCTAGTGACATCCTTCAGTTTGCCCTATGAGGTATTTGCTACAATGAACCTCATTTGAAATGTTTCTAGTCCAACATGGGCATCATGGAGACCAAACATGACAAGCTTGAGCTTTGTCCCTGTCCGGAGAAATGACATAATTGATGTAAACAAAACCTGGTGGGATGTGACCGGTGTGGACGAGGGATGGCTACAGGCTCTCCAGGAGGGACAAGCAGGGCAGGTGAGGCAGTGGGGTGGGGCTGTGTGTGATGGAGGGATTGCAATGTTTCGAGGCTGCAGTCGGCAGTGGTGTGGTTGAGAGTCTCTAGGTAAGGATTAAGGGACAAACAAATATGTCCAATGTCATTGTAGGAGGCTATTATAGATCACCCAGCCAGAATGATGACACTGAAAAGGAACTAAGGAGATACCTCCAAATCAACTGCCCTTGTCTTTGTGGGGAACCTCAACTTGACAGATGCTAGCTGGGAGCATCACACAACTGGCCCAAACCTGTCCAAAAGATTAATGAGACACCTCTTTGAAAACTTCATGATAGAGGCCCTAGGGGAGCTGACTAGAAAAGATACCCTCCTTGGGGACAAAGGAAACAGCAAGTCCAAAATGTCAGAAGTCAAGTTGGTGAGGCAGAAGGCCCACCTGGCTGAGCAGGGATCTTCTTCTGGAGCTAAGTGGAAAAAAAAGTATGGTCAGTAGAAGAAACATCAAGTGACATGGGAAGAGTACACAGATGCTTTTTCTGTAGGGAGAAAACTTCTGTGGCCAAAGCTCTATTAGAGTTTAAGCTGATCAATATTGTGGGGAAAAATCAATACTGTGGGGAAAAACAAAAAAAAGGGGTTTAAAATATTTCTGTTACAAAAGGCAGTCCTGAAATAACATCAGCCCTTTACAAGGTGAGGATGGTCTCCTCACAAACAGGGACATGGACAAGGCAGAGGTGTTTAATGCACTCTTTGCCTCTGTCTTCAACAGAGATGATGGGTTCTGAGTGTCCCAGTGCCCTAACCTGGAGGACCATGGCTGGATGAATAATAAGCTCCTAGTTAGCCCAGGACTTGTGTGGGATTTGCTGCTCCAGCTGGATCCCTATAAGTCTGTGGAGCCTGGTGGCCTGACATCCAAGAATACTCAAAGAGCTGGCTGGTGTCATCACAAAGCATCTCTCAATGATTTTTGAAGGCTTTTGGAAATCTGGAGAGTCCTAGTCAACTGAAAGCTGGCAAGTATTGTCCCAATTTTCAAGAAGGGCAGGAAGGATGATCGTGCTAACTACAGGCCTGTCAGTCTTGTTTCAGTGCCCATGAAAATTATGGAGAAGGTTATTCTGGGAGTTACTGAAAATCACCTGAAAAACAACACAATCATTGGTCACAGTCAGAATGACTTCATGAAGGGAAAGTCCTGCTTGTCAAACCTGATTTACACTTATTGCAAGGTAACCCACCTTGTTGGTGGATATCCAAGGAAAGCCAATTGATACGATTCCTCTGGATTTCAGTGAAGCTTTTGATACTGTCTCTTCCAGGATCCTTCTGGACAAAATGTCCAGCAAAGCGCTGGATAAACACATCGTGTGATGGGTGAGCAATAGCCTTCTAGGTTGGGCACAAATGTTTATAGTGAATAAGATGAGATCTGGTGATGCCACTAGTGGGGTCTTGCAGGCCTCCATTTCAGGCCCAGTGCTCTTCAATGTCTTCATAAATCACCTGGACACAGGACCTCAAGGGCATACATAGCAAGTTTGCTGATGACACTGAATTGGAGGAATTGTTGAGTCCGTTGAGGACAGAGAGGTCCTGCAGACAGAACTTGACTAATGATTTTCAAATCATTGGTCACCAACTCTGTGTTGTTTAAGAAGGACAAATGACATATTCTGACTCTGGAACAGGGCAATGCCAGATGTACTGATAGACTCGGGAATGAGACACTGGAAGGCAGTGGTGCAGAATGGGACCTGAGGATGCTGGTTGATGGCAAGCTGAACATGAGTCAGCTGTGTTCTGGCAGCCAGCAGGGCCAACTCTGTTCTGGGGGACATCAGGCACGGCATTGCCAGCTGGGCAAGGGAGGGGATTGTCTTGTTCTACCTTGCACTGGGGCAGCCTCAGGTCAAGGCAGTTTTGGGAGTCACAATACAAGACATTAAGCTCTCCAAGAGTGTCCAAAGGAGGACCATGAGGATGGTGCAGGGCCTTGAGGGGAAGCTGTGTGAGTAGTGGCTGAGGTCACTTGGTCTGTTCAGCATGGAGGAGAGGAGACTGAAGGTGCTGCCTTATCGCACCTACAGCTTTCAGTGAAGCAAGTGATGTCTTCTCTGTGGTGACCAGTGACAGGACACAAGGGAATGGCCTGAAGTTGTGTCAGGGGAGGTTTAGGTTGGATATTAGGAAAGGTTCTTCACCCAGAGGGTGGTTGGGCACTGGAACAAGCTCCCCAAGGAAGTAGCACTGCCCTAAGCCTGACAGAGTTTGAGAAGCATTTGGACAACACAATCAAGCACATGGTCTTGGGGCTGTGCTGTTCAGAGCCAGGAGCCAGCCCTTTACTGATCCTTGTGGGTCCCTTCCAACTCAGGATATTCTGTGATTCATTACCATTATTTCTTATTTGTCCTAAAGGAAAAAAAGGTTCAGATAGTAAAACTCACATGAAACAAGTAAAATAGAAAGGATGTTTGAATGATATAATATTTTTATTCCCTTAGGGACTCACTACATTCCCCCAGTCTGATGATGACTAATATAGCTGTAGAAAGAAGGTTATTACCAGATAATGAAGCCTGTTTATTGTGTCTTCTGCTATTAGGATGAGCTATTTTCCCCAGTAGATTATTCAGGATATCTCAGGGATAGTGTTTCATTAGCACATTTTGCTTTTTCTGCTTCTTTCTTCTTTTTCCACGATAAGAGAAGAAATGCCATTCATGATGAAAGAAGCAATTTAAGTGTATAAAGTTTTTCTAAAGTTCACAGACTCCTAATATATTCTGTGAATTTCTGTAACCCTGGGAATGATGGACATTACCAATTGCAGGCATGCTACGTCCATAATGATTTGATTCAGGGGTGACCAATAGCAAGGAACTTTAAAAATATGTGTATTACCTACAAAAATGCACATGGGAAGCACTCCACACATGTGCCTTATGGTCTACAGGTTTTGCCCCAGACTACAGACCTGGCATCCACTGTGCCTGCAGGGAAAAGGATCACCCTTGTAGCCCTAATGCACTGCCAGGACCAGCTGGGCAGGGCAAGGGTGTATTGAGTGGAGCCACAGGCTAATCTCCACCTGTGCCTCTGTGAAGAGAGAGGGAGATGTGAAGGAACAGAGAGAAATTCTGTGCATCCTCCACACCAGGAAGATGGGAGGCAGCTGACATTTTGTGTTATAGGAGAGAAAGGTGTACAGCACTAGTCTGGGCTGAGCACTTGAGCACTGAATACAGCAATAGGTGCTTTGGCACAATAGAAGAAAGGCCAGATATTGAAAAACAGCAAAGAAAGGGAGTGAAAATTATTGTCAAGGCAGGGCACAAATCCTGTGAGACTGTGGTGTGATACCTCCATTCTTCAATAGCTGTAAGGGTGAACAGAAGAAGATTTCATTTAACAATCTTGAATAATTCAAGATTCAACTGTAAAATAATTCAAGATGGTTTTAGGGAACCACCAGGTAAACTGCATATTACCTCTCCCAGTGCAATAAAGTGTTTTTTCCATTTTGTTCCCAGGCTTGGCCCTGCCTTGGTGCATATGAAAAGATTTTTTTATTTAATTCATATAATTTAAAGTATAATGAGATGTAACTATCAATGTCAGGAGGTCTAAACAGAAGGTTTCAATAATTTCACAAATAAAGTGCTATATTTATGTAAAAGATTTTTGCATTTATCACTTTTGACTTTTCTGATAGAAAACACTCCACTGAAAACTGTATCATGTCAATAATATTTGGAAATTGGCATGACATAGAAACTTCTTAACATTTATATCCCTAATGTATTTAGGCAGTTGTTCCTTGATGAAATTCAGAACATGCTGGAAAAAATAATAAAATCTCACAAGAAGCAACTACTTCTACATATTATTTTTTTTTGTTCCTCCACATACCATGCACTTGTTTTTACAAGAATATCTTACTATCCTGGAGGAATTATAAAATTAATCCTTTTCACATTTGTAAGTCTCATCTTATGCAAATTTTGTATCTCTGTGGTGAACAGGGATTAATTATGTTTTAGTAACAATTCTACCATCCACTGTGCAGAAATGCTGAAGTTTGCTCAGGAGCAGTACTTACAAGAATGGTCAGCTCAGGTAAATGGAAGAAGTGATGGGCACAAGAGCACAAGGAAATAGCAAGAAGACATCAGGATAAAAGGCGTTGAAATGCAGAGGGTATAAAATAGATTTTAAAGGCACACCTTACACCAACAGTAAACCCAGAAAATTTATTTGGGGAGAGAAAATGAGGGATGACAATTAGAAAATTGCATTCAGTATATTGCAATATATAGTTCCCAATGTTCTTCTGCAAACTTTGCTGTAATAGGGCTAGCCTGATCTACTCACCTCAAATTTTTCCTCAGTTTTGAGCCTTCTTACCAATCAAAACCCTAAAATTCCATACATATATAACTTCCTATGGAAAGCATGTTTCTTCCCAGATTTGCCCTGTTAGCACAAGAGTAAAACAAAGCATCATAGGAGCACAAATACCCAGGTTGTGGGCAGCTTTAAAGTTCTAGCTTTGTACTTTTCTTACTGCTTTGACACTGCTTTTTACTTGATTTGTGTGCTTCGTGTATTAGGCAGTTACAAAGCTTTTACTTTTTCACTGAAGGAAAAGATAAATCCCATAGGATGAACAGACAGACTTGGAGTTTTAATAACAGTGAGAATATAATTATTTTTAAATTTTGTCAAGTATTGACAATTCCGTAGTAGGTGCATAGGAATGCTGTTTCTTTTTTATTTCTTTTATTTCTGTGCCTTTAAAATCACAGAATAAATCTGTCCAAGCTCTACACTGGGTATTTGTCCAAGCTCTACATTTTTGCCCCAGAAACCTAGACCAGAAACTCACTGCTTCTGGCAGGGTTAGAGAAATGCCAACTGCTAGTTATGATTAATCATCATAAAGGGTTGAAACCTGTAAAAAAACATAATTTAGATTAAACTAATGTTGACTTGTTAGAAGTATTTATAGAAATCTCTCTGAAGTAACATATTGTAGTGCCTTTTATATTTATGATGCTTCAAACAGAGCATAGGAGGGAATAAAATAACCAATTCAGCAAGAAGTGGTATCCTCTTCATAGCACTGTCTAAAATGGAGGGTTACAGAGCTTGAAGAAGCTCTATTATCTATCATGAAGCAGAAATATTCCATTTCATGTAGTACCTAGTATGGGGATACTGGCAATACATTTCTGTTAAATAGAAATAGTGAGTAATCTGGGCCTGTGAGGTCTTTCATTCCCATTGTAGTAATAAAACTCAAAAGCATATAAAAAAGAGAACTATTGCTTGCCACTGCTCTCCACTGATAAAACAAAAATAGGAAAGATATTGTCTACTTAGAAGCATTTAAGAAAATAAATTCAGGTGAGAGTCATGTTTTCCACTCTAGCTGTTCCAGACTCTACTCTCAGCTTTCTGTTCATGCTTATTTCTCACAGTAAATTGTCACTGTATAAGGAAACATTTCCTTTGATTCCTGTCACCCAGAGAATCTATGCATAAATTCATATTATATTTTTCTTCTTCTTGAACACTTGAAGATAGAATCTGTCCTTCATGGTTTGGCAAACTAGTGTCTCACAACTGTTTCCATAAACATTTCAGTACTTGCTGTGATAGCAAAAATTATCATTTTAAAAGAGAGTTAAAAAAAATTCTGTTCCACAGGCCTTCCTTACTCTAAGAGCACTAGCTGTTTTAAGAAGTCTCTGCAATTTGGTAACACAGATTGTTATAACAAACTCTTCATTTCCTTATTTCAGTTTAGAGGAGAGCCATGTTGGTTTGAAATAATAGTGTGAATATGGAAGGTGATGGAGAGAAGACAAAAGTGGCACTCTATTGAGATAGCTGTGTCAAGTCAGGGTGCAGGAAACTAATTTCAGGTGGAAGGGAGTTTTCTTTTTGTCAAGGAATATGAATAATTTCAAATAGTTTAAAACTAAATTAAACTTGCAGTGTATACAAGTCATTGAGACTTTTACATTTACTATAAGAATGTAAATTTTAGGCAAATTATAACAAAAAGTCATTTGAGAAATATAAAGGTTCTGAATTTTCCATTAATTCATTGTTTTTTTCCTAATAAAGATGTTTAATAAAAACAACAAATATTCTCATAGTGTCACTGAATGAGCAACTTTCCTCTGGGAAATTCACCTAATTTTATCTCAGTTTAATGCCTGAAAAACCAATAAGTACACTGAAATCACTGTGGGTATGATACATCTTTACCCCTTTTGTTAAGAATTTGTGATTTCTGACAGACTTTTAAGACTATTTTTGAGTAATTTGCTCATAGTACTACTTTTAAAGTCATAGATATCATACACTATGTCATTGTACTGTAACTACTTCAGTGTTGTAGTAACAACAAATCTGACAGAAAGAATAGACTGACACAGTAAAATGCAATCATAGAACAAACAAACAAACAAACAGAAATTATTGGGTAAATGGCATATCATTAGACCAAAACTTATAAAAACAATGCAAAGAATAAGGAAATCTGTACTTTGCATAGACATTCTTGGCACACAAATGCCATTCAGAGCAATCTCAAAGAGCTGAAGAAATGGGCCACTATTCCGCAATCAATTTCTTTGCTGCTTTTGGCAGAGATGCTGTGTGTGGCAGAACAAGGTCAACAGACCAAAGGTGAGATAAGAACAATGTCAGCTGGTCATGACTGGAGGCTGACCCCTCTAAGTGGGTGAACTCTGAGCAGCCTGGTGTAACTTCAAGACTGGTTTTCAGTGTGATTCTGGACTACTTGGCCAAGGACATATGCAATGATTCAGTAAACCTGTCAAATTCCAGCAAATTTTTACTTCTATCACAGAAAGAAAATGAGGATGGTTTAAAGAAAAAGGTGGTTGCTTTTAATTCTGGGAAAGTGCTTACCTAACCTGTGGAGAGCACAGAGAAAGAGGAGCTGTACTCGAGGTGACTGCTACACACCCACAAAGGTGCTAGGAATATACGTGGCCATTTTAATATGGAAACTCAGAATATATTATGTTATTTTTCTTTTTATTCAATTTTGTAATTTAGAGACTATACTATTCTTATAACACAGTGTTTATACACAAACAAAGAATAAAATAGAATAACACTGATATACCTTTCACAAGAATTAAATTTTTTGTGCTGGAGTGGTTATAAATTTTAGTAAATAAAATGTATGGTTTGGTAGATTTTTAAGGAGAAGTGCTCAATCTTTTATTCCCAGCTCTAATTCAAAGGTATAATTTATACTATACCTTTAATTATATATCTAAAATATCTTGAATTTCAAGATCAAGGGGACAGAGCTTTCTTTTACTTTAATGACCTCTTGGAATTCAAGGCTGGATGCCAGGTGCCCCAAGCTGGACAATTACTGCACTCCTCAGCTGGGACAGAAAATACAAAAAAAAAGGCTTGTGGGTTCAGATTGGGCAGGGAGAGATCATTTGCTGGTTACCATCACAGGCAAGCAGTCTTATCTTGAGGAATTTCATTTAATGCATTAATTATCAAATCACAGTGGGATAATGAGAAAAAACCCAGAAATATTAAGACACCTTCAACCCACCTCTCCCTTCTTGCTCCGTTTAACTTTAGTTATGATTTTTCCCTCTTCTCCCTGTCAGTGGCACAGGGGAATGGGGAATGGTAGCTCATCAGTTTACCACACATTGTCTCTTTTGCTCTTCCCTCAGGGGAAAAGACACGCTCTTCCCCTTATCCAGTGTGGGGCTCCTCCCATGGGAGACAATCCTCTGTGAACTTCTCCAAGATGAGTCATCCCCATGGGCTGCAATTCTTCATGAACTATTCCAGTTTGAGTCCCTTCCACAGAGTGCAGTCCTTCAGAAACAGATTTTTCCAGCATGGGATCACTGCAGGTGTCACAGGTCCTGCCTGGAGCATGTTCCAGCACAGATTTTCAACTGAGTCACAGCCTCCTTCCAGCATCCACCTGCTCCAGCATCCTCAGATGAATACCTTCTCCACTGTGGACCTGCATGGGCTGCAGGATGAGAGCCTCTTTCACCATGGTCTTCACCATGGGCTGCAAGGGACCTGCCTGGAGTGCCTCCTCTCACTCCATCTTCACTGACTTTGGTCTGCAGGGCTGTTTCACTCACACCTTCTGTTTGCTCTCTTCCCTGGCCATGGTTGTCATGGCACAGGTTTTCGTCCCCTGACTTCACTCTGTTATCCCAGAAGCCCTACTGCCACCACAGGGCCTTGGCCAGTGGCAGGTCATTCCAAGTTGGCTGGCACTGGCTCCACCAGACATGTGGGAAGCTCCTGACAGCTCCTAAGGGAAGCCAGCCCTGCAGCCCTCACACCACCAAAACTGGGCCATGCAAACCCCATACTCCACAAGAGACAGAAGTCTGCCAAAACACTTCAAATGACACCTGATAAATTCAGTCACCAAAAAAATTTAGTTCACATTTTACACCTTAAAAGACTTCCCTAGCTACTCAGCTAATTGTTCAGACACTTCTGATTAACCAATTCTTCAAGAGAAAATATTTAAACATATATAGTTATGATTAACCAATGTTCTTTTGGTGTGTTGGTGTGTTCATAGAGCTGTTTAACATGTATAAAGTAACTTCAGTCAGAGCTCTCATTTCAGTATCCTAGTGATGAATAAAATAATTAAATAATGTGACAGAGCTTGCAAGTATATTTTTCTTTTCAATCTCTGTGAAAAAAATTACAGTGGTGTATAATTTCTTTGTTCTTCAGGCCACTTTTAATGAGTTTATGGAAATGAATGTATTGCATATAATGTAATAATGGAATCTTGTCAGTTAATAATTTCAATTGGTGACATAGATCTTCTGGTGAATTATCTGTGAACAAAAATTATCCACTTACTGCAAACAAGGTTTCTACAAAAAGGATTAAATGGCCATAGTTGAAATTATTTTCTTATGAGCTAACGATTGCATTTAGAAATATTTTTCAACTCAAAATGGAGTATAATTTGGCAATTTTAATGCAGCAATTTTAATAAAACTAACAAAAGTAGTGTCTGGGTTTTGATCACCAGACAAATTATACACAGCTCCATTCAGGTCTGGAGGGATGATTTTATTCCAGTTACAAGATCTCTGATACGAACTATCACTTGCTTCTGATGAACATGTGCTGTTATTTATACTTATTTAAAAAGGTATGGAGAGGGAACATGACACAACAAGACCTCTTGGGAAATCACTAAAGTATCTCAAATGCAAAAACAATGAGCCTATGTCATTTTGTCTGTGTAAGCCTAAAATGTTCCTCATTACCTCATTACGAAAGTTAACTATCACTTTAGAGTCCAATCTATTTCACCTTCCTCAAATGCCTCTAACTTTTATATCATGTTTTATATAGCTCACAGTTTTGCATTACTTCAGACTATTTTAATATGAAATATATATGAAATGATTAATCCTTAAAATTCTAGCTTGTTTCAGATGTTTTCCTAACATGAAGAACAGATTATGTTTGCTTTGTACTTGCTCAGCTTCTTTCAAAGAGCGCAGTCTTCTGTGCTGTTGTTCATTGTTTACAGAGAGGTCACAAATTCTCTAATATGTTAATTATTCAGAATTATTTCCTTTAATTTCCTCAGTAAAATAGCTTTGGTCTGTAGAACACTGAAACTGCAAATATTGTAAGAATATAGAGTTGGAAATAGAATTTTTATACAAGGCAGGCAACTGAAACCTAATTAATAAACCAACAAAAGTGAATTTCAAATGATATATAAAATACATTATAATATTTATAATTTACATTGTGTTATTTATGAAAATCACCTATTGAGATACCAACAATACTAAGCCATTCTTTATAGATTTTACCAATGCAACATAAAAATGTAATACATACATTTTCAGTCAAACGTTACCTTCAGGAGTGTTTGATCGTGTGATCCAAAAAAAGTTTGACAAGGCTAATTGCTACAGGACTCAGTCCTTGAGCTCCCAACTGCACCATCTCAATATTTATAACCATAGAGTCACCAAGGCAGGAGCAGACCTCCAGGCCACCAAATCTGTCACCCTAGCACCATGTTCACCTTTAAACCATGTCAAGTGTCACATCTACAAGTTTTTTTGAACACTTCCAGGAACAATAACTCCCCCATTTCCCTGGGAAGTCTGTTCCAATATTTTACAACCCTTTCAGTGAAGAAACCTTTCCTGGTACCCAATCTAAATTTCTGCTGGCACAGCTTGAGTTATTGCCTCTTGTCCTGTCACTGGTTGCGTGCAAGAAGAGGCCGACTCTCACCTGGCTACAACCTCCTTTCATGTAGCTGTAGAGAGCAATAACATTAGCCCTGAGCCTCCTCCTCTCCAGGCTAAACTAAGCTCCCTCAGCTGCTCCTCATATGACTTACTCTCCTGATTGTTCCCCAGCTCCATTGCCCTTCTCTGGACTTGCTCCAGAAACTCAATATCTTTCTTTTAAGATATTGTCCAAAACTGGACACATTACTCGAGCTGTGGCCTTAGGTGCCCAGTACAGGGGGGTCACTGCCCTGGTCCTGCTGGTCACTGTTTCTGACCCAAGCCAGGATGCCCTTGGCCACCTTAGCACATGCTGGCTGATGTTAAATCACTGTCAACCAGCACCCTCAGGACCTTTTTTACTGGGCAGCTTTCCAGCCACTCTTTCCATAGCCCATAGTGCTGCAGGAGACTATTGTGGCCCAAGGGCAGGACCCAGAGCTTTGTCTTATTGGAAGTCACATAGGCCTTGGCCCATCCAAACAGCCTGTCAGATCCCTCTGCAGAGCCTTCCTGCCCTCCAGCAGATATTCCTGCCCAGCTCAGTGTCATCTGCAGGCTGTCTGGGGGGGCACTCAATCTTGTCATCCATATTATCGAGACATTAAACAGGACTGGCGCCAGGCCCGAACCCTGGGGAACCCCACTGGAGTGGCTGCCAGCTGGATGCAGCTACATTCACCAGTATTCTTGGGTGGATTCCCCTGAGCCACATGGATTTGCTTGGTTTAGGTGGCACAACTGGTTGCTGATAATTCCCTCATGGATTATGGGAGCTCATTCTGCTTCCTGTCTCTGTCTTTCAGCTCAGGGTTCTGAGTACCTTAGTAAGCACTGGTCTTACTATTAAAGACTGAGGCAAAGAAGGAATTTTGTATCTCAACCTTTTTCTCATAATTTGTCTATATGTTTCTGCTATATCCAATGAAAGGCAAAGATTCTCCTTGGCCTTCCCTTCATTTGTTGCTGATGTATTTGCATGAATACTTTTGCTGTTTTGCATACATGCTCAGATTATGTTCTAGATGGACTTTGGACCTTCTAATGTTCTTCATAACCTCGCAACAGCCTTTTAGTCTTCCTGAGCTGACTGCTTGTATTTCCCTTTTTCATCTGCCCCTTTTACTTCTTTGATCTTAAATAGAAACAGTTAGATTCTTAATCTGAATAATATATTAGATCTCTCTTGAAACATTACCAAATTTTATCATTCACTTCATATTGATACTCGTAGAAATATTTGAGCTAATCCTTTTAATATCTACAGCTGTTTGATAGTTTTTTAAATATACAATGGAATTAAAAGTTAATGAGAAAATAAAGTATGATATATTATAAGATAGAGGAGGGAAGAATATCCCTGACTTGGGGATAACTGAAATGAACTATACCTAAATTGGGATAGCTGAAATGAGCAGGTATTCTGATTTTTCTTATTAATATCATTCCAAGATGACTGTAATTAAATATGTCCTCAACTTTTTTACTGAAGTACATTCCACTCTAAAACCTGTTGATACACAGACTTCTGTCATGCCTGACTGTGTATCACCCACCATTAAGCAGGTTTCTTTTACTAGTGTGAGCCTGTTTTTGTAAATACCTTGCTAAAACATGATGCACAAAAAAAGTTTCCAGTTGAAACTGATTAAGAGATGAAGTTCATAATTGCTTTTCAATGAGTATAATGGACCAAGTTGTTAGAATGTATATATTAATATAGATGATGATTTCTCCTCTCAATTATTATCAAGACTAATACTCTTCTAAGAGAAATCTGACCTTAGCTTCACCTCATCTAGTGTTAGCCTTTGAGGTCAATAAAATATGTCTTTCTCTGAAAGAGTCAATACCTGCTTATGTTCTACACTTTGATTTGATTCATAAACCAATATTCCTACCTTGTAGCAAGACATGATTGGATGTTATTTTTTAAAACTTCCATCACTTTTTTGGTTACTGATTCATTCACAAACACTTTCTATGCTTTTTTTTATATACGTATGTGTTTGTTGTTCACATGATTTTGCTGAAGATAATTTCAATCTATTCTGAACAGTGAGTGAGTGTTTATAAATTCAACACAAAATATGGTTATCTGATACAGGTGCATTAGCAGGAAAAAATATTATTTTTTCTTCTGTAACAGGATCAAATCATGGCACCTACAGAAGGATATTATAAATGAGTGTTACTCTAACACCAACAAGCCTTCTTCCTTTACAGAGTTACCTGGTCAGCATCCACCTCTCTTACACCCAAGTAACCATATGTCATCTGAGAATCTTCCCCTTCTCAGATTTTTTTCAACCCTTTCACAACACAAAACAAGGATAAATCTTGGGGGGGGGTGGGGGGGTGGTGTTATAATTTTGTGTAAATGGTGGCTATACACCACCAAAAGCAGATCACAGGGTATATAATTAACATCAATATTTTTATCATATTGTTTTTCTTCCTTCACCACTATGAAAAAACTCAAAGCTATTTCTTATCTGTTGGTAGGCACTTCATGAGGAAGATTGCATTTTAAGTCTTTAAGTTTCATGAATGCAATATTACATGCTTAAAAACCGTATCTGTTATATTTAATGGTGTCATTTAACACTTGAATGGACCATAGCCAGGAATAAAATTTACTTCTGTTTGACTAACAGGTTTGATTTTGCCATGAGTGTGACCAGATAAATAAAAGCTGATTAAAATTAATGAAGCTGTGAAAACCTTGAAAGCCTCAGCTAAAAAGAGAATTTTTAAGCCTGGTGAGTTTTCAAGTCTTAAGAGAGCTTAATGAAATTCTCACCCAACTCCTCACCCTAGTGCATGCAAACAGCTAATACAGCTGAGTTCCATTCCCATCATACTTTTTCTGTATTGAAAACACAGGAATTTTTTTCCTGTCAGGTTTCACACTAAAATGAAACAATCAGCTTCCTGGAATGAAATACTGTTAGCTTTCAAGATGGAGTTTCATCCTGGTAAGTCAGCATGCCAGCCAAATAGCAAGGAGTTTGTGAGCTCTTCTACCACACCAGATTTGAAAGGGTGCAAGATGGGTGAGAGATGGAGGATGAGTCTTTGAAATATTCGCTAGTCTTTGACTTCTGTAGATAGAGTTTGATCATCACTGCCCTTCACATACTTACACTGAGCATGCTATTAAGATTATACTGAACAATTGTGTTATTTTTATACAGACAGCTTAATAGAATCTTGAGCTCCAGAAAGTGCTTTTTTGTATGCCATTGCTGCTTTAGCAGGCTAAAACTTCACTGGTGAAGTTTGAGCTCTCACCTGTGCAGGGCTCTAGTGTCTTGCCATTCCTTATCCTGTCATGAGAATACAAAAACTATCAGGATGAAGTCCTGAGCAGGAGTATCTTTTACTCCCAAAAGAACTCAGTTAATCACAAAGGCAAAAATTAACTTCACAAATTATGTAAAGGAATTGGTCTCTGTCTTACCTGTTCTCATGAGCCAAGTTGCCAGCTTTGTCCTGGAGGTCTTCCAGAGATGAGTGTACTTTATTCTGTCTATCTTGAGCTTCATATTCACAAGTAAATATTTTGCTCTCATCTGCATATTCACAAATTAAAAATGTAGAAACTACACCTCCCCAAAGCATATACTTAATGAGGTGATTAAAAAAACTCTTTTGAATTGTAATGAAGTCCAGTGAGAGTGACCAAGAAAAATGGGACTCTGCTGCCCATTTTAATTTCCTGAAGGACTAGCTGAAGGCTTGATATATTCCAGACTTTGCAGTAATTTCTATGCAATGCAAAAAAAAGAAGGTAATTTAGTTTGTATAGCAGTAAACAAACTATACATGTCCTACAAAAACTACGAAACAATCTGTCAGAAATAATTATTTGAAGTCCTTGGGAAAGCTGATGGATTATGATTGCCATGGAGATTTCTCTTCTGTTTTTTAGCAGTGACAACACTTGGCTGGACTCTAAAGTGTAGCTCATGTTTTCTGGGTGAAACACATTACTTGATCCTGGAAAATCACCTACCATGTAGTTGGACATTTACTCATAAATTGCATGGGAGTAAATGAAAACTTCACAGGCTCAAGTCTGATAGCAAACTTGAGAGCCATGTGACATCATCAAGAACATGTCTTACTAAGACGGGTTTGACATACTGAGAGTTATTTTCACTCTATACATACTGCAGACAGCAGTGTTTAACCATGTATGCAAAAAGTATGTATTGTGCTCTTCCTTGCTGAAGAATTAATACTTCTGAATTAATAACATCCAGTATAATATCAACTTTTCTTTTTTTAAAAAAAAAGCTTGGGTTCAGACACTAGGACATGGGCTATGTTAAAAGGGAAAAGCATAAATAATGAAAGAGTTCTGATAAAATTAAATCTACAGTCCTGAGCTTCCAGCCTTAACTGAGAAGAAAATAAATTTGATTTTCATCTGATCATTGCTGCTGCAGCATCCAGAAAAATAAATCCCAGATATGAAGACCTATATGCAATAATTTTTAAATTTTTGGATCTGGTTCCAGTTTTGGATGTTGTGACTCATGCCCTATTTAATCTAATTAATATGAAATTTAAGACTAAGTCCAAAACAAATCATCTCTCACCAACAAACATACTCTAATGAAGAGACCCGGCACTGCTGCTTTTATAAAAGCTTGCTGTGACTCTTACATAGTGGTCTGAAAAAAGTGATATCTCCCTAAAGCCCTCAGTAAATAAAACATTTCCGAAGAAAGTAGGGTGTGTTGGTATTTCTCATAGTCCTTAGTATTTGTTTTCAAATCACTTTTTTTCAGGCAAGTTGTTGGATCAAATTTCTAAAACACCTGAACATCCAAGGTCACTAACTCAAGATTCAGAATTGCATCTGGGAAATACACTGATGTATTTTAACAGTGACTGCAAGAAACTATGTTTTTTATTACAGCTGCATCCTAACCAAAAATCAAATAGCTAATAAAATTATACAACAATTTGCAAACGCCTATGTCTTTTTATCTTTCAGGGCTTCCTTGTAATTTGTGTTAGATTTACTAGAAGTATTTAAGCATATGCATTTTAGAACAGATCATTAAGATAATATTTGGTTAGAAATTATGAATTTGCCATTGATTATGAAATCATTCTGTCTTGAGATGTAATTTTAAAGAGGTTCATCCAGAAAGCTGAAAGAGCTTAGGGAACACAAAGCTCAGCTGACTGACTTTGCATACCTTCATTAGTAAGAACTTCGTATTGCCTGCAGAAATTTAACATTTTTACATTCAAATCTTCTCCAGCTTAGGGAGAAGCATTATGGTGCTAAATTTGTACATGGAAAAATCTCTGGATCATGTTCTGAATTAATGTTTTTGGAGGCATTGAAATTTGTTGCACTGCATTGCATGGAGGTCTGTAACTCAAAATCAGACTTTGAAGAATAGAAATGGAGATAATAAACATCTTTAGCAATTTTACATTAAAAAAATTCAAAGATTTGGAATGCATTTTGCACAAGCTGATTGAAAGAATGAATCATAATAAAGGCTTTTTAGAGAAGTTCTTAATTTACATCTTACTGCTTGCAAACATATTAGCCTTTTAAGACAAAATTTTTGTTCTGGGAACTTTATGGTTTATTGATAAAGAATAATTGTAAAGACAGAAAGTAAGTAATCATAAACCATACTAACTAACATAAACCAACTTTTCTGCATAGTTCTATGGACACTTTCCTGACTAAATTGAAGATTTTGTATCAGGCAAACCATGAGGTTGTTTTTGACTGAGAGACTCATGCATATATAAAGATATATGTAATTCTACAGCTTGAGACTTGATGATCTACTACATGACAGACCAAGGGGTGAGGCCTGCAGTCTATATGCAGGAGAATTCCCACTGCACACACAGGGTTTAATAACTTCAGAGGAAGTTTTGTCAGCAGCTGTGAGACAGGTATTATCACTGTTTCATGACAATGTATTCACCAGCTAGTTATCTTCACTTCAGTTTTGACCCAATAATTCATTTTTATGAATCTCCAGGAATTATAGAGTTTGCTTCTGTGACTCAAAGTCCTTGTTCTCTTGGAATTTCCATGTGGAGTATTTCTCTCCAGGTTTTCATATGTTTGTTTTAAAATTGTTCCTTTAGGCTGAGATTTGCTATTTCAAATAAGGTTTTTCCTGGCCTAAAAAAGCAGAATGGAATTTGAAGTAAAACAATCTTATAAAGCTGAACTGCAACAGATATAATGAATTATGTTTAATTGAACTTTAGTGATCAGGTGTTAATCAGAAGCATTCTTTTTCTAAAAAAAGAAAACCTAAAACACAGCAAAAAAAACATTTTCTGTGACTATGCTTTCCAAGAATAAAGAGTTTTTTATGACAAAATTAACATATCTGAAACAGGAAAAATATCACTAATGGATATTGACTTGGCTAGGTAGAACTAGATTGAACTTGATTGAATTACTCGTGTTTAATAAAACTATTCTCATGTTTATGTTCAGCACGAAGAAATGTGTATGCATGTTTAAGCATTAAAGTCACCCTCTCAGAAGACCATGAGGTCATTTAGATAGAAGCCACTTAGATATTTTTTCACATGTAATAATACCAAGGATTTAAAAATTTTAAAAATCAAAATCTTGAAATTACATTTCTCCTAGTGACCATTCATGAAGCACTATTAGAACAATACATGTGACAATTAAAGAAAGGCTATTTTCTTCTCTTGAAAGATCACACGTGAGACATCATTAGAGAAAGAGATTAAATTGATTGCACTGATTGAAATGCAGTATAGGTATTTCTCCCTAACTCCATCTTCTTAACAGCAATAATAAAATAAATCTTACCAGTTGTCAATGAGAAAAGGCATTCATTCTTCAGTGACTGATCACTGACAAAGGTCTTTGAGGGGATTTTTCTGCAAAGCCCCCTCTTCATGTGTCTTTTCTAGAATGGCCATTTATTTTTCTGTTGGCAAATTAAAAATTTCAATAAACTAATTACTGTCATTTGGACTCTATTTCAAGTCAGTGTTTGTTTGGTTTCATTCCTTGAAAGTTAGAAGTGTGCCCTTGCATTAAAAAAATTGTGGAGGTTCACTCAAATACAGTGCCAATATTCAACTGAGGAAGCACAGTAACAAAGAGCAAAACAGTGACAGAAGACTGTAAACAGCAGGTAGTTCACAGATAAGGGTGAAGCATCACCTGTGTCCTCCAGAGCTGAGGCACAGCAGGATGCTCTCTGTGATGTTTTCTCAGGGCATCCTGTTGTGCCTAACTGCTGCAGGGACATATGGTGTCTGAATTCCTCATCTTCACAGTGTCACATCTCACTCTTAATGCTGCCTTGTGTGAGAAGAATACAAGGGCACTGTCAGGGAGAGCCTGTAATCAGCCTGCCTTGAGTGCTCAAAGCTCAAAGCTTGAACACACAGAAAATTAGGAGTGTTACAAGGCAGACATAAAACCAGAAAATTTATAATGTAATGATTTAAACATTAATGGCTTAACAGAATTGATTTGTGAAAGCTGCTATTTTTTAAGTGTCAGGGCAGATGCAACACCAATTTATGCTTGCTACCCTGATGCGAAAACAATTCAAAGCAGGATTGCTTTCCAGATTCAATTAAAACATGGGTATATGTGTCTGTATGCATTTTTCTCAATTACTTGTACTTTTCTCTTTGGACAATTATAGCTGCATTGTACTTAGGGAAAAAAACAGGTAGACTATTAAATTTGGATAAATGTCATTCTCTCCAGTAAATTCTGGAAGAACAGTTTCTGAGTATCAACATGGAAGAGAATTAATATGACTTTTCCTATTTGTTATCATATACTGCATTTATTGAGAATATGCTAATAGTCTGGATTCCCTCCCAGAATGTAGGTTTGGAAAAAAAAAGTAATTTTCTAGTAGCACCAAAATCATAAACAGCAGAAATGGAGACTTAAATTTTCAAGCCCTGAATGGGCCAAGGAAGAGAAAACACTAGCACAGGACAAATCCTCTTGCATTTAATCTGATGAAACAGTTGAAAATGGAAGAAAATTGCAGTCACACTCCCTGGAGCATTAATACAATGCTCTTTAGGAATTGGCATGTCATCTCTAACACGGCAATATTATTTCAAACTGAAACACATTTTAAAATCCACAGATTGATATTAATGAGATAGGAAGAAATAAGACAATTCATCATCAATCACTCTTTTCCAAATTGGTGAGTCAATTGAATTGGTCATGAGATGGTATGAGTACTAGAGTTAAGGGCAGCCATACTAGTATATTACTGAGGTTCTTGTTTGTGTAAGTCATACCCAGGGTGTGGAAACAAATGTCCCTTCAGCCCCACAGCCAGAGTGCTTGGTCACCTTCACCACTGAAGTGACAGCGGCATGGCAGATGAGTGTTAGCCAAGTTGAGAAGTGTGCTGGTGCTGCTCTCTCAGCTCTGGTTTCTCACCTTCTCACCCCATGTGCCTGCTCTGTACTTAATCAGCCAGAGAAAAAATGTGGAGCAAATCAAATAATTAATATGTCATTATTAATAATACAGAAATGTTGGCTTTCTTCAACCTGTGTATCATGAAAGACACCTGTACTCCTTGCTGTATAAATAATTTGTCTACCACAAAGAAAGTTCTTCTTACCACTACCAGTAACATAATACTGGTTGGACCATTTATTTGATTTATCATGGAAATTCTTCTGCTTACACAGATACAGTAATAAAAATAGCCTTTAGGACATCCATTTTTAATGCCAAACTCTATGAAAACTTCAAGACTTCCCAGCTGTTTGATGTTGAAAGAAGCAGCTCAATTTCCTAAAATTGTGTCTCACTACTTGAAGGTATTTGATTTAGAAAAGATGACATCTGCCTTGTTGCTATCCAAGTTTTTCATGATGACCTTCTCTTTCCTTTCAGGTGTGTACCAAAGCAGTCAGAAAAGCACAAAGATAAATCATTGTCGCTCGTATCAGACTTTCACCTATCAATGTTGACACAAAATTACCTAGTTTCAAGTAAGTCCCTGTGAACTGTGCTCTGGCATTTAAAATGCAAAAAGTCAAAACCCAAGACATCAAAAGTGCTAAGTTTAAGAACTACTCAGATGACCCTCTGTTATCTAGAACTAATGCCATGGGAATGCAGTTTTACCTGGTGTCCCTTAATGCACTCTTGTCAGTCCAAAATATCCTCCAGGTTTCACTTTCATCCTGTACACATCAGGAGGAATCATTTCTCTTAAACTTTACTGATGCCCATAATAGCCTCAGGTTTATAGACTCAAAATGAGTCTTCACAGAAAGTGGGATATGTTTGGCTGATACAAATGAATTTATGCATCACTCAGGATGGCAGTTTTCACGCTGTGAAACTTTGCACAACCTCTTGAGGTTTAGTCTGAAATTTCTCAATCCCCAGACAATAGGAAGCACAATTAAAATTCCAACCCAGACAATTTGGACAATATAGAGATGTATCCTTTTTCTTTTTTTTAATGAAGAGTTGTCACTAGGAGGATGTTGCAGTGGAAAAACAGGTTTTTACTGGTCCCATTTCTGTCTACTTAATTAGGAAAGCCAGCAATAATATTTTTAAAATATTAGTCTTAAAAAATACATGACTATGCCTTTCAGTTAAGCTTAAGGTTTACTGGAGATTTTGAAGCAATTAGTCATTTAATATTGTGATAGAATTTCAAATCAATAGTAGAAATGTCACTAGCAAATAAAGAAAGCCATTTGGAAGAGAAACAGGGGTTGTCAGATAAATGTCAATCTATGATATCGTGGACATTAAATATGCCAAAAATGAATGCACTGATTACTTCAGGTTTGACAGGTAGGAAGGACTGTTGAATATACTCATGGTAAACACCATTACATTAGCATTTATTCAGACAACATTGCTGCTTGAACTGAACCCAGTATCTGTACAATCCAATCTCACACATGCATGTTCCGTATGTCACTGAAGAACAAGTACAACACACATAACCATACATTCCAATTAAGAGAAATGTCCATACAAGCTGAAAAGGACAGGTAAGTAATCTTCAGAATAGAAAGCAACCCAATGATAGAGAATTCAGGGCAATTTATTATACCCTCATCATATGATGGCATTTATTAGCAATTCTATTATTAACATATCCTATACAGAGCAGAGTGGTATTTTTTCCTAGTTCACAATCTATTTACAGTTTCTTTAGCAAAAAATAAATTCAAACTCCAGTTGTTTAGGTAAATGTTAAAGGACAGAAGCTGGGAAAAAAAGTCTTTTCCTGAGAAATGGTAACTATTAATAGTTGCTCTTCGTCATACTTTTTACAGTTGTACAACTCTTCCTCTGGTTTCCAAAACAAATACACTATGAACAGTCTGAAAACTTTCCATAGACGTTAGCAATATTTTCCTCAAGAAATCTGTATCTGAGAATGTTTGTTATTGTGCCAAAATATTGTTCACTATCAGCTGATTTAGAAGCTGAGAACAAGCCTTTTTCCATGCTGTTCTTACTTATTCTACAGATACCACTATCAAAAATGTTAATACATTGCTCTAAACATTGTGAACTTTGGCTGTCATGAAAAAGGTGCAGGTAAACCATTAACAATAAATGCATAACTTAGGATAGAGATCATTATTTTTCCATTCATCCTACATAAAACTTAATTGATATACCTCAGTTTTGCTATGAAACAACCATATCCCATTCTTCTATTTCATTCTTCAAAGAGAATTTGCCAATTGACTGAATCTTGTCATCTTTCTTTGTATGTGACTTGGTCCTGGTAATATGATGACTCTTATTGTCATGCCACAGCATCTCATACCACTGTAATCTAAACAGGAAATATTGCTGAAGTAAAAATAAATGTATGATAGAATGGGGAAGGCACTTCGTGTTCTGCTATGATATTAAAACAGAAACATGGTGTATCATTAAAGTTGTCAGGATATGTAGAAATACTGCATTTCTGTGATGACCAGTCTAAAGTTCACGAAATACTGTAGTGTCAGCTTTGGTTAAAGAGGAAAAGAAGGTGTTCTCTTGTCTGGTGAGATGATTCCAGGTTGCTTGCATGCTTGCTGACTTTTCAGGATTTGAGACTGTTCTATGACCCATGCAGTGCTCCTGTGCAAATGGGCTAAAATTGTGTTGTCTCTTCTGGGGTTTTCTGTAGGAAATTCACAGCACTTCCTTGTGTAAGTAGAGGCTATGAGGTCAAACTCATACACTGTAAGTTTTATTTGCAGCTGGTAAGCACAGCCCCAGATTGAATTACAAGAACCAAAATATAACCTTTGTTTGAATGATGAAGGAGTACTTTGAGATCTGATTTACTTAGGAAATACTGCACCTAACTCCTTTTGGTAATTTAGATTGTTTGACGGATATCTCTACCCCCACATACATACAACTGCTTTTGCTTATCTGATGATTTAAAAGAGAGGTCAAATGTTCAGTCTTTCCTTGGAAGAAAATGTGAATTGTTTATGCTTGAGAGGAAGAACTGGAGGTTATCTACACATTCTCATTGCTCCATTTGATTCACTGAGGAGAAGTGTTTTTGACTCGGGCAGCAGAAGCACCCGGCTGAAGCATGGAAAAAAATCAATTCTCCGGAGGGCAAATTCATGCAAAAGCAACATAAAAGGATGAACTGTTTGTGTGAGAGGAATCAATATTCACATGCAAATGAAGTCCCTGAAGTTTATGAAGCAGTCCCATGCTTAAATGACTCACTCTGGAATAATCACGTGAAGGTTCAGCTCTAGTTTATTCTGCCACAGGGAGTTTTGAAAGCGTTCTTTACCCCTGAATTTTTTATGACTAAAGAGTCTGAGGAAAATATGGCAAGTGGAAAAAGGGGGGCTTTGGGATCACTTATACATGAAAACATGTTTTGCCCCAGAACTAGGAGTCTTGTGTAACAAAACTCAAGGTTATGTTCAACATTTTGCACCTGCATTTCAAAAAAAATTCTTTTAAGTCCTGCTGACACATATTAGTCTTAAAGTTGGTAGAGGGATGTAGATCAATAATCAAGGGAAATCACAAAGGCTTTTTCAAGGACTTTTGAAAAAGGTTTGTCTGGAGCTTTGGACCCATTTCACAATAGCTGTGTGCCGTACAAGAAGAGAGCCTTTTCTTTTGAAAGAAAATTAAAAGAAACCAAGTACATGGGATGCACCATGTTGAAAAATATGTGTTATTTGTAGAGTCCAGTGTTTTGATTTCTATTTTTTGTTTTTGTTTAAGTCTATGAACAAAGAGGGTGGGCTCTTGTACTTCCAAAGACAAATGGGACTAGATTATAATGGTACCTTTCATCTCTAGAGCAGTTAGCTGGAGGGCAGCACAAAGTGTTTAGTCTAAAAATGAGTTTAAGTGGCTTTATCTAAAATATATACATTGCTGAGTGGACTTTTCTGCTTTTTTTCCATTAAAAAAAGGTTTTCTTTTTATAAGGATCTTTATGAATCTGCCTAATCATAAAAGGAGCACATTTTTCTCCATTTATGGGGAACTTTATAACTTTTAACAGATAAGAAAGTAAGTGTTCCCTTTGAAGCAGCTGGTTTAACCATTAAAATTAAATTTTAAGGTCCCAGTCCTGCATCTACTGAATGTAATGGAGTTTGGAAATTGACTTCCAACCAGAGAGAGACAATTTGAGAAACTTAAAAGACCCATTCCTTCAACATTAAGGGTTTATTTCTCTTTCACAGGGTTAAAAGCTGAAGATGATGAAATCAGATCGTTTGACCTCCTGGAAATCTCACCACTGAAAGCCATCCATTAGCATACACCTTTTACAGCAGGCTACTTCCTCAGACATTCATGTTACGGGAGCAGAAGATATCTTTTCCTTCTGCATTCAGATTCCAAATGAGGAATGTAAGATACAGATTTGAAATTGGGAGTGAATGGCTCTGACTAAAGAACTCAAGCTCCGTTCCCATCTACTGCACAGATGTTCCCAGGCTTCATGCTAAGAGCCAAATTAAATAGGTCAGTACCTCACCTAGTATGCTCTGATGTTGGTGGAGCAATCATTAAAGAGTAACTTACTAAATGGTAAGCAGGGAGTCTCCTGATCCTAAAATTTGCTTTATTCTACCCAAGCTCTCAATTTAAACTTTTAATAATAATTTTGAAATTCATGTCCTTCCAGCTGTAATAGGTGGAGACCATGGATATTTTTATGTGCATTATAAATGTTGAATCTCTTCTACTTTTTTATTTCTTACATGGACTAGATGTGTACTTCACTAATAGCTGTTCATGATCTCAAGATATTCATAATTTTAGTGAGTAAGAGATAAATTCCACATGATGCTGTAAAACTATGCAGGTATTTCCAAAAATGGAAGGGACTTCCCAGTTCGCTTCCTGGAAAATTAAGCAGAGCTCATGTCCTGGGCTAAGTACGGTGCAGCCTGGCTGCAGCCTGAGGGGGAAGCAGGGGCAGAGATCGAGCTCTCTTCCCTGTCTCCTGGAGTTGCTGCTTCTAGTTCTGCAGCACCTCTGCTATGAAGACAGGCTAGGCAGAGAATGCATTACGATGCGATGAGGCAGAGATGCCTCTGCCCGAATTCAGGTGCAAATGAGACCACGTGCTGACAACATACAGATTTCATTGGACGTGGATTTATTTAAGAAGCAATGTGAGGGAGAGAGATAAAAGTAATAGGAAAGAGGTCTCAGAGAGAGAGAGCAAGAGAGCAGAAGATAATCAGATAAAGAACAAGATGATCTTTCAGGCCCTTCCCAAGCCAAACCATTCTGTGATTCTAGAAGGTATGTGTACGTGTAGAAGAACTAGATATTACAGTTAATATTATTATCATTATAATTATTTTATTGATTTACTACTACTATCACTACTACTGCTATTACATCTTCTTTATCTTCTCCTTCTTAAATGTCATATGATCATTATTATTATCCTCTTTCCTACTACAATTTCTTCATCTTAGTATTCTTACTCTTCTTATACACCTCCTTTTTCTTCTACTTATTTCTTACTATTACTACTATTTCTTCTTCTTCAACATCTTCCTCTTCTTCTTTTCCATCTTCTTATTTCGTACAACTACTACTATTTCTTCATCTTCGGCTTCTTCTTCCCCAATTTTTTATTTACTTACTACTACTATTTCTGAATCTTCTTAAACTTCTCCTATTCCTTACTCCTATCCTTACTCTTTTTTTGTGTGTGTGTTTTTGGGGGGATTTTTTGGTGGGGTTTTTGTTTGGTAATTTTTACTACTACTATATTCTAAAGCCACCTTTCATTATTCTACGGGGCCCATCCTGGCACTGTCGGCAGGCGCTAATCCTCGGGCCGTGCCGCCAGGCAGGGGCAGCAGAAGAGGCTGCACAGCACCTGCAGAGCACGCCTGAGGCGGGAGGGACGTTTCTTGTGGGGACCCAGGTGCTGGCCGAGCGCCGGGGCTCCCGGCTGGGGAGCTGAGGGGCTGGGGCAGCTGTGCGGGGCAGACAGTGGGCTCTGTGTCCCTGACTCTGGCAGCTGCTCCTCGAAGGCAGGAGAAGCCACGTGTCCTCACAGGGCTTGGGCTTCCAGATGGGGAGGCAAGGCACAGAGCGGCACTTGGTAGCACGGATCAAATGCCTGGTGCTCAACTCAAGCTTCCCGAGGGATAGGCACCGGGAGCCCATCTTCTGTAAAACCTGCCTGTCTTTGCACTCCGTTTTCTTCTTCGTGCAGCTCCAGGAGGCTCACTTTATCCCACTCATCCTCCTCCTGCAGCAGGGGCTTGACCCCGATGCTTTGGCCGCTCACGCTTTGCCAGTTGTCCTGCTTGAGCTCTTTGTCGCTGTCATCTCCCCAGATGGACTGCACCGAGGGCCGGTTGTCGTTTCCTTTGGGCAACTCCTGGCCAATTGACTCTTCCCAGTCGGACACATCATGGTAACTACCGACTTCTCCGTGGGAGGACAGCCCTTGCTCGATGGATTCTTCCCAGTCAGAGAGCTTCTGGGAGCTACCAGCTTCTCCGTGGGAAAGCCCTTGCTCCAAGCATTCTCCCCAGTCAGAAAAGTCTTGGCAGCTCCTGCCTTCTCCTTGCGACAGCTCTTGTGCGCTGCATTCATCCCACTAGGAGAGCTCCTGACTGCTGCAGTCATCTACTGGGGACAGCTCTTGCTCAGGGCAGGCTTCCCCTTGGGACATGTCCTGGTAGCAGCTGGCATCTCCTTGGGACAGCTCTGTGACTTCCTCCTCTCGCACCTGGGAAAGCTCCAGCTGCCCAGCTAAGGCCCCCTCCTCCCTGCCTTGCTCTGCCAAAACCACACCCCTCTCTGCCTCCTCCTGCTGATCACTGCGACCCTGGGTGGCCAGCGGGCAGGAAGAGGAGCTGGGGGACCAGCAGGGGCTGAGTGGGGCACAGTTTGGGCTCTCTTCCCTGTCTCTTGGAGCTGCTGCTCCTACTTCTGCAGCCAGGCTTTGCTCCATGTCCCTGCAATCCTCTGGCTGCTGGCCAGATTCTTGGACCTCAAGCAAAGCTTGGCTCCTCATCTCACAGATCATGTCCTGGGCTATGTCTGGCACAGCCCGGCTGACATCTGGGAGACTATGTGGGGCACAGACTGAGCTGTCTGTCTCTGCTGATGCCATCTCCTCACTGAGGAAAGGAGAACCTGGTGCCTTTTCCACACCTGGAGCCACAGGCCCAGCAGGCTCCTCCTCCTGCACACCTTTAGCTGGGGCAGCAGCTTCTGACTCAGTGTCCAAGGGACTCCCAGATGCAGGAGAGGCACTAGGCACCTCAGAGGCTGCCTCTCCTGCCACCTGGGTGCCCACACTGCTGGGAGAGCCAGGCCTCTCCTGGGCACAAATCTGGGCATCCTGGTTGCCCTCTGGGTTCAAGCCTTTGCCCCCCATCTCCTGACAGGCACCTTCTCCCCATTGGGACAGGCCCTGGCTGCTCACACCTTCTTCCCTTTGGGACCACTTTTGGTTGCTCATGGCTTTTTGCACCTGGGGCAGCTCTTGGATATTGTAGTGCCTGCCTTGGGATAGCTCCTCGTCGCTGTTGTCTCCCACTTGGGACAATTCTGGCTCTCTCTTGTCTTCTTCCCCTTGGTACACGTGCAGATGGCCTCGCACGTCTTCTTCCAAAGGACTCACTTGCTGGTATCCTTCCCTTGCCACTGGGACAGCTCTTGGCCTGTCCCATCTGCTTCCCACTGGGACAACTCTTGGTATGTCTCATCATCTTCGTCCCATTGGTCCAGCTCATGGGCTGTGGCACTTGCTTCCCAGTGGCACAGCTCGTGGTGTCTCTCGGATCCCCATGGGCAAAATTCCTGCACCGTCACTTCTTCTTGCCATCGATAAAACTCTCGCACTACTTCTACCCACAGGCACAGCTCTTGGCTGCCAACAACTCCCCTTTGGGAAAGCTCTCGATCCACCTCGTATTCCCACTCTTGATCCGTGTCAACAAGGGCCCCCTCCTCCTCCTCAGTCTCCCACAGGGGTGGGTCTGAGCCACCCCCTGCCCCCACCCACTGCCCAATGAGGTCCTGGCCTTCCAGCCAGGTGGGCAAGGGGCTGGGGGACTGGGAGTTGGGGTTCACCTTGTCTTCCTCCATCGCTGACATCGTCTAGCGCAGAGGGATCCCGGCAGCTGCTTCCTTCTGACGCAGAGGGTCTCCTGGCACTGGGCACCCCAGGGCTCCGTGCCCCTTATATACCCTCCTGGCAGGGCAGGGTGGGGCTCTGCCATGTCACAAAGGTCCTCTGGGCATCACAAGGTCCCACATCACCAAGGGCCCTGACACAGTGCAGGTGTGTCACAAAGGGCCACACCCAGCACCCTTCAGCAGCCAAACCCACTGCAAGGGGCATGGAGCACTCCCTGGACTTGTGGGCTTCTAACCCTTTGTTATGATCTGGTTGTTAACATGATCAGTTATGCCTCTGCCCGAATTAAAGTGCAAACACCACATGCCCAAGTCAATAGCGTGGGCTCTTTTGGACAGTCAATGAGAGAGAGGGGGAGGGGGAGAGAGAGAGAGAGAAGGAGAGAAAAAAAGACAGAGAGTGACAGAAACAGATTAAACAGAAAATGTCACTCCTCCGTGCATCCCAGTGGCATCCCATTGATGCTGTACATCAGGCCTTCTTGGTGGGGAGGCACCCCTGAAAACATAGAGTTGAATGGACTGAAATACATTTGGGCCAGGTGGGAAGGCCCAGCTACCTCCCGTGGCAAGGGCCAAGTTTGACACAGTCTCTTGAAACAGACTCTGCATCTGTGGCATCACTTTGCATGATGTGCAGTGCTCTTCTGCAAGGCCTCAGCAGTGAGCCTGGGGAGAGCTTCAGGCATTTTTGATGGATTATGATGCCTCCTCAGCTGCCCCTCATGGGAGGCTTGTGGCCTCCCCCAGCGCAAAGCCAATCCGAGCTGAATTTCAGGACAACTCCTGGGTTTGGCTTTCTTGTGGATACATTGGTCTCCCTTAGTCTGGTTGACTTCTCCCTAGATGTGAGCTAACTGAACAATAGTGTCACCTTTATCTGATCTCAAGCTGCCTTCAGCAGGTGAATTCACAGAGCAAAGTTGCAGTCAGTTCAAGGAGGGGTGGGCCTGAGTGCTCACAGCTTCTTTATCCAGTTTTGCCATAAGGGCCAAAACTCCTTTGTAACACTGCTTAAGCCATCAAGAGTAACATTTCAGTCTCCGACTGCCCTGATGTGCCCAGAGCCCCCGTGAGGCCTTGCACACAGTCCCACAAAGCGATGACAGGCCAAGGCCTGCACTGCAAAGCCCTGGCTTTGGAGGGTGGGCATGAGCAATTGGCCAGATGGACGTGGCCAAGGAGTTGTAGTTGGTGGCTCCCTGTCCAGGTGCAGACCAGGGACGAGGGGTGTCCCTCAGGGCTCTGCCTTAGCCTTGGGGATCTTGAATGGTTTCCCCAATGACACAGAGAGGGGGTACAGATCCCCCTCAGCACAGGCTTTGCAGGGCACAGGAAACTGAGCAGGGCAGAGGCTGAGGAGAAGGGCTTGGAGGTGCCAATGGATGAGAAGCTCAGCGTGAGCCAGCAATCTCTGCTCCCAGCCCAGGAAGCCACCCATCCATCCTGGGCCATACACAGGCAAATGAGCGATGAGCAGCACGTCAAGGAAGCCGATTCTGCACCTCTCCTCTGTGTTTGGGAGAGCCCAGCTGGAGCACTGCATCCGTGTCTGGGGGCCCCAGCATCAGAAGGATGCGGACCTGTTCAAATGAGTTCAGAGGAGCGCAATGGAGATGCTCAGAGAGCAGCACCTCTGCTATGAAGACAGGCTGGGCAGAGAATGCATTAGGATGCGATGAGGAAGAGATGCCTCTGCCCAAATTCAGGTGCAAATGAGACCACGTGCGGACAACATACAGGTTTCATTGAACATGGATTTATTTAAGAAGCAATGTGAGGGAGAGAGGCACAAAGAAATAGGAAAGGGATCTCGGAGAGAGAGCAAGAGAGCAGAAGATAATCAGATAAAGAGCTAGATGATCTTTGAGGTTCTTCCCATGCCAATCCATTCAGTGATTCTAGAATGTGTGTGGATGTGTATAAGAACTATATATTACAGTTAATATTACTATCATTATAACCATTTACTACTACTACTGCTATTTCATCTTCATCTTCTTCTTTGACTTAAGATGATCATTATTATTATTATTTCCTTTATAAATTTCTTCATCTTAGTATTCTACTTTTTCTTCTGCTTATTTCTTACTACTACTATTTCTTCTTCATCTCCTTCATCTACACTTTTTTCTTCTTCCTATTTATTACTACTATTTCTGCTTTATCTTCTGCTACTTCTACTTCTTTTTCTTCCTCCTATTTCTTACTACTACTTCAAATTCTTCTTCTTTATCACTTCAAACTTTTGTTATTTCTTATTCTTATTTACTACTATTATTTCCACATCTTCTTCATCTTCTCCTATTCCTTACTCATATCCTTACTCTTTTATTGTGTGTGTGTTTTTTGGGGGGATCTTTTGGTTTTTTTGGTGGGGTTTTTGTTTGGTTTTTTTTACTACTACTATATTCTAAAGCCACCTTTCATTATTCTGCGGGGCCCATCCTGGCACTGTCGGCAGGCGCTAATCCTCGGGCCGTGCCGCCAGGCAGGGGCAGCAGAAGAGGCTGCACAGCACCTGCAGAGCACGCCTGAGGCGGGAGGGACGTTTCTTGTGGGGACCCAGGTGCTGGCCGAGCGCCGGGGCTCCCGGCTGGGGAGCTGAGGGGCTGGGGCAGCTGTGCGGGGCAGACAGCGGGCTCTGTGTCCCTGACTCTGGCAGCTGCTCCTCGAAGGCAGGAGAAGCCACGTGTCCTCGCAGGGCTTGGGCTTCCAGATGGGGAGGCAAGGCACAGAGCGGCACTTGGTAGCACGGATCAAATGCCTGGTGCTCAACTCAAGCTTCCCGAGGGATAGACACCGGGAGCCCATCTTCTGTAAAACCTGCCTGTCTTTGCACTCCGTTTTCTTCTTCGTGCAGCTCCAGGAGGCTCACTTTATCCCACTCATCCTCCTCCTGCAGCAGGGGCTTGACCCCGATGCTGTTGCCGCTCACGCTTTGCCAGTTGTCCTGCTTGAGCTCTTTGTCGCTGTCATCTCCCCAGATGGACTGCACCGAGGGCCGGTTGTCGTTTCCTTTGGGCAACTCCTGGCCAATTGACTCTTCCCAGTCGGACACATCATGGTAACTACCGACTTCTCCGTGGGAGGACAGCCCTTGCTCGATGGATTCTTCCCAGTCAGAGAGCTTCTGGGAGCTACCAGCTTCTCCGTGGGAAAGCCCTTGCTCCAAGCATTCTCCCCAGTCAGAAAAGTCTTGGCAGCTCCTGCCTTCTCCTTGCGACAGCTCTTGTGCGCTGCATACATCCCACTAGGAGAGCTCCTGACTGCTGCAGTCATCTACTGGGGACAGCTCTTGCTCAGGGCAGGCTTCCCCTTGGGACATGTCCTGGTAGCAGCTGGCACCTCCTTGGGACAGCTCTGTGACTTCCTCCTCTCGCACCTGGGAAAGCTCCAGCTGCCCAGCTAAGGCCCCCTCCTCCCTGCCTTGCTCTGCCAAAACCACACCCCTCTCTGCCTCCTCCTGCTGATCACTGCGACCCTGGGTGGCCAGCGGGCAGGAAGAGGAGCTGGGGGAGTAGCAGGGGCTGTGTGGGGCACAGTTTGGGCTCTCTTCCCTGTCTCTTGGAGCTGCTGCTCCTACTTCTGCAGCCAGGCTTTGCTCCATGTCCCTGCAATCCTCTGGCTGCTGGCCAGATGCTTGGACCTCAAGCAAAGCTTGGCTCCTCATCTCACAGATCATGTCCTGGGCTATGTCTGGCACAGCCCGGCTGACATCAGGGAGACTATGTGGGGCACAGACTGAGCTGTCTGTCTCTGCTGATGCCATCTCCTCACTGAGGAAAGGAGAACCTGGTGCCTTTTCCACACCTGGAGCCAGAGGCCCAGCAGGCTCCTCCTCCTGCACACCTTTAGCTGGAGCAGCAGCTTCTGACTCAGTGTCCAAGGAACTCCCAGATGCAGGAGAGGCACTAGGCACCTCAGAGGCTGCCTCTCCTGCCACCTGGGTGCCCACACTGCTGGGAGAGCCAGGCCTCTCCTGGGCACAAATCTGGGCATCCTGGTTGCCCTCTGGGTTCAAGCCTTTGCCCCCCATCTCCTGACAGGCACCTTCTGCCCATTGGACAAGGCCCTGGCTGCTCACACCTTCTTCCCTTTGGGACCACTTTTGGTTGCTCATGGCTTTTTGCACCTGGGGCAGCTCTTGGATATTGTAGTGCCTGCCTTGGGATAGCTCCTCGTCGCTGTTGTCTCCCACTTGGGACAATTCTGGCTCTCTCTTGTCTTCTTCCCCTTGGTACACGTGCAGATGGCCTCGCACGTCTTCTTCCAAAGGACTCACTTGCTGGTATCCCTTCCCTTGCCATTGGGACAGCTCTTGGCCTGTCCCATCTGCTTCCCACTGGGACAACTCTTGGTATGTCTCATCATCTTCGTCCCATTGGTCCAGCTCATGGGCTGTGGCACTTGCTTCCCAGTGGCACAGCTCGTGGTGTCTCTCGGATCCCCATGGGCAAAATTCCTGCACCGTCACTTCTTCTTGCCGTCGATAAAACTCTCGCACTACTTCTACCCACAGGCACAGCTCTTGGCTGCCAACAACTCCCCTTTGGGAAAGCTCTCGATCCACCTCGTATTCCCACTCTTGATCCGTGTCAACAAGGGCCCCCTCCTCCTCCTCAGTCTCCCACAGGGGTGGGTCTGAGCCACCCCCTGCCCCCACCCACTGCCCAATGAGCTCCTGGCCTTCCAGCCAGGTGGGCAAGGGGCTGGGGGACTGGGAGTTGGGGTTCACCTTGTCTTCCTCCATCGCTGACATCGTCTAGCGCAGAGGGATCCCGGCAGCTGCTTCCTTCTGACGCAGAGGGTCTCCTGGCACTGGGCACCCCAGGGCTCCGTGCCCCTTATATACCCTCCTGGCAGGGCAGGGTGGGGCTCTGCCATGTCACAAAGGTCCTCTGGGCATCACAAGGTCCCACATCACCAAAGGCCCTGACACAGTGCAGGTGTGTCACAAAGGGCCACACCCAGCACCCTTTAGCAGCCAAACCCACTGCAAGGGGCATGGAGCACTCCCTGGACTTGTGGGCTTCTAACCCTTTGTTATGATCTGGTTGTTAACATGATCAGTTATGCCTCTGCCCGAATTAAAGTGCAAACACCACATGCCCAAGTCAATAGCGTGGGCTCTTTTGGACAGTCAATGAGAGAGAGGGGGAGGGGGAGAGAGAGAGAGAGAAGGAGAGAAAAAAAGACAGAGAGTGACAGAGACAGATTAAACAGAAAATGTCACTCCTCCGTGCATCCCAGTGGCGTCCCATTGATGCTGTACCTCAGGCCTTCTTGGTGGGGAGGCACCCCTGAAAACATAGAGTTGAATGGACTGAAATACATTTGGGCCAGGTGGGAAGGCCCAGCTACCTCCCGTGGCAAGGGCCAAGTTTGACACAGTCTCTTGAAACAGACTCTGCATCTGTGGCATCACTTTGCATGATGTGCAGTGCTCTTCTGCAAGGCCTCAGCAGTGAGCCTGGGGAGAGCTTCAGGCATTTTTGATGGATTATGATGCCTCCTCAGCTGCCCCTCATGGGAGGCTTGTGGCCTCCCCCAGCGCAAAGCCAATCCGAGCTGAATTTCAGGACAACTCCTGGGTTTGGCTTTCTTGTGGATACATTGGTCTCCCTTAGTCTGGTTGACTTCTCCCTAGATGTGAGCTAACTGAACAATAGTGTCACCTTTATCTGATCTCAAGCTGCCTTCAGCAGGTGAATTCACAGAGCAAAGTTGCAGTCAGTTCAAGGAGGGGTGGGCCTGAGTGCTCACAGCTTCTTTATCCAGTTTTGCCATAAGGGCCAAAACTCCTTTGTAACACTGCTTAAGCCATCAAGAGTAACATTTCAGTCTCCGACTGCCCTGATGTGCCCAGAGCCCCCGTGAGGCCTTGCACACAGTCCCACAAAGCGATGACAGGCCAAGGCCTGCACTGCAAAGCCCTGGCTTTGGAGGGTGGGCATGAGCAATTGGCCAGATGGACGTGGCCAAGGAGTTGTAGTTGGTGGCTCCCTGTCCAGGTGCAGACCAGGGACGAGGGGTGTCCCTCAGGGCTCTGCCTTAGCCTTGGGGATCTTGAATGGTTTCCCCAATGACACAGAGAGGGGGTACAGATCCCCCTCAGCACAGGCTTTGCAGGGCACAGGAAACTGAGCAGGGCAGAGGCTGAGGAGAAGGGCTTGGAGGTGCCAATGGATGAGAAGCTCAGCGTGAGCCAGCAATCTCTGCTCCCAGCCCAGGAAGCCACCCATCCATCCTGGGCCATACACAGGCAAATGAGCGATGAGCAGCACGTCAAGGGAGCCGATTCTGCACCTCTCCTCTGTGTTTGGGAGAGCCCAGCTGGAGCACTGCATCCGTGTCTGGGGGCCCCAGCATCAGAAGGATGCGGACCTGTTCAAATGAGTTCAGAGGAGCGCGATGGAGATGCTCAGAGAGCAGCACCTCTGCTATGAAGACAGGCTGGGCAGAGAATGCATTACGATGCGATGAGGGAGAGATGCCTCTGCCCAAATTCAGGTGCAAATGAGACCACATGCGGACAACATACAGGTTTCATTGAACATGGATTTATTTAAGAAGCAATGTGAGGGAGAGAGGCACAAAGAAATAGGAAAGGGATCTCGGAGAGAGAGCAAGAGAGCAGAAGATAATCAGATAAAGAACAAGATGATCTTTCAGGCCCTTCCCATGCCAATCCATTCAGTGATTCTAGAATGTGTGTGGATGTGTATAAGAACTATATATTACAGTTAATATTACTATCATTATAATCATTTACTACTACTACTGCTATTTCATCTTCATCTTCTTCTTTGACTTAAGATGATCATTATTATTATTATTTCCTTTATAAATTTCTTCATCTTAGTATTCTACTTTTTCTTCTGCTTATTTCTTACTACTACTATTTCTTCTTAATCTCCTTCTTCTACACCTTTTTCTTCTTCCTATTTCTTACTACTACTACTATTTCTGCTTTATCTTCTGCTACTTCTACTTCTTTTTCTTCCTCCTATTTCTTACAACTACTTCAAATTCTTCTTCTTTATCACTTCAAACTTTTGTTATTTCTTATTCTTATTTACTACTATTATTTCCACATCTTCTTCATCTTCTCCTAGTCCTTACTCATATCCTTACTCTTTTATTGTGAGTGTGTTTTTTGGGGGGATCTTTTTGGTTTTTTTGGTGGGGTTTTTGTTTGGTTATTTTTACTACTACTATATTCTAAAGCCACCTTTCATTATTCTGCGGGGCCCATCCTGGCACTGTCGGCAGGCGCTAATCCTCGGGCCGTGCCGCCAGGCAGGGGCAGCAGAAGAGGCTGCACAGCACCTGCAGAGCACGCCTGAGGCGGGAGGGACGTTTCTTGTGGGGACCCAGGTGCTGGCCGAGCGCCGGGGCTCCCGGCTGGGGAGCTGAGGGGCTGGGGCAGCTGTGCGGGGCAGACAGCGGGCTCTGTGTCCCTGACTCTGGCAGCTGCTCCTCGAAGGCAGGAGAAGCCACGTGTCCTCGCAGGGCTTGGGCTTCCAGATGGGGAGGCAAGGCACAGAGCGGCACTTGGTAGCACGGATCAAATGCCTGGTGCTCAACTCAAGCTTCCCGAGGGATAGGCACCGGGAGCCCATCTTCTGTAAAACCTGCCTGTCTTTGCACTCCGTTTTCTTCTTCGTGCAGCTCCAGGAGGCTCACTTTATCCCACTCATCCTCCTCCTGCAGCAGGGGCTTGACCCCGATGCTGTTGCCGCTCACGCTTTGCCAGTTGTCCTGCTTGAGCTCTTTGTCGCTGTCATCTCCCCAGATGGACTGCACCGAGGGCCGGTTGTCGTTTCCTTTGGGCAACTCCTGGCCAATTGACTCTTCCCAGTCGGACACATCATGGTAACTACCGACTTCTCCGTGGGAGGACAGCCCTTGCTCGATGGATTCTTCCCAGTCAGAGAGCTTCTGGGAGCTACCAGCTTCTCCGTGGGAAAGCCCTTGCTCCAAGCATTCTCCCCAGTCAGAAAAGTCTTGGCAGCTCCTGCCTTCTCCTTGGGACAGCTCTTGTGCGCTGCATTCATCCCACTAGGAGAGCTCCTGACTGCTGCAGTCGTCTACTGGGGACAGCTCTTGCTCAGGGCAGGCTTCCCCTTGGGACATGTCCTGGTAGCAGCTGGCATCTCCCTGGGACAGCTCTGTGACTTCCTCCTCTCGCACCTGGGAAAGCTCCAGCTGCCCAGCTAAGGCCCCCTCCTCCCTGCCTTGCTCTGCCAAAACCACACCCCTCTCTGCCTCCTCCTGCTGATCACTGCGACCCTGGGTGGCCAGCGGGCAGGAAGAGGAGCTGGGGGAGTAGCAGGGGCTGTGTGGGGCACAGTTTGGGCTCTCTTCCCTGTCTCTTGGAGCTGCTGCTCCTACTTCTGCAGCCAGGCTTTGCTCCATGTGCCTGCAATCCTCTGGCTGCTGGCCAGATGCTTGGACCTCAAGCAAAGCTTGGCTCCTCATCTCACAGATCATGTCCTGGGCTATGTCTGGCACAGCCCGGCTGACATCTGGGAGACTATGTGGGGCACAGACTGAGCTGTCTGTCTCTGCTGATGCCATCTCCTCACTGAGGAAAGGAGAACCTGGTGCCTTTTCCACACCTGGAGCCACAGGCCCAGCAGGCTCCTCCTCCTGCACACCTTTAGCTGGGGCAGCAGCTTCTGACTCAGTGTCCAAGGGACTCCCAGATGCAGGAGAGGCACTAGGCACGTCAGAGGCTGCCTCTCCTGCCACCTGGGTGCCCACACTGCTGGGAGAGCCAGGCCTCTCCTGGGCATAAATCTGGGCATCCTGGTTGCCCTCTGGGTTCAAGCCTTTGCCCCCCATCTCCTGACAGGCACCTTCTGCCCATTGGACAAGGCCCTGGCTGCTCACACCTTCTTCCCTTTGGGACCACTTTTGGTTGCTCATGGCTTTTTGCACCTGGGGCAGCTCTTGGATATTGTAGTGCCTGCCTTGGGATAGCTCCTCGTCGCTGTTGTCTCCCACTTGGGACAATTCTGGCTCTCTCTTGTCTTCTTCCCCTTGGTACACGTGCAGATGGCCTCGCACGTCTTCTTCCAAAGGACTCACTTGCTGGTATCCCTTCCCTTGCCACTGGGACAGCTCTTGGCCTGTCCCATCTGCTTCCCACTGGGACAACTCTTGGTATGTCTCATCATCTTCGTCCCATTGGTCCAGCTCATGGGCTGTGGCACTTGCTTCCCAGTGGCACAGCTCGTGGTGTCTCTCGGATCCCCATGGGCAAAATTCCTGCACCGTCACTTCTTCTTGCCGTCGATAAAACTCTCGCACTACTTCTACCCACAGGCACAGCTCTTGGCCGCCAACAACTCCCCTTTGGGAAAGCTCTCGATCCACCTCGTATTCCCACTCTTGATCCGTGTCAACAAGGGCCCCCTCCTCCTCCTCAGTCTCCCACAGGGGTGGGTCTGAGCCACCCCCTGCCCCCACCCACTGCCCAATGAGGTCCTGGCCTTCCAGCCAGGTGGGCAAGGGGCTGGGGGACTGGGAGTTGGGGTTCACCTTGTCTTCCTCCATCGCTGACATCGTCTAGCGCAGAGGGATCCCGGCAGCTGCTTCCTTCTGACGCAGAGGGTCTCCTGGCACTGGGCACCCCAGGGCTCCGTGCCCCTTATATACCCTCCTGGCAGGGCAGGGTGGGGCTCTGCCATGTCACAAAGGTCCTCTGGGCATCACAAGGTCCCACATCACCAAGGGCCCTGACACAGTGCAGGTGTGTCACAAAGGGCCACACCCAGCACCCTTCAGTAGCCAAACCCACTGCAAGGGGCATGGAGCACTCCCTGGACTTGTGGCCTTCTAGCCCTTTGTTATGATCTGGGTATCAATCTGGCAAATTAAAGAGCAAACACCATATGCCCACTTTGGTAGTGTGTGCTCTTTTGCACAGTCAATGAGAGAGAGAGTTGGACAGTCAATGGGAGAGAGAGAAAGAAAAAGAGACCAAGAGTGGCAGAGACAGATTAAGTAGAAAACCTCCCCACTCTGTGGATCCCAGTGGTGTCCCACTGATGCCACTGATGCCAATCAGGTCTTCTTGGTGGGGAGGGACCCCCTGAAAACATAAGAGTTGAATGGACTGAAATACATTTGGGCTAGGTGGGAAGGCCCAGCTACCTCCCATGGCAAGGGCCAAGTTTGACACAGTCTCTTACAGCAGACTCTGCATCTGTGCCATCATTTTGCATGACATGCAGTGCTCTTCTGCAAGGCCTCAGCAGTGAGCCTGGGGAGAGCTTCAGGTGTCCTTGATGGATTATGATGCCTCCTTAGCTGCCCCTCAAGGGAATGTCCCATGGATGCAGCCTTGCTACAGTGGGAGGTTTTACAGCTGGTCTGGTTTTTGTAAGGGAGGATGGGTGCTCAGTGCCTCTGACCAGACATGACAGCACACCCTTAAAATTCTCCTCCTCCCTTCTTAGCTGGGGGGGAGTGTGTGCATGGCTGGCCTTAGCAGATGAGCCTGGGGCTTTGTCCCGTCCCACTGCAAAAAAAAAAGGGTCGGGAAAGATTCTTTTAATAGATTTCTTGGACAAAAAGTAAAGCACTAACACGGCAATATTTTATCTGAGATCTGTTTATTGATAAAGAAGAGTAAGTGTTCCTACCAAAGGGGGACAGAAAAAGGAATAAAGAAGGGAAAGAAGAGACGGAGAGAGAAAGAACACCAGACAGATCGCTCCCGCTGTACCCTGGCCGTGCCGTCGGCGAGAGTTTGGCAGATGGAGTGGGAGCTGCGAGCTGCAGGAGTCTGCGTGGCTCCCGTGGCTGCTGGGCGCGATTTCCGAGCAGCAGCAGCTGCGTGTGTCTGCCGTGGGCGAAGAACAGGAACAGGACTCGAGGAGCAGCTGCAGGCGGTCAGGGTCGGAGCACGGTGGCTGCAGGCGGCGGCCGCTGCGGGGCTGCTGCGGAGCACACGGCGGCAGCGGAACCGGGCTGGGTGCAGGCAGCGTGCAGACAGCGGTGGCCGCTCCGGGTTTGGTGCAGGCCGAGTGCAGGTGGCGGCAGCTCCGCCGAGAAATAGCGACCATGAGGTTGTCGCGGCGACGGAGGTACCTCGGACAAGCAGCGAAGCAGAGCAGGACAGGGCCAGACAGGATAGCCAGCCAGGAAAGGAGCGGATTGCAGGGAGAAAAATGCGAAGCGGGCGGGAGCGGGGGGGACTTCTGGACGGGCGAGCCCCCGTTCCCTCCAAGAAACCCAGAGAATATAGCCCCCGGTTGTGTCGAAGTAAACTGCTTTTACGCGCGTGGCCGTCCTGCAACGTGACTTCCCGCACACGTTTTCGGCGCGGTTTTTCCCGGGCATCCGGGGATCTGCCCCGCCAGCAAGGGGGGTCGCTTGCCGTCCAGCAGTGGAAGCTTTCTCTCTCCTAAACGGCTGCCAGGCGAAGCCTCTCCGGGAGCACTGCTCCCAGCGCTTACACAGACCGAAAGGCAATTTTTTCACCTCATGTATAACAATTGTTGAGGCATAAATAAAAATCAGGTTGCTCTGTCACCTGGCTTTGAAGGGTAGGCAGTGCGGGGCATGAGCAATTGGCCAGATGGACGTGGCCAAGGAGTTGTAGTTGGTGGCTCCCTGTCCAGGTGCAGACCAGGGACGAGGGGTGTCCCTCAGGGCTCTGCCTTGGCCTCGGGGATCTTGAGTGGTTTCCCCAGTGACACAGAGAAGAGGTGCAGCTCTCCTTCAGCGTGTGCTTTGCAAGGGACAGGAAGCTGAGTGGGGCAGAGGCTGAGAAGAAGGATTTGCAAGTCCTTGGAAATACACAGTAGCGCACATAGCACACATAGCCTGCAGTAGTGGACGGATCAATGTTCCTATGGAAAGCTGGCGCAGGTGAGGGGCTCCATTACTCTGAAGAATTGATTGCTGAGTAAATGGCATGAGCTGGTGTTTCCCAAGTGGGATCATTCTACCCTTAAATTCCAATTTTCATTTAGCTTAGTTCAGCTTCAGAGTATGGACTTTGCATTAAAGCATTTGCTAAGTAGATCTTCTCAAAGTCTGCCATGTTACTTTTGCAGGTGACATCAGATGAATGGTGCAGTTGACACTCCTGAAGGACAGGATGGCATCCAGAGGGACCTGGACAAGCTCAGGGAGTGGGCCCATGGGAACTTCATGAGGTTAAACAACACCAAGTGCAAGGTGCTGCCCCTGGGTTAGGATAACCCCCAGTAACAATCCAGGCTGGGGGATGAAGAGATTGAGAGCAGCCGTGCTGGAAGGATTTGGGGGTGCTGGTGGATGATAGGCTGGACATGACCCAGCCATGTGTACTGGCAGCCCAGAAAGCCAAACGTGCCCTGGGCTGCATCCAAAGCAGCGTGGGCTGCAGGGCGAGGGAGAGTTCTGCCCCTCTGCTCTGCTGTGGTGAGACCTAACCTGGAGCTCTGCATCCAGCTCTGGGGTCCCAGCACAGGACGGACATGGGCCGGCTGGAGTAAGTCCAGAGGAGGCCACCAAGATCATTAGAGTGATGGAGAATTCCTTTTATGAGAAAAGGCTTTTATGAGCTTTGGGATTGTTCAGCCTGGAGAAGACAAGGCTCCTTCTCTTGGAGAGGGACTTTTTTGAAGTACATGTAGTGGCAGGACAAGGGAGAATGGTTTCAGTCTGAAAGCGAATAGGTTTAGATTATATCTAAGGAAGAAATTTATTGTGAAGGTGGTGAGGCACTGGAACAGGTTGCTCAGAGAAGTAGTGGCTGCCCTATCCCTGGAGTGTTTAGGGCCATATTGGATGGGGATCTGAATCACCTGCTCTAGTGAGGTGTTCCTGCCATGGTGGGGGGTCTGGAATTGTATGGTCCCTAAGTGCCCTTTAAACCCAACCCATTCTATGATTCTGTGGCTCAGAAATAGCATTTCTCAGAGTCCCATTATAGAAAAAACTTCAACCTACTTGGGTAAAAGAACAAACAAAATGTCAATGTATTGTAGTTCTTGTTTCAGGACTTGAGGTAAAATTGTCATTACATTGGAGGTCTTACTCCACAAATCATCTCAGGAACAGACATTGGTAAAGTCACAATCTTTTTTTTCTTTCTTTTCCTTTTTTTTTTTTTTAATTAAGTTCCTCCAGGGAATTATCTAAAGTCTGCCAATTCTCCTTGTACTTCTATTGCAGCTGAATTACCTTCCTTAACATCCTTGTTAGAAAACTTGCATAACACTGGAGAAGACCTTCTCTACCCTTCTTCTAACCTGATGGAGAAGTGTTGGGTGAGGGACTTTTTTGAAAACAGATGTGGGTTTGAGCTCCAGCCACCTCAGATTAAAAGTGCTGCCTGCATACATGCGCTGGCCCAAGGTTACTACCTGAAAGGTAAGAACCACACTTGTTATAGCAATCATTATTCTAAAGAAATACATTCTCCTTTACAGCTGAAAAATCATGAAAGTTCTGGATCCTCAGCAGATGGAGGAGTTAATTCCACCTGTGGCAGGTACCTGGAACTTGGAAAATTGGTGGAATTATAAGTTTTCATATTAGCCAAGATAATTGCATATTCCCATTCACCATGTAGGGAAAGAAGCTTGCGGTTCCTGGCTCGTTCTGTGGATTTGAAGGGAAGTTAATCAAGGTCAGGTCACTGACTCAGTCCACTCTGAGTATGAAAAGCCACACACACTTTTCCTCCTCTATCCAGACATATTACCTTTAAAAAACTGGCACTTTTGAAATGGGCATCACTAAGCATCTCTTTCTTAAATGTGCAGCTGTTTTAATGTGTGTGATGCTTTTCATACAAGAAGATGCATTTGGGAGTGTAAAGTTTGACAAATGTCTTGTGCCAATGGAATCTGACTTTTATTTTGTCTGTTTCTTAATTTTGGGTGCAATTTTTGTAGTTCTAGTTCCTAAAAACATAAAGACATGTCTGTCTTTATAAGGTAAGACTAAAAAAATATGGATGTCAAATAGGGAGTCTTTTTGAGGTGTTAAAAAGAGGCAGTTTCCTCATTTTTCTCCATGCTTTGCTCTTGCTCCCAAGTCTGTATCAGTGATGATACCTGTTTCCCTATCTAGTTTCTTTTTCTCAATATCTAACACAATAACTAGTGTTTCAAAAGAGTCAAATCTGAGATGATACATTATTTTTCGCCAGTATTTCTACTAACAGTTTATTCCTTGTTTTTAGACTGTTTCCTAAATATCAGCATGAAACAAAACTCCTCATATAGAGCTTTGGTACCCCAAGATCATATAGAATTCAAAATTTATTGAGAAAACTTTTCTTGGTTTTTTTGTTACAGGTAAAAAGCCTTTTTTTTTGGTTTGTTTTGTATTTACTGTTATCTCTAAAAGGATTACATTTTGTATTTATGTAAATAAACAGGTTGGTTGTTTTCTGTCTGACTCAGCTTGGTTAACCAAAGCATTTGGTCTTTTGAATTCTCTCAGATGCACTGGTTATTTCAATAAACAATGTATCTGGTATAGGAAATACTTAGCATACATTTTATAGTGCTGCTGGGACCTATATTAAAATTCTAGCATTCCTAGCAAATCTAAATGGTCTTTTAGATTATACAGCTTCTATAGATTATATTTGTAAAAACAAGATATCCTGATAACATGAGTGAAAATACTTACTACTTTAATCAAAATGAAAATGTTTCACAGATAAAATGCATAGTCTGAGTATTTTTCTGGGTAATTTAAGAAACTCTACAAGATGTAAAGGTGACATGAAAAAAGATCACTATGGGTGTCAAAGATGTCTTCATGAGTTCAAAAGAGATTATGTCTGGTTCTGAGTACCTTATGATAGCTATAAAGTCAGTATTGGTATAGCATCCAGACTTGAAAACTGGTCTGAGCTCACGTTTACCTAAAGAACCATTAAAATGTTCTCAATTAAAGTGAATGTGTCTTGTTCCCCTGTGAATTTCAGTGGGATCTTGTGAACATGCTGAATGAATCTACTAACCACTGAAACAAAATCCAGTTATATTGCTGAGAGGGTTGAATATGAAAAACAGATACCTACAGAAAAATTAAATGTTTCTGTTCCAATTAAAAGCTCAAAACATGATGCCTGGAAGTAGCTGAATACAAGCGTAATACTCTGTAGGTTATCTTTTTATTTTTCTTTTCCTTTCAAAAATATGTACATGCAAAGCCATAAACATACTTTTCTCTCTCCTGCTACTCTATTAATTCCATTATAAAACAGATCTTGTTTTAATCTCATGGGTAAAAATAACACACCAAATAATTTCAGAGGTGCACCCCTTTTTTAATTATCTTTGCCACAATTAGCTCCTAAAAGCCAGCTACAACACTTATGCAGCCATGGAACCCCGAAATCCTACTCTGGAAGTATTTACACAGTAGGAGGATGCAGCATTACATTTAACCCTTTCTCATGTGGTATTGCCAAATTAGGAAAAACAGCTCATTCTTCTAGTCTCATCTAATGAAATAGTCTCAATTTTCTTGTTTTTTCTTGTTGTCCCAAATTTGTTTCTTCTCTTTATTCATAAGCTTTATCAGCCAGTGAAGAAATTCAGATCTGAAGATATTTTACAATGGAACAGAAGCCTTTTTTAAAAACTGAAGGATGAAAATTTCGTGGAAACAAACTCCTGTTAGGGAATCAGTAGTTATGCATTGGTGAACACTTGTCCTCTACATTTATATTTCCCTCATGAATGACTGCAACAGGATAAAGAAATTAGCATAGGATATATCAATGATTTGCCTCTGTGGTGTGTGATTAAAATACTTCCCATAGGTTTTTTTTTTCAATGTCTGAAAATTTATTTGCTATATCAATTATATAAATGTCTGGCCAGGTAAGGAAGTATGCTGCATGCATGTTCAGTACTTATTTGGAATAACACCTTTTTTTTTGTCTGTACTGAAGTGGCCTCAACATGTCCTCCTTACTTATTATGGTTGTTTTGAGTATTTTCTGATTCTTGACTTAATAGTCTTAAAACTTGGCTAAACAAGCTTTAGAAAAGAACACAGGATTTCCAAGTGTTAACTGGGTGAACTTGGTCAGTCCCTTGGTCAAACAGATTCATTTGATTTGTCTAGTTGAGTGACCTTTTGACTTACAGTCATCTGCATTCTGTTCATGGTTTATTTCATTTTCTTTTACTGGAGAGCACTTCGGAATGTTTGTCATGAAAAGAGCTACATAAATATTAATGTATTGATAGTGTTATGGCTTTTCAAGCCTATTTTTCATTTCACGGGTTTTAAGAGCTACAAAATTTACTGACTATACAGAAAATATAGTATAATGGACTTTCTGAAATGCCCTGAATGAGATAAAATATATGAATTATTAATCCCATGGATGTCAGTGCTGTCTTGCCTATAAACAGAATTTTCTGTTCCAATCCAAGGTTTTTTCTACTGTGCAAAGTTTTTGATGAAAACTCTTTATGCCTCTTGTCTGTAAGTAAACATATGTTCCTAATTACATTCTAAAAATAGCTGTATGAATTTTATGTGCACAGTGTAGTCATCGGGATGCACTTTGAACCTCCAAAAACTGCAGGGAACATGCAGGGAGACATTCACATGGGACGGTGTTTCCTACAGCTGGTGATAGCAGGCATCCTTCACCATAGAAAAGCAGAAGCAGCTTCAGTTTCTGAATGAGACAAGGAGATCGTGCTTTAGGGACGCCTTGACTCATTTTATTCCCTGCTGTTGTTTTTTTTTTCCATTACCTGCTGATTCCTTGTCTTTTTTTTTTTTTTTTTTCCCTGGTGGATATTCTGCCATCTGGGCTCAATGGCTAAGTTATAAGCTGTGAGGCTCATTTATCACACCATGGGAGGGAAGCCGTCAGAATCTGTAAATCTAGAGCAGAGCACCTAATACAATACAGAATAATGAAAACAAATGGAGCTCAAGGTAAAGGCTACTCGCAAATCTTAACTCATCCAGCTGCTTTAAAAATCATGAATGCTGAAGGTCCCAGAATCTTAGATAGTCATTATAAGGTAGTGGCCAAATTCAATTGAACCAGATGGAGAAGGTTTTAGGTCTGGACTCCTGCGCCTACTTCTGATTTGCATCAGTTATCAAGTTGGTACGAACTGTGATCATTTTTCCTATTAAAAACAGAACTCTAAACATTAACATTCCATGCTTAAGAGAGGCCTGGAAGGTGCTGAATAACTTTTTTTTGCACTCATTCAGCTGCAGTCAATGATATCGATGTTCTGGTAGCTCAATCTCTCTTGTTTCTTCACCCCTGCTCACTGTCCTACTGCATCACGGAACATCTTTCAGGAATTCTGTCCCCTTCAAAGCCCTGGTACTCCTCGCTTCTGTTTTTATGATGGACTAAGGTATAAGATACATAGCATTTTCACAAATGCTTTTGTGAAATTTTCACAAATTTCACAAATGTTTTCTTTAGCTGCAGAAAACAGACCAATACTTGGTATTCTTCCCACCTTTAAATCAAAAACACAGGTAATTCTTACTGATATTTCCTTTACTGGTAGCCAGCCCTCAACGAGGAGAAACTTGTGTAGTCAAATACACAGAAGACTTTATTTGAGGACAGCCTACCGCTGTACACAATCCATCCATCCATCCATCTGAACCTGCATTACATCATCTATCACCACAGTCAGAATTTATTGACCTTCAAAGAATAGAGCAAGATTCATCTACTAACTCAAGTTACTGCCAAAGTTATACGGGGATGCATGTGATCCCAAGTATCTATTTATATTTTAATGTCTAACCATTCTCTCAGAATTTGTTAGGTAAGTGCATTTTAAAAATCAATCAATAATAAATATCTCAGGCTCACTTCAAGGACAGAATATTTACCTTACTCTGAGTCATAGTTATGACAATATTGCATATAACCTCAGACAAACAGCAAAAAGTAGTACAGCAGTGTGTGAAACCAAAGAACCATAACTGTGCAAAATACTTTGTGGTTGATTTTGTTTTAATTGAAAACAGTATAAGAAAGACTGTAAAACTGACAGAATCTGCAGGTAATTTGAGTACTTAAAATAAACAATGTCTCTAATTTAAGCTTGCACAGAATTACATCGCTGGGTGTGAAAATTAACTTTATTTTGCTTTTTTCCACTGTTATGCTGTTTTGCTTGTTTTCACACTCAGAGCTGGAAGGCAGTTACAATCTGGCTTTCAAAGCTTCCTTTTGCCACAACAGGAATTTTACTTCTTCTAGCAGAAAAAAAAATTAGGAAGCTATTTAAGTAGTTGAACTACTATTTGCCTTCTTTTTTGTGTGAAGATTATTTATGGAGAAAAAAATAAAGAAAAAAACAACCCAAACCTCAAATTACTCAGCTTTAAGACACAGATGTTATGATTACATGTAGAGCACATGCGAGAGATTACAGCTGGTGATCATTAGTGTTTTCTAATACACTTCAAAAAATATAGTGTGTTATTTTTTTGTAGGGGATTTTTCCACTGGATTACTGGAGGATGAATGGAATGTACATTTCATAGAGAGAAATAAATTATAGATACCTGGCTACAGGGTTAGTAGTTGGGGGGTTGGTTTGTTTGTTTTGGGGTGGGTTTTTTTGTATGAAAAGTTTAAAAATCATTGCCTTGCACTCTAACGCATTCTTTCCAGAGCGGACAGGAAACATGAAGAAAAGCATTGATACTCTATCATAAAAGTGGTATATTTTTAGCAATCTCACACAAGCCACAAACCCTTAGTCCAGATTCTGAAGTACTTTATAGATTAATTTGGTGATTATCTTTCCAATTAAAGGTAAAGGACAAGTCTCTAAAAATGCTTGGGATCCATGCAATGGTGCTGAAGCACATTCCCAGAAATCCCCATTTAAAGACAATATTTTGACTTTCTACTATGAAGTACTTTTCAGGAAATGCATGTTACTTTCTTTTTTATTGCTTTTTTCAGCATTCAGAAAATTCATAATATCTTCTGAAGCTGATTAATACAGGGCTTTGTTGAGTAAAAGAGATGACCTCTATATCTCTCATTTTTCTGCTAAATTTATATGAGCTTCCTAATTTATATGACTAGCAACATTTTTACGGAAGTTAGTTGTTAAATTATGGTGACATTTTTATTCTTTCTCCTTGAACATTCCCTAGAAATGTAGTTTAAGCCGTTACATTAGTATTTCAGTGACTTCCTTGCACATGTGTTAATTTCCTCCCATTTTCCTAAGACTTTGGAAGCTCCAGTATGCCCACTCCTTGACCTGGCAGGACAGCTCGTGCAGGTCTTTTTCTCAAAATCAAAATCAACTTGTTCCTTCTTTTGTATTGGAAAAGGATAAAGAACAATTCCATGCATTAGAAATTACTGTGTTTCATTGTCAGCTAAAGTGTATACAATGGTAATAAATATGGATCACCAATGAGATGACACCTTTAAAAATAAGTGGAAAATGACTTTTAACAGTATTGATACAAGGAGCACTGTGTAAAGCAATGGTTAGGCCTCAGATATAAAACTCTACAAAGTTCAGTAGAGAGAAAGGTGAACTAACTGTTCTTTGTGCAAGTGAAGATGCATATGAATAAAGCTTGTCCTGCAAACTGAGATAAAACAAGTATAGCGTGTTTCAGACTAGTAAAACACAGACCAAAAGAATATGAACATTGGCCCATCTGAGACGTGAATAAAAACACACTTAAGCCAAATCATGCAGCTGGAATGAGATCTAATGGGTTGAAAATTATGAACATGTTTTGGCAGAGAATTTGGAGGCTTTGAACCACCTTAAATATAAAGTCTAGAAAGCTTTGAAAAAAGGGTAATTGTGGGGAAGAGGAAAGAGGAAGGGGAAGGGAGAATAGGAGAGAGAAGTTAGGGAAGGGAGGGGAGGGCACATTGTGTGTATTACAGGCATGGAACCTCTATTTGCAGCTTTAGGAGATTTTCAGAGAGATTTCAAAATATACTTGCAGGATATTAAATATTATCAGAATACCTATAAGAAACTTACAATTCTTCTGCAGTCTGTTTCATCTCAATTTCTAATTCGAGAGGGTCTGATGCCATATTTCCTTATTTGACCAAAATTCTGATGCCCTTCTTACAGTTCTTTTGTCTGAATTATGTTACAGTGGTTCAACAGCTACATTTTTACTGCTGGTAAAAATGAAAGGGGATTTAAACTATTAAGTGCTATGTTTACGTTCAAGAGTTTGAAAATGTCGTGTAAAAAAAAGAAATTTTTTCCCAATAGTTTCTCTTGCAATGTCAGTCTTAAATGGGTGGTATGTAACTGCATTTGGACTTCCATAAAATTTTGCTGTGCTCAGTTAGTACTGCTGTGTAAATTTCCAGAAACATCACTCTACACAGCACACACCAAGATCTTACAAGGGTGCCATTAATGAACAATCTTTCATTTTTAACAGCCATTCACAACACTCTAGAAAATGATAGGTACAATATCTGCAAAGAAGGGAAGATATTTTATTTGGGAGACTGTTTTTCTAAGCTGCTTTTGTGAGTTATTTTGTGTCAAACCATGCTTTAAAAAACTGGTGAAACCTGAATTCTCACTAGGTTCAGATCCTTGCTTTCGTGCTACATGACGCTGCTGACTCCTTGCACTACAGTCCCTTTTGGCTTTCTTGTCACACCTGTCTTTAGGTCTATTCCAGCAGCATTAGATTCAGCAGAGTTGACTTCATTTTCCTCTACATTTATTAAGCATCTTGATGATAAAGATTGTTAATGAAGAAAGACTTAAAAGGCTTCATGCAATGTTAAAAGGTATTTTACTTTTTAGTGTTATCTTGATAGCTTAATATATATTATTATTCTTAATAAATAAAGGATTCACTTTCTGATCTTCATCACAAATGCTGAATTGTACAGACAAAAATTTCAACCTCACTTGGACTGCTAAAGGGCAGGATTTGGTTGTGGGAAAAGTGGGAGAGTAAGAGAGAAAAATGCGAAAAATGTTAGGCTGGGAAATAACCAAAATGTTGGGAGAAATATGACGCTTAGTAGCTGAAAGGCAGAGGAGGTTGTCAGGATGATTAGAGGGATGGAGCACCTCTCCTATGAGGAAAGGCTGAGAGAATTGGGATTGTGCAGCCATGAGAAGCCTTACAGTAACCAAAGGGAGCTACAAGAGAGATGGAGTGGCACTTTTGACAAGATCATGTAGTGACAGAACAAGAGGGAGTGGATTCAAACTGAGAGATGGCAGAGTTAGATTTGATATTAGGAAAAAACTCTTAACTGTGGGACTGTTGAAGCTCTGAAACAACTTACCCAGAGAAGTTCTAGATGCCTTATCCCTGAAAGTATTCAAGGGACGGCTGCTCCTTTCACCTTGCCTAGTGAGAGGTGTACCTGTCCATGGCAGGGTGACTGGAGCTAGATATTTAGAATTCTTTCCAGCCCAAACTATTCTGTGATTCCATGATTCTGTGAAGTGTAATAGGCTTGCAAATGGACGATCAGGATAAAAAAAAAGAAAAGGAAGCAGGGGAGAAAATCCACAGACAGCGACAGAGATGGGAAACTGTACGGGTGACAAAAGGTAGAAAAACCCCATCAGTTGTACACAAAGGTGTATTTTACTTAATTTTTCTTCTATGTCCTTGATCATTAATTATGACAATTGCTTTGTAGAAAGAAACTGGAAAATACTGGGATCTCCCATTATTCACCTCCTTGAATTCTGCCAAACTCCTATTATTGGGCCCCTACAGGGCAGAAAGTGCAGAAGTGTGGTGTAGTGCCTTAACACTTTCAGCTTTTGTTTTCCCTTGGGTTATGCCAGAGAGGAATAATTGCTGTGAGATCGAAGCTTTGATCTGAAATGTAAGATTATTCTGGGAACTCTTTGCTCAGAATTCTTTTAAGCACCTGTGAAGAGCCTGCACTATACACACCAATACTTTTGCCTTTCTTTTAAAAATACTACTTAATTTTTCAATATTAGATGATTAACTTTTTATTGCAGGGCAAGCTTGTTACTGCGAGCTCCAACTTGGTGTTCCCATCAGCCATTACTTAAGAGGGTGCCTACAGCTTGAGAGTTTTCAATGCATTAGAAAAAGCACTTCAGAATTTCAAGCTGACATCCTACTTTTGGCATCAACTGATTTTCCCTGTGTGTAAGAAAAAATTCAGGGACTGAGGGTCTATCCAAAGAGTATAAGATGCCAGCAGCAAATTGTGTGGTTACTTGAGTCTACAGTGATGACAACTAGATAGTCATCAAGTTTCTTGTTAAGACAATAGAGGATGCCGTCTTTTCAAACACTTGTTTTTGCCCATGAGAATACTTATTCTCCCTGAAGTGAAAAAAGCAGGGCTCACCAGAGGTTTCTTTTGTTGACGTTACCAGCATAAAACTTCTTGTTGACCACAGGAACAGGTTTTCAACTCAGTCTCTATGTATTTTTGCAGCACTAGTGAATGGTTAGACCTTTTTTTTTTTTCAGGGAAGTGTTCCTTTTATATGAACATATAGTTCACATAGTGTTCAAGTGCTATTGTTTTTGAAATCTGAGTGTGATGGAGAGTAATGGGGGTAGAGCATGATGAGGGGTTCTGTGTTTTGGAGATAGTCATTAAACACTCCTAAGAAACCCCTTGGCATGAGCTCTGCTTCTGTCTACTTGAAAATACTAGATCATGTGGCAATCTCAGTGAGTAGTAAAATCTGCTGTGCTTTTTGCGTAGAACCTTTTGCAATGCACTTCCTAGAAACACAGGGCAAAAATGTAATTGTAGTGTCCACTCTTGGTTGAGTTGGACCACGTAAAACATCCCTGATGCAGCAGAAACTCTTTTAGGATGGAGGCCAAGAAAATTACATGGTGTAATTTTGCCTTTCAAGAACTGTTCTCAGTTCTAAAAAAATGTCAATAAAGTTTGTTTTCTTTCAAAACAGACTGTATCTTAGAGGAGTAGATCACAGAGTTCAGTGTTGGTAGCTGTGACACAGTGGGCCCTACAGACCTCTGATTCTTCTCAAATCACTATTTTCCAGATGTGTTTTAAAGAAGCATAGTGGCTGTGTTACTCAGCAGTCTGAAGTTGGTGCCAAGAGTAGTTGTAGAACTATCAGCCAGTGAAATAGCCCTCACCCAAGACCTGTTCTTCTCATTCAACTACTGGCTCCTGTTAAAGATGATCCTTTCTACTGAATGCCTTATAGAACTCTGAAGCAATATTGAAATATCAAATGTTTTGCTGTGCTGATGAATGACTATGGAGCATGGTATGGAATTTTTCCATACTGATATACTTTCAGCTTTTTGTTCAATTTTTTTGAAAAAGCAGTATTTCAGAGTATCATGTGAAGATTTTTAGGTAAATGTTTCCCATTAGATATAACTGATCATATTCTAACATGTCTGACCTAATCTTTACAGTTCTTGTCTTTGTCTTTAGGAATGCTTTATAGGAAAAGCTCTCAAAGTAAGGTCAATTGAGCTAGATGAGATATGTTATTTTTAGAAAAAAGATTGGGATAATAAACATTTTAATAACAGAGGTATAGACCTCTGCACTATAGTCATTTTAAGCAACATAGTTTCTAACTGTTCTTTCCAAAACCATCTGAGTCATGACATCCCAGTATTTCCATTGTCCTCTAAATATGTCTTTCTCTCTATATAAATATTTGACTATTTATACACATATGCACAATTCCCCACTAATAGGGAAAGACTTGTGCTTCCTCTTGTGCTTAAGATGACCTTAATTTGACCTCCTACAATTAAATTACACTTTCTAATACATAATAATATATCATACTGGTATAGGGTTGTATATTTAGCAGATGTAAACTGCAATGGGCAGGGTGAGTTGCCTTGTCTCTCTGTACAAGCTGAGGATGCAAATCACTGCATTTAGCTGGGTACCACATGCATAGTAAGATGTATGATGAGAGGCTATGCTGGAGATCTAATTGTGCCACATGCATTAAACCAGTCATTGGATTAAATAAAAAAATTGATTGGGGAAATAATATAGATAAAATGTGTGCTTGTTGGAAATGAAGAAATTAATGTGATGAATTGTATCCAGGGCACTGCTAGGGCATATTACAAATTGTACCTCAATGTTTTGAAACATGGAAAATTTATGAAGTGGATGACAATTGCTAAACAACTGCAAACTTTTGTAATGTATCTTCCAATAAATCTGCATAACAGTGCAGTAGGGAAATAGATTGTTCTGGATAAATTTAATGAATTTCACAAATGCATGTATTCAGACATGCTGTAATACAAAGATATCCCAGGCTGTCTGAAGACAGTACAAGAGGGAATGTCTTATTTTTTCAATTAAAATAATATGCTTTTACTGTTGTTCTGTTGTTTAGCTCAGTAGCATCTAATAAGCGTATGCAGTACTCCCAGAACACCTTTTTTTGTTATGTTCTGGTTTTTCTCTTCTGCTTCAGTTTATTCAAACAAAATTTCTTCAGCTTGGTTTTGTGCCTGTCCACCTATAACATAATGATGCAGCAAACAAAGCACTGTGAAAGAATGTAATTTCTTGCAGGTATATGTGCCTAGGGATATTTCAAGCCTCATCTTCACATAGGCTGTTTTTAAATTTTCTACTAGAATACTCCGTGTTCCTGAGACATGAATGAAAATGAAGGGGGTGTGCAGTCATGGCATTTGGTCAAAATGTTTTGTTGCTTGAATGAAGACAATCTGATGCTCTTCAAGACCACTGAATTACTACAGATACTGTTGTGTTTAGTTTTTCACGTGCTCCAGTCCTACAGCTCTGACACACCCAGACTCCTCTTTGTAAATAAGTAATGCTATGGAAGGTTCATAACCCTATTTGTGAAGATTAGGGAAAAAAATTCTGGGGTGATAGGAACTCAGACTGGGTCCCAGTTTTACAATCACAAATATATGCATACATATTCCTTGCCTGTGTCAGTCCATCTTACTATAAATAACTGCAATCTTTTATCCTAGCTCCCTGAAATCTCTTGAAGAATTTCATTCTCTAAATTTAAGTACTTCTGTGAAAGAGTAAGGAAAAGAGAGAACACAGCACACGAGAGTGTTTTTTTTTCTGAAATGAAGAGAGGATGTGTTATGAAACCAAGGGAAGTGAAAGAATATTACAATATGAAGGTACAGGTGGCAATACAGAGCACAAATCATAATATATATGTTTAAAATGTTTTCTCACTTATGTTAGTTAGTTTTTATGCAATCTCAGTGAAAGAGAAGACAATATAGAATTTATTGGTATCCTGGAAGGTTTTTTTGCAAGTTTTGAAGCAAATAAACATGGTTTCTGTAGAACCAAATATTAGAAATGAATACTAGATTTGGGGTTAGTGAGTAGTAATTATCTAAGAAAAAGTTGGGAGGGCCCATTCAAACCGAGGAGGGAGTTGTCCTTAGACGGTCAAATCATCTCAAAAAAAAGTGTAGCCAATAATATTGGCCAGTATTCCAGACACTCAACTTGCAATTACAGAATGGGTAAGAGACAGGACCTTGCCTACCTTGTCACACCACTGGAAGCACTATTAGATGAGCCCTCCAGAATTTTCTCACTTTGAGGTGTAACCCAATACCCAATTATGTACCCACACTTCTTTAGGAGCAGCCTAACTTTCTCAGTAGTAAGGTCCTCTAAACCTGATTTCTATACCTGATTTCTTGTATGAAAACAAGACATGGCCAGCAATGTGACGTAACACTGACCATTCTGTAAATTCCACCATTGGTTAAAAGCAAAGTTGTGAAACCATGTTGGAAATAAGCATCTGTAACTGCTAGAGGACTTTGTGTAACTGAAAAGTCATCACATTTTTCATATCATCATTATAGAAGGGATGTCTCCAAAGCTGTTTGCAAAGGCATGTGAAGTTTCTTAAAGTTACGTACAGACTTCAAAGACCATTTGCTGGTTGGATATCACTTAGCTTTGGCCAATGGTGTTAATAATTGTGCTTAAGTAGTTGTTTTTTCTCAAAAGAGCTCCTTTTTGGATAAGGCTCACACAGATTTTCAAAGTTTAGGTTCTGGACATAGTATTAGGTCAGAGTGTTGGCCTGGAACTGTTTCCCCTGCCTCCCTTCTTCTGTATGCTGGCCCAGGAAGGAAATTAAAGACTAGGAACCATTTCAGACCTTCAGATTATCTGAAACTGCTCACTTCATGTTTATCGTATTCCATTGCAGAATGTGCTGCCTGCAGTGTCTGGAAGAGAAGTGAGAGTCATTACTCATTGCTAAAGAGTTTCACTATGATTTGTAGAATGAAATCATTATGGGGGTGCCTAAAAGCAGATAGCGAAGATTTTTGTTAAATAGGCAAAGAAACTTGAACAAAATATCATCCATTTCTTCTTAAAATTTTTGTCAAAATGCAATGATGCAAATGAGGAGCTGCAATCCCACTGAGTATTTGTTCCATTTTTGATGCATACACTTACTGGATTGGAGCAGGATTTTAAAAAATAACACACACAGACACACACACAAAGCCATAGAGATGAATTCAGGGAATGTGAAAGAGCATGAGAAATTCCCATTGGAACCATTCCCATTACATTGCATAAATAAAAGAGAAGTTTTGGGGTGTGCTTCCCCTCCTCTATTTTTCAGAGAATGCTAAGTGTGGGGTATGAAGCATTGCTGAAGGCAGCCAGCAGCACCTCTTCTTTCCTGATTTCTGCCTTGTTTCCCTTTTATACCCACCAGCTTTCTCTCTCTTCCCTCACTCTTCCACAAAAGGTTTCCAGCAGAGAGCAGCTGGTGCCTCGTTTTGGCTGCTTTCCCCAGACGCTGGGGGCTTTCACTAGAAATCAATGGCTGCTTATTTTCCCCAGTACTGTGTTTTTTATGTGTGGACTGACATGGCCTCAACCATACTGACCCATTCTGCTGAGCTATTTCCATTCAGACGTGCCTCTTTACAAATAGCGGAAATTAGTTGAGGGCCAGTGTCAAACTGCTTGTCACATCTTGTTTTCAATCTGTTCAAATCAGGTTTATAGTGTCCTATTCAGAAGCCTAGGCTGCTTTTGAATGCACACAATGCATTTCAGGCGTTCCATCAGGCGATAAATGCAGAACTTCACGTTGCTATTAAAAAATAATCATAATGATTGGTCTTTTGAATTTTCTGAAGTAACTTATTTGCTCTGAATTTGTTGTCTTAATTGCACTACGTCCCTTGCTCATAGGTATTCATCTTCGTAAGATGTAAACTCACTCCTAGCTGATCTGTCAGCATAGCAGTTGTACCATGTGCATAAGCTCTCCCATTGATTTAGCAGTAATGAATGAAAGAGTAAGTGAATGAATGAATGAATAATCAGAGGATTGCTAGAGTGGATGCACTAAACCTGAGCAACTTGTATTCTCTTAAACTTTCAGGAACTTCTGTCAAATGTAGCTTTATTTTATGTCTCCTCCTAATGAACAACCATGCAAGAATCTCAAAGAGGCTGAATATGTCTGCAGTCACACTAGGTATTATGTGTCACTTCACGAACAAGAACTTTTCAAAAGTGCTTAAGACCTTAAAACTTTTTGGAAAGCTATGTTTTTAATGACATATCAGGACTTTTCTTCCGCAATCTAACAATATATTTTTGGTGTAACACTATGTTGTCTAAGCACGAAAGGAAACCTTATCACAACCTTTAGAACAGACAATAATTTTAGTTCAACTCATTTGAAAGTCTTCAGACTTGCCAAGGATTTTATCCTTGATGAGTGAAAATGCTTTGGATGTTTGATGACATTCAGTTGCCAAATAATAAAGCTATTGAAATAACATATGCAAATGCACACTATGTGATTTTCCACTAATTTTTAACAATATGCAGAGGTTTAGAGCTCCAGATACAAGCATTGCTGTCTACATGCTGTAAAGCAACTACTGTCATGTTCTTGTGAGAGCTTTCCAAGGCTCTTATTTGAATCTCAATATGTGTTTATTCAAATGAACAACCAGCCTCACTTTTCCCTTTTCTTTTAAATGACAAAAAAAATCAAATGGGGGTGGTTAAACCCCACAGACCTTCACTGCAGTAGTGCAAGGGAGGTTAACAAAAGCCCCCAAATGCTGAAAATTCCTTGCTGAATTTCAATATTCAGTAACTGTCAAGGTCTTACTCCTCATTGCAAGGAATGAAGCTGTCTCTATGTCAATGCCAATAAGTGACTGCTAAGTGGGCTCCAGCAGTTAACACCAGAAATTGTATGTTCTTGGAAGCAGATCTTGGAGTTTTTAATCTATGGGGACATCAGTAAGGATAAAGATTTGCTGCGAACTGGATTCCTATTCCATGCACTTGAGCCCATTATCTTTGTTTTGAGTGTGTAGACATTGCAGGAGTTGCACAGTTCAGCAATCTGTTTTCCTTCTTTCCCAAAAGCAAATGCTTTTGTGAATCTGAAAGCTATAGAGAAAAGTTTGGTAGGGAAAGGTGCATTGTCCTGTCTTACAGATTGGCAGGATCATCATTAAGTAGGACTTGGACTATCTGGTGGCTTAACCTTAAGCTAGAAAATAAAAATATAAACCAGACATGTTAGAGAAGGTGGTATATAATTTCTTAAATATCTTCTCGTATCAGTTATTGTTTTATCTCTCAAGTATCATGAAACAGTGTTATGGTCAGACAGCATTAATCAGTGGAGTGGTCTGACTTAGGTTTAGCAAAGTTTTTCTCATGCTTCCGATATGACATTTGAATTGTAGCCTGAACCCATCAAGTTCAGTCCATTATTTTAAGTTAACTAGATACAAAATCAAGTAGTAATCTATCACATCTCTCAAATGCAAGTATATTTGTGTTCAGAGCTCCACACCTCTCCATTTTAAGTAAAATAATTTTCATGGAGGTTTAAAATTACTTTTTTTATCTTTACACCTTAAAACTATATTTTCTTTCTGAACTGTCTTTGTCTTCTATCACAAGAGATATGTCAAAGCCACTGCAGGTTGGCAGAAAGGTATACAGGAAAAATTGTTAGGGTACTGTTGCTTCACTAGCCCAAGGAACGTGGAATCTTGAGCTCTCATTCTCAAAGACTGGCACTAAAGGTTGAATTTTACACACCAAAAGTGGCTTTAAAACTCAACTTGAAAAGAAAATATTTCCCTTAGTTAAGAGTTTATCTTCATTATTTCTTTGTAAAGCCATACTTTCACTCTCGCCGAATGTTTCCAAAACATGAGAATGTCTTGATTTTTGTTCTAACAAAACCCTGATAAGAATATGGTTTCATTCAGTGTTTTTTTAAAAAAAATCTCTTATAAATATTATTTTTGTTATCAAAGTGAAAAAAACTCAGGCCAATTAAGCAAGGTTTTATTTCCCTCCTAGGTGACCTTCAGGATAAGGCAGAAAGTATTCTGATTGAGAGCAGAGGAGAGGGGTAAGAATAAAAGAATATTTGGACAGAGTAGGAACAGGACCTGGCACAAAGGACTGAGATGCCAACCATAGTAGATCATCTCTTCATTTTGGCAGCAAGTTTACATAGAAAAATCTTGGTAGAAATAGGCATAGCTCTCTAATACTGCTGGAGGTGACTTTTTTTTTTTTTTTCTGAACTAAGAAGGTGAAACATAATCACAGACTTATGGGAGAAACTATAGAAAAAGTTGTCTGGAGTTACTTGTTGCTTTTACAAGAGAAAATAAAATCTAAGTTTGTCTAAGAAAAAGTTAATATTTTCAAAATTTTCAGTAGTTCATATAATTAAAATGGTTTGGGATATGTAATTATTATTTTTCAACACTGATTTGTTTTGCTGACTATTTAAAAATGTCCCTTTTTGTGCTATCTATAAATCAAAAAATACAGAAAATCCATTTTCAAACGCAGGAAATGCAAGAATCTTCATTCATTTTGGCTCTTCCAAACAGCCAGTTTATTCTAATTTCAGCTTCAAATTCTTCCAGTGATGCCAAAACAGGATTTTCACTGTTGGAAGTTTGGATGGATCACTATGGTTTGAAAGGCACATTATCTCATTAGGCATATTTACACCCTTTTTGGACTAAAAGTCCTACCAGAACTTCTTAAGAGAAGCCAGCTAAATGCATCTGTCAGTGTGCAGAGGAAAGGGACAGCATGTCCCTTCTTACAAGACAGTAACATCTCATTCGTGTGATGGACAAACCCTTTCTTAATGCATGGGGCCACAGCATGAAATGTTGATTCCTCCTCTTTATGATCTCTATGATTGACAGGCAGAGTGTAACAGCTAATAAAATGAGTAAAAAAAAATAATATTTCTCATATGCTTATAAGCAGAGATCTCAGGCATGGAATATTTTGATAACCAGTAGATATTCAGGATACCTATTAGGCATGTAAAGCCTAATAAAGGTTTGGATGACTGTATAGGGGCAGAGAAAGAACCCGTGTAGGGACCAGATCTGTGAGTATAGACTGTAAATGAAACATAAACGGGTCTGTGTGTTGCAGTTTGGAGCAATAACTTGTTCCTGGAAAATACTGCTGTCTTGTGTTTTTACACAGCATACTTGTTTGGACTTTTTAGCACTGTTTTATTGTATTCAGAAAAATGAAACTATTTTACTTTATTCAGAAACAGTTCAACAATTCCAGAGGGTACTGTACACACACTTTTACCCCAAACAATACATCAAAAAGGCACTTCAAACACAAAAGCAAATTGAGTGATGAGAAGTGTATCAAACCAGAATAATTGGCCCTGAAGATCACAATTTAAAAGCGGATGGCAAATACCCTTGGGTAAAAACAGCACAGAGCCCTTTCTCTCCACGAAGAACCATCAGGAGCAATAAGATTTCCAGAACACTGAACAAAAAGTGTTTGCATGTTTTTCCTATCATTGTTTTCAATAAACAGGAGATACAGAAACTATGGTGTTAGGTTTATGATCTCTTAGTAATGAAGGATGTCAAATTACAGTGTTAACAGAAACGTTAATTTATCCTCTTTCCAACAGCCACTTAAATGTGATCTTGGAGTAAGTGATGGAGCAGTTAATAATATGCCTCAAGCAATGCATTACAGCTATAGGGTGCATTTTAAGGCAACCAACCTCTTCCATCAATGTGTAGGTTAATAACAGCAACTGCCTCTCCTGCAGCACCTTGCTCCCCAGAAGTATGGCACTTTCAGCACATCTGGACTGGAATTTTGAAGAAACTGTGCATATGTTGCATTCTTATGTATATACTTTGTGATTAGAAGTCCTTTCATCACAATTAAAATCTGTACTGACACTGTAACAGGATAGCATATGTGCTGCAGATCTACATGCTAGAAGGTCTGGTTATATTACACAGAATGTATACATAATATGTTTTACTATTTTGCTTTGGTACAACTGCTTTTATAATGCTGCAAACACTTTCCCTGGAACAGAAACCATGGGGGTTTTTGACTCATAAGCATAAGAAATTGTCCTTATTCTCAGTTTCTGTAGATGTCCTAAAGGCTAAAGATATGTTTCCTATTTCAGCTAAATGCTCATAATCTTTAAAAATCATCTGCTTGTATTCAGACTAGTTGATTTCTTTAGGGCAAATACTTTTAATCCATTGTGAAGGTTATTACAAAGACTAGAGCCAAAAACTCAATGAGCACGCGTGAAAAATTTTGGGAAAGTTTGTAGGATTCAGCAAGGATCTGATTCTCATTTGGAATTTCCTCATAGAATATAAATAATCTTCCTCATTCCTATCATACCACATACATAAAGGGTTGACAGTGCAGCAGCACAGAGGTATTCTAAAACATCACATATCCTGGTTTTTTTATATTTGTGAAGAGAGATCATATTTCAAGGGAGAATGGATTTTGTAAAAAAATAAAAGCTGTAAAACCAAAAACCAACCAATCAACCAAATAAGCCCAAAACCTGAATATATATACATTTTAAGAGTTTCCTTGAAATTTCGAAATTTCAATATTCAACATTCAGTCTTTTTTTTTTTCATTCAGAGGGGAATCTTCTGATGATGTGTCATTCAAAACTTTCGACAGTCAATGAAATTTCTACAGGACTCATAGCAGCTGTTGAGCAATAAATTATGAAGATAGTGCCCAATTCTTTATATACTGACTCTAGGTGCACTTCTACAGTGAATGGCAGTATAGCTACTGAGGTTAGTGGGACCTCTTAAGCCAGAAGAGAAGTCCATACGACTAACAAAAGTGATGAATAAGCAGAGCTCAGATGGTTTGCATCAGTGTTTCTGTAAGGGGTGCATGTGAGCAGACATCTTTAAGACTCCTGGAACAGCTGCTCTCTTGGTCTTGTATTAACTTTGAGCTAGGAAATCTTTCACCAGTAATCATCTGTGCTGTCAATCTTTTTCATAGTTCAGATTGTTACACTTTCTTTTGGAATAAAGAAAAAATGCAGGATCCTATAGCAATGCACAGTATAATACTAAATACCTAAATACCTAATTATTACTATTGAGATAAAGGATTTAAATTATTTGGGCATGTCCTTTCTTGCCAGTGGTGATTTCTGGTTTAAAGACAAAGCCTACAGTATCACAAACTTGGGCATGTATCAGTTTTCCTACAATAATAATCCAGAAGACAAGTCCCTTAATTGTAAACTAAATAGTCTGGTTTTAGTACTGAAATTTATTTCTCTGACTGTTCTACGATAAGGGCTGGTTCTTGATTCAGTGGCACTTAAAACATGAAGTGATTGATGAGGAATCCTTTATGGGCTCTCAACTTGTCAGGGATAAGATTTTAACACTATACTGTGTTCTGTATCACACCTGGGTGCCTGCAAGCCTATGTGCATAGTATCCCATGCTGTGCTCCTGGTAAAATATTCTGGGTTTTGTTTTGGGAGGTCGTTTCCCATTTCTATCTGACAGCATCATGACACTGTGTTTTATCTGCTTGTCTTATCCATCCTGTCTTCTCTTTTCAGTAATTACACATGTTTCTAGCACAACCACAGTCTATTTCACTGGTCTTATGAATACACTGTAATTTACCCTTCATTTGTTAAATAAATAAAGTGCAACTTACATATATCACCAGTACAGAAAAATCATCACTCTTAACAGGAAAGGAGAACCTCTGCAAAAGTCTGTCTGCCTGCCTGTGAAATTCTTATCACATAAGCCAAGATAATGTGCCATAGTTAGTAATACACAGTCAGTGTCTTGGTGTGGGATTAGTGTTTGTTTGCAATAATGGCAACACTATGCAAACTGACTAAACCCTGTTATTTCAGCTACAACCTTTATTTCACATACACATGTATTTCATACACAGCAGTATGCTGTGTTTGGTACCCTGCTGACGAGTGCTCTGTTTAGCTGCAAAAACAATTTCAGTGAGTTATATTGTTTGGACAACAGAATTTATTGACCCATCTTTTCAGGCACTGGTTACACTTTGAAAAAAAAAGCTGGTTGGTGCAGTTACTTTGCCATCTGTGGCAGCAATAAGAAAATATGAGAGTGATGGTCATGATTCTTACTGACATCTTTTATCCTGGTATCTAATAACAGCTGACAAAGAGGAACCTGCATATGCTCCTTGAATTCTTGAAAGGTTGCAGACTCAGAGGTAGAAAAAAACAAAAGACGATCATGCAAGGTGATTTTGATGTGCAAATTTTGTTTACATTAACTAAGTATTGCAGAAACCATAACAAGACCTACATCTAAAAACATTATCAGTAGCAATACCACCAGGGTTTCTATTTCTAATGAGTCCAGTCATATCAAAGCTCTGCAAAGATGAGAAATGAAATACCATCATGTATTTTTCTTTAGTAGAATTCCTTTGGGTCCTATTCCTACACTATTTATCAAAACAGCACTTTTCAGCAGCTCCTCTGAGGAAAACAGAACTTCATTTCAGTTCACAAAGTTAGTGTGATATTCTTGGACAAGACTGGGGCGGATGGGAGGGTGGGAGGTGCGGCGGAAGAGCAAAAAACAAAACCCATAAGCCAAACAAAAGAGAAGAATTATGTCTTTGATATTTTGCAATCCACCGATATTTTCTGGGAAAACAGATCAAAAATTTCCTTAGTAACTTTCATGGAGCAGACAATGGCAGAAAGTTATTTCTGTAACATATCAAAACAAGTTATCATAAATACAGCTACTTCTTTGAATAGTGATGGGAACACTGGGATAAAAATACATCTCTTCTGTGTCTTCTCTATTGACCTAGCTGCCTTAATCTACCTTTTCTTTTCTTAAAGGATTCTCAATTTTTTTGTGAAGTAACAATTCTTGCATATGGACTTAGTATTATGTTTATTTCTCGGCTTGTCTGTTACAATAAAGTTGTAGCTTTACCAAGGGCGAGTCCTGCCTCATCAGCCTGGTGGCTTTCTATGATGATATGAGTCCATCAATGGGTAAGGGAGGGACTACAGATGTCATTGTTCTGGATTTCTGTGAAGCCTTTGACACAGTCTCCCACAATATCCTTCTCTCTAAATTGGATGGATGGATGGACTACTGGGTGGGTAAGGAATTGGTTAGATGTCCACCTCCAGACAGTAGAGGCTTAGAGTCCTGATGGAAATCAGTGAGAAGTGGTGCCCTCAGGGATCCAGACTGGGACCATCAGCGACATACAGAGCAGTATCAAGTGCTGCCTCAGCAAGGTTGCAGATGAATCCAAGATGAATGGTGTGGTGACATTCCTGAAGGACAGGATGGCATCCAGAGGGACCTGGATGGGCTCAAGTAGTGGACCCATGGGAACATCATGAGGTTCAACACCAAGGGCAAGGTGCTGCCTCTGGGTTGGGATAACCGTGAATATCAATCCTAGCTGGGGGATGAAGGGATTGAGAACAGCCCTGCTGGAAGGATTTGGGGGTGCTGGGGACTGAGAGGCTAGGCATGACCCAGCCATGTGCATTCACAGTCCAGAAAGCCAAATGTGTCCTGGACAAGGTCCTCTGTTCTGCTCTGATGAGACCTCACCTGGAACTCTGCATCCAGCTCTGGGGTCCCAGCACAGGAAGGACATGAACCTGTTGGAATTAATCCAGAGGATGGGCAAAAAAATTATCAGAGCTATGGAACTGCTTTCCTATGTGGAAAGACTTAGAATGCTGGGATTGCTCAGGCTGGGGAAGACAAGGCTCCAGGGTGACCTTATAGCAGACTTCCAGTATCTGAAGGGAGTCTACAGGAAATCTGGAAAAGACTGTTTTATGAGATCATACTGTTGCAGAACAAGGGGTAAATGTCTTTAAGTTGAAAGAGAGTGGGTTTGGATAGGATATTAGGAGGAAGTTCTTTGTGTGAGGGTGGTGAAGCACTGGTTTTGAAACAGTGGTATGGGCTCTGCCCAGAGAAGCATTGGATGCATCATCCCTGAATGTGTTTGAGGTCAGGTTGGATTGGATTTTGAGTAACCTGGTCAAGTGCAAGATTCGTTGCCCATGGCAGCAGGGTTGGAACTAGATGAGCTTTAGGATTCCTTCCAACTCAAACCATTCTATGACAGTATGATACCCATGAAAATATCAGCTTTGCCTTGGGCTTTTGCCTCAGGAGTTCTCTGCTAATTCTCAAGTACTATGGATGCTACACGGGAATTTTTGCAATAGCAAACCGCAAGTGAGAAGGAAAGATATCAATTGTGCAAATCCCTGGTTTTAGCAGTGTGAACTATAAAGTAGAAGTTGAAAGAAGGGAGTTTATTTTGACCTGTGTTTTTTTCCCCTAAGCAGTTTATCCTTCCAATATTAGACACTTACATGAGCTAGAAGTGTAAAGAAATAAAGTTTTAAAAATCTTTTAATAAGATCCCACATGGATGGGATCCTCTGCCTTCACTTTAGACATCTACAGTTTAACTATTTGTTTAGATTTCCCATAAAGGAAATTGAAAGGATTAAACCTTTCTGAAGTATTATTTATCTTATCTATTTCAGTCATCTATTTTGAGATAAATTATATTCTAGAGACACCAATTTTTCTCCATAGGTTGTAAATAGTATCTAGATTATTACCCTAGAGATCTAGACTTCTAATGCAGAAAAAAATCATACATCTGAAGTTGGAGGAGATGAATCCCACCCCCTATTTTAGGTTTATAAACACTTTTGGCACCTCAGTTTAAGAAAAATACAACTGTTAGGTGCAATGCATCTCTTTTAATACAAACATAGCATCACTGATACCTTTTTGTTCTCACTTTATCCATGTAGCTGTCAACCACAGGTAACAAGTTTGTGCTTATGGGTAATGTTTGTAACTCAGATATATCATGGAATCTGTGCCAAGACTGAAAAGTCATATAGCGTTACATTGGACATTTTAACATGAAACACTGTGAGACTGAGGTTTACAAACATCAACACAGGTGACAATGTGAATATAATCCTCTCTTGTGGCTTCTGACTTTTTATTACCTGCACAATGAATGACAATATCTGAAGTGGAGGAAACGTGACTGAGGAGATAAATTAAAATCCGTTTTAGGAATAAACTACATCATGGAGCAAAACGATTAGGATCATATGCATAGATTCAAATCCTAGAAGATATAGGACTGGAGATCTGCCCTTGATTGTGCCACCTACTGACATGAACAAATTGGAATTGTGTTGGACGTAGTGTGTGCCAAGCTGATTGTGAGGGATTGAGAAAGATGCACAGAAAGACACATCTCATTACAGCATTGGTGTTTTATGTCATGTTTCAGAGTGGTCGAATGTCTCTTCTTAGGGAAAACACTGCATGTTTGGAAAAATTCACGTCCTAACAGGCTACATCTGGAAAACACGTATGATCATAGCAATAGAATATGAAATAGAGCACATTCAGTCACCAAGAAAAAATCCCTCCATGAGAAATGATTTAAGCTAGTAATTCTTGAAAATTTAAAGTGTTTGCCTTGATATACAATAGGATATTACTCACTGCAGTCTTTTCATATTCTGTAGATTATTTCAGTACAATGAGACAATAACTGTGTTCTGTAAGATGAAAATTAAAACCAGATACACATGTTCAAGCTATCTGCTGAATGCTGTTTTTCAAGAGAGAGGTTGGGCATATGGATTCTAGGGGGGAAAATGCCACTGAAGTAAGTGCATGGATGTAGTCTCCAGTTTATAATGCAGCTTATAGGAAACATTGATACATTTTTTCCTAAGCACAAAAAGGTGCATTATGATCAAAAGTCGCTTCGTTTAGACTAAGAAAAACGGCAAATTTGTAGTCAAGCTAATTTCACAGACACCAGAATGACTGAAGAAGCTGAGTGAGGAAGGGTTGCCTTGCTATCTGAGTGCCTTGAAAGATGCTGCTCATCTGGCAAGTGCTCAAAGTCTGCAGGGGGTATGGGTGAGTATGCAAGCACCCCTTTAGTCAAATTCCACTCCTGTGCTTCCTGAGGTAGCACCACTGCAATGGGGAGACAGGAGTATGGCTGCACTCCATGTATTTACTTAAAGTTTTTTTCTTCCCTGGAGGTTTTAATCTCTCCTTCACGATTCCTAGTTTACAATGGTGCTAGCTATCATAACTTAAGTCTATTCTGGCAGCACTCCAGAGAACAAACACAGAAATGCATGAAAGAAGATGTGTTTCACGTGCCAGCGGAATTTTGCTTCCACTGAACAAGTGCAGTGGCTGGGAGTCCTTTCTGAGTTGGAAGTTTGCCACAGAAAAGATTTCCATAAACCCCTCTGTCACAAATAAGTGCAGGGATTTTGTTCCATGACATTCAGCATCTTAAATGAAATGCAAAACCAGTGCTCTACAGCACAGGTAACTGAGGCATATGGAACACAAATCAGTAAACAACTGAAGGACAGACTCACCTTCTTCCTACATAACTATTTGTATTACAATTATTTGTTTTGACTAAATTAATGTAATTAGCATAATACTTAGATACCATCTTTAGGAATGTTAGTAAACAGAATTTTTGTCATTTGCTTTTAAATAAAACGGAAGTTCTATGAACTTGTTTCACAGACGCTTTAGTAGCATAAAACTGCTTTGGCAAAATGGTTCCTTAGAAGCCTCATATTTCTAATTGTCATGTACATGAATGCACAATAATTGTACAAAGAAATTTAATTGAGGTGTTATATATGCCTAAAACTGAGCACAGGTGAAATGCACCTTTCTCATTCAGCCCACTGATATTAGCCACCCAGTTATACACAGAATGATACAGATCCAATGCTGTTGGGGGTGTTCTCTGGGTTTTACTTTTGGATTGCACATATGGCCTTCAAAGGAATAGTTCAGATACATCCAAAACAGAAAGGCAGAAATACTAAGACCCAGCTACTGAAAATTTTGGAATTATTAAAATGAACTGGAGACCTCCTATCTTGTCAAGGAAGCTATTTGCATGTGTCATGGCAGCATTTTCTGGACTTATTCTGTGTGTTGAGGCCATGGATCCATGAAATGTTAGGGCAGGGGCACAAACACAGAATACAGAGCTGTTGTGTAGTGTCAGAGTTCCTCTGTTCTCCTGATTATGTGTCCTGGCACTAAGGAGCAACTGATCTGTAGCTGGAATATGGGATTTGTCTCTTACCACCTTGTTGGGCTGTATCATTCCAGAGGAACAATAGCAGTCAGCTACTGTGAGTGATCCTCATGTGGGTGTTTTTCTAGGGTCAGAATATTTAGAGCTGGAAGAGCTCTTATTACCTAGTTTATTGCCTTTGCACCAAAAGAAGCACAATCAGCAGATGATTTTGTCCCTCTGCCTTGATGAACCTCACCTCATGCAGTGCTGCATCCTGCTTTGGGTTGCTTAAGACTGCTTGAGATATCTTCAGATAAGCGTCTGAGGATTGGGACTCTTGAGTAATATTTCATATTTTTCTTTTTTGCTCTTAAGACACACAATCATTGTTTAGAAAAGGAAGCTGAGGATTTGATGTCAATGTGTATTTAAAGAACAAGAAGCAAGTAATCCACTTCTGAATGCATTAGGAATAGATAGAAAGTGACTGACAGTCATGAAACAAAAGGGAGAAGCATCTTTTTTCTGGTCCATTAATACAAATGCATCCATTTTATTTTGTTATGTGATAGATTATCTTAACATGCCTTAGGCTTTAATTCAGATGTCTCCTCAAAGAAAAGGAAGACTTGAATTTAGGTGGAGTTTCTAGTAGTCATACTTGAAATTCATAACCCTCTTGTGTACTCTGTTCCCTCTGTCCATTAATCTGTGTCCACAAAGTGGAATAGTACCAACACAGAGATAAAGACAGCCTCAACTGAAAATACTTTTGTAGTTAGCATGCTATTTTTGGAAATATGAGGCTTGGCTTCCTTTTCTTGAAGTACATGTGGTTGAATGAGGCTTATCTAAGAGATTTACCAACTCAAGGTGCAAGCAGTCTTAAGCTCGTGGGAATCATGCATGATCCAAGACTACTGCTATATAAAAGTTCATAATTAAGAAGGATGCCAGCTCTGAGATTGATAGGATAGTGGAGATACTCTTGTCATTCAGTGGTTTTTCATATGCATGCAGTAGCTGTGTTACTCTGGACATTTTACTTCAAGTCCAGGAAGCAGAAAAACCATTTCACTGCATGTTGCACATCTAGCCTCAGGCAGGTCTGCAGGCTCACTCTGTAAGCAAAGGAAGTTATCTGTGGAATGGAAATCAAAGTTTTGAGTGCTCTGATTCTGTCCTTTCTAGGCTTGAATGCCTTCCTTTTTTTTTCTTAGATCTTGTTCAGATATCATATAAGTACAGAAGATCTCTGATTATGGACTGGGTCACTTTCAGGGGATGACTAGAAATCTCCAGTCATAGACACCTGCTCACAAATGCCACAGCTGTCTTGGGAAATATCTGTCATCCTCCTCTGTCCCGAGAAGGAGCTTGCAAGTCTAACTGATTTTTAGCAATCTAACCTGTGTGAAATGAAACCTACACTATTTCTTAAAAACAGGATTGAGAGGCCTAAAATGGCAGATGGTGCTCATGTCTTGAATGACTTACCTAAAAATACAGAAGAAATAATGGAAGGGGGGTTTTCAATAGAAAGCACTCATTTTTGGAACTAATCTAGAGACAATCTGACTGCCATTCTACTGAAGCATAACAGCATATGGTTTCAATAAAAGCTCACACATTTGCCTTGAGATGCCAACATTGAAAAGGTCATTCCTTTTAGTGTCATTATTATTAATTTACTAAGATCTTAATTGAGTTATTATGTCAGTGAAATTTGTGTGTTAAAATTAATATCTATCAATTGAACATCTAGAAAAAATAAACCTGTATTTTTTTAGTATTTTATATTTAATGCATTTGCACTTTCCTCTTGTAATTTCTAGCCAATAGTAATGACATTTAACTGACACCTTTAAAAGTGCTTGGTAATCTCTGAAGGCAGAATAAGAAAGATGTAGGTTGTTATAGCTAAGAGACCAATCAAAGGCTTGCATGAGGGAAGATAAAACACTTCTGATGCATTGATTTTTATTTTTTATTACTTCTGCTGTTTGCACGTCTTTGATTCGATTCATCCTGAAACTGAATCCTGAAGAGTCTTGGAGAGAGAACTTACAGAATAAACAATGATTCAGCACTGTAATGTTACTGACCAAGAGGCTGTAAATTTTGCAGAAGATTAAGAACTCACAAACTGGTTAAAACCTAGTGTAGACAATGGAATTCACTTGCCAGAATCTGGCTAAACTCAGATTTGCATTCAAACCTTGATTTGGCTGCTTTATTTTCACTGTTTCCAGAAATATTTTCCTGTATTTGTAATAGCTTTTAACGATGGCAAAAAAGTCTGGCCCTGCTACAGACCTACTTTTAAAAATGGTGCTTCTATTGTTTTCTAGGTTTCCTACAGCATTTCAATGAAGCCCTGTATCATGCAATCAAAATAGTGTTTTATTATTTTTTTTCTCTCCCAGTTTATGTGATATCTGAAATTAATTAACTGAAAAATGTGTCATGCTATCACAAATTTTTATTGTACTACTCTTACACATTTAAGTGCTGGAATAATTCAGTTTCAGAGTGTTTGGTCATCACAAACCTAATACACAAGGGGCAATTTGATTTTTACTGGTTACAGTAATTTGTGCCTGAAGACCACCCTTGGAGAGGCCCCAAGTGGCTTTACACTCCAGTGGACTCATTGTGAAAGTAACAAAATAGGATGAAGGATGGTGTTCAGCATGCAGGGGGGAGGGAGGAAGTGACACTCAGTGGTAGCAGTAATTTTGACAGTACTGAACAATTGAAACAGCCTTGTACTAAATCAAAATGCAACCCGACTTTTCCTGAATTTGAAAGTATAGACAGAAGAAATAAAGAAAGCAGAGAAGAGTAAAAAAGAGAAAAAATGTTTTGACTGAAACATAATTACCTTCTATTTCTGTAGATCACATGACTCAGCTTTCTCTGGTGTGCTCTTTCCTGTCGATTTTAAACCTCAGTGTGTGGTTAGGTTTATTTAAAATATGTGCATATATAAAGCACAACACACTTACAAAAGGGTGGAATCCATGTGCCAACCCAGCTGTACCACAGTTTCAGAGAGATGAAACCCTCCTACTCCACCACCAGCTATCCACACACCTCCATCTTCCTTTCCCTGCTTTTCATCACCCTTCAAAGCCTGCAGGAGCATTATGGTACACAGTTTTATGGCACCCAATACTGACCTATGCATTCATCTCTTCTGCACCATTCTACCTTCATTTCTGAGCCTAATTTGCTCCTTAGAACTCAGTACCCCAAATGGTTTTTAGTTTGCATTTTAAGATTGGCAGTGCCTCTGAATCTGTTTTCTTTAGATAAGACAGTTCTAAATACCCTTGTTTTTTCCACTTTTCATGACACGAAAATAATGAAATATGAGCTTTGAATGATGCAGTCATGGTGAGATACTTTGTCAGCTGCACTAGTTTTCCATCAAATCAGTTTGGTAATCTTTATATTTTTTCCCTCGATTTATTAGTCTTGCCATTTTCTCAGCTATATTTTCGGATCAAAATCACAACTTTTCTTTTCCATCAGGATATTGTTGCTCCTCTGATTTACTCCTTAAATTCTCTGAATTCTCTGTCTCAAGTTCTTATTGCACATAAATAAAGTATCTCAGGGAACAAGTGGTCACATGTGATATTTCAGAGTCATTCTTCATGCTCCTCATAGGTATTGTCATGAGACTATGATCCCTGCTACTTGGTTTGAATTGTCACTTTTTAGTTATCAATGAATTCACTTTTTTTTTGTATTTGCCTCATGCTGTTTGGGGGACAAATTGTAACTTTTAAGAGGTATCATTGCGGGTGTGTCAGGCTATTCTTTTTCTTTTGCTGCTGAAATGCAGTCATAATCCGCTACTGAACTACATTAAAAATTGTTGGTTAACTGTAGACAGGTATAAGATTAAAAAAAATCTATCCAGAACAAAGAATGTGGAGTAAAAAGAAAACAATTTTCCCAGACAAACAAAAAAGAATTCCCAATTCCCAATTTCCCCAAACAAAAAAGAAACATGGGCTGTAAAGGGAAGCTGACTTACCAAATGGCAGGTGGCTGTCTGCTTGGCAGCTTCTGAATTTGGTTGTACCATGTAGAAGCATGCTTGTGATGCTATCCAGTAGAGGGCAGAGGGCATATAATCATATTTTCTTTATGATATTTTGGGACATGACTTTTATGGCCGTAGGCAAAATATCACTGTCAGTTATCCTTACTTCAGGAGAAAGAGAGAGATCAGGGAAATGATACGATTGGTGTGTATGCATACCTTCCCAGAATTTTTAATAATACTGTTAAAAACAAACTGATATTGATTCTTAAAGCAAAAAGAAGTATTGTAAGGGAGAACTACATGTTTTTGTGGGAAAATTGCACTGAAAATGGTTTGACACGAGTCCTTCTAAAGAAGCAAGAATTTCAAAGATACCTCAGGAATATTTAATGAAATAATTCCATTATTTAATGGCATCTTTAAGCTTTAATAGGACCTAGCTCATAATTCAAAATATCAGGCCTCTCTGGATTAGCTACAGGAGACAACAGTAGTCATCTCAAAAGTGTTCAATTTTTTGTACCTATGATACAACAATTCTACATTAATGATCTCATTGTTATTGGGAAACTCCCAAAGAAATAATTTCATCATAGAGAAGAGACAGGGGTTAGAATGCAAGGAGAAATAAATAAATAAATAAATATCCCAGTCCTGTATAAATTTCTTCAATTCAAAAGATCAAAGCACAACACTGGATGGTGCATCCTCGCTTTGAAATATTACAGGGTAGTGTATTATGGGATATAGAAGAGGGTTGAGTGCAATACAGAGGGTTTTTTAGCTAAGAAAACACTTTTTCATATCATAGGAAAGAGCTATTTTCATAATAGAGATGGTTAAAAAATCTGCCAAACCTCAGGGAAAGTCACACCACACAAGTAAGTGGACTGTTCTCCATACAGTTATTTTTCCTATTTATATCCTATTTTCTTCTAATGAAACAGCCATTCTGCAATTTTGCATCTATTTGATTGAAATCTAATGTGTTTTCTGTTTCATACTTATGAACTATTTTTGAATGCATGATTCTGCTTCTTTGGAGTTCTCTGGTGAAGGTCAATAACATGTCAAAGTGATTTGAGATCCAAAGATCATTAAGGAGAATTTTTTTCCCATCGCACATATAAATTTGCTTTGACAGTGGGTTGTTGTGTTCTTTACTGGATTCCTTTCTTCACAGACTATAGAGCCAGTGGCCAAAGTGTTCAGTTGTGGTTTCCCAGCCTGAAAAGCAGAGGATAAGTGAAAACATTTCCCAGGTTGTCTAGCAGAATGTCAGATACTGAAAAACAGAGCCTCTAAGAGATCCTCCTGCAGGAGTATAAAATAAAGCCCTTCCAGGGCAAAAACCACTGAAAGGGATGTTTCCTCCCTTGGCTACTTGACTGGAAATGGGACAGCTCTGAGCAGAAGGGCACAGGGATGACTGAAGCTGATTATACTTTATGACTCCACAAATTATGTTTGTCAGAGTCTACAGAGCATTGTCTTAAGAAAGTAGCAGGTTTTTATCCAGCTTTGTCAGTGAAACTGGAGTATGACATTTACTCTGTCTTAGTTAATTGCATTCCTACATCTCCTCCAATAAGTAAAGACATTCTCTTGCTGTGCAACTCTGCGAGTTGAAGGCATTATCCTAACTTATACTGCAAACCCTTCCCATGGATTGCAATGCAATTGAATTTATTCTGTGAGACTTCTTCATTTTTTAATAATCTCCAACAGAATTTAGGAAATTTTATCATTACACGAATTTTTCCTTGATATGTTATTAACATTTTCCACTCTTACTGGGTATTTCTGTCACCAAAATCTTGTTGTGTATTTGATTAATTTTTGCTAAAGTCCCTGACCACTGTTCACAGTGTTCTACCTACATCAAGCCTTCTCAAAATCAATGAAAGTCCTTTTATGCATCACTCTACATGAAACAGCCAGAATCTGGCCTGTCAGCTAAAATCTTTATGGTGGTGGGGACTGGTAATTTTCTCCCCTCTTTGTGGTAGTATAGAATGTTTGAATATCTCCTGTCTGACATTATAGAGAGAGCACAGCTATTTAATAAGCACTATGTCAACCAGCTTACATTTGAAGTCCTGTTTTTAGTTTCCCTGTAATTTAGATTTGCATGATTGTTTCAAGAAGTGAATTTCAAATGCAAAGTGCTATGACAATTAGACTAGTAACTAAGGCTATCTCTATCTGCATGGTAATGAACAGCTCTCTTCCAAGACATGCCAAAACAGAAAAGACTAATGAGGTTTTGTGTGAATCAAGCATTGAACATTCTCTTGTATTTAAATAAAGTCTTGGTGGCAGTGGATTATTATTCAATCTGAAATAATATATTGAAAGTCTGATACTTAGAAATGTGTTGCAGAAAACTTCTCAACTTGAGAAGAATCAGTGAAATAGTCTATGTGAATAAATTTAAATGATAGTTTTATGACAAAACAATGAACAATTAATTACTTTAACTGAGACTGAGATAAAGACTGCTCCAAAGGAAGTACGTTCCCCCAGAGGGACACTACAGCGCAAAATCTCATCTTTGCATTCACAGACTCTAAGTTTTGTACAAACTCAGGCAAAAATGACCCCTTGGACTTTCACCAGGTCCCTCACAAGAAGCAGTGGAAACTTAGCTCTGGATTATGAAAGACTATGTCCAGAGAAAAGAAAAAGATGCAAAACCTTTACCAGCTTGTAAAATACCTTTAGTCTAATTGAACATAAACCAAACTCTGAGATGACTGTAGTGGTGCCTCAGTAGTCTTAGAAGAGAGATCAGGTTTTGTTGAAGTGTGATTTTGGAAATAACCGTTTGCTTAGCTTTGCTCTGATCCTGTAACTCTTTACAGTGAAATAAATCCATTTTCTTCTTGTTGTTGGCTTCTATTTTCTAATTTCTTTTATACCCCAGGTAATTAGATGTGGCTTTCAACTGTGCTTCAGTAAATTCTTCAGAGCAGAGAATGATGTCTGACTTTAGGCAAGATGAAAGAAAAATATTTTATCAAAGGCAAAAGATTTACAATTGCCTTCCCATGGCATGCAGTAAGATACTGTCCTCAGGCAGAAGTGTCAGATAGTAAAAGAACATAAGAATCAGTAAGATTTTGTCACACTGCAAATGAGAAATGCCACTTATCTAATGGCTATGCACTTTAGTTCTTTGCAAGTGATGCATGCATTGTTTGTCTTTCAGAATACCTTCAATGAAGTGGCAGAGGTTGGGCTTTTTGGATGTTCTTTCCATGTTGCTGGAAAGTGGACTGTTCCCCAAACGGTCATTTTTCCTATTTATAACCTAGTTGCCTCTAATGAAACAGCCATTCTGCAATTTTTCTTGTATTTCAAAGAAATCAGGCATGTTTTCTCAGTCTCATAAACTATTTTTGAATGCATGATTCTGCTTCCTTGGAGTTCTCTGGTGAAGGTCAATAACATGTCAAAGTGATTTGTTGTATTTAAAAGTCTACACATAATTGTCAGAAGTGACAACAATGCTTCCAATGTCCATACAATGTCTTTTAAAGATGAGATGAATGTGTCTTAAGCAGTTTTATGGACAAAGAAAGTTCAGGAATTTTAAATGATGAAACACACATGATGTAGGACACATCAACTTCATAAACTGTGCAGGACATGGACAAGTCTATAGACTTGATGTTTTGGTAGGTTTTATTTCTGAATAAAAACAGTTGATCATATAGCACAACAAACTATGAAATTGGCAATAATTTGGAAGGTGAAGTGAAAGTCCTCTTGGGGCCTTAATGAAGAAGAGAGCTGGAAATACAAACTAAGCCATCCATGAAATGTATAGCTAAATTCAGTTCCTGGGGGGAAAAATAATCCCTTTCTGCAAAATCTTCCCTTTAAATACAAGGTTTTGGCTACCATCAGACAAATACATAAAAATTTCAAATAGTTAACATCGTAATGTTTATACGTGTGTGCTTAATATCTATATTTTTGGTTTACAGACAGTATGTCCAGTAACAAAAGAGTGGTAGATACAATAGACATGAAACTGGAAAGAGTAAAGGAGTTTTGATCAGATTAGATTTTGATTTGCAGTACTATGAAACATGACATTTTTTAAGGTGTAAGGCATTTTCAGTGTTTTTGAAAAATGTTGCTCTTGTATGTAACTATGGGGACTCAATAATTCCTTTAATTACTAATGAAGTGGGTGTGTGAGCATGTGTTTCATTAAGCACTGATTTATTGGTAATTTGTGACAACTGATAAGGGATGGCTGATAGGTAGGGAATGGATCATTCAATTTTTCTGTCTTGTCTGACTAGTTGTGTCATAAGAATCATAGATTTTCTGATGGTTATATAAGGAGCTTTGAGAAATTATCAGAAAATTTTTCAGTACAGCTACTCATATACAAACAGAAACCACGAATTAGAAAATCCAGCAGTTCTTCTTTTGTGGCTCGATTCAAATGTGACCTGAAGTAACACAAAGATCAGCCTTGCAAATTCTTGTTTAGTTGGTTACTTGGCCACCCAGTGGAAGCCACACCTCTGTATTATGCACCTTCATATTTAGAACTACCCACGAGGGGACTTCTACAGCTAAGAAATAAGCCAAAAGAAGGCAGAACACAGGGTAGAGAAGCTAACAAACTTAGCTAATTAAGGACCATCAAGATGATTATGATAAAGGTTTGCCATTCCAGATTTGCTGCCATTCTGGGGACATCCCTTTCTGGGGGATTTACCTTAGTAAACAAATGTACAGAGAGAGTATGATTTCGAGAGAGCAAGTCACCCAAGAAGTAGTTCAGGCAGTTGGACTTCACATTAATAGAAAATTTTTGTACTTTAAACCATATCATTAAATAGTCCTACTGAGAACTGCTTCACAGGCTCATGAGAATCTCCAAAGTGAGAGTTTGGAGTTTATATTCATTGCAATCAATTATGACATGTCTAGTTGATTTGTGAAAGTGATAATTAACGTGGTCCCACTTAATTAAATCAATACTATCATGTAATTAAAATAACATGATATGCAAATATTCTCAGTAGCAATTTCATGCATAATCTGCAGGCTTTGAATTATTTGGTAGTACCTACCCTTAGCAGTAGAATACAAAATAAACCAAAGAATGTGGTGGTTTTCCTATCAAATGCTGATTGCAGGAAAACATGCACTCAAATGGTGTGTTAGTTTACCAACTCTTACTCCAGAAGCTGCTGTCTACATTCAGGATATTTGAATGTAGCCTGCAGCAGCTTTAATAACTGTATGTTATCATAAACGTCATGGGTAAGGGCACAGAGGGGAGCAGTACTTTATCCCCAGTAGAGCACTATTAATGGTTCACAAGATTTTATGAGGGTAGCAGAATTTAATATTATATATTATAAACCAGTGATTTCAGTAAAACATTTGAATACCTTTAAAATAGTCTGTTTTATCTGGAAAAGAAGAGGTCACACCTGGATGACTTTGTGCTGTGGCCTAGGCTTTACAGGCATGATCTTGTGGCTGTGACAAAGGGATGCAGCTAATTTGAAAATGGCCAAGGCTGTAGTCAGTGGCACAAAGGTGACTGCTTTGTATCACAGTACTAAACATAAATAAAGGCATTAAAGAATATCAATAAGTGCCCTCCCCCCTTGTTAACAGAGTGGAGCCTTCTGAATAATCTCATTATTTATAGCAATGAACCACTGTAGAAAAGAAAATACATTATTAAAATTACTCAGTTAAGACATTTATTTCCTCAGCTTCAGAACATGAGGTTTTTAAATTTCTTACTGAAGTACTGTGAGTTCGAAAATGGTGTAACAAAGTTTAAAATTTTAAGATCATGTTCTGCTGTTACATCAAGAGATATTGTAACTTTATGCAATATAATTTAATGAATATTATTTAAAAAAATCTCTTTATGGATGGCCAGTTTCAAAATCAGCAGCATTTGTGGACAGTAGTCAGATTCACAGTCAGTATACACCACAGACATAAAATTATTATTATAGAAGAACTCATCAGGAAAAAATAATTTATACTTCTAATCAACTCACAAAGACTAATATATTTAATACATTCTTTTTTGTTGTAATGTTCTCTTCAGATCATTTTATTCCTTTTTAAAAGTACAAGTAGCATCTGTTTTATGTAGTGTAATAAGGATATTTTTATAGGTTTCAGCAGCTTGTTTTTTATACTTGCCATGATTTAATTTAATGTTGTGATCAACCTTTCTTCCTATACACTGTGATGTCACCCTGCATGCTGCACATTTCCTTTGTATTTACATAACACCATTAGGAACCAGAGATGAGTCTTTTCAGTTGCAAAGTACCATCTAAACAGTCCCATAGGATATGGGGCTTTCTGCTCTCTGCAGTGTAACTTATTATGTCAAGCCTGAAATCGATTTGTCAGAGGGTCACCAGTGGTGTAAGGTGGTTTTAATTTCACTCTAGAATTTAGGTACTATTTTCTGATGGTAATAAAGTAAAACCTGTAATTTCAACAAGCCATGGAAAAGTTAAATTAGGTATTGCTTGTGCTGTAACACACAAAGTAACTTGGCCATTATTATTGTTACAACTACTTATGACATGAAAAGCAAAGAGCAAAACTGTACTTCCACTTTTTCTAATGTGTACAATTTAAACAGTTTTCCCCCTTGTACTTCATTTCAATCAGCAGAAAGCATTGTCATAAACAATTTTGCTTAGGAAAGTGGAACTCAATTGCAGTGAGTTTATTAAACAGTATTCATATTACACCTGTTTACAGTTCAAAGCTGTCTCATGTTTTGACACTATCTCAATTGCAGTCAAGAGAATTGCCACTTAAATACAATCACATTAGTAAAGAGATGGACTTCCAACCTTTCATTCTTTTTTAACATTAATTTTGTGTATTTTCTCAAAAAGAATCCAAATTCGAGTAACTGTCTTGATTTTCTTACGTTTTTTTCCCCCCCAGCTGGCCAAATTAGCAATAAAAATAGTGGCCATAACTGCCTTGATTACTTTAGTGCTATCAAAGGTACCCTGTCAGGTTTCATCCCTGAGGGAGGACAGGAATAGAATGCTTTAGACCAGCATCTAAACTAACACTATTAATAACAGCTGTCTTGCTCTCCAGGGTTGCTTCTTCCATGGTGTGTGGTAAGCAGAGGCAGACTCCTTGATACAGTTTTACTCTGTCACTATTTTTAAAAAGTCTTCTATTTCTCATCTTTTTCTTGTAAAGAAGGTAATGCAGTTCACAGAAAGTTGTCAAAAGCTTCTCAAAGGGTGTTGCATGCACATGATGTGAAAGAGGGCTTTCCACAGAAAGGACAACCACAGGTAATTTCAAGTGGGGAGTTTTGTGTACTTAAACAGCAAATTACATGAATCCAAATTGTAAAAAGTAGAGTAAAGTTGCTCTGAGTTTGTTTTTGGTTTTTTTAATCTCTTCCTGTTTGGTTCACATAGAAACTACTAAAAAGAGAGTAAAAACTCTAAACTGTTACACTCAGAGTATTTGAGTATGAGTTGTTGCAGCCAGATGTATCTCTGTTCTCTTTCCAATTGTGTGCCTTATGGGATCCCATATGGAATATGAAATGTGCTTCCTCATATTTAACCACAGATACAAACATAATTGTCGCCCTTTCCAAAGGTGGTCAAGACATAAGGGCACACACACAGTTTATAACATGGATCAGAACTATTTTTTTTTTAAGATTGTGAATGTCAGGAAGCTGTGGTTACTTTTGAAGATTCTGATGTGCTATGAGAGAGGAAAATTTGAATTGAGACAGGATCGAGCTGGGAAGTGATGGTAAGCATGGAGTTATTTGAGAATGTGCAGTGTAGCATCTGAGGTTTTGCATGATCCAATATGTGCTATAAAAATAGCTATGCTGTGTCTTCTCTGGTGGGCCAGTGGAAAATAAACTGGAGCCTACTAGTTTGCAGTAAGTCATTACAAGAGGCTGGTGGCAATAATTTCCCATATTCACAGCAGAGGATGACTTGAACATTGACCTGTGAATATGCTTCCAGAGGGATGTTCCAGCAGCTTGCACGTCCCATTTTACTGCTCTTTGAAGTCAGAAAGAACATTAAATAAGGGCAGCAGCAGATAGCATCTGCTTATCTCTTACAAGAGATAGAAGGAGCTTATATCCAGAGCCACTAAGCTGAATTAAAACTCTGAGAAGATGGTATCATTTTTAATGTGATCAGTTCAGTGATATAACATTCAGTAAAACAGTGACTGGAAAAGATACTGTGATCTTATTAGTGTACAAGTTATGGGTGGAAAATTCAAACAGATGGCTGTATTGCTCTGTGACAACAGAAAAAAGAAAAACCTTTCTAGAAATTTAGTTGAAAAGTTAATTGTTTAAATGGAAAAAATTTCTATGTGTAGTACAGCTGATAAAACATTATTGGATTCCTGTTGAAGGTTCTCTTTGAGAAAGATATCAGAAAACCAAATAATGAATTTTTTTGTGTTTATTTTTAATGTTTCTTTAAGGATCATTAAAATATCCAGAGAAAGAATTATTTTCAAAAATGTTCATTTTTGAAGGAAACTCTTTTGCCACAGTAATCCCACAGTTGAATTGCATGTAGTAAGTGTCTGAGCAGCATAGGTGTATCCAGATTGTTAACAATTCAGCACTTTGGAGGCTAATGATACTTGGATACTTTCGGTAAATAAAATGAGGATGACATTTTGAATCAGAAATATTTGTCTTCATGAAATAATTTTTTGTTTTGATTTGAAAGAGAGGATAAGAGTCCCTTAGATTCTTTTTAGAACAAAACTTCTGCTTAGATACTTTTAATTTTTCGGTCATAAATGAACTTTTCGTACATTATCCACACTAAAGTCAAAGACTACAAAAAGGCATATGTGCATTGCAGAATTTGCTCAAGATGTAATTCATCAGAAGGCAGTGGAAACGACAATAAATATGGGTGTGCAGGGCATTGAGGGCCTCCTTTTACACTCTTGGAGATGCAATTTCACCCCAGCTCAGGGCAGGCTCCTTCGACTCTACAGTGGTGGGGTTCATCTTTAGATTTAGTTTTTCTACAGAGAGCCCAGCATGTTCACTCTGAGACACTGCAATGGGAGCTCCAATAGCCTAAGCACGAAGGATGTGTATGGTTACTTCACTAGCATTCCCCCGATCCAAAATAAGACAGAAATGCAGAGATATCTTCATTTCCATATTAAGCTGAAGGTGACACAGGGGTAGAGCCAGTATTTGAATGCTGGTTATTGCTCTAGCGTGAAACTTTTATCTATAAGTTGTATTTATTTTCAGATATCAATATTTCTGCTTAACAAAGACATTTTGCATATTCCTTGTTATTTACATATTCAATGAATCCTTTATAATGTGCCCTTTACTCAGGCATATGGGTTATCACCAAAAACTCAAATATTGACATTAAATTGGCCATATTGGGGATTAGAACAAATTATTTCCCCTATTATCTAGAAGAGAATGCTTAGGAAAATATAGACAATGAAGCACGACAGAAAAATGAAATGCATTGCATTTTCTGAGTATATTGGGTTTGGGGAGAACCTGTGTTCAAATGATTTCTTAGTTTTTGGCCTACTGGCTTGTTTGGTTTTTGGGTGGTTTTTTTGTTTGTTTGTTTTTTTGTGAGTATTGCATAAATAGATATTAACTGTATGCTAAAAGAAATAATTTGCATAAATGGGAGAAAGTCTCAGAAGATACCATTTTTGTACTGAATTTCTTTCTGCTGAGAAATTATTTTTCATGAGTGGGATCTACTGACAAAATAAGTGTGTGGAACACACACTTAAGTGTGTGTTTTGGAACAAGGTGTCTTGCATTGAAGGGTCAGATTGACTGTTGTCCTTTATTCTCTCCATGTCTGGTCATTCACCTCCAGTCTGTGCAGTTTCATAAAAACTGTCCCAGTGCAGAGCAGAAATAGTTCCTCTTATATTTCTAATCCACAAGCTGCTAAGGAAAACTTCTAAGAAAATACTAGAGCCAGAAAAGACTAGAGTTGTTACTGTCTGTTGTATCAACAACCCCAATTTTAAAATCTTTTCTCTTCCTCTGAGATAATTTGCATGGAATTTAGTCATCTCTCACTGTTTTGGAAGCTTTCCTCTCCCTTTTGAAATAGGGACAAGGAGGCATGAATTTGAAATGAAACCTCATTTGTAAATCTGCCTGATTTCATATGTTTAAATTAGATAATTCATTTTAGCCTAAATGCATGGGTGGTTTTAAACTTTGCGTATGAAATACGCTTGGTATGGAAAATATTTCAGTTTCTGCTGCCATTTGGTATGATGAAGGTTAGCACATACAGTATGTAGAATCTGAATCCCTCTCAGGGAGATCCTTATTTGAATTGTAGATGAGAAATTTCTGAAAGTATAATTAGCTTTGCTTGTTACCTTTTTCTCCTCATTTTGTGAAGAAATATCACCCACAAACAAGGAAAGAAAAAAAAAATGTTTTCTCTTGCCTTCTAAGCAGCTGGGAAGCATTGCACAGTCATGTTCTCTGGTTCATATCTCAGCTCGAATTCAACAAATCCCAAGTGGGCTCTGGGTTTGGAGTGCCTTAGCAGACTAAGCAATAAAAAGCAGACAAATATAATAACTCCTTCTCTAATGGTAGCTGACAATAGTGCTCCAGGAATGCATTCTAGCAAAATAAAGTGATTTCTAAACATGTAGGGGTTTTCTCCCTTTTGAAAGGGAAGCAGAATACATCTTTCAGCAGTTGTCCCCTAATCCTAGTAATTTGTGATTCCTTGACTCTTTTGTGTTTGCCTTGAAAGGGTTCTGGAAAATTTAGAAAGAGGATAAAAGGAGATTGCATGGAAAATTTGGAAATCTTCTCAGTGGTCCTCTGAAGCAGGATTAAATAAAATGCAGAGTTTAAATAAGACGCAAATATAAATTCTAACTGCTGATGTCAAGAACTCATTTTTATTATTAAAACAGCATTAATATTATTTCACTCATAAAAATAATATTAACTTTTTATTTTTAATGGTAAATTATAGAAGTTTGATTTGATATCCACATAGACTTCCATTTGAGGTACTGATGTTAAAAAAAATGGGATCAATAAGCAGGATCTCACCTATCAGAAGAAAAAAAGAGAAATAGAAATGTCACCTCATATTGCCTGTGCAGTTTTTTTGGTTTTTTAATTTCTTTTTATTCAGCAGATGTTCGACCTTTTTTTTAAAGTGTGTGTTACTTCTCACTTATTAAAAGAAAAAAGGTATTAATTAAAAGAGAGTGAAAAAAAAATCCTTAGAATCCATTCCATCATTTTATTTCTCCACTTATATTGCTTAGCTCTCAGGAGCTATGCTCTGAAGAAAATGCACATAGCTGTTTGTCTCTTGCTACAATTTCAGGATGATTTTGGCTCATTCAGGCTCTTTCTAATGACCTATAATTTTGTTTTCATACACCTAACTTCACAGGTTGGACACCTTTGAAGTGATCCTTGAACCTGTGTGTGTGTTACAAAGTTTAGGTGCTGTGAATCTGGATGCAAACCCGAAGCAGTCTTAAAGATAGCAGCTGGCAAGAAGGTAACTTCACTTTGTGGCTTGCCAAGCAATCTGGGCAGCAGCAGCACACTGCGAGGGGTGGAATTGCTGCTGCTGCTGTAACAACACAGACAGGTTGGCTCTCATCTGGTTGATGGGTTTAGTTGGCTGAGTTCATGCTTCTTTGTCTGCATCTTTCTGTATTTAGTTGACAGACTCTTTGACAGTGTGTTTTCTCTGGAAGACAAGTAAAAAATGTACCACTTCACAGGTTTGAGCACATAGTCTTTTCCCTACTAACATGTGAAAACTGTATTTGATTACTGTTATGACAGTATTGTGAAAGGTCAGGGTGAAAGTGAGAACTCTAATTTGCCCCTTTTGTTCAAGTACTTTAATTTTTTTTTCCTTTTCTGTCTTACTCATATATTCCTAGGCCCCTTTCTCCAATTATACAACCTTTTCAGAATACCTTATAGCTTTTGCAGAAACACTCTTTCAGGAAACCATTTAAACTCATATCTTTACATTCCTTTAGCATTTTCGAAAGCTCCCTGAAGATGAGAAGTGATATTTATAAGCAAGTCAGCTTTTCTTCTAAAGCTACTTTTTTTGATTCTGGCCTTTTTTCACCTGTTTCCTTATCTTCATCCTCTTCCCCTTCCATACACTCTGACAAGACCCTGTAGTCAAGCCTTTCTCTCCCATCTCCCATGTATTAAAGCAATTTTTTTTTTTGTTGGTTTCTGCTGTTGAACTCCTGGATCTTACCATATTGAAGTTAAGCGTCCTGTGAAACTTTAACAGAGCATGAGGAAATGTGGGGTTTGCCCCAGGAAAACAAACACATTGGGACTCTGAGGCAGCAGCAAGGAAGTGGATGGCATTTTCAGGAGTGCTGAGAAAGCCAGAATGTGCTTGAGGAGAAAGCATATTTTGCTCCCCTGAAGCACCAAACAGAGGCAGAGGTTGGTGCAATCCAGCTCTAGTGTGTGTGATGCACAGTGTTTTCATAGGATCAGTTTGAGCCAGCCTGATTGAATTCCATAAACTCTCCTGATGTAGTAAAGTACTGAGGTACTTAGCCATTCAAGAACGTCTAGTTATTTGCTATGCTGGTGTGGTTTTGCTGCACATTCAGTACCATCTATTTTAAATGTATTGAGCAATCAATTTAAACTTGTTATTGTCACCGGGGCTTGAAAATTTAATAAGCAATTACCAGAGTCCATTCCTTTGTTTTTAATTTTTACTAAGATGTTGTTCAATTTCAGACCTTAAAGCAATCATGCTCTCCAGATTATTGAATTGAATGAGTCCATAATTCAGGCCAGCTCTTAACAGTATTTTTCTTCACTGATTTATTTGGTTGAATGGTACAGTATCTCCTTGTGGAATGAGCAAAAAGGAAATGCAAATCTGAAGTTAGATCATAAATATAAAGCACTGCAATGCCTATCAAATCAATGAGCAGCAGACCACAAGACTGTCTTCCTATTTTTTGTTATTTTATTGCTCTGCTTTTTGTCAGTATGTATGGGGGAAAAAAATCCCTTCCTACAATTTTTAAATGCATAAAATGCAATTTTCTGTACAGTTTCATATGTCCCGCATTGATCTTGCAAGAGACTACCCAGAGAATCCAGGACTGCATAACTGAATTATTTTGGTTTCCTTTTCCATTTCCTCTTCCAGTTTTTTAACAAAGCACTTTCTTTCTCCAGTGGTTTTTTAATTTCATTCTTACTGAAGAAAAAATAAAAGTTGCTTGATTTGTTTTCTTTCGTATTTTTCATCAAGAGGACCAGCAAAATATTCCAAAATGTGAACAACTTCTATTTTAAATTCCTAAAATGTCGCTTAGAGACGTTTAGGCTAATGCTTTAAAAAGGTAATAATGTGCTCATTCTTGTTATGCCTACTTCCATATTGCTTTAAAAGGCAATGATTTTCATTGGATTGTCTTCAATACCCATCACAGTGGAAATAAAAAGGTCGAAGTAAAGCCTCCACAAAGAGTAGGTAAAGCTTCAGAGAGACCAGCATTATTAGTCCAGAAATCAACCAACCCTCTGAGAAGGGAGGGCTTGAACAACAGAATTCTGAAATTATCAAAAGGTTTCTTGTAATTTTTCCTCAATATTTTGGAAAAGCTGACCTTAGATTTCAGCAGGCGAGCAAATTCTTCATGTGTTTTCTTAAAAATTGCATCTCAATATTAAAGGGAGCATAAGCAATAGTTTTTAAGAGTTGTACAACATAATTAAATTGAAAATATTCAAAATTACTTAAAGTGTTCAGTAGAATAATATATTATTCAGGTGGAATAAATTCATTTTTCCCTCTATATTTCTATTTTACCACAGGAAAAGAACTGAATAAACTGTGACTCTGGCAACATTATAAGCATACCCCATCTACGGGAGCAGTGATTGTCTTTACTAACAAAAAGTCTCAGTAATATACTAGGAACAATATTGCCATTCTTGTATATTCCTAATTTTCTTCTAAGAATGTCCTCTGTGATAGTCAGTTTTTGCCTAACTCCCGTGTTTCTTTCTAGAAAAAAATCACATCTATTCTCAGCTATAAGAAAAGCCCATAAACATAATCTGGGTAGGTATTACCAATAGGGGGATTGTATTTTGATTTCTTTTTGTTTGGTTTTTTTTGTTGTTGTGGTGGTGGTAGTTCATTAGTTTTTTGTTTGTTTTGTTTTGTTTTGTTTATTTGGGGTTTTTTTTGTTTGTTTGTTTGTTTGTTTTGGTTGTTTTGCCTGGGTTTGTTGTTTTGATTTGGGGTTTTTTTTTTAGATGGTGTGGGGTTTTTGGGGTTTGGGGTTTTTTGGGGTTGTTTGGCTTTTGGGGGTTTTTGTTTTGTTTTTTTGTTTGTTTGTTTGTTTGTTGTTTTTTCATGGAGGGTTTTGTTTGTTGGGGGGGTTTGTTTGGTTTTATTTCGGGTTTCTTTTTGGGATATGTGGGGGTTTTTTGGGTTTAATTTTTTTTTTTTTTTTTTTGGGGGGGGGTGGGGGAGCTCCTGCATATAGAAAGGGCCACATTCAATCAGGGTAATACACATAATTCCTTGTTTGGAGCATCCTTGTATAGTTCAGGCCAAAGTCCTTCTTTTGGAGGTATTTTAAAGCCAGGGTTAGGGTTAGGGTTAGGGTTAGGGTTAGGGTTTGACTTCCTTCACTTACACTACTTATTCCGAACTTTTCCTGGTGTAAAACATGGTGATTCAAGCACAACTCAGAACAGTGCAATATGATAGCAAAATCATGCAGAATGGTAGCAGAAATGTCAGGAGTTTGCTATGATCAGAACAGGACCTATCTCATCTTTCATTTGTATTTACTTACCCTCTGTTTCCATTGCCCTGAAAACAAAATGATCCTGAAAAAGTAAATTAGTATGCTAGGGAAGTTGTCATTAGGGGATGCACTCCTAATATAAATAGGTTAAAATAAAATAACAAAATAAATTAAAGTTTGCTCTGTTATCTGTATTTATTTTCAGGCAATATCCTTCCATTTACAGAAATGCACTTGTCTATACTCAGGGATCAGGTGACTGATTAGAGATGTTTTTGTTCTCAATGAAATGGCAAACATCCGCTTGAAAAATTGACTTGCAGTCCAGAAAAACAGATCCAGACACTCTTTAGAGTGGTTAAAACAGGCAAATTTCTCACCTACCACACAAACTGCTTTACATTGCACATGGGTAGAAAAAGTGTAAGTGTAACTATCTGACTAATTTCAACATTTAACTGTCAAGTTCTCTGTTTTCTAAGTACAGAAAATGTGTTTAAATTTAAAGTCCTTAGGCCTTTGAATCTCAATTTCCAAAAATTCACCTTATAACATAAATGCTTTTTAAAGTGAAAAAAAACTACATAAAGTACCATCATTTTAACAAATTAAATTTAATACATCAAAAGAGTAGAAGGGGGAATGTGTTAATAAAAGAGGAAATGTCTTAAATATCACATGGAGTTTCAAAATAGAAGTACAACACTGTATATCTCTTGTATTTTTTCTAGGTCATGTCTGGAAGCCTTTCTCAATGGCAGCTTTGGTTTGCAATATTTTGTTTCGTATCTTGTTCATTTCTATAATGTCTCTCAAGAGACATTAGAATAAATATGCAATGGAGATGTATGGGGAACACATCCTCACATTTCCCATTGTCTGCCTTGTTTTGTTTGGCTTTTCCTATGGAGTGGGCAGACTGAGGAGAAAGTATGAGGCAGCATTTACAGAAAACCCTAGGGAAAGTAAAGCTTCTGATGTGCAAGCATTGCACTCCCTTGAAAGACTAACCTGTCATTTTCATTTAAAGTTTGTTTATTTTTCCTTAGTTTCTGATTTGTAATTTTGAGTAAATTCTGCTTTGTTGACCTTTCTCATTGCCAAGCAGGATAATGCTTCAGTTTCTGACTCATGTTACACAGCTGAATGCGAACAGTTAGACGGATGGCTTTCATTACCTTATAATTAATAAAAGGTTGAATTTTATATCTCCAGAAGAAAATAAGTCAACTGGGAAGCAGCATTTATGGCATGGGTAGAATACAGAAATCGTTTCTCCAGTGCTCATGCATACAAATGTGTTTGGTCATGTGTTAATACACACATACACAAATACATGCATTTGTGAATAAATAACAATTAAAAAAAAAGCATTCATGGTCTTGAGGGGTTCATTCAATTTTTTCTTCCTTCAGAACCCATCTAGATTACAGATGATGGAGATTAATTTACTCTTGTTCTAACTTCCTGTTAAAATTCTAAAAATATCTCCCTCAGATGCATTTACAAAACTCTAGTATTTGTAATTTATTCAGAAGGTTTGACATAAAATAAAAATCAGGAATTTTTCCCCCCAAGTTTATTCTAGTTTTTAAAAGATATCATGTACACAAATTAAACTAATTTCCCCAGCTCCATACTTATATAATTTATACCCACCAAATGACTGCTGGAAGCAAATCAACCTTTTGGATTTATTGTAGTATCTGGTACCTGAGAACCTAAATTTTTGAAATAGAGGAAAATGTTTAATCTTCCACATTCCCACCTGAAATAATAGCTTACTGAAAGTACATGTTGTAATTGATGTTTCTTTTTCATGTTGCATGAGGTAGTCTTCGTGTACTCTCAGTATCTACTTTTGCACATTGGTGTCAGTAACTTGCGGCTCTTTTAGATGCAGTTACGAAATGAAATATTTCTAGAAAGAATCCAATCATTATTTTGAAAAATATCATGAGTGAGGGTATATTCACTGTTAGGAGAAGGACATACAGTTTCCTCACAAGGAGAAGAGAAGGGCAGACACTGGTCTCTTCTCTGTGGTGACAGTGACTGGACCCAAGGGAATGGCCTGAAGTTGTGTCAGGGGAGGTTTAAGGTGGTTATCAGCAAAAGCTCTTCACTCAGAGGGTGGTTGGGCACTGAACAGGCTCCCCAGGGAAGGGCTTACAGCACCAAGCCCAATAAGAGACCAAGGAACATTTGAACAGTGCTCTCAGGCACATGGTGTGATATTTGGGGCTGTTCTGTGCAGGACCAAGAGTTAGACTTTGGTGATCCTTTTGCATCCCTTCCGACTCAGAACATTCTATGATAAAAGAAAAAAGTTTATCTTCCTTTTTTCTGCACTGAAATGTCACCAAAGCATAAAAATTAAAAATACATGCATGATTAAAACTAGATTCTTCTCTGTGAATATCAAAATATGAAAGTAATTCCATAATTCTCCTCCCAAATCTCTGGTCATCATGTGTCCATCCACATGTCTTATTTCAGTCTAACTTCCATATTTTACTTGCTGTTGTATGAATCCATCTTAATGTTTTCCTTAGCTCATTTGATTATTTCTTCAGAAAAAATGATCTGGTTATTATATGTTCTCCAAATTCTTCTTTAACTGTTGAATCTAAAATGTCACTCTGCTTTTCCCTACCTTTTCCTTACTTGCTGACTTTCTTGCTTTCTTTTTTTTTCTTCCCTTGGCTATGCTTCCCTGCAAGTAGCACAAGACTTTCACAAGCACAAGAATTTCACACCTTTGCACTGATTATGGTATGTAAGAATTTTTTCCTGACACTTCTTGCTCTAATGGCAAGTGTTTTTCCATTTGTTTCTATATCTTCTTCCTTCACTCTGCTAAGCTCAGGACACTGTGTTTCTAAGCCAATTAATGAGTGACTTTCAGGCAGACAAGGTAATAAAGAGTTCTGTGCTGAATATAAAAAACATTTTCTCCTTTTTGCATTTCTTCCTCCACCTCACACTTCAGCAGTTTGCAGCCACAGGCTGAATGTCCTCCTGATACTTGCAGTGTGCCCAGTTTTGACTTTTTTTACCCTTCTGTAAAGATGTCCCTTTGTGGCATCTGTGCCAACAGAAAACCCTTTCCCCTTTGCCTGAACTTTGTATCTCCTCTAGTTTTGCTCATACTTTCATCTTGTATTTAAACCTTTTGAAATAATATTTTCTGAAGGGTTGTAAAGGTTTAGCATAATATATTCTATTTCACAGAACAGCAGAGAAATGTAAATCTCCCTTTTCCTAAGGCTAACGCATTATGTGGGTTTAGTATCTACTTTTACAGCTTAACTGTCATTCGGAGTAAAACCAAGAGTACTGCAAAGAGATGTTTCCAAAGACATGTCTTATATCCCCAACTTTTACAAAGGCAGTAAGGATAACCCTTCTTCTCTGTCCATAGACCTGAAAACACTATTGTTGTCTATGATACAGGATTGGATTATAATATTAAAAATTAATCAGACAAGATGTGAGTGATTTTACCACCTCAATTAACTGATATATTACGCAATAATTTTAGATACAAAGTCAGTGATATTTCAAAATAATACCAGGATGTGCTCTGTATAGAGACTTAAAGTTCATTCACTTAATAGAGTTACAGAAATGTGGTAACAATCATTGACAGCACCGTTGATTACGTGGATTGCAGCTTAGACACGCCTGCTATTTCCCATTCAAATAAATTAGAAAACTGCTGGAAAATTTATTGCTGTCTGCTGAGTATGACTGTGCACAGAAGGTTGGATTACCACTGCCTTCTTCTTTCACTGAAGTGTTTGAGAAAGTATATTTTAATTTCACTTACTTTCATAAAACAGAAAAAAAAATTAACATCTCCATCTAAAAAATTCACCTCGTTGAAAAGAAAGAGATTTTTTGCTGTTTTTTAAGGTTGCATTTGAAGCCCAACACAGCTTATGCAAAAGTGGTTTGGTTGTCCAGCATGCCATTTATTTGCATCTGCAATAACTACAGATACATTAATTTACATTAATGTAACATGAGGGACGTGGCTTTTTATGTGTCTGTTCACTGGTTTCTGTCAACCCCTACTAGGGTAGAGATATCAAAGACAACACATATCAAATTTCCCCTCAAGTATCAGAGCATGCACAGTGAGGGCAATAGCACAAATATCCCAAGGCATGCAGCTCTACCTGACACTGAGGAACTCTTACCTCTCACTAGATATGTTTTTCTGTGTGGATCCTCCAGTGTGTAATACTAGGTGAGCTCGTAAAATCAGTTACAGGGAAAAAATCCAGAAGGCACCACTGCCAAGTGTTTCCCTGATGTACCATCAGGTTAGGGACTGTGGAGCCCAATGGGAATTGAGATCCTTCCAGGGAACTGCAGAACAAGACCAGCATGAGGAACAGCTCCTGTGGGGCAGCACAGGCAAGCAAAACTTATCCTAGGCTGTCCTAAATGAAATCTTCATACCTTGACCAAACACTGAAATTCTACAGCACATTTTTGAAGCAAAGGTCAATGTATTTTTATTTTTCTTATTAAAAAAAAAAAAAAAAGGCTGGGGAATGACAAAAGCTAGGATAACATGGGAACCAGAGACTAGCTGTGTTTGCCAGGTCACCTGGGGGTGTTCAGCATGCATGTGTCCTTCCCAGTGTCTGTGAGTTAGCATGCAGCTTGTGTGGTGAACCTGCAACACCCCCTGACATAACTATTTGTCCCCAACAGAGGAATGTGATTAGGTGACGAGGCCCAGAGAAGTGTGAGCAACCACAATGTGATGGGTTCTGCAGAAAAGCATGAAGAAGTGAGCTTGTGTTACATCCAGTATAATAACTGCATAATGTCCTAATCACAACAGAAAGTATAAGCATTATACTTAGGTAAGAAAATCCAGATAATTTGATCTTTCTTCCACTGAAGGAATTAAAATCATGGGATCAGAGAAAAATTGATATTAGATGGGACATTTAGGTATCACTGAGTTTATCTTCACACTGAGGCTGACCTCAAAGTTTTCGATCATTTTGTGTGATTTAAAAGTTAAAACTAGCTTGATGAAAGAGGTGACGACAGCAGTGAGGCTGGTAGGAATGGAAATCTTTCTTATGTAACACCAGAGGAAAATAACAGTATGGTAGCAGGTATAAAAATGCTCTGCAGTGGTGCTGAAACAGCAGCAGCTGTCAATTTTGTGTGTAATTCATATACTGACCTCTTTCTCAGATGTTCTCAACAACACATATACTTGAGGCTTTTGTTGCTTCCTTTTCCTTTCACAGGTGAAGACTTTGTTGTTGCCTGAATTCAGTTTTCTGACATACTAACAGTTAAATGCATTGTCAAGAGTGGTGATTCACAAATGTAACTCATCTTCCCCAGCTCTGTGGCTTTTTGTTGCAGAGGACTGGACATGAAATCCAATAATCACCATTAAGAAAAAAAACCTCTGAAATCCATTCAGAACACAGACTGATTAATACAGTTCAGTTACTATATCTCTTGAGCAAGGGCTTGTATTAAGGAATCAAATTGTTCACCAGCCTCCTCTCCTTTACCTGATTTGCCCTGAGTCATTATTCTTGGAAGGAATAGTGCCTTCCCAATAGTTATGGCACTATTAGTGATATAAAGTCCTTTATTTATGATGGCTTTGCAGGAGTAACTCAAATTCAATAATAAAAAAAATTAATATATAAAATTTTATAAAGAAGATTAAAAACATGCATTTTCTTCACTGCATGAGCAGAGCTAAGGATATTATTTAGAAAAAAAAAAAAGGATATTATTTAGAAAATGTATTTTATTCCATTTACATTGGAATATGATGGGGACTATACATTTTTAATAACAACACTATTTTTAAATAAAGTAATGGCAGGTGTCTATAATGCTTCCAGGCAAAGAATAAGGAAAAGTCTACCCTGTAAAGAGGCACACAGGTTTTCTGTCAAAAAACACACTGGTTTTCTGTCAAAATAGCTCCATAGGTGGGAACATTATAATGTACCTGGATAGGATTAGAGCTTGTGAGTTTGTCTGAATTTTTTTCTTCAGTGCATTTGGTTAATACTTCTGGAAAAGAAAACATAACTCAAAGATACTCAACATGTGTAGCTCTTAAACTGTGGCCTAATACAGAAAACTGTTTTCAAGCTTTGGAATCTCAGAAATACCCTTTGTCTTGGACCAAATGTGCTTTAAGATATTTTCAGTAGGGAGCTTTGTGACATCTTGAGAACTTGCTGTTCTCATCCTACTCTTGCAATGTTTTAACTTTAACTTCAAACTCCATTGAAATTATCCTATCCAGAAGAAAACAGCTCTATTCAGTTCTTCACTCTCCTTACTAACTTCAGTTTCATATAGATTTTAACATGCTGTTTCACTCTGAGAAGTAGCAGCATCAAAATAATTATCTTGCTTCGAAGATTTTCTTATCCACGTTCCAACACACAGTTTTACTTCAGTGACCAAAAAATATATAATTTTTAATCCTCTGAAGAGGTTGCTTCATGTTAGAAAGTTATCTAGCTTTTATTTTTAGGTCCTAGTTGTCATCAGCAAATTTGTTAGTGTGGAACCAGAAGGGCATATCAAGCTCCTCTGTGACATTATCCCCTTCTCTTTCATCCTGTTGTCCAGACATCAGGGGTTCAGAGGAGAAGATCAGTGCCTCATAGCCTGGAGACCCTGGCAGCAGCCCTGGTGAGTTGGGGACAAGAAACAATATTCATTGTTCATTTGGAGGCTACCCCATGCACACATGAGCTCATTTACTAGCTGTCCTCTGTGCATACATGTATACATGTAGGGGTCTTGTTATTTTTGCCAAAAAGAGGCAATATTTATCATATATGATCAATTAACTTCAGCCTTATAAAAGTAAGAGTGGAAGAATGACTTTATGGCATTACAATACTTTAAAATATTTAAAATAAGAATTTTTATTAAAACTCTGAAACATAGTATAGCTGGAGTGACACACTTCAATTCTTTTAACAGTGCCAGGTTATACCTCCTCAGATGTAGGGTTATCCTTTAAAATTCCAAGTCGTTTCTGCCTAAAATACCAAAAGAGCCTTGTCTCTGAGCAGTGGTAATGAAGCTTTCTTCTGTACAGATTTGCTTCTTTTGTCCCTTAATACTTCCGTACATAGAATTGCTGTTCTCCAACCCCTCTCTTGAAGAGGCTCTTAGGAAATCTTGTCTCTAGAGAGCTGCCTATTTGTTGGTTGGCCAGTCAGGGCATTTGTGTTGTAGACAAGCTTACCTGGTCATCTGGCTGCTCCCAATCTGTCTAGGTTGTGTTTTGTCTAAGTGTTCTCTGGGATACTAGTTTGAGACTCTCTTGCCTTTTCTTCACCTTTCATAAAAGTTGTAGAAACCTATCGCTGCAAAATCTTTCATCTTTGGCTGAAACTTGAGAGCGAATTTAGAGGTATGACAGAAATGACAGATTGTGTGTCACCACAGGAAAAGAAACTGTCATTTTATTTAATCACTTCCTGTATGAAGCACAAGTTCCCCTAATGTTGGATTGCTTCAATCACATAAAATATGAATCATGAAAATTGTAAAATCTTACTCCTTGCTTATGAATGAAAAGGACAAACTTAATCACATTTGTTTAATTTGTATTTTTCTATTTCTAGCTGTGATTTAAATCCTTTTACTTGGAGGTTTCTTAAACTATTTTCTCAAACAAATGTCATCCCATTTGGATCACAAACACCTTAAATACTACTGGAATGTTCATCTATATTGTCAGACTCTTTGACAGAGACATACCTCTTCATCTATCTTCTTTTCTAGCCATCTCCCGTTTTATTAAATGTAAATTGTATCTTTTCTTTTAAAAACCATTTTTAATCCTCTCTACTCTAGCAATCTTCTTATTCACCTCAAACTCCAGGTCTGACCCATCATGATGTCAACATCTTGTTAAATTTAGAGCTGCTTATGTCTTTTATATTCCATTCTACTTGGGAGGAATGCCCCTCAAACCTCCACAAAGCTGCACTACGATCAGTCTTTAAATTTGTGTTTTCTTCTCCATGGTGTTCATGCAAAATCTGGCGATGAGGTGCTGCTACAAGGGCAGTCAGGCTGACCAACTTTACTTGCCCTGTTTCCTTGTGTCCCCTATCTATTCTACATCCACATGTTACCTTTAACTTCATCTGCAGGATGCTTGTGTCAGAAAACATCTTTATTCTTTTTGTGTTATAGCTGTCCTGGTGATTTCATAGCCTCTGACAAAGTAACTTGGGTATTGCAGCAAGACTGATATTTCTGTAATAAGGGGCTATCAGAAAGCTTAAAATGCATAGCAGTAAGACTTTATTAAAAGATAATAATTTTATTTTTTTTTAAACAAAATGTTCTAGATATTTCCAATTAGCAGCTCTCTGGTCTTCATTCATTTTGGTGATTTTTCCATTATTTTTCTTAGGATATAGAAATTCTTAGGAATTGAGCCATAATTGTGGGATGAGAAATGTTGGTTCCATTATAACAGTGGCAATACTGGCTTCAGACTCACCAGGTGTAGAGCAAAATAACACCTATAAAAAGCTATTTTTTAAAAAGCTGCTTTATCTTTGTTACAGTGCTTTGACTGTAGTTAGACATTACATAAGACTTTTTTTTAAGACTGCTTCATTTCCAGCCAGCAGCCATCCCCAGTAATGCTGGGGAATGAAAAGGTGAACAAAGGGTAATGCAGGTCCAGGTTTCCTTTAACCTGGTCTTGCACACACCTGGTGTGTAGCCTCCCACCAGGGTTTTGTAAAAGAGTTACACAAAACTCCAGGGTCTGGACTCCACTGACAGATTTTTTCAATGAAAGTAATAAGGCTTGCATGGAAGCAGATTCTGTATATGAAACAGGACTTCTTTAATCTCTTCCTTCTTCATATTTTGCATATCTAAGACAGAGAGTTTTGGTATTAGGATACTTTTGAAATGTGGAACTCTTTACAAGACACAGTTGTGAGAAATGAGATTTGATTACTTGTCTCTATAAGCTTTTCTTATTCTAAAAATCTGAAGGGTATTGTGGGCTGTAGTCACAAAATTAATCTACAGACTCCTAACACACACTCAAGTTCATCATCAGGCTCCCCAAGTTCCTGATGTAGACCCAATACTAGAAAAGGTCGACCACTGCCATGAACTGTGACAGCAAAGCTAGAAATCTTTGTGAGAAACATTTGATTTTTTCACTGTTTGCTTGCCTCTACTCACACTGAGCTTTTGAATTCCCATGAAGTTTTCCAGCTTTTAGGTAACTGGGTAAAAATTATTCACTTTTTTTTTTTTCCAAAAGGGGAAATGACCAGCAACTGGCTGTTAACTGCACTTGAATTTACTTGAATTGAAAAAGAAAAGATAAGTCTTTTTCCCATTAGCTTTTAACAGAGCAGAAGGGTCAAGATCAAAGCATGCAAAAACTTTACAAAATTTAAAAATCAAATAGGGTTTCAACACCAGAGCTTGTAAATTTATTATCATTATTAAAAAAAAAAAAAAGGTGGAATACTCCCAAAGTCACATCTAGGAGTTTTCAAATTTTAAACACAAATTCTGCTACAAGAGGAAAACAATCCCAAAGTCTTCCTAATATTAACTTTTAAGTAACAATACTAGCAGACTCACACTGGGTATTTACAAGACTTACTCCAATTTTCTGTAGAAAAACAAATCCCTATCATTTGATGTACAGAATTTTTCAAGTAGAAAATTTTAAGCTTTCCTCTCTTCAATATCTGCCGGTGTTCACAAAGCTCTCTTGTAGACTAAGCCTACATTTAAGCAAACCTTGCTCTGAATTTCTGCCTCCAAAACATGATTTCTCACCGAGGAAGAATTCAGTTTGCATCCAAGCTGAGCAGTAGGCACAGAATAGAGATGTTGATCTTATTATGTAGTTTTATGAAACTGCCAAATCACAAACAGTGAAAGAAGCAAATAGAGTGCTAGAAATTAATCAAAAAGGAATACAGAAGGAAAAACACTATTATGTCAGTGCATAAATTCATTATACAACTACATTTTGAATGCTTTCATTTCTATTATATTATTTTTGAGATGTGAGAATAGGAATTGAAGAAAGTGCAGAGAAGGATATCAGGTATGATCAAAGTTAAAGAAAAATACTGATAGAAGGGATAGCTAAATAGACCTCAACTCTTCAGCCTGGGAAAGAGATGAGTGAGAAGGAATAAAGCACAAATCTATAAAAATTATGAGTAAAATGAAAAAAGTATAAGGCATTATTGTTTCCTCGCTTTTCCAATAGAAGATCTAGGGGACAGAAAGGGAAGTCAATTGAAAAAAATGAGAACAGATAGTGTTTCACAGAGGTCCTCAGGATGTTTTATATGCTCCGACTTTATGAAGGCTCAAAAGGATCTGAGCAAATTAAGAAAATTCTTAAGGACTATTTAAAAGCGACAGTTGTAACTCAGAAAACCTTCAGTCACAGTTTCTACCTGTGGAGATACACAAATATCATCGCTGTATTGCTTGTGCTCTGAGATGACATTATGGTCACAGCTAAACTCTGCTCTCGCTCAGTAGGGTTACTTAAAAATATGATTTACACTGTGAGTATAAATATGTACAGGAAAAAAAAAGGGCTTTAAGCGTATAAATGCATTTTGTCACTTTTTCAAGTATGGCTTGGAATGTTACCCCATTAAGTAAATTTTCATCTACAAAACAAAACAAAACAAAAAACAACCAAAAAATGTCAAAAAAACCCTTACCCTAACCAGAACCACATTTTTGTATTGCACTTTACCATATCATTTTCAGTATTTAAATCAATTACACATTTATTTTAAAGAGCATATTTCTAGGAGCAGTGGTTTTATTTGATGTACTTATTTTAGACTCTGAAACAGTCAAATTCTCTCTCTCTGAGAAAAAAAGAGATAGATAATAGGAGGCAGTAATAGAAAAAGAGTTTACAGATTTTAACAGCTTATCTGTCAAGTTGTCTATCCCTAAATTACTTAAAGATCCTTATGGGATTGTGGACTCACATTTGACATTTTTGTCTGAAAACACCAGTCTCACACACACAGGGAGATGTGCTCCCCCAAGATCTCTGCAAGACCTACAGCATTTACCCATATAACCACCAGATATAGCTCTCCTCACTTGTTTCATTTAAAATACACTCATTCTATGTGTATTCTTTGGATTTTCCCTTTAACTTTGGGCCAGATGGTGCCAGTGGGAGCTCATGATGTGAATCTGTTCTCACAAATAAGGAACTTTTGAAGACATTGCCCTTCAGTGAACTGCTGTAATATCAAAGGCTACTGAAGCTTTCTTTTACAGAGGCAAGGCTTAGTTTGCTGGTATTGAATGGGGTGAGAACACAGATTTCTTCTTTTTTCCAGGTCTGAACATAAAGATGGTACTGATTATCACCAGCTTCTGCATAGAACAACTCAGCAGTGCAAGGCTTATTGTGTATGACACAGACCACCATGAGTATTGACACCGTTTCACTTAACTTCTCTCCATTTAAGCTGGTTTTTTTACCCATTGGGAACTCAAAGTATAAAAACATAGTACAAAAGCATGTAATTCCAGCAGATAAGTTATATTCAACTTTTTTTGTCTTCCTTCTATTCCAGCTTCTATTCTGACTTGCTTAGTAACACTAGCAAGGAGCTGGTATTTCAAAACAGAGAAATGAAGAATTGTTTCCAATAGGTGCAATACATACTGCTTCAGACAAATATCATCATTAAAGCCATGCTTCAGCACCCTTACATGGTGAACAAAGGGAGCTTCCAACACTCAGAGGTACACAGTGGGGAAATCAGAACAATGGCAATTATCCCAAACGAAGATTTCTCAGTGATCAAACACAACAAACTTAATAAATTTCATTTTATCTTGAGTCAAGGATACTCTGTCTAGTAGAACTGAAAAGGAGATTTTGGCATTGTGAGACAGCTGATATTCAGATGTTTTCCTTTCTCTAGCAAAGAAAATCTAAGTTTCAAAACTTTCCAGAGAACAAATATTTTCACGAAAGGTCAGTTAAGCATTGAAAGTATTTTTCATTCTGAACCAGTTCAGATGTATTTTGTACATCTGAATACAAATACATTTTGTATTTGTAAGCCAGCATCGTGGCTTACAGGAAAAGCAACACAGCTGTCTCATACTTTAAAAATTTGGCTTCTCAATTGCCAAGGACATGTACTTTAGCTAGGAGTATTCCTCTGTGGATAAACTTGCTGGGATATATCACAAGAAATATAGTCTAGCCAAGCTGAAGCAGTGTGACATACCCATACTGTACTACTTCAGTGAGGCTCTGAAGCTGCTCAGTAAAAAGCAAATGAACTCAAATCATCTAGACTGAAACCTGTTGAGGTGAATAGACATAATGAGGAAAAATATGTTTCACAACAGAAAACAATTTGACAATATACTTTGCCACAGTCTTCTTGACTGAAAAAAACTGTGTTTTGTTTTAAAAATGTCTTTACTCAAGGTCATATTTTAAATACTGATGAGTATGAGCCTGGGCCACTCACAGACCAATTTCCAAATCTTTACTTATGTTTAGTAACTCATAACTTACATGCAGTCCTTTTGATCTCACTTATTTTTTGGTATAATATTACACTTCTCACAAGAATGAGCACTGATGAGTTGGATCCCAAATTATTCTGCAATATTGAACACAACACTTAGATCTATTAAGACAACTTTTGCAAGGATATAAACATTAGTTAAATGTTTTACTCAGTTTTGAACGTTTTCAGCTGCATCTGTTGGCAAAAAACATTTTCCTTGGAGAACAGCCTTTTTTTTTTTTTTTCTCTGTGTGTTGCCTTTGTTTCTTTATTCTTTAGGCTGGTATTTATAGAAAGTGATCTACAGTTACTACCAAAATTCCCTCTTTCCTAAATTTCAGGTTCTTCAGAAGCCTCACATTTCTTTTATTTTCAATATTTCATAAGTGCAGGATTTTGAGGAAACTGAGTAGCAAATAAAATAAAAGGAAAGATATATTTATCCATTCCTTTTGGTGTTCCATATGCATGAGTTATCAGTGACTTTTATTAAAACACCTATGGATTCCTCTCTTTAAAACCACTTATCTTTCCCAAGAGTTTCCAAAGTTCTTTCAAATGTCATGATTTTGACAGAGTTAGAGGATAAGCAAGACTTAGAAATTCCAGGAAAATATATGTTTTCAAATAAAATGCACCCTCATCTGCAAAATGAGCTAGGTCCTTTTGAAATTGTAATGTTGCAAACTGTATTTGTGGTATGTTTTCATGCATGCATAGCTCACAGTTCTACCTAATCTTATTTTAAAAAACTGACAGGATTTTCACTCATGTTCCTAGAGAGGTAGGGTAATGTTTTGCTGATATTATTCTTATTGAGCAGACATTGTCAACTTTTGGAAAAGGTGGGAATGGTTTAGTTGTCTAACTAACAATTTCTCCACAAGGTGTTTGTATTCTCATGAGGGCTCAAATTCATCTAGTCCCAGGCCCTGTTTCTGGGCAATAACACAGAGTAGATGACAAAACCTACCTGTGTCAAGGCTGACATTCTTAGTGAACTAAAGTCTAGTGCTGTAGGAAACTGCCTTCTTTCAAACAAAACTACAAAGGGATGTGAACATGGACGCTGTATCTAGATAATACTAGGCACAGTGTCACGAAATGCTTTAATATGGAATGCATAAAATTTATTTCCTCTCTCAAGTTTCCACAGAAATCCATAGGTGTTCTCATATAGTCTTCTGATAAGTCTTTCTTCAGTTGAGCAGATCTTTTGCATTCTACTTGAGAAGCAGCAGTAGTATAAACACTAGTATGGTTTTCCTAGTTAATATGCATGAGTTTATTTCAAAGTGCCCAGACGTTTTTCCACACCTATGTCTCTTATCAACCAAAAACAAAAGGAGGAGTAGGTCTTTTGTGATGTCCATAGCATATTTCTATTTCATGACACAATAAAGTGCTAGCAGCACTGGGAAAACTTCTGCATTATGTTAGTTAATTAAGATAATGGTCATTTTCACCATGCCTAGTTGGCTTCTAAAATTAATACCTGTTGTTTTCCAACTCCTCCTGTTTCATGCCTTTGTGTGCACATGCACATCCACAAAGAATCATTTGCTTTTACAGCATGTCCACTGTAGCAAAGATGTTAGAATGAAGAGACAGATTGAATCCAGTTCTTGCTTTCTTTTTTTTTTTTTTTTTTAATTACTATTTTCAATAAATAGTTTGGCAAAGACCAGGTGCCCACCAAAGCTGCTCGAGCCCTCCCCTGCTCAGCTGGGCAGGGAGAAAAAATGCAATGAAACACTTAAGATAAAGACACGTGAATATCACTTATCAATCATCATCACGGGCAGAACAGACTGGATTACTGCATTAACTTATTAATTAATTAATTAGCAAAACATAATAGAATAATGAGAAATAAACCCAAATCTTAAAACATTTTTCTCCTGCCCCTTTCTTCATCCTGGGTGTAACTTTAGTCAAAGTTTCTCTCCCTCCTCCTCCCCCCCTCCAGCAGCACAGTGGGATAGGAAACAGGCTGTGGTTGGTTCATCACACATTTCTGTCACTCCATATTGAGAAGGAAGAACTCCTCACACTTTTCCTCTGTTCTAGCATGGAGTCCCAGCCATGGGAACTCCTGCAATGCTCTTCAGGACTGTTCCAGCATGGGTGCCCCATGGGGTCACAGGTCCTGCCAGGAGAATACTGCATTGTGGGTTTCCCATGGGGTAACAGCTTCCTTCAGGCACCCACTTGCTCTAGTGGGATTATCCACGGGCTGCAGGTGGATCTCTGCATCCCCATGGACCTCAAAGGGCTGCAGGGGCACAGCTGCCTCTCCATGGTCTGCACCACAGGCTGCAGGGGAATAGCAGCTCCAGTGTCTAGAGCACCTCGTGCTCCTCCTTCTCCACTGACCTTAGTGTCTGCAGGGCTGTTCTCCTCACATCTTCTCACTCCTCTCTTCTCTTGCTGCAGTTGCTGCTGGACAGTTTTTTTTCCCCTTCCTAAATCTGTCCCCCAGAGGTGCTGCCACTGTTCTGATCATCTTGGCCAGCAGCAGGTCTGGCTGGTGTTGGCTCTGGCAGACAGAGGGGAAGCTTTGAGCAGCTTCCCACAGGAGCCACTCCTGCAGCCCCTTCTCAGTCACACCCACACACCCTTGCCATTACCAAAATTTTTCCAAGCCCAATCCAAAGGAAGAGGAAATTATTTGACATTTTAGGTCTGGCTTGGAATGCCATTAGAAAATAATTACTAAAGATCAGTGTTTTAAAGCAGTACTCCCCAAATAATTTTCGGTATTCCCCTAATTTACTGGCCGAGTAGGTCCCTGGATTGCTAATTTTCATTTCTAAAAAGTCTTGCAGAGCATTTAGAATTCTAGGAGACTGAAGAAAGGCTAATGTATCAATAACTAAAATAAGGTAAATGGGATGACCTGGAAAATTACTGCCTTGTCAGTATGACATTGATATAGGCAAAATAATGGAGTTACTTGGGTGGGATACATTTAATAAAGAATTGTATGCATAATTAATTCAAATGAACAATTAATATGGAATTTGTGCCTTTCAAGCAATTTTGACACTTCCTTTGTTGGTTTTTATTTACTTGGTTTTTCAAAGTACTGTTAGAATTTTCTGTAAAATTATTTGCTCCTTGACCTATCCTTATCTTAGAGTTTCACCAGCAATGCGGAATAAAATACTATCATTATTTCAGCTTTCAGAAAAAGAAGTTTATTGGAGAATTAGTAAAGAATACCTTGTATAAAATGATCTGAATTATCTTTTTAAATGCCAAATAGGCTGTGGTTTTGCATGAGAAAGTGTAAGATCACCTAATGGGAAATGATATGCAGATGTTCAAGGATAATGACATGTAGATATTACTATAAATATATGGAGATATTGGTTAAAAGATTTTTTGGAGGATACTCTAAAAAACCTTGGGACTGTGATAAATAAACTACTCACCTTAAGCTCATAATGGGTGTCACAGAGGACTGACAAATTGAGACTGCAGAAAAAGTGGGTCTTTGAGTAATAATTGTATTATATATTTTGCCCTTGGTATCTGTTTCTACATAAACTATGCATTTCTAGAATATTAGAGAATTTCTTTATGTTCCAATTGGAAAAAAAAAATATGTGGAAAAAAAATTAAATTGCTTCTGAGAGATGAAAATAAGTAGTGGATTGGACAGTATAGCTTATAATAGGAGAGTCCTTGAGCTGAAACTGAAAGCTTGACGGAAATGGCTTGTTCATAATCTAGAATATCAATATGGGAAAGAGGAGCTTCAGAATAGACTCTTTTCAATAAAGCAGACAAGGAGAAAATAGCATCCACCAGCTAAAAGCTAAAGCTAGGGAACATCAGCTCCACATGAAAAGTACACTTTCAACAGTGGCTCTAAATGGCACTTTCTCATAGCAGTAGCAAATTTTCTATCAGTGGAAAACAGAAATGGAGATTGGCAGCTTTACTAAAAGCTTCTTCTGGTTCAAAGGGACATTAATTCAGCAGAGTCCTGCTATGTAGGAGAGGAGGCCAAAAAAGATGGTCAGAGTGATCTCATTTAGCTTTATTATCCACATATCTGTTAGGTGCATGCAACTTTAATGCTGCTGTATAATGTAAGACTGCCATCTCTTCACATGCACATTTCTCTTGCTTGACTAAAGTAAAAGAAATCCCAAACCCAGCATCTACTCTGTTCATGGGTATCTGAAGGCTGGAAGTTTTGTATGCCCTCCTCCCAAACAGTATTATTCTCCCTGACTGCTTTCCCTTCTCTAGCCAAGAACATTCAATTTGCCTTAAATTAAACTGATATTCCATGTAGTACACTGAGAACCACAAAACTCTTAGGAATGTAGGTTTTCCTCTATGTTAGCTTTGTAAATTGACTTTCTTCACACTCCTGTTCTGATCATCCACTCACTGACTCCTCCGCTAAATTGGCTGCTCAGTAGAAAACCAAGATTTTACCCATACTGTTTCTGTTGTAGGGTAAGTTGTTGCAGAGACACTATGAGACATTAAATTACAGCTAGCTGCTTATTTTGCATCTTACCTCTTAGTTTTGGTGCTGAGTTATGTTACTCAATGCAACGGTGTGATCCTCAAAGGGTTAATGATCATCATTATTTCCTTTCAGAAATACCTCTGCAGCATTTAAAATTTGATGACAGGGGTTAAAATTTGCGGTATTTAGAAGCCGTAAAGGAGGGTCCTTGAGGGAGCTCGTTGTCAGTCTCTGTGGCAAAGGGATGGAGAGAAAGGTCTGCTACTGAACAAAGCCATCAGAGCACCTCTGCTGAGACCTGAGAGCTCAGGGGAGCTTGGTCAGGGCCACGATGCTCTAGGCAGTGCAGTGTGGGCAGAGCTGTGCTGTGGTGCTTTGTTTGGACAGCCCTGGAAGAGGCAGATATAAGCAAGCTCAGCTGACTGGTGTAATTTCTTAGATACTGTCTATAATAGAGAGTCTGTGGTGCTTTTTGGGGTGAATTCCATTAATCACCATCTCTCCCTGCTAGGATTACTGCCTAGAATGTCAGAAAGATCTCTGTGGGGAATATGTAGGACAACCTGGCCTTTACAGTTGTAACATCCTTGCAATCATGCTGGAAGTTCTGAGCCAAGCAGAAGCCTTGCCGAGCCCCCTTGAATTTGCAAGAAATTTTTTTATATCAAGTGGAATCACCACTCCCTCCTGCTGCTGTGTGACCTGCCCTTCTGCAGCAGCCACAGGACATGCAGTTTCTCACTTGCTGTATGGTGTTGCCAGTCTATATATTGGCATCCTGTAGCCCTTGGCTGTGGAGGGATGTGCTTTGTGCTGGCACACAGCCTTCATAATTCTTGGTGATCACATCCTGTTCTGGGGAGGTTGAGTAGTTGATATGAGCTTGTGCAAGGCTGTTCCATCCAGCTGTCCAAAGTGATCTTTACCAAAGCCGAGAGTAGCCATTCTGATATGAAGGATGTTAAGGTACTTCTCCTTCTGTGCAAAGTGGCCCATGTGTCCCCTGAACTTTCTTTGTAAAGAGATTCCTGTGCAGCTTGTGGCTATACCCACAGGACTGAAAGAGAAGGAAAGGAAAGTGTATTTCATCCCCCATGGAGTGGGAGACAGAAGGCAGCTGCACTTCTGAAATCCCTCTCAGGTTCATCCTGGTTGTTAATAAAAAGCGACTGAGAGACCCTTTAGCTGGCCTGTCTGGAGACAGTCGTGTGGTCCCTGTCTGATGTATCATGGGCCGGGAGGGCTGCACAGGCCGGCTCCCCCCCGGTCCGGGGTCCCTGGTTCTTGTAATCTCCACCGTATCTGGGGCGAGCGGCCCTCGAGGTTCTGTGGCATGGCATCAGTCTCCAAACCACGTCAATTCAAGCAGGAATATAGTGAGACGAAGGAAAGAACTGGACTGCATCTCTGTTCTGGCAAGGAGGTTTATTTGGTGTCACGGGGGAGAGGGTCACAGGGAAAGGAGAAGGGGAGGAAAGCAGGAATGGCATTGGGGCTGCTAGCCCAAAGATGCAGAGACCTCAAGCTGATCCAGACATCGACTTATAAAGGGAAAGGAAGGGGAGGGACTGTCTCCCCCAGAGCCAGTCCTGGGGAGTCTGAAGGGAAGACAGGCATAGGGAACCCACCAATAGATTTCAGGGTACAGCAGAGCATATTTCAAAATGAACCAATGGTATACAAAGCAAAGGGACAAAGGAGCACATGGAATCCTAAACCCCCGTGTTGCTACACCTGTCAGTGGGTTGCTACTACGTGCTGTGTACATGTCAGCTGAAAGATCTTTTGCTCATTCCTGGTTTCCAAGTATTCGGATTGTTGCACACCTAACCTGTGACCAACACCCATTCACGAGCTGTTTGGGCCTGGAGAAAGAGAAATGGCATCACTTCCAAGTGCAGCTATTGCAGCTTCAGTGGGCACCCTGTGGCAGTGCTTTTTGTGATGGTTTGGGGCATTGCTGTCAGAGATGCACACATTTGCTGGAGGTGACCAACGCCCGCACTTCCTTCCTTCCTTCCTTCCTTCCTTCCTTCCTTCCTTCCTTCCTTCCTTCCTTCCTTCCTTCCTTCCTTCCTTCCTTCCTTCCTTCCTTCCTTCCTCCCTTCCTTCCTCCCTCCCTTCCTTCCTCCCTTCCTTCCTTCCTTTCCTTCCTTCTCCCCCTCCCTCCCTCCCTTCCTTCCCTCCCTCCCTCCCTCCCTCCCTCCCTCCCTCCCTCCCTTCCTCCCTCCCTCCCTTCCTCTTCTTGTTACTTCCCAAATTTGTTGCTAAGGGAATTCATTCTAACACCTACTCCTTCTGACTTGGAAAATTCCTGGGGAGGTCATGTATAGTATTGCATACACTCTAAAAAATGGCAAAGTGTATAAGAATCTCCTGGCCCACTGATAAAACTATGTAAGAGGAAAGAGTGTAAAACAGAGTGTCAAAAGAGCAAGTGAAACAATTTTCTACATTATATTTAAGTATGTTTTCATCAGCTGAAAATTCATTTTGAACCCAAAGTTGTTCTCTTTTTAAATTAATAAGGAGTCTTTCTGATTACTTCGCATAAATTTAGAGGGGAATTATTTATGCAACTGACTTTAAATAGTCAGCAGATTTAATGATAATCACAGAAGTCTTATGACTCTCTATTCATGTGATTTCCCTATGCCAAGGCTTACAACTGTAGTACTCTAATGCACTAGTGCTATATATTCTTAAGTAAAATTAAATTGGCCACCTGAACTTCCTTTAAATTTATTGTTCTGAGGAGGTTAACCTACCAGTCATTGTCTAGCTTTTAAGTTAACAAAAGTAGATGTTATTTTCAGTCCTACAAATATGTTTGGAGTGATTCAACTGAGGAGATGTTACCTCATTTTATTATGGGCTTGGACAAGTATTTTAGAACTCTTCTTATCATGCTGGTTAAATATCTTTTATTTTAAAATAGTCATATATTCATTTTCTTGGACTTGCATAAACAAGTTTTAATAATGATTTCTTTTTGAACAAGAGATTTTTAATAATACATTTACCAGCTCTATTTCTTTAAAGATCCTGAGTTACAGAGCAGTCTGTGAACATGAACCACGTTCTAAATGAATTTTCTTTAAGTATGAATGGCAAAAATTGATTGTGTTTTCTTCTAACAAAAACAAGTGCTGCTTGTTTTAATTACTGAACTGCAACATCTAGTCTAAATAGAAGCTAATGTTTTTCAAAACACTTCAACGTGCATAGGATAATGGTAAATATTATGAGTTAATGATCCTGCAGAAACATGATATAGCTTCATCTTCATTAGTAGGGCCTAATAAGAAGAAGAAAAAAAGATGTTAGGAGTCATGTTTTCTCTGCCTTAGGGATTTGTGACCCAATAAAGTGATATCACCAGGTACCTTCAGAACTACTCCACCAATACCTATGAAAAATTAGTGATTAGAATTAGCACCACTTTCAAGTACTAGCTGAACAGACAAGAGAAATCTTTTGCGATATTTACATATTCAAGATAATAACTAGTGACAAATAAAATAAGCAGCATAAAGACACAGACATTTCTCTACCAGCTTTGGTACTGATCTTTTCCCATGGCAGGGCTGGAGTCCAAATTTCTCAGCTTTCAGAAAGGTCAAAAATGCATACAATACTATCCAGAGTACTTATCCAGAGTAGTGCATTTGTGATGATTGTGTGAATACAAACTGCAGTCAAATGCTAAAATGGATCATAAAGCAAGTCCAACCTCTCTCCCACTGCAGCACAAGAAAAGTGGTAGTTGTCCTAAGAAACAGGTACTGTCTCTTTCATGGTGTGTGCGTGTAAGCATGAACATTTGAAATTGTTTTTGAAATGGGTTTTCCATTCAGATGGAGATATTCTTTCATATCCTGCAGAATGGAATATCTTCTTGGGTAGAAAATTGATATGTATACCAAATTAATTGTGAGCTTCATAAACTGTGAAATGTAACACAGCAAAGGGTATTTTAGTACAGGCAGAATTGCACCATCTTTTGTGGAAATACTAATTTCTATTTTGATACTAATTATTAGTCTTTGGAAAGATAAGAATTGTGTAGGCTGTGTTGTTTTAAAACCTATAATGGGTTTCGTGTTGTGCAGTCCAATCCTTATGTAACCTGAGACTCTCTAATTTCTGAATCTTCAGATAGATTAGATCTCTAATTGGACAAACCCAAACTTAATTTGCTGTTGAGAGCAGACATATAATTTGAAAGAAACCAATAAATATTTCCTCTATTTCAAGTTTATGGTGTAATGGCTTAATAGTATAGCATTGCATATTGCACATCTGCAGTATAAAATGGGAAATTAAATATAAACTTCATTTATAGTAGGTAGAAGCTTGGAATAGCAGATATTCAATGGTTAACCAAAATGAGGAGAAATTAAAGACTGTAAATTAAATATGAGGGAGAAACTGTAGTTGTAGTTTTTCCAAGGGAAAAAGGAGGAGATTTTACTTGGAATATAATTACATAATTCAAAATAAATTCCTAGGAAAAAACACTTACCCACTCAAAGTCTGGAAGTGAAATGTAGCCCCTTGATATCTGTGTAGCCCCTTTATATCAATGTAGTCAAACAGTGCCAAATGTAATTCATCACAAATGTTTGTTTCAATACCTCAAAATCCAAGGTTGTCCACTCTTGCTACAGCAGATTGACCAAGTAGTATATATGGATGTGGTATGGGAAAGAACAACTGCTTTGGGAACAGCTTTTGTGCTATCAGGATTTGTATTTCCATCTGTTGGGAAAGGACTCAAAACCATTTTCCTCTGTAAATATGTAGCTGGTAATAGCTCATGCTGGAGTCTGACTGTAGAAGAAATACTAAAATTGTTAATTATGGGGTGACGAAATTAAAGCTTGCAGCAGAAGCAGAAAGTTGATACTGTTTGCTGGTCTTACCAGCAAACACAGAAGCAGCATTTCAACAGTTTGCTTATAGAAATTCTCCAGAGCACTCAGTCCTGTTTTACCAGGCATTTCTGTGCCTGGCAATGTGATCCAGCTTCCATGAACATGGCCTGTGAATGAAATATCAAGTTTGGGTAACCAGGAAATGCTGTCAGTCAACTTTACTGATTGTCTGCTATAATCATCTCAGGGAAGCTGGGACTAGAAAAGGACTCTGCCAAGGTTTATTTAATAAAGCTCCTGCATCATTAGCTGCTTATTCTGAGCAATGACAAATCATTGAGAGAGCTGATGAACAAGCTAGTTCTTGAGTATCCCTTGAGAACCATTTGATTAACGAGGCTCTATTTCATGATATTGGTGGCTGCTGTAAATCCTAGAGGGACTGCCTATGCTTCTTTATCTAGAGAGCTATTTGTGCAAATTTAAATAGCAAATCTTGAGGGTTGAAGCCTAGGACACAAACAGTGTACTAGTACATTAGAGGCAGTTGTGCAAGTAATCCTCTCTCTCTAGACTTAAAAAATAAAACCAGTCTCTCCGTTTTATTCTCTTCTTCTAGCAACCACCTCCAAATATTTCTAAACTACTACAAAAATCAGGCCCAACAAGGTTTCAATTGCTGTTTAATCCTTGAGAACATGCTTAAGAGCACCCAGGGATTTTCTGAGGACTCTTCTCTTGTTTATGAGTATAGAAACGGTGGGTTTTGGACAGGAAAGATAATCAGTCTCCGTCGCTTTTTCTTTGGCGTGAATTGCAGTACACAACGTATGCTGCATATGCACAAGGCACAGTGGTAGCACAGCTGTGAGGAGATGAATGAGCTGCAGGACTTCAGATGAGGACAAGTAGCCCACCATTTGTGAGGGCAAACTGTGGTAAAAGCACACGTGCTCATGCTAACCTGCACTTGATGAATTCAGATCCCTCTCGGCAGCCCTGAGCAGTGTCATGGTCAGCATCACATCAGTCACCCTAGCTCTCAACACTTGTGGTGCAGTTCAGCTCTTAGCAAGCAGAGCCAGGGCAGCAAGCAAAGTCTCACCTTGCTCAAGGGTAAGTTGTTTCCTGGGAGAGATCTCACTTGTACAGCAAGATGCAAAAATATCAGAAAAGGGACCTATGAAAGCAGTGTGGCACACAAAAGTAGTCCATTGCCCTCCTGAAAAAGTGAATGGAAGAGTGTTCTCGCAGTCTTGCAGGGCAGAAGTTCAGTTTGTGTTACATCAGAAACTTTGCTTCTGAAACAAGAGTATGATAGTCAGTAGTAGAAAAGGATGACACTCTTTATTAATACTTAGTATATAGACATCAGATCTAAAATGCTGAAAAGAGATAATTTTTTAATTAATTTTCTTCATCGTAAATTAATTCGGTATTTCAACACGTCATCCAGGTGTAAATCCTTGACACTTGATAAAATACTCTTTATAATGTGCCTAATTAACATTAATTTTATATTATTTCTTTACAGAACTTTTTTCTGTGAGGCTAAAATGGCCTGTTTGGGATTACTAATATTATCAGCATAAAACAGCCAGGGGAAAGATCATTAATTAAACACAATGCCTATGCATGAAATTTTCGTAATGTGGATGTGATTACTTTGATTTAGGCAAACTATGAACTGAATTTTATCTAAATGTTCTGTTTCCCCAGATGCTACAGAAAACTAGTATTGATTTGTCTTGCAGATAGGTGGAAGCCATCACAGCAGCTATGACACCTTGGGAAAACCTACATGGCACATGTAATTAAAGTCTATCTCAGATGTAAGACAAGAAAGCATTATGGTAACATGAAATGTTGCCTTCCTAGAAAATCCATATTTGATTATGCATTTGGAAGGACCAAGTGTGGCATGTTTCTGCTCACAAATAGATCACTGCAGTTTTTAAAAATGTTAAGGTCCACTGCTTTGTGAGTAAGCCTGGGGCTCAGATTTTGTTCAAGTCTTAAGTCAGGCAGATGCCTGTATCATAGAGAAATATTGAGAAGATGAAAATTAAGAAAATACTTCAAGAAATTTTCCATTTGGTGAGGTACAGTGAACACACAGAATGATATTTTTGGGACCACATTGTGAAACATATTGGTTACACTCATGTAAAATCTGACCCAATCAATCTGTGAAATATTTTCTGAGTTTCAACTTTACAAATTTTGCCAGCATAAGTATTTATTTGTTTTGTGGAAAGCACATTCAAAGGTTTTGAAAAACTGAAGTGTTTTGTTATCGCAAGGACTTCTTTAAAGCTTAGGGTTTAAAAAAAATTATTTCCTTTGACATACTACCTTTTTGGGTTAAAACTTCGAATGCTAGTCAGAAAAACAGTAACTTTGGAGCCTTAAAGCCTTTTCTGAATTTCAACTTAACAGATTTTTTTTTAAGTTTCAGATCAAAGGAAACATTGTGTTTGAACATTTTCCCCCTTTGCTCTCCAAAATATTGTATTACTTTCCAAAGAAACATATTTTTTGTCATGAGGATACAACTTGTTTTCTCAGTTAAGCAAGAAATTATCATTTACTCTCTCAGTTTCTTCCTCCTTTTAATTCTTTGATGATAGTCTCCTCTTTCTTATTAGAGTATTCAAATTTTTGGCTATACAATCACATATTGGGCCTGCATTTTAGTTAAATTTTATTCCAATTGAACTGCAAATTTTTCCACTTGACTTTGTGCGCCATGGGAATTAACGAATCAAGACACAGCAGTTCTGCTTTAAATTCCCTGATGAATAGCCAGGAATCATGATAGTCAGTTTTGTGAAAAAGAGTTCAGGTCACTTATGGACGCTGCTACAGATATAGCTACAGAAGATGAAAGCTGAAAAATGTAACAGTCTGAAAACTAGGTAGATCTCATTTGTCAACAAATGTTAGTCACTAAACTTGCCCTTTTTTGTAGTGATCTTAGGTGCCTAGTTCCTCCAGAAGCTTTGAAAATCATGGTCAGAACAAACATCATATTTTCCTACTGATATTTTTAAGCTTGTCAACTTGTTTATATTGTGTGTCTTCTAACTTCTCATCTATTTTATCTATTTAGGTGTAAGTGGTCTTTCATAGCTGATATTCTGCCCCCAACTTACACGTGTCTTTTCATTATCTCAACATTGAGACTTCATTCAGACTGTCACTTTAATTAGGTATGAGCTATTGTGTTTTATGGTAAGACTGAAGGCTAATTAAAAACAAATGAGAGAACTCTTCTATCACTTCTGTTCTAGTGACAGACTTTGAATTTATAAAATAGAATCCAATGTTTCAGATATGTTAGTGTGTTTGACAGCAACCTTTGCACATCCTTTTTTAAATTAAGTTATAAAATTTTGCTTATGAAAAAAGAACACTTAGAATAAAGTATTGAAAATGCCGAGAATGGTTTGACCATTCCAAGTGCTTATGGCATGGTGTAAGGTCATCAAATTGAATTTGACAGTCATTTCAAAGTACACCTGACCCCCAAAAGATAAAATATTATTTTCCCATAAAGAAATCTTTGGGGGCTTTTGATATTTCTTCATTTTTTCCCATATGAGACTTTTAATGTGTAGCTCAGCATGCATCTGAGCCACTTACTGAGTCACAGTACTGATATTTGTTACATGGATGTTTTTGTTTTCTTAGAGCATGTGCGCTATGTACACATATATTCTTCAAATTTCAGTTCATATAAATATGGAAAAGAGCAGAAAGAGTTATTAAAATTTTTCTCCACTTCATGGAAATAATATTATTTGACACATTTGGGCAGTATGTGGCCACTGGCTGTTCTAGTGAAGTATGTGCATATACCTAAGTAAATTTCTCTGAATGAGGCCAAAATATTTTATGAGGTTAAAATATGCCAAAGAAAAAAATCTGCTACCTGTTATTACTTATTTAAATTAATAAACAGATATTTGTGAGCTGTTATGGTAGGTTAATGTCATCTAATTACCCTTCAGGTTAGATATAAAAATTCACTGTGACAAAGTAGTTCAAGACAGGCTTAAATTTTCATTGCCAGCTTTGCATGTTAAAATCATCTGGATTGTTGAGGCATGCAATAATGCCATAATAAACACTGAAATCAGTTTCTTAATGTATACATCCTCAGAATTTCAGCTAGAATCAATGGGACTTCATTGTCTTCAGTAAAAAGTCATTTTGCTGAAAGCCAAGGTTTTTTTATAAATAATGTTTTGATTTGTTTGTGTTATCCTGGCTGATTATCCTACCCAGTCTCGGTGGTCTCTGGACCTAGAGGCAGATGAAATTGCTATTTCAGTAACCTCTTGCTATTTGCAACTGTAGTTTTGGATAGAGAGAGGAAGACAGTGAGCACAGTTACATTTGAACCTGATGAGGGTTTTCCTGAGTGGCTAAAGATATTTCCACACAGAAATGCTCAGTTATTGCCAGTGTCCACATTCGTTTGGATGTAAGAGATGTGTTGTACTTACAGCTACCAATATGCATCATAAAGTACTAGTGCAAAGAAATAGTCTCTGTAAACAAGACCAGCAGGCTCAGATAATTTTAAAAACCTCCTTTGTAAGAAAAACCACCTGAAATAATTGAAATCATGAAGATGCACTTAGTTTTCTTTGCTAATCAACATGATAGTAAATGAAAATACATACCACACTCTGTATATATGGTATAACTAATATTTGAGCACACTGTATTTGTTTTGACCCTGTTGTTTTATCCCTGTTTCTACCCATGCTGTTCTTCCATGGAGAGAGAGGAGGGAATCAAAAATCTTTTGAGGTTTTCTCTGGCTTCTGGGACTCATTAAATATTTTTGCCTCTCCCTTTTAAACTCTAGAAAAGAGGAAGAAGCTTCTTCCATCTTTACATTCAGGGTTGGAGATCTGCCAAAATTTTTACTTCGAACAAATAAAGTCACTTGGCTAATGGTAAGAATCAATAGAGCCATTCTGCAGCAATCACTACGGCAAAAAATTCCCTCGTATTTTTCAGATACAGTGTATGTATTTCAATTACAACGTATGTAAATGCATATGCATATGTATATGTATATATGTATATACAGAAATATTTACATAGATAGATAGATATACAGACAGATATCTGTGTAAACTTTAAATTACAGGAGTGGCCAACTGAATTGCAAGGTTTGGCCTTTGTTCCCAATAATATATTTATCGCTGCACTTGCCTAACAAAGTACTCCAAAGTGGGACTCAGTTATTTTAACACAGGTGTCTATAGTCATTTGAGAATCTCTAAATTATCCTCTCTGTCCTCCAAGAGTCTCTCCAGAGCAATGCAGATCTCCTAGAAGTCCTGTATCATATGTGCCAACCTTGCAGATATGTCTGAATACAACCTCTGTAGTTGTATTCAGACACATCTACACTGCAATTTCTGAGTTTAACCCCTGTAGTCTGATTTTTCCACAAACCTGGAGCTTTCAATAGTGCATGTACAATAAGAAGGTTTTTGACATTCAAATGGAAAGTAGTTAATTCAGTTGCTTGATATATATACTTACTTTGATTTTTAAAAATTATCTTTTGACTTCTACTGCTCTGTGAGAAAGCTGCTTGTAAGAAAATAGTGACATATGAGAGAATAATTTCATTTAGCCCTTTGTTGGCATGCTTAACTTGTCTGTCAATCTGTGATGTGAGTTTAAAGTGCATCCAACCATGCCATTGCATTTGTGTTCCCTCAAGTAGCTCCCAGGCCTCCATCTTAGCATCTTACTTTTCACTGATGCCCAGGAAAGGCAGGAAAATTGGGAAAGTAAATTGGAAAAAGCTGAGTTGTTTGTGCAGGATCACACAGCGACTCATGCATGTCTGTGCAGAGCACAACAGTCTTCTCCCCTCTCATCCTGTGCCAGGTCATCTAGAGCAGAAGTGTCTGAAGAATGCTGCTCCTGATTTGACATGGTGGGGAAGATGGGGACCTGTGTGAGCACACAGGATCACTGGCTTCCTTCCACAGTCCTGCTGGCAGCTGCCTGGTGCCAGCAGGAGCAATGATGTGCTGTGTGTTGCTCTCACAGAGCAAGGAAGGAAGCTGGACTTTGCTCCTGGGGCAATGGATGGTGTGTTACCCCACACACAGCACCCTTGGTGGCACAGAACTATAACAATTGTACTTTATTTGTACTCTTCCTTTGGCAGCTTTTGTTTTATTTTTTGCGGTTAAGCTTATTTTTTTCTCCCAAGTGATGCTTTTTTTCCTTTTTCTTCTTGTTTTCCTTTTTCTTTTCCTTAGCTAAAATAAAATAAGTAGCTATACCTACTTCAGTTTTATGCTTCTTTGAATACCAAGTCATTGTGGATGCTGCATTTTGTGCTGAGATTTTAGAGAGGTGCAGATGAAGGCAGAGGGCTTTCATCTGGCATGTCTTGGCAGGTACTTTAGAGCTCCTCAGCTACAGCCAGAGATCTAGCCCAGGGTGTTTTAAAGCCAGAAATATGCCTCCTGACTGAGTTGCATTTGCTGACACAGCTCAAAAATTCACCCTGAAAGAGAGTCCATGTTATTGCTCGAGACAGTAAAACAGTATTTATTGCGACTGCTGCTTGGATGAGCTTGATCATAGCTTGAGGGCCTAGCTTCAGACTAAAATAAATAGTCTGTGCAGCAGGTTCCCATGGTCTGCTGGACAGTCATGTAGAAAAAGCAGAATTGCTTTGATGAGAGTTGGTGAACAGCGTATGTTTAGATAGACTTAGACTGTTTTTAACAATTTAAAAATATTACTAACACTGCCAAGCTGTCTTTAGAAGGTACTTGCAGGGAGTTCACATCAGTGCCAGTAGGAATAAACTGGATTTCAGCATCCTGAATCTGAGTCTGGGGCTGCATCTCTTTGGCAGCACCATTTCACCATCCACAGCTGTATTCTGGCCTTGGGTGCTGGGTGACAGAAGAACCTAGAAAAGTGTGTGATGCCACTAAAATAAGTAATAACTAAAAAACTTATGCATAAAGCAGTAAGGTAGAGTTTATTGCAATAAACTCTATTAATGCAGGAGAAAAGAGGATTGGACTTGAGGCTTCTGGTATTAGTTACATGTGTTATGTGCAGTTATTACCTACAGTTATTATGACATGGAGTTGTGGCTCAAACTGTGTTTTTTAACAGATAAGACAGGTCAGTGTTTTTCTCAGAATTATTCATATGAGTTTCTATTAAAAAACATGAGGAAATAATTTCCAAAATAGTACTTTCATTATAATAATAATGAGATAATGAAAGATGATTTCTGCTGCAGCAAGTCTTCTTTTACTCACTAAGCACATCTTACAGGATAAAATTGAAGACTGTTAGATTCCTCAAAAGCAATGACACACTCCAGTATCAGCTGTTCATATTCTGCCTGGAATATGTGCTGTTGCTGTTCAGCTTCAGGATATTATAACCAAAGACACTGGACGGAAACAGATGAACTCCTGCTTGGGAGAGAAGCCAAGCTGAATGTTATTCTAAAAAAGTACTTACGTTGTGTCAGGATATCAGGGGAAAATTTTCACCCACCCTTCCTTTTTGGTACATATGATTACAAACATACAGGGTTTTCAATTGTATATAGCTCAAGGATAGTGAAAATGGGACTAAATGCCTATGGGTAGGGATCAGGGTAAAAATCAAGGTAACAAGGCACACTTCCTGGAGGGAATCTGTTATAGACCACCCAGCCAGGAGGAAGAGGCAGATAAAGTATTCTATCAGTGGCTGGCTGATGTTCCATGATCTCCAGCCCTTGTTCTTGTGGGAGACTTTGACTTGCCAGATGTCTGCTGAAAACTCAGCACAGCAGAGAGATGCAGACCAGGAGGTTCCTGGAATGTGTGGAAGAGAACTTTCTGACACAGATGGTAAATCAGCCTACTGGGGGCACTGCCCTGCTGGACCTCTTTGTGAACAGAGAATCACTGGTGGGGACATCTGAAGTTCAGAGGCCATTTTGGCTATAGCAACCATGAAAAGGTAAAGTTTTCAGGTCTTGGTGCAGTATGGAAAGGGGTCAAAAAAACCTCTACCTTGGTCTTCCAGAAGGCAGACTTTGGCCTGTTCAGGGCACTCATTAAGAGAGTTTTTTTTTGGAAAACAGCCCTTTATAATAAAGGGGTCCAGGAATGTTCAACAAACTTTAGGAAGGAAATCTTAAAGGTGCTGGAGCAGGCTGTCCCTACATGGTGAAAGACGGGCTGGCAGGGAAGAAGACTGATCTGGTTGAAGAGAGAACTTTTACTGGAATTCAGGGGGCAAAGAGAGTTTGTGACCTTCAGAAGATGGGGCAGACAACTCAGGAAGAGTACAAGGATGTCATTAGGTCAAGTAGAGAGAAAACTGGAATGGCAAAATATTCCTTGGAGCTCAACCTGGCCAGTCACTGCTGTAAAAGATAATAAAATGTGTTTTTATAAATTAACAACACAATGAGGGCCAAGGAAAATATGCATTCTTTATTGAATGTGGATGGGAAGATTTTCATCAAAGATGAGGAAAAGGCTTCAATGCCGTCTTTAACTTAGTCTTTAACAAAAAAGTGTTATCCTTAGTGCAACCAATACCCTGGGCTGGTAGACGGGATAGGAGAGCAGAAGAAAGCTCCTGCAGTCCAGGGGGAAGTAGTTAGTGACCTGCTGTGCCACTTAAACACTCACAAGTCAATGGGGCTGGATGGGATTTGCTTGAGAATACCGAGGGAGCTGTCAAAAGAGCACACCAAGCCACTCCCCAACATTTATTACCTGTCTTGGTTAACTAGGAGGTTACACAATGTCATGCCCATCTACAAGAGAGCTCAGAATGAGGATCTGTGGAACCAGAGGACTTCAGCCAGACCTTGTGCCATGGAAGGTTATAGAACAGACTGAGTGCCATCACATGGCATGTACAGCACAACCAAGGGACCAGACCCAGCCAGCATGGGTTTAGAGATGGCAGGTCCTGCCTGACCAACCTGGTCTCTATTTATGACCAGGTAACCTGCCTGGTGGATGAGGGAAAGTCTGTGAATGTGTCTATGTGGACTTCAGTAAAGACATTGATCATGTCTCCCAAAGCCTTCTCCTGGAAAAGCTTCAGCTTCAACAAGGCCAGGTGCCTGGTCCTGCACTGTTTGGATCACAGCCACCACATGGAGGTCTCCAGACTGGAGGAGAAGTGGCTGGAAAGCTTCCCAGTGGAAAAGGACCTGAGGGTGCTGGTCAACAGCAGCTCAACACAAGCCTGCCATGTGCCCAGGTGGCCAAAACTGCCATGAATCATGGCTTGAACCAGTGAGAAAGCAGGACTGGGGCAGTGACCATCCCCCTGTGCTTGGCTCTGGTGAGGCAAGACCTTGAGTCCTGCGTCCAGTTCTGGGCCCTTCACCACCAGAAAAACATTGAGGTGCTGGAGAAGGGTAATGGAGCTGGGGAAGGGCCTGGAGCACAAGTCCTGTGAGAAGCAGCTAAGAGAGATGGAGGTGTTTAGCCTGGAGAAAAGGAGGCTCAGGGGAGACCTTATCCCTGCCTACAAGTGCCTGAAAGGAGGCTGTAGCCTGGTGGGGGTTGGTCTCTTTTCCAGACAAACGGTGACAAGACAAGAGGAAATGGCCTCGAGCTGGACGAACTTTTTCAGTGAAAGAGTGTGGCCAGGCATTGGAACAGGCAGCCCAGGGCACTGGTGGAGTCACTGTTTCTCAAAGTGTTCAAGACACAACTGGATGTGGGATAGAGTGCTGTGGTGTGTTTAGCATGGTGGTGTTCAGTCAGACGGTGGACTCAATGACATTGGAGGTCTTTTCCAACCTTAGTGATTATATGATTTAATGATTCTGTGATTAGTCATGTTTCTTTCTTCTGCCTTTCTTGTTGAAAATCTACAGCGCTTGGCATGGATGTCACCTAAAGTCATAGAGAGACAAGCATCAGGTTATGGAGATGGAAGTATGTCAGGTTATTTGAAGCAGAAGTAGTGGAAGCAGAAAGCCTATGCTCACTGAAATGTCCCAGTAGTGAGAAGGGCAGCATCTCCAGAACACCCTTCTTAAAATTGCAAAGGTTTATTAGTATGACAGACAGTTTGTCCTGTTGGTTTAGAAGCCTAACATTTTGATGACACAGCTATGAGAAACTACAGCCACCAACTGTTGTAGTGTTTAAAGTAACTCTTACATGGGGGTATGTACCATCCACAAAAAACCCTTTGTAAATATGCTTTAAATCAGTTTGCTTAATGGAATGAGCTACAGCTGTGAAGTGAATAAATGGATCAGATACAATAAGCACTGCTTCTCCAATAAATTCTTTTATTAATGTAACACTGCCAGTTTATGTGTATCAGCAAACTGTTTCAAGGGCACACTTTTTCTCTGGAGAAGAGCTTTACTGCACACCCCCAGGGAACAGCTGGCATGATTCCCTGTACTATTGAAGTAGGGGTACAGCGTATCTGTGGTATTTTCTGCATGCCTCCCACCACAGTATTGGCTGGAATAAACATTAGCAAAAATATTCACTGTTCTCTGTGTAAATAGGATCAACATGAAAAATACACAGAAGGACAACAAAGGTTTTATAGTGCTTGAATAAGGTCATAAGTTGAGACAATTTAAAAAAAAAGAGATGTGTCATATACGGGGAGCAGAGGGTTTGGAGAAATCAGATCTGGGATATTTAGATGATAGTTTATAAAATTTATTCACAGTAATACTAAAAATAAGATAGGAAATTTTCTTAGATCTAACAAGGAAAAGAAAGAAATGCAAGTTTGGACTACAAGTATTCAAGCAAAACAACTGAGCAAACAAAGAGGATTGGCAGAGAGGAGGATAGGGAACTAGAAATTCTATGGGAAAAGATATCTGTTGAGTTCTGCTGGTAGCAATGTTGTGGAAAATCTAGTGTGACCAAAGGGGTGTTTTCTGACTCTGTTTCCTGTGAAGCATATCCTTCTACTTCCTCTGCAGCTACAGAAAAAGCTTGTCTGCTGTGGGACTGCTGCAATGGTATTACTGTGGAAAGAGTGTAGGAGTCTTTTTATCTATTTATACTCCTTTTATGCATACAGCATTAGAAGAGGTTGTCGGGTAAAGCTCACTACTTCTCATTATAAGTCAAGCACTTAGCTGCATCTTTAGGCTCCTTGAAAAAGTGGAGTCAGAGAAAAGAAAAAAATTGTTGAAGAAGCCTAAGCATCTGTTTTTGTAAAACAAAACTGTGAAATTAAGAATGCACATTTAGTGTTTCATCAACACACTGTGGCCAGGAAAAAGAAGAAGATATTTAATTACTATATTAGCTGCATAATAATTGTTATTATGTACACATTTTCATAAAGTGTTGTGGTAGACACTTATTTTTCCCTAGTTCCACTTTGTTCTTTCAGCAGAATTGAAATGATGGTAGTTATGATCTGGTAAAATCACTTTATCAGTATCAGTGAGTTGGCAGAGAGCAATTTATGGAGTAGTAAGTAATTCTTCACTCAAACTCAATGTTTATACTAGCCTAGAAACTTATCAAAGCCTGCCCATTGTTGAAAAATGCAAAGTGCTGCTGAGATGTGAAAAAGCATGATGACAGAAATGACTGAGCCTCCTAAAGTAGTTTACCTAGATCAAATGTATACTATCTGTGTACCCTTCAGGCAGTGGTAATTTCAACCAGTGTCAACTGTAAAAGGAAAAATTTGTCTCCTGCTTCAAAATAGTAAAGCCACACCTCCTCCTCCACCCTTCCAGGAGCAGCGCCTACACTGACTTTAGTACAGTGGGTGGTTCTGTTCAAGTGAACCATTTATTGTGTTACCATTTGTTTTCAACACAGTGAATCATATTCCTGTAAAGCCTGACTAACTTACTATCAAAATATTAGCTGGATATGACTCCCTACTGTATAAGCGGCTTACTCCTGTATCTGCCTAGTGCAGCAGCATAATGAAAGTATTGGTGGGAAGAGTCCTGTTTCACACAGCATTGTGCTAGGCTAATACAATGACACAGAAACTTGCTAAGACACTGTAAAGTATTAAAATATGAATATTTAATATTGATATACAGAATATATGAATGTTAATCTTGCCCATTGTAGTTCCTAGATACTGCCTTGGGGCATTAGGAAATAGGGTTATTCTAATTAATCCAAGACTTGTAGCACATGAGCACATGTGCTTTGTCCTGATAAGGTTAAAAATTATGCTTTATGATGTAAACATATTAAGAGTCTAAACTATTTCAAATTACTCATGACTTTGAGGCTTTGATAAAAACTTATTGACTTTTCTAATTGTTTGAAGAATAATTCTCTTTATTGTCTCCATTGGAATTTATTAGTAATTTCTAGAACACTTTAAAAGTCTGTGAATCAGAGTTATTAATGGTTTTGCTCTACTTGTAGACAGAAGAGCCTGAGCTTTGCTGTTTACATTAACAAAAACTGAAAGAGCATAGTTTTAGATGAGATGCTAGAAGGAAACTCTTGACTGTGAGGGGAGTGAAACACTGGAACCAGCTGCACAGAGAGGCTGTGGATTCCTCATCCCTGTAAGTATTCAAGCCCAGGTTGGATGAGGCTTTGAAGGTCTAGAGGAAGGTGTCTCTGCACATGGTGCAGGGGTTGGAACTAGATGATTTTTAAGGTCCATTCTCAGCCAAACCATCCTATGATTCTATGATTTTATGAACAAAGTCAAACAACAGCCCTGTATCATAGGACAGTTCTGACCTGTGATCCTGTTTCAATGCATGGTCATTGCTTACCATATGAAAATAGCAAGTCTAAAAAGATGTGAAGAAAGAAACCTGTTCTGGATATCTAGCCTATGTAAATTAGGTGCTGCATAACTGCCTCATAACTTTTCTTCATGCAATATTCCAACTTTTTCTGAAAGGATTAGAAGAATTAAGAGAATATTTAATGAATTGCTGAACATTACTGAAAAGTGATACATTGGACAAAAGGTTTTCCTGTAAAATTATTTGTAAATTTGGGAGTGAGATTAGCACTGACACGCACTATAGCTGTGTGTTAGCCACAGGAGTAAAACTTCGTCTTTTTCACATTTCCAAGGCGGCTTTTAATAGAAGGATCTCTACACTCTATCCAGCTGCTCAGAATTTCCAGTTTCTTTGTTGAAGAACCATTCATAGTCAGCTAAAAAATGTTTAAGATTAAGTGAGCTGTAGTGCTGGGCTAGGGGATTGCAAATGCCATAGAGAAATTACATTCATATTATCATGAAATACATAGCATTAATAATTAAATGCAGAGATGTCATGAAATTGGCATATGAATAGATACACAAAACAGACACATATACACAGATCAGTTTAATACAAACTGACTTGAGTATGCATATAATTAGCATAAAAGCAAAAGAGCTTGTGTTGCAATTAATGTAGACACCAACTACTGAAGATGTTGCATAAATGCAGCTGTTGTTAGATTGATACTCTGCCAGGCATAAGTGATGCCAAGTCTGATTAACCCCTAGGAACCAGTATGGGAAAAACAGTCAAATAGTAACAATGATTTACAGATACATAGAAAACATACTTAACACTGATGTAAGGCAAAGAAAACATTGAAGAGAAATAAGCAAAAATAAGGTCATCAGCTGGAGCATTCTGGGGCCAAAAAGGCAAACTGAATTCAAGCAAGTTCAAAGGAAGGCCAAAGGCGACAGATATACAAAAGAAGATGGTGAGATTTGCAAGAGAAGAAATACCTTTGCCAGTAAAGGAGAGTATGTCATGGCTTTAAGAGTTAAAAGAAGTACATAATAAAAAATATTTGGGGAAAAACGGGCATTTACTCTGCAATTTAAAGAATATGAGAGAAATGGCATTGTGGTACTGTGTTGGTAAAGGGGATTGAATATTAATAGAGAAAATTGACTGACTTGGAAACTAATTAATGCCTATATAAGCAAATTTAGCAGGTAACGTTGAAAAGAGAGAATCAACATAAATTATTGCAGAGAGTAGACCACTTTCAGAAAGTGTTATATCTACTCATGCCATTATATTAAGTACTAAATGAAATTAAAAGAAAAGGTTACATATTGTCTTGATTAGTTTTTTTAAAGATTTGTAACTTAAAAAACCTTTTATTTCTGTATAAGAAAGTTCAGAGAGAGAATTCCTTCATGGAAGGGGTGTCATGATAGCAGACTTTTAGGAAATCTTTAAAGGAAATCAAGCAAACATTCTTCAGGAATGTATCTCTTTTATTCCCAAAAAATTTAAGAGAAACCTCTCAGCTTGATGAGTCACAGGTCATAGTCAATTCCTGGTGGAAATACCGATGGGGCCTAAGGCAGTCTTAGTAGAATCCTCTGATGAAGACAGGAATAAATTTAGGACATGTCATTAGATGCTTCTCTTGGGAAAAGTGATGGTGTAGTTGAGAAACACATATCCTCCCTCAGAATCAAAGGACATGGCCATGACATGAAGATACAAGGCAGCAGGAGCCACCACAGGTGTCTTTTTGGAGACTTGGAAGAAAAACAATAAATGATTGGAGAGTGTGAATGCATTAAATGCCAGAATTGTGAGGAAGGGAAAGACAGTGGGAAAAGAATAAAGTAGTACTGAAATTTTTAGATGAGTCTGCTCAGAGCACATGTGCCTGTGAGGGTTGGGCATTGGAATGTCTGTAAACAATGGACACCTGGTCCTATCTCTAAAGTGAGAGACCCAAAACTGTCAGATTGGCTTGAATATGAAACTGGCTTTAAATGTGAATTGCAATGTAATGCAGACATGAAGATTTGAGGACTTTATAATAAAGTTTTTAATCAAATTTATGCTGAATTTATTAAAAACATTGAAAGTTTGAGTCTGAAGTGCTTTGTTTAAAAATTAAATATTTAAAATTTTTGTTGCAAAAATTCCTACTTTGTTACAAAACTACACATAATTCCAAAGGCAAGAAGGAAAAAAAAAAAACAAAGCAAAATTAAGGATGTGGTTATATTATCAAAACATTGTGGATTGTTACTCATTAACTAAATCACTGGGATTTTATGCTCAGTCTTAGCTATCTAAATTGGAAGGCAATATAGTTTCATCTTAATATTAGTGGAAAAGATTTTAAGCTATGTTGCATTTCATTGCAACTGAGAAAGGTTAAGAACACATTGGTAAATGTTGATAGAATAACTAAATCAGTGTTTAGCCCCATATGATTCCTAATTTTAGAAGGGTGTCTGGTAATCAAATTTGCCATCTTAACAGCCATTGCTAAAACTTTTGCAAAATTCAACAGATACTCTCTCTTGTGTTTATATATATATATATATATACACATAAATATATATATTTATATTATTTAATTATATTTATCTCGCATGATATCTATAAGTATATATATATTATTTAAATTCTATATATTTATATTTTATAAATATAAATAAAAATAAAAATAAAAATATAAATATAAATAATATAAATATAAATGTGAATAAATCTAAATGTGTGTGTATATCTGTATGTATATGTATGTAGGTATATATATATACACACATATGTGCCAATCATAAATATTTCATGTCTTTTCACAGATTTCTCCTGAGATAGTGAAGGGAAGGTACAGACATACTCTGAAATTATTAATGAAACAGAACAACATAACCATGTGTCATACACTGAAGTGGCAGTGAATTCTGGCTGAGCTTAACTGGGAGACAGTGCAGGCAGGTGGCTTCCTGCAGCCTGACATTTCTCTGAGTCGCAGTCAGAGTAGTTTGGGTTGGAAAGGACCTTTAAAGGCCACCTAGTCCAACCCCCGTCCACCCCTGCAATAAGCAGAGATACCTTCAAGTAGATCAGATTGCTCAGAATCCTTTCCAGCCTGACCTTGAATGCTAGGCTGCCTCTGCAATCGTATTGTTATTTCCTTGCCAGCTTTGATTTCTTCCATGATCCAGTGTTTCACTGAGAGAAAGCTGTTGGCACAGATAGAGTTGTGTTTTCTTGTTACTTATGTGATGTCTGTTTCAGTATGAGTAGATCTTATATGTAGAAAAATGGTCACTTCTGCCGTCTGAATGCTGAATGTTGTGAAGAATAAAATCAAAAATTTCTTCCCTTATACCTGAAAGGTTTTAGTTATACATTGCATCTAAAAGTGTTATCATTGCCTTATACTATTTAACTCACATGGATAGCTGAGTGACATTATTTCTTCCTCCATTAGAAAGTACTCTGAACATCCCCAGACTTCTGAAAGGAAGGATCTGCTCTGCACTGGGTTTTGCAGACTTTAAATTATTTTTGACGGAAAATTTAAATTGGCTAGAATGAATATAGAGATGTATAAGATGTTTTTCACTCCTGATGCATTTTATTCTCATTTGCATCCTTCACTACCCTCCATCTACTTCACTTAGAATGATCAGTTCAGCACATTTTCTCAGGTAAACATTCTCATTATTTTCTTAGTCTGGTTTTGGTTTTCTTCTCTTTGTTTTCTAATTTTTATTTGCTTTTCCTTTTGGTTCATTAGAAGACTTTGTCAAGCAGATATTATGTGTGAGGCAATTCCTTCACCCCATCTTCCTCACCCACTTTACTGAACCTTTCCCTGCTGTCACAGTGACAATCTGAAAGACAGAAAATTCCATACTACTGGTGCTAGTTTTCATGTGGGGATGAATAGTGATGATGAACATGCATTCGTTCCCTGCTTCATTCATTTCAGTCCTTAACACTGAAAGAGCTAGGTGCAGATGTTCTCTCTAGGACTCAGCTCTCAGGTAATTGCTCCACACTTGAAATTTATCCTCACTCATCTACCACTGTAGGGCTTATTTTGGACTCAGAGATTTTATGCTTATTTGTGGTGATTGTTAGGGATATTTTGTTCAACTTCATAAGGCAAATATTCAACTGGTATGAATTAATATTGTGTTTCTAACTTCTACAGATCTATATTGAGTTGCCACAACCACAGAGTTGGCCTAAAATTTCTTTGGCTTGGGAACATGTTTCTCCTAGAATTTCTTAATTAACACCAAATTTTCATCAGTCCTTTTTCCCCTCCCTTTCTAATTGCTACTACTATGGTACATGCAGAGAAGGAACATATCTGTGAATCAAGTGTTGTTCTGAATGATCACTGATGCATTTCTGTCTTTTCTCTGGGGATGAAATATTACAGGTGAAGAAAGATGCTTGGTCTTTCCTAATATATTTAATTTTTCTTTGAAACTTGAGTTTCCATGTATTTATTGTTATTCTCATTCTCACTTTTCAATAGCCAGATTCTCCACCTCAAGTTAAACATTATAGCATTATCAAATGAAGACAATAGAAATGATGGACCATACAAAAGCAATTAAGAGTAAAGGAGAACTGATCAAATTATTTTACCACATTACCTCTTCATGTTTTGATGTTCTTAACATTTTGAAACCTGCCCAAAAAAGTAATTTTAGCTATTCTCTTCTTGGCTGTTGCATGCAAAAATATTTAAATAACAGCTGCACAGTCACAAAGTTTTCTATTTAGAGATCCAGTTCTGTAGTTGGCAATTTACATTATCTAAGTTTATTAAATAATCACTTAAAAAATTCTGTAAGCAAATATTAACTCTGCTTCTACTGATACAATGTGCATCACTGAAGAGCTAACATCTCACACATTCTCTATTTCTGCCCTGAAAAAATGTCCTGTTAATTACACTAATGAGTGAAAAAATTGCCATATACTAATAGAGAGGAAGCTCAGTGCAAAATGTCAGTCCTCATATTTTTTGGATAAAACCACCTTTACTGAAGAATGCAGATTCAGGTTCACAGAAACATTAAATGCTCATTAGTTTTCCTAAGGTATGCCACCAAAGGAAGGAAGCCTAGAAAAACCCTCTATGCCTTATTTCAATCTTTACCAAAAAAAAAAAAAAGTGTCATCTCAGTTGAAAAAGAAGGCTTCTTTTTACAATTCACATTTTAAAATAAATTTGAAACAGAAGTTTGAAAAATACTTACAACAGAGTGAAGTTTTCAGTTTAACCCAAAACACTTTTTCAACTGCTTTTTAAAGAACCATGATAAAGCAGAGTGACCAGCTGTTCACAAAAGTCTGGCAAAAACATGCTTTTGTAGGGGGTCAAATAGCAGAGACTATGACATGAGCTCACTCTGCTCCCCCCAACACTCCCAACATGGCTGATTTATTCCACAGCTTCAATCCACTTATAGATTTTTTATGTTTCACTCCAGAGATTGGTAACCATCCTTTTACCTATCCTCTATTGGATGTATGCGTGATACTGACAAAACCACATAAAATCACTGAACTTTAATGAAAAAAGCTAATATCCTGCTCAAATATGCTTTTCATATTTATTTGATAAATTCTATTTATTTCCTCCATTCTCCAAATCTCTACTTTTCCTATGCATGTAATAATTTTTAAATATTTGTGCATGGGTATTACAGTCTTGCAAGCTTATCATTAAGCAAGGTAGCCATGTTAATTTTGTTAACTTTTCCTCACAGGGTAATTTTTCTGCCTTGCTAGTTTCCTGATTAGATCTTTTTCTACTTTCTTCTCTGTTTGAATCAGTCTCCTCAATGTCTTCATTGATTTTTAAGTCCACCTGTATCTTGTAAACTTACAGAAGCTCACCACAGCAGTGATGATCACGTAGGATCATCATAGCAATGGATATCTGATTAAGCACAGACTCAGCCATAGAAATTGCAGATGAACAGTGCTACTTTCTTCCTCCATCTGCTGAAAGCAGAGGGATGCTGCCAGTCTTTTCTGTGGCTCCTAAGTCAAACCTCTAGGTTATATTTTCAACACTGATCCAGTAAGGTGTTACACTGAGCCTTGAGACGCTTTCCATTTCCCAAACTTATTATCTGCTCTTCTTTGAAGAGAGTCTGGAAACTTCCCATCCTATTCTAGCACCATGGAATATTTCTCTTTGAGAGGACGTGTTTATCTTAGCAGTTGTTTGAGACCTAGTACATCCTCTGCTGCTTGGGAGTTTAGTACTCCCTCCTGCAATATGTATCCATAAACATCACTGGGGATGGGCATGAAAAGGAGGAAACAGAAGGTCAAACCAAAACCTGTCAAATTACCAGTTTGGAGGGAAGTAAAATCTAAGTGGAATTTTAAAGCTCTGATTTTGACAAAATTCACTGGGAATATTTTTCTTCCTTTCATGACTCTAATACTTTTCCCTATTTCTTGAAAAAGCTTTAAAAAAACCCTTGCAATAGTTGTTAACAATTCTCAAGATTGCACAAAAAAAATTAGGATTTGGTAAGTGTTTTTAGCTTTGGTTTAAGTCAGAATAGTCCTTTACCTATTTGTTTTTTAGGAAAAAAAAAAGAGAGAGAGAGAGAGAGAGGGAGGAAAAGGGAGATCTTAAAGCATTTCTGTCACGACTGAGCTCAGGAAAGTTATGTGGGACTTATTACAACTTCACTGCTTATTACATATATAGTTATTTTTGCTTTTTTAAAATTTATATACAATTTGATACAGCTAAATTTATAGAAAAATAGGTAATGGCTTAAAGCAGAAATAGGAGAGGTTTACATTTGATCCTAGGAAAGAGCTCTTCACTGTGAAGGTGGTGAAGCACTGGCCCAGGCTGCCCAGAGAAGCTGTGGATACCTCATCCCTGGAGGTGTTGAAGGCCAGGCTGGATGGGGCTCTGAGCACCCTGGTCTAGTGGGAGGTGTCACTGCCCATGGTGCAGGGCTTGGAACCAGATGTTTTTTAAGGTCTCTTCCAAACCAAGCCATTCTATAAGGAAAACTGGAGCAGTTCAAATTTTTACACAATTAGCATAGAGAACAGAACAATTTTTTTTCCTGATGCCAATCAATGATCCAGACACAAGGGTGTGATTGTTATTTTTCCCCTCTGCAAATCTTTTGTTTAGGAGGTGAAGAGACCCATGCTTCATGGAATACCAGGCAGTAGATTTGACATTACGAGAAATATCTTTTCTTTTGAGAAGCCAAACTTACAAAACAAAACAAAGCTAAGCTGGAAAGTCTAGCAGAGTTGAGGCATTTGATGAAGAAATCAATGACTGATTAAATCAGGGACATTAATATCTCCCTCTCAACAGTGTTAGGCACTTACTGCTTTGGCATGTGCAGTGGCTCCAGGAGGGAACACTTGGTGGTTACAAGGACTGTGCTAACATTGATCATACCATACGCCAGATTGTCTGGCTGTGACCTATTTAATTTGAAATTGTTGTGTGTGTTATGCCAATCCACTGAAGTTAAAAAAATGCTCATGATGAGTTGTTGGCTAGTAACTTGAAGCTCTGCCCAAGTCTAATTGATTTGTGATCATGATATATATTGACAGCTGACTAGAATTCATAACAACCTACTTGTTGAGGCTTGCTGTCTTCAGTTGTTCAATGTCACGACATGCTGTAGTTGATCCATCACAGGGTTGTGTTCCCCTCCCATTGGCAGGGGGGAAAGAAAATGACACAGGCAAAGTACATCTCGAGCAGTTGACAGAAATCTCCCAGCTGCAAAGCTGGGGTCTCAGTCTCTTTCCAGCTCTTTCCAGTGACCACCCCACTGTTCTAAGGTCACACAATTAATGCTCACCCAGAGAAAGAAGCCTTGCAGCCCTGGCTGACTCGGACTGTTATGAAAAATATTCTGAAACCATTCTAGCTGAAGAGAGAACCAGATTCAGATCTTCTGACTGATTTTTTTTTTTTACAGGAATTATATGGGAATTATAGGTGAAATTAGCAAAGAGGTTTCTGCAGGAAAAAGATCAGAGACGTCTCTGATCCACTTCCATCTATCTGTAGCTGCTTCTGAAAAATACTCCTTGGGTTATAAAAGAAAAAGAAAGTATTAAAAATAGGTAGACAACTATGCCTATTGAGCTGAGGACCTTTCCACTTCTCGTTCAGTTTAAGGCACAAACCTCCCATAGAGGCAATATTTAAGGACCAGTCCTCCTGATGGCAATCCCTGTTAGTTGGAGGCAGACTCTCTTCCTGGGTGTATAACACTACCTACACATTGTTAAGGAGCTGTAGCCATCAAAATGCATAACAGTGGGCTGTGGAATGTGTGTAAAATCCCTGGAAGCTAAAGACTCCTATATTCCAAGTTAAACCCTTTTGTGGGTTTAACTTCTTGCAACCTTGAGTATGAAAAAGGAAAAATAAATTCAGGGAACTACTGTTGTTTTATTGATATTTAATAAATTATTTACAATACATTGAACAATGAATAGGTGCCAGCCTGTGATCTCCATGTTGCAGGAGCATGTGCTTTTAGCTGTCATTCTGCTTTGATCAAAACAGAGGCACATCTGTCACATAGCACAGCCATGGGGAAGTTCACAGCAGGGACAGGTCACAAATACTTTGCCAGGGCTAAATAGATGGCTAGTCCATATGAAATTAGGTGAGTTATTGCACATCCATGAGTTCCAAGAAGGTTCAGACGCCTTGAATTTGTCAACTATGTACCTCTTACCTTTCTATTTATCTGAAAAATTTGAACACTGCCACTTCTCTTCCTCTGAATGGCTTCAAAATCTATAGGGGTCCTCCACAAATGAACAGCACCAAGGGATGTGGGATGAAAGAAGCAGCTTCACTGTTGTCTTGTTTATCAAAATGCAGTGTGTTTATGAGTTTAAAATATTGCATTTATAGCATTTTGCAACATATTCTGCCTGCAGACTGTATTTGAAATCTCATTGAATTATTGTGTAGTCCTTTATTTTTTCATCTGGAACGAACACAGAAGATGTATCCTCAACTATGAATAATGTTTCTAGGATAAATAGTTTCCAGAGACAGCCCATTCCAATATTGCAGACTTCTATGACTGCTACATCAGAAACATCTTCAGAAGTAGTCAACAAGACACAGATCTAATTGCCATAGCTGAAAATAAATGTAATTTAAAATGGGACACAGATGTATCCAGATCATAGATGCTAGAACATATTTTGGTAATCTTCTGGTAATTTAGCAGTCATGTACTAAAATCACTGTTAGAATTAGTAGAGATAAACTCTTTTCAGCAGGGCAAGATGTGTAGTTTTCCTGAATTTCAGTCACAATTTTTACAGAGTGCAGGAAAGGTAGACATTTTAATTCATTCCCTGATACGTAGAATCGTAGATCCAAGGGAAAATAAGTGTGCAGAAGGTATTACAAACAACAATCCTCTGTTTGCCAATGAATATTTCAGTTTTTCAGCAACTGTAAGACACAGAAATGTAAGACAGAAGAGCTTCAAGAGGTTGTATAGCTTGCACCTCTGCTCTGAGGTAAGATTAGATACATATGTGCAGGTTCTTGCCTAATCTGTTTCTGAAAACTTTAAATGTGTGTTTTTACATAGCTGCCTTACATAATTTTTTGTTGCATTAATTACCCTTACAGTTATAAAGTTTTCCGTAATATCTAGCTTCAATCTTCTTTTCTATCAATTAAGCTGATTATCAGTTATCCTAGACCCATAGTTATACCACTGTAAATATAGCTTCAAACTTAACCCACTTTAAAATTTCACATGGTGCAAGTATCACAGCCAGACCATTTTTCAATGCATTCCCCAAGCTAATTAGTGATTGAGATAAAAATGATTCAGATGTAGTTTGTCTTGTGACAAGAAGATAATTCAGGAAATATTGTAATATATTATCTGTGGGTTTTTTCTTACCACCAGACAAAAATTGCTTTGTTTGCTTTTTCTTAAAAAAATATAATGAACTATGTAAAATATTAATATCTGGGGTTTGTTCCCTTGTATTTAATTTCTGGAAGAAATTATGAAGAAACTGAGGTGCATTTTCATACAACCTTCAGAAGTAATGAATAAATGCCATTAAAATTCTCCCAAACTGAAAAGGAAAACCCTCGACATGTAAGTCAAATATAGGCATTACTGTAACCTGTGTTACACCAAAAGACAGCATTAAAATAATGTAATATCGAACAGCACTGGGGTGCTGGAGTGGCTGCTGACCAAGCACAGCCTTTCACACTGGCAGCCAAGTTCACCTTCTGACAGTGTTCTGTGATGTCTGAAGATGAATCTTTCCCTACAGGGCTTGCTATCTTGAACACATACATGTGTAAGGACATGGCCTATATTTTGGCACACTGCCCTATTTCAGAAAAGCTGAGGTGCCATGGCAGCTGTTCTGCAGGACACAGTGTTTTTGTGCATGTGACTGTGACTTTTGTAGTAATGTGCTAGTAAAGTCTTCGTGGTGGGATTTACTGGTGACATGAGATTTATAGCTGGGAACAGATGTTCATTGTACCTTAATAGCTGTAGAAGAGTTAGGTTTACTGGTGAAATATTAAAATTAGATACATATAGTATGGAATTAGATCCATAATTATTAGAAAAGTACATTGTTCATGTAATATCTGTATCTCTAAATGCTGGGGCATTTGGAAATCAGTATCAGCTAGGAATCTTCCCCTTGGAAAGTTTTTCAGAAAAAGAAGAAAACCAACAAAACCCCACCAAACAAAACAAAAAAACCTTCCAACCAAACGTTAAGTTCATTTCTTTTTTTTCCCCTTGTTCTCTATCAGAAAGCTATTAGATTATGTATTTGCTTCATCATAAAAATATAATGGCACATAAACTATAAAATACTTCTATTTAAAGCAGGAAAGCAATATGTCTGTCTAAATTTTCACAAAACAATCAGAGAGATACAAACAATATAGATTTAGGACAAAACTTGACAATAAAACACAGTGAATATAGTGAGTCTAGATGCCTTTGTAATAGGGCAAGCTTATGGGCTGTACTGGGCTGACGCAGCCACTGCAGTATTCCAATTCTATTTAATGTTACATTTTTCAATAGTCATTTGAAGGCTAACATGGTTTAAATTAATATCTATATTCTGTTTCCATGTTAAGGACATTCAGTTTACCTTTTTAGTTTGTTCTCTGGGAGAAATTTAATATAATCTAAAAATTTTGAAGGTTTTATAAAAATGCCCTCTGGGTTCTTTACATCAATTTCCTCCAAAATTAAATACACAGTGTAACACTTTCTTTCCACAAGGAGAAACTGTCAGCAGAAGGAAAGAAATATTGTCTTATGCTAACTTTTTTCAAGATAGCTTCTCCATCTTCTTTTGTTTGGTTTAAGTGCTCTCTTTATTGCAGAAAAGAGAAAGAGAAAGAAAATAAAAAGGTGAAACCTTTTCTGTAACTTTAAGTTTTCCTCTGCATTGTCCCATGGTGATAAATTCTGCACTGTAAGATACAGTAATTAAAAAAACCTACACAAACAGGCCGTAGTAATATCATCTGTGTGCTCTCAAAAAAAGGAAAAAAAATTAACTCTGAATGTAAGGTGGCATTTCTCAAACTGGTATGTTTGCTCCATGTTTTAGGAAAAAACTTAAAATTAGTTCAACACCTCTTCCACCCAAGTAATTTCACCTAACCCAGTCTAAGATCAGTGCTGACTTAAACTTATATTATGGAGCTGAAAAATAGCCGGTTGGTGACCTTGGTGAAATATTGTTCCACTTTTAGCAAGTATTTATGGGGGACCCAACCTCCATGGGAACTTGAGCCAGGTTTGGTCAGTCAGCAGATGTTGTGCAGTGCTGTGCAGAGTCTGGGGAAGGTGCTACTCACCTGTCCCACTAATATTTTGCTTCTAATCTGCATGGTAGATTAGGAGTTTGGACATAGAAAGTCTCAGTCACAGCAGAATAATACCTTCAAAAAATGTGTAGTGTGGTAGCACCTCCACAAAAACGTAGGAGACTGACTTGGTCTGTCTCACCAGTCCTCCAGTCCTCCCTGCAGCTGCTCTGACCTTGTCCCATCAGGGTATAAATGCAGCAGAGGTTGTGTTAGCCTACACCTCTACCTTAGCACAACTAAAAACAGTGAGTTACCTGAACCAGTACCACAGGCTTTGTTTCCAGCTTTGTATGCAGATGTACTTTAATTCAGCAGCACTCAGCAAGTAGCTTCCTTGGGGGTAAATGTCCCAGAGATGTGGTGGGTGCAAACCCTTTCCCCTGTACTTTATCACTTACAGAATCAAGATTTGGTATTTAAAGTTTAAATTGTGTCTAAAAATTTAATGGTGAAACAATCTTATCATTCTGCATGGCTAAGAGATTTCCAAGATCTTTCAGGAAAACAGCTGAGTTTGACTAGGATATGAGATTTATAGCCCTATTGGTATATTTATTTATTTTTGCCCTTGATGTGTGCATTTAAAAAGACAGTATAGACATGAAACACAGCATTGGTTTGGATTTTTTAAAATTATTTTATGTTTCAGAGTCCTTACTATTGGAGGTGTACTGATGTTTTTAAATGTTGCTAGCTTCTGTTTTTATTTACGTATTTACTGACATATTTACTTCTGCAGCAAGTTTCTGGCAACTGGATCTTTTATTTGAGAGACAGATTTTGGCCTTTTACCCTGAGATTGCTAATCAGTCTGGGTGCTTAAACTGTTTTGAGCACCCCTCTTACTTTTCCTCCCAGTCTGCAGAACAGAAAAGCATTTTCCTTTTTAATAATTGCTCTTGTTAGATGCCTTAGTGGAGCAATCTGACACCTGTTTGTACTACAACCCTCATATTTGACTGACAGGCTGATTCTGGGCTGTCTTTATAATTTGTCTGTGCTTAAATCCAAGTCTTTCAAGGAAATGAACACAAAATACGTGGATGTATACACACTTTAAATTCAAAGAGATATAAATCTGATTTAGGCACTTTAGTAGATGTTTCCTTCCTTCCATAGTTTCATTCTTGCCATCTCACATACTATTTATATTGAATTGCTTCATTTTATGTCTTAATTTATACCAACTCTCATATATGACATTAGGACTAACAAATATCTTGATGATTAATTTATATTCCCATCACTGACATCTATGTGGATCTCTTTATGAGTTAATTAGCCTCAGTCTGTTAAAGTAAGTACATTATAAGGCATTACAGGTGTGATTTTATTTAATCTTTTCTGGAATTTTGGGGGAAGGAAGGGATAGGGTGATTTTTGTCTGTTTGATTGGTTGGTTTGGTTTTCTTTTTTCATGTAATCTCAGGTAATATATTACATATTTCTCTAAAAAATTTCTAAAAAATCTCTAAACATCTAAACTATTTTGTCTAAAGAAAAAATTGTTTCACTTTCTTAGAAAAAGCAATTTTGCCATTTCCAAAGAATGGTTCAACTAAATTACCCTGAAAGTAAAGTTCACCTGAAAAAGGGACTTAAAATATTAATTATTGGATTAGATCATTGATGCAAAATGGGAATTTCACAAGACTGCATAAAGACTGTTCCAATTTGTCATGTTTGAGGTCCACTGAAACTGTGGTTGACAGCAGTTCTTCCTCATGGAGAGCAGTAGATGGTTTAAAGAGAGTGTGGGCAGCAAAATTTCCTGTGTGAATGCCACAGGGCAGGAGAGGCAGGGCTGTCACCTCTGCCAGTTCAGCCTGTGTGTCACAAGCAGAAGGCTTGGAGACTTTTTATAAAAAACATGACTGTCAGCTAATCATCAAACCTAGTTCCCATGCACCCTTTTCCACTGAAATAAGCATCAGCAATTGGAAATGTATCTGCAGGGGACTCACTGGCCAACTTCCCAGTTGCCTCTGCCAACCCAGTGGACACAGGAGCCTAGCTAAAAAAGATATTGGTGTCCTGTATTCCACATTGCTTGTCTTATTATTAACAAACAGTCCTATCATTCTGAAAATGGTAGAAATGGTCCACATTAAAAAAAAAAAAAAATCCACAGCCAGATCATGCTTTAGATCTAAACTTTTCCAAATTTAGTGATGTTCCAATCTGTGGGCTTGATTTAGAGCCAGATGAAATTAACATACATTACTTATAACCACAAAGGCTAACCAAAGATCTGTTTGTGCCAGTAACAGTAACCCTTTTACTAGAGCTTTTCAAGCATCAAAATTCATTAATTTCTATAGTTCATAAAATAGTATGGCCATTTATATTCTGTGGTGTTGCATAATTTATTATTTATGAAGCCCTTAACAATCAGGTGCCTATAAATTTTCCAAGTTTTGTGCTTAGGCTAGCACTAAGTACTTCGTGATTGATCAAAATTCAAATAAGTGATGATATGTTGCTTTTTGGAATATATCAAATTTGAGAGAATAAACAGCAGAATGTAATTTACTTGTGCTCAAAAATAGAGAATGATGAGAAATTATTTTCTCAAAAAATTTCTGAATATTTTCAAAGGAATGCAATTGTAAGGTCATAATGGTTGCCTCAGATGTGAGTCACCAACTACAAAGTGTGTGTACTATCTAGTAAACATGAATTCTGACAGACATTAATTCTTCATTTTTCTGTGTTGTTACCAGATTAAGCTGCAAAGATTCAGATTAAATTGTTTCAAAGTTTTAGTTGTTATTTTTTTCTAACATGCTGCAAAGAAAACGTAATGAGAAGTTTTCGGAATTAAGGACAATCTACCCATGGAACAAGTCTTAAAGTAAAAAAAGGAAGGCAATATGGTGGGCAAAGTGTTTTTGCAAAACACTGACCAGCAGTATTCTTGCATAACACATTTTCCTGCAACAAAAGCAAGATAATAAATAAAACTTCCTGTTTGTCTTTAATTTTCAGCATAGCTGCCAAAGAAAGAAATCGTAACGTTACATGATTTACATATAGCATCTGTAGAATGAATGAGATCTTTATTTCTGTACATAAAAAGATAGCCAGTGCAAACTTTCCCTACCAACTGATAGGCTTCAAATCCACTTACACCCTGGATTAGAAATATTTTAATGAGCTAGGATACCTGAAGTCTTACTGCAAAGAATTGAATGGCATGTTTTTTAAGATTAAAGAAATTAATCTTTATTTTTATATCTTTGCAACCATGACTTAACCGCCTCTCTGATATTTGTTCTCATGGTCTCTAACTGTTTTTTAGCTACAAAACTACCATATGTGATCTGAAATCTCTCATGCTCTTTATAGGTTTTGCTGCTTTAATGTATACTGCACCCATGTACAGCCTAGAGATAAGGTATTTCTCTTTTTGTGTTTTTGAAAATGGTGCTCCAGTGGTATAACCCTGGAAATAATTTTTTTATATGGATTCTTATTCTCAGAATATTCCATTTTTTTTGCCTCATATTTCTTAAAATTGTGGGGATTTTTTTAATGTGCAGTGCACATTACTGCATACTGCACAAGAGAAGGGCAGTTTTGTCTGTGAGCATTCACACCTGCAGATGTAAACATAATGCAGTCACTTTTTTCCATGGCACTTTTCAACGAGTTAATAAATTGATCCATATGGAAAAGGACGTAAAAAGATTCTTCTTTTTTGTTCACATTGTCTTTGCTTTTCATTACCTTATCAGTTGCAAAAACCAACCTGATGTGTAGGTTGGTTGGTTGCTTAATGTTTCCAAGCTGATCTTGAGAAAATTTCATTGAAAAATTCAGCTTTCTCTGTGTATTTTAATGGAGTACATTGGTATTTCCTGTCTTCTGGGAGCCTTGGTAGCCATGAAAGGATCACTTGAGTTTTAACACCAACAAGCAGAAAATGAGAACCTGCTCAAACAATACTTTATGGAAACTGATGGTGATGATGTACAAACTAAAGGATCTGGTTTTAGCTGAAACAGCTATAATACATTCATATAATCTGTGTGCTATTATTTGGCTGATCACAGATGTAGTCCATGCCAGTTGTACCTTGGCAACATACTTAGAAATTACATCAGCTTGTGGATTCAGTGTGTGAAGGCCAAAATTTTACTTTGAAAACATTTTCTAATAGCAATTCAGAAAGGAGATTACTATTTGAAAATAACTTGCTAGAGAGATCTATTGTGTATAGATAAAATCACAGATCGATCTGGTATCTTAAAAGTCTAATTCTAATCAAAAGAGAGCATCTCCAATTTTGAAAGACTGTTCTTAGTAAAAAGGCTAGATTCTGATTTGTAGCAGAAGCTACACGAACATTACACAGCATCAGTATGCTATCATTCCCTGATTTTATGAGAAGGAAACAAGCATGGCAACAATATCAGGAGGTCATAATGAAAAGATTGAGGAAAACTCAGTTCATCTTAAGAATAAGCAACATATGCCTTGTAAGGCCATTTAGTTGAAAATTGGGGTTATGGCAGGTAAGTATTTCCCTTAAACAGTCCTTCCAGCATCAGCTTCAGTGTCTGACATATAAAATACCTTAAAATCACTGATGTACTGGAAACTGTTTCTGCCTGGTTTTATTTTATAATTTGTTCCATTAGGTAAATCTCCTTTCATTTAGTTTAAGTCATACCTTGTCCCTTATCAAAATTAATTCAGCACTCCCAGAAAGAGAGTTTTTTCTGAAATTTAATTAATTTTTAATTTCAGTGAGGAGTGGATGACCACAACTGACTGCCTTGCCTTCAGCTTAAAACTGAATGTGGTAATGTTAGCCTGCAAGTGGATGAAGTTACACGGATATTGACCTCCCTTTTGTATGAGAGCATATTTATTTCTTTGTGGAAAAGGAGAGAAGTCTCAAAGAATTCAGGATTTCTTTTGACTCCTTTAGTGTATCTGTATCGCCAGGTAAGTCTAAGATTTTATTCTGCCTTCCAGATCTAACTAGTGAGAATTCTGATTTAATACCTTCCCAAGCAGACAGTTAAAAACCCTCCATCTATTACTGCTGTAGAGTTGCCTAGAAACTCTTAAGGCTTCAAAGCTAGGGCAGACCAAAGAGAATTCTTTTCTTGTGTCCAACTCTCTAGTTGCTGTTAAGTCAGTTTGGGATTTAATATGTGTCTGATCTGCATCCCTACAGCTCTTTCTGGTAATAACTCTCTCTTTCCTGTGAAATAGGATTTGGCTTTCAGTTTAGTGGGCAGAATTAGCAGGAACAAGATGCTTTCTGTTGAGAGAGCCCTTGAACATTGGATTCAGTGCAGCTGGAGATCCATCTGAGCCAGTCTTGACTCCTGTAGGGTAGGATAAAAGGCTCATATTTTTGTTCTGCCTTTCCCCATCTTGGATTGCAGGCAGCAACTATTTTGGACACTGCCTTGTTTTGTTCTGTTTTTGAAATGAGCTGCTACACTATAGGGACACAGACTGAACTTTACTTCTGTGTGGAGTATAAAGATGATGACAGCTATTACAAAAAAGGAACAGGAAGACAAAAAATACTTTGCAGGACTTTGTTTAGTTTTGCTCTATTTGGAGACTTATTTGTAACATAGTTAAAGGTACGATACATTCACACACCAGCAACATTAGGCATTTATCACATATGGTTTGTGAACAGTCAATACTCAAAACCAGACTAAATTCATCAGGTGTAAATAAAAATCAGTGCCCTCTTTTTGACAGTGGTCCTATCGTTTGCAGTTGCTAAATGTGTATTTTTAACTCTGACAAGTACGGAGGTTATAAGGAGATTTAGCTGGTCACTGCAAGATTGTTATGGGAGTGTTTTCCTAGTTTATCTCCATATCAGACAACGATGAAGGTTAGAGTGGAAGCATGATGGAAAGAGAATGATGTGGTAGGAGAAGATTGAAACAATCAATCAAAGACAGGATGCAATCAAGGCACAGAGCATTTAGAAGCAAAGTTAGGGAGTATTACAGAAAGACATAGATGGAAAGTAAGAAGGGGAAAAGTTATTAGATGAAGAGGGAAGATGACGTAGATTATGCAAAAGGCCCTGGGATTTTTATGTGTTCATGGGCCCAAAAATCTCTTGCCAGCTTTGATTGTCATCAATAAAACTGCTTCCTCACAATTACCATATGTATCTGGAAGCTAGCCACACTCCTTGTTTAACCACAGTACATGCTTTGGAAATTTCATTTAAATGTCAAAACTGTCTGTTTGAATTGAATTGGATTCTATTTAACTGTTTGCCTTTATCTAAGTCAACTTGCAGCACCAAAATAGCTGTGGATTTTTCTAACTTTTAACATCTTCCTCCCCATTTCTTACTTTCCGCAGTGCCAATATAGCATTTGGTTTTCCTGTGTGACTCTCTCACACACAAATGCACATGCACACTAATAAAAGAGGGGAAATAGAGTTTGGAATTTTGTAGTGCTCCAAATTGGCCTGAACTCTGTATTTAAAGTTTAATGGTATAGCTCTGAACTATCACATTTGTCTTATAACCTTTATGGGTTTTCTTAGATACTTGTGAAAGGTGGGTTGTTTATATTTCTGTGACTCTAAAAACAATATAAAAAATAAAATAAAATAAAGTAAAATAAAATAAATAAAATAAAATAAAATAAAATAGAAAAAAACTCATTTAAAAGATACTTCACCCACTCCGTCAAAATTTGAATGAGTTTCTTAGTCATTCTTTAGCAGCCATTAAATCATCTGTATGCATCTTACTAGAAGACTTTTCAGTTTGTTATCTATTAATAACTGGAAAAAACATCTGGTGCCAAAGCTACACCATATGGCAGATCTTCACTGACACAAGTGCTTACGGTGATACAATAATGAATGAAAAATGGAAGGATTAGTTGATGATATATAGTGTAGAAGAGAGGCTTCAAGAGATCATCGTTTGCATGGATCACACAAACTGTTCTGACATGGCTGTTCAATGCAAGAGCAAGGTCTTTCATTTATGCTTACCATAATGGATGACTGTAGTTTGGAGCTGGGCAGGCAGCTCTGACTAACCTCTTGTCTACAGAGTAACCTGAATCTCATTGCTCCTTTTTGGTTTTGAATACATGGTTTTGTACAATTTAGGAATGCGCAGCAATATAAGATAGCCTTCACAGTTCTTCATTTTTTACCACCTTCCTGTTGGAGATTTTTTCTTCAAGCTGTGCCTTGCCTATTTCAGCATCTAACCTTCTTTTCTGCTGGTTCCATTATCTTCCATCAGCTATGCTTTTACTGTTTCATCTCTCCCTTTGTGTCCTCTTCAGCTTTTTGCTCTCTCATTCAACTCACAGTATAAAATGAACCACAGATGCTTCAATATTACACCTCTTTAAAGCATGCAGAAAACATGGATGGTTATCTGATTTTCCTTCTCTACTTTTCTCTGAACCCCTACCATCTGTAGTTCTCCCCTTGCCTGTATTATTTTTCAGATTTTTTCTCAATTTGAATCTCAGAGGCAGGTTTTTATCTTCTTTCCTTCACATGTCAAGTATCTGCCAGTCCTGTCCTTGCTCCTTGCTGCCCTTTCCATATTTCCTTACCTCTATAATGTGAATTCAATTAGTCCTTTACTGGTCTTTATCATTGTATTATTATTCTTCTTCCATGAAGGTCTTCACTGCCACTCCTTAGTTCTCCTTCCTTATCTTACCTGATGCACAAACACAGCCACCCATCTCTGTACCAGCTGTCCTCTCTCCCCACTTACAGCCTTTAGTTTGCCTTTAAACTAAGAGTCCAGGCAGTCTCTCCACAACAGTAATTTGTGTTCACCTCAGGTTCAGCATAATGGAAACAGATCTCTAATCAATTCCTATCTTCTAGCTTTTCTTTCTTGGTGATTATGCAAAGAAATTTATCACTCAGGATATGATTGCAAATAATCATTTTATTCCTAAAAATATCAGTGAATGTTCACTTCCATGGTGTATGTGAACATGAATATCTCAGTTCCTTGCACTCCTGGATCCATTCTTCCAATTTCCTTTTCATTCCTCTCCACAAACACTGTCTTTCCCCGTAAGTGTCCATCTTGAATGAAGCTCCAGGGAGTGTTATTCTGCCCACTATTTTCTGCTTTTCTCTTTGTCCAGCCCGATGAGTTTGGTCTTTGGTTTCAAAGCTCTCCAAGAGAAATCAGTAGTTATGTTTCAACCATTCCTTTGTATGCCTTCACTAGCAGTGAGAAGAAGCAAGCACCTTCATGCCTTTTTCCCCTGTGATAGTTTTCTTAATTTTCCTCTGTAAAACTGTCTTTTGATGTACTGCTTGCACATCCATTGATAACTGTTATCTGTGCCAGTCATTTCCACATACTGAAATCATGTTATCATGGCACCCACTCTTGTCCTTATCTGTCTCATATTAGTTATATGATATGCACCATTTTTAATTTTTCACCCATATCTTGAAGCAGTTTTCTATTTTTAATTCCTCCATGGATATTTTTGGGGTTGTTCTCAGGTAGAATAATCTACATGTGTTTGTGCTAAGTTCTGTAACGGTGACCTGATATTTTGCTTCATCTTCAATAAAAATATCTGATGCTGTTTGATTGTGCAACCTTTGGGATACGAATAGACAATTCCTTATTTTCTTCTGAATTCTCTTTTATGGCATTTTTAGACATTCCTTTTATTTTCTAGCTTAAGTATCTTTACTTTTAACATAAATTTGTTCCTGGTTTGTTTGGTACTTTTCATAATTTTATTTCTTTTTTTTTCCATTTCATTCATGTTAGCATGTCCAATGCTATGGTTTTCTGTATAATTTTGTCATCTAGCTGTTCAGTATACTTCAGAGTAAAATATTCCCCACATATTGAGCTTATTGGGTGAATGATCCCCCACTCATTTTAACATTTTGTCTATCTGTTTAGAGTCACATAATTTTTTGTCTAAATACTTTATCTTACAGACACATTCTTCCCTAGGAATTCTGTAGTAGTAGCTCTTGTGTCATTCTCTAAAATGAACTATCCCTTAAAATCATCAATATATATGGCTTCTCCATTTTTAAATGTCAGAATTCCGACATATTGTTTTGCTAAAAATACATAAAAAATACATACAGGTTTTTAAGGTACTCTGAAAAGTACACCTTTATGATGTGACTGCGTGTTTTGGTATTCAGCTCAAGTGTTCTTTGAAGTAAATCCCTGGCCTATTCTCATCCTCACCCCAAGCAGTCTCTCATCAACCTTCTCTTTACGAGGCAGAGATAACTTCATTTGCCTAAATTTTTTTCTGTTGAAGTTATTTCTCAACCTCCTAGCTTTTTACCGTTTTAATACAACAGCTTTGAAGAGACCTCACTGGGAAGAGCTGTAAAGGAGGTGAATTCTCTCAGCTATAAGCAGCAGCTCCCCAGGATGCAGCAGTGTCCTCCACCCTCCCATGTCCACCCAACATCTCCTTGACAGATTCCCATAAGTAAGAAGAAATGCTCATCTAGTAGCTTCCTGCTGTTAAAAATTATGTGGAAGATTTTTTCCAGTTAATTCTCCCAAAGTTACCACGAGACATGGACTCTCTAGATTTATTTCTAACCCCAAGTGTTGTCCTGAAGTTAAAGGATGTTTTTATAATCCTCTATGTTTTCATGAGAGTACCTAGCAGTTTATTTTATTCCTTTTCCTCAGTCTTCAGCTGCACAGTAAATTGCAGCTGAACCTCAGATATATAATTTAATGCAGGATACCACCTGAATCCTGTTCCATAATTCAAGATGGTGTAGCAGCTCTATATCCTTTTTACAGAGCTCCACTAAACCCTCACGAAGAGCACTTAAAGCAGAAGAGTTCCTGTTTTCTTTGTATACAATTTTAAATCTTTATTTTGTTTTAGCAGTAGCTTCCTCCCTGTTTTACTTAGGTTTTCTTCCATTTAAAAGAATTTACAATTTAAGAGGGAAAGACACAAAGTTATACCAGGAATGAGGCTGCCTGCTTTCTTTGTTAGAGGCACTGCATTTCCAGCTAGGAAAAGCTCTTTGGAAAGATCTTCTTCCCAGTTTCTGACAGAGACATTTTCATACTGTAACAAAATGTCAACATTAACGTTAATTTAGGTGCCTTCAGGTGCCTAAGACACTAGTAGAGTCAAATGATACAATACAGGACTACCTTAAGCCCCACATCTGTCTGGAGCAGCAGCACAGGTCAAAAAAACATGCACCGGAAATATGAAAATGCTACTAGAAACCATGTGTAGGCAGCTGATCTGCTCCCTTAATATACACCAGTGCTTTCTGTGCCCACTTTACAGAGTTGCACATTTTAGCAAGAATATAAATTTTAATGGCAAATGCTGAGAACAGAGATTGACTGCATCAATCAAAGGAAGTATCGTGTTTACTATAAATCAAGCTGAAGGTGCATGAAGAGCTCCAGGGAGAGACATTTCCTATTCTTGGGTGTAAGTAAGCCTTTTATAGGTCTGTTGCCTCAAATGTGAAATGTACCAGTATTTATTCATTCAAACACAGTCTTCTTTCAAGGCATTTAGCCACTGTTTTGTCTCTAAGGCTGTGAATATATTCTTCATAGTCTGGGTTTCACTGTGTCATGGTTTAAACCCAGATAGCAGTTCCTTCACTCACCCCCAGTGGGATGGGGGACAAATATGAGGGCTAGAATTGGAAGGGTAAAAGTGTGAGAAAACTCATGGTTTGAGGTACCAAACCTCATGGTTTGAGGCAGTTTCATAGGTAAAGCAAAAGCCACACAAGCAAGCAAAGTGAAACAAGGAATTAATTCACCACTTCATGGGCAGGCAGGTATTCAGCCATCTCCAGGAAAACAGGCTTCATCACATATAATGGTGACTTAGGAAGACAAACAACATCACTCCTAATATTCCCTCCTTCTTCCCCCAGCTTTATGTGCTGAGCACACCACGACATGGTCTGGGATATCCCTTTGGTCAGATGTGCACTGCTTAGGTGGGTGAGGAGCAGAGGGGGCTTTGGCTCTCTGCAAGCCCTGATCAGCAGCAGGAAAACAGCCCTGAGTTATCAGCACTCTTTTCAGCACAAGCCCAAAACACAGCCCCACAGCTGTGATGAAAATCAACTCTATCCCAGACAAAATCAACAGATACTGTCATGAATATTTACAATCCCCTAAATTCTGGGACCTTCCATAACATTTAGAATAGAATAGACATTTGTTTACGACTTGGTTTGGTACTGTGAAACAAAATAATTGTGATAAATCCACATATAGTTATGGAGTGCAAAACTACTACAGAGTAAATAACAGTGTGTGTGTTTGTGAGTTGGTACAGGACCATTTATGATCACTAAAGCCTGATTCACAAGAATCCCAAGGCTAGGTACATCTAGCATAAATTTGGAGAATGTTGATGGGATGCCTGATTTATCTCTGATGAAAACCTGGTGATATACAGAATGCTTTGTTGGCTGCTTCTTTTATCAGACTGGTCTACTCTTTTGTGAACCATACTTCAGGGCCAGTCGTCAGTTGCCAGTTCTCATTGAACTTTATTTCATATGACCCTTCATTTCACACGACCCTTCATTTCACACTAAACTTCTCCATCTGTATTAAAACTACCGTTAAAAACACAACAACAAAAGAAAACCAACAACAACAAAAGCTTATTTTCCTATCAATCATCTTACTTGTTTATTGCAATTTTTTTTTATCAGACCGTAATACTGGATCTAGGACTACAGACTACAGTCTTAACATTTTTCCACGGCAAGATTTAGTCTAGTAGGAATTTCTTATTCCAGCATGTTGTCAAGGTAGAACTTAGTGCTGTGCAGTTTTGATTGCAAGTGTAAGTGGAGGATTAGGCTACTATTGCTGGAAGTAAACATAAACACAATTAATGCAGAGACTAAGCAAGGTCAAAAAATAAACCTTCCCACAATACTAGATCATTCTAAGGTTGTTCAGTTGTAATGACATATTAGATCTCTCAGTTCGTATACATCAACCTCCCTCCTTTTACTCTTCCCCTCTCTTCCCAGATGCAAGTGAAATGATTTTTTTCCTTCTGTAAGGAATAGAAGGATGTTAGAAGAAAGATAAATACTGAAACATTTTATATCTCTCATATTTCAAAATGCCAGTCCACACATTCTTAAGACCTCTGACCCAGTCCCAACTGATATCAAATACTTTAGTTGTCAAAAGTATCACTTACTTAATTCCACTATCAGTATCACTTACTTAATTCCACCTTAATCAGTATCACTTACTTAATTCCACCTTAATATTTCCTCTAATTTTCTTCAAGTTACATAGATTTGAGAAACATCTAATTAGGAATACATGGCCTGTAAACCTCTTAAGGTATAAATAGAAAAAGGACTCAATGTTCCTGTTTATGTATTTGTGACCTATACAGAACTGAGGTGCAATATTCTGTGTGGGGATAAATGTTTCATCCCTGTTCAGGGAGAGTGAAACTGAAGTTATCAGAATGAGTGCTAGGAAAACTAATTACTAGTAATTGTGGTGTATTTCCCACTTTGTTTCAAAATCTAGAATTCCTCAAAGACAGTTTCAGTCATTCAAGACTAATTTCACAATGCCTGTGTAGTGGTCAGGTAGAGTAAAATCCTGTTCTACAAGTACATATTGTGCAGGCTTAATACCCTACCATATGCAAATGCAAGGGAGTTAAGGTCTTTGCAGCCATTTAGCCTTTAAAAGTAGTTTATCATTGTAAAAAGTAATATATGGTGTATAGATAACACAGCCCTGGTCAACACCCTGCTGCTCCCAGTTCTTGGATATCTACCTAGCTGTTGTGCTGAACTTGTGCCTTCATGCTTTCTGGAGTCCAGTGGCAGCCTGTGCATTGCCCATGCCCCGACTTTCCAGGATTCCTTTGATTGCATGGATTTTTCTCTTCTTAGCTGGGGCTAGCACAGGCTTTTCCCATGAGAATTCTTTTTGTGTTTTATAAATAAAGATAAAGTTTGGATGTTATTAAAAACAGTGTCCCAAGATCTGGACAGTGCAGACCTGGCCAATCAGGCCTAGGGGGAGGTTTCTGACTGACCAATCTGGGTGACTTCTGAAAACTCTCTATATATGATGAAATCAAAACAATAAAGGTCTTTCCTTCTTGCCACTGAGAACTGAGTTCTTTACTCTGCTAGCTGCTCAACAGCGACACTTAGCCTTTAAAGAACTAAGAACAGTTGTCAACTTTTGCAACCAGCACCAGTTTTTCACACACTGTTCCGTTACTCAAGCACACCTTTTTCCACAATCCCAGTCTTGAAAGTGCTTTAGTTCAAATGTCATCCCTTTAAAGAACATGGCAGTTTATCGCATGAATCTGAGATTTATGGAGCTCTTGACTATGAAAGAATACCATCCAGTTTTGGAATTCACTTCTGGTTTTCAACTGTGCTACATTGCTGTTATTATTGTGCACTTTATCATGAGAGTTGCTTTTGTATTATTCCAGCTACATCAATAATTCTGGGTCATTCAGGTTAACATGCAGTGTTCTGTGTGTGATAAGTCTGAATATAACTTCCTCTACTGTGCAGAAATACACAAAAATGTATCCAGTTATCTTATACTCCATCGATATGACTAATCATTTTAGTTGGTTCATCTGCAAAATTCATGGCAGAATAATCTTTTCCTTTTAGCCCTGTTATTCTCCATATTATATTCTTAAAGTGTGTGTGGGACATCCAGGTATTGAAGAACACCTCTTTGCCTCCATGACAGGTGCAGTAGACCTCCTGTTTGTCTTTACAGTAAAGTTCATTAGATTTCTCTATTGGAGCAATAATATGGTCTTCCTCATCTGAACTCTGTCTGCTGAGTTTTGGAATAGTCTGAAAGCCAGAAGAAGCATGCCTTTTCTTGTTCCTCCTTTTTGAGTATGTGACAGAAGTAGTCTTGAGCAAGTATGGAAATGAAAGACAGGTATAAGAAAGAGCTTGAAAAAGGGATAGAGAAAATCTGAAAGCAGAGTTGGAAGCTTGATTTAGGCAAGTTATGGTTGAGAAGCACAGAGTGAGGAAGAGGGACAAATACTCATAATTTGGGGGGACATGTCATTTCCCTTCTCAAGAATTCAGTGATCAGAAAGAGTGACCAGCTCACAATGCCAGTATTGACTATATTGTAGGACTTTCCTGTAAAAAAACCCAATCCAGCACTCCTTCTTTTTTCATATTTTCTCACCTATATTCAAAAGACAGAAGTCACAAAGAATTTTCAAGTCTACCACTGTAAAATAGGAAATATATTTTCAAAATACTTGAGTTTTCATAAGTTAGAGAGTTGGATATAAAATGTCATGCTAATCATGTTGCCTGAAGTACTTTGGGAATAATTTTATATATTGTTTAGCTGCTTCTTCCTATATTGTATAGTAACAACGATGCATCTAAAGATGAAAAATTTGTCTTTGGAAAACTTGACAAGGGTTGTGTCTGAGCTGGAGCAGTGGGTGAGTAACAGCAACAAATTTTTTAGGACTAACATGCATTTGAAAAAAGGTGATATAATAAGTTTTCTCAATTCATGCCATCTAGTTTTGGGAGAAAATATTTCCATAGTTCAGTCAACAGTCCATGTAAAATCAGTGTAAACATTTTCACATAAATATCTGCAAGAAATCAAAACAGGGAAAATATCACTGTAACTTTCATGTGACAGAGACTTCTTGCAGCTCAACTTCCTGAGATTGAAATGCATGAAAAAGATGCTAAATATGGGATATAGAAAAAACATATATTCAAAATCATAATATGCTTTGCAATTTTCTTTATTGGGATGCACAACATTATGCTCCATACCACTGACCAACATTTATCTGGACTTCCTTTCTTGTGCATTTCTTCTGTGCCAGCATGAAGTCAGAACACAATTCAAATAACAGGTGGAAGCAGTAACTGGAAAGTACCTTCAATTTATTGGATCTCACTACTTGGGGGATGCAAAGACTACAAATTGCATGACACCAATGAATTTGCAAAGATTTTTGGTAAATAATGTTTTTACTATTTTTCTTTCAATTATTAAAAAAGAAAAAATATGGTTATCTTATAGCAAAATAACTAATGTACATTAGTTGTCTCAATTTAGGATCATAACAGAGACAAGGTATGAGTAACCTTTTTTCTTTGCTACCACTGTGTAACTAGGTAAGGTTAACATTAAACCCTGACCTCACCTGCCTACATAATGGTCAAAAATTTTGTTAGGGTTTGATGGAAAGCTCTCTAATGCATTCAGTTTCTCATTGTAAAAAAAGATTTTTTGACAGTGAAAACATAGCCTAAGTCTACATAGTGAGACAGATGGGGCTAGTTGTGTGAGTGAACAGGATTTGGTTCCGTATGGCTCTCCATCAGAGAAGCCATAAGCAGAATGGAGCAAAATAGCAGGAGGCAGCTGAAAAATATGAGGGACATTTGGAATAGAAAAAATTAGTATCAATAAAAAAGCAGGTTTATATGCTAATATTAATTTTGGAAAATTTTCTGCCAGCAGATGCATCTTGCTAAGAACAGTTTATTGCAATAGCAGATGTATATAATCGTACCCTGAGAAAATGGCATTGGCTAACATCAATCCCATATGCTTTTTGTTTCAAGGTAAAAAAAAAAAAAATAAGGTAGTTATGTTCCAACCATTCTGCCAACATTAGTTCATTTACAATGTGGAGCTGTCTCTTTTTAATCTAAAAGTTATAACCTGAAATGTTACCTGATTTAAATTTCAAATTAAAAGGTCACTATAAACTTTTATAGTGGTGAACAGATGTTCATATGAGCTGCACTTAGCTGTAGAGCACCTTAAAAGAAAAACATATCAACGGAATGTCAAAATTAAATCTCCATCAGAAGTGCCGGGGGGCTAAGTCTTGCAAAAATGTTGGTGTTTGCTATTAGTTTTGCTGTAACTCCTTGTTCTTTGTCCCCCAACTTCACATGAACTGCAGACGACTGCTGACTGCTTTATAAATTTATATTCACTTAAAAATAGTTTCAAGACTCAAAGGTAAAGTAAAATTGCAACATGCATATTTACACATCTGCGTAAATAGTGTCTTGCTTAAATGTAAAAAATACTTGAACCTATTAAGACATCACTGCTGCCATATTTGTACTTGATTAAATGTCTCATTGACTGTTAATGATGATCATAAAAATTCAACAAAGAGAAAGAAGCTAATTGTCAGTATCACAGTTTTGAGGGACACATTCCTTAGCTTAGCAAATGAGGAGAAAAAACAAAGTGTGAGAGAAGTAATCAAAAAAGTTAGCTGTAGCTTTGTAATTCAAAAACAAAGCCATTATCTACAAATATTTGTGTCTGAATTCTTCCCTTGAGATTGTCATATTCCTAAGTGACTCCATAAATTATTAGGGTTTGAAGCGGTGAGAAACAGATCAGAATCATATCCTCAGAGTTTGACTCATTCACTTGACTACAGGTATCCCAATTATCAAAGCTATGAATAATTTCACAGCTTGGGCTGAAGTGTTATGGGTTTTTTCTACCTCTCACAGATACATATAGGCTCAGAGTAACAAGGCACATCAAAGTCATTTTGTATATTCTAGCAGGTCATAAAACCAGTCTGATCAATTCTTTTGTGTGGTGAGAATGACTTGGGGCCTGAGCATTCTTCATTTAAGGAGAAATCTCTGTCTCTGTCACAGTCTTGAGCATAGATTCATGCACCACTCACACCACAGGCTGCTTTAGAGGATAGCAGGCTGATGCTCAACTCCACAGCATGATCAGCACTCTCCTGCCTTTGCCTTTTCTTATAGGGCAGGAAAACAGCACAAGAAAAGTAGAGGGTGTAGTGAACAAAAGAAGGAATAGAGGGGGGTTTCTCAGGCCTAACAATGTGCATGCACATTGCAGAGCTGTCTGAGCACAGCACTCTTGCTCCATCTGGAAGGTTTCTGAGAACAAGCTTGCTTTTTTTTTTTTTTTTTTTTTTTTGGAACAAGAATATTCCAGCATATGAAGCATCTTGACAATGCTCTCCTCCTAATGGAAAACATTCAAGTATTTCTGAGTGAACATTCCTCTTAAATTCTGCTCAGTCCAAATCAACATGTGCATTTGGGTGGCCACAGCCAGAAGAAGGTCACTGGTCAAAGAGGCTGGGCTCACATTCCCACTTCAGTTAAAAGCAGAGTTCCAGCTCCAGTTTAGCAGAGCCTCTCACAATTACTTCCCTGGATCAGAACTGTTAGTTCTATATCCTTGGTAAAACCTTGTTATTACTGATCTTATTTTTATGTATTTTTGTAGGGCTGCAAACCACCTTGTTTTTCTGTCTAGAAGTTTGCTTCATTTTATTGTTGGAATAGAGATAGCATTCTTTTAATGAGACACTACATCATCACTACTTAATCCCTTTGGTCCACTGCAGTTTGTTTACTTGCATATTGCTTTTCATGCTATTGCATGAGAATAAAATTTCAAATTTTATTTGCTACTAGGTGTACCAGAGTCATTGTTCTGTAAACACTCTGAAGGATTGAAATAAACAGTGTGTAAGGATACTAATGATGGGGCATGACTCCAGTTACTCTGCTGGCACCTTGCTGTGATCTGGATCATCCCTTAGATTATCCCCTCATTTGTTACCATCCTGGTTTTAGCTGGGATAGAGCTTGTTTTCTTCCTAGTAGCTGGTACAGTGCTGTGTTTTGGATTCAGTATGAGAACAATGTTGATAACTCATTGATGTTTAGGTCATTGCTGAGCATGGCTTACCTTAAGTCAAGGACTTTTCTGTGTCTTATGATCTGACAAGGAGGAAGTGCACTCTGGCCCTTGCCCAAAGCACCAGCTTATCTGTATCAGAGCTTTTGAGCATTACAACATCCCGCTTTTCCTTGGAGTCCTTGAGGCAGAAGAATTTTAGCATACACCCTTTGTTTTCTTATTTCCTCTTCCCTAAGTGCCTTCCTGAAAACTTAGGGCTCCCATTTCTCATTAACATGAAACATTCTGGGGAAACAGCCAAGGTGTATCTTCTAGCTGTAAGATAAGTTTATTTAACATTATCCCCCTGAATTAACAGCCTGTGTTTTACTGTGTGCCTGCTCCACAGGATGAAGCTGTCATCTGCACAACATACAACTCACAATCTGAGGAAAGATGAGCAAGAATGGATATCAGCAACTTCTCCAGTTTCCTTTTCCGTGTTGCTGCGTGGCTTGTTGCATAAGTGAAAAGCCCTGAGGATCCAGTCCCAGTTACAGTAGTCTGCCAATTAAATCTTTTGTCATGTTGGAGTTGGTTGGGACAGGGCAAGTCAAACCATCTGTTGAAATTAACTCTGTCTCTCTGCCTTTCAGTAAGGCCTGTTCTCTTTGTGCTTGGGTCTCTAGGGCCACACTTGGATTGTCACAAGGCTCCTCTCTAACAAAATACTAAACCCACCTTAGTTTGGATGCAGAAATCCTTGCTTGGAATTGAACATTCCTGCCTTGCTTTCATTTTTCTGATGCCCATGTCCCAGCTGATGGAGCATTATTTCAGAGCAGTGAAAGGAGAGCATGTCCTGCTGTATCTGGCATCACGTGGTGGACAAGAAAACGTTGTTCTGATGCCATTCCAAAGAGACCTGCACACAGGGGCTTTGCAGTACCTTCACATGCTGCCATAACTGGAGGACTCTTTTTATTAGAATTGGAGCTTGCCAACTTTTTTACATATTCCTCACACTTTCTCTGCAAAAGAAAAGACACTGAGCAAAAGACATATCCCCTCATTTTCCCAAGACATTGCTTGTAGAACTGCAGAGCAACTAATAATGCCTAACATGTTAATAGCAGGCTGAAACCAAGTTCTCTATTCATAAAAAGCCTTAATCAACATGTCAGACGTGTCAGGAATTGCGTCTGTGTAGCCTTCTTTCTACAATCCTTCCCCATGTAAGAAACAGTCCTTTCTCATGCAAATAGTCCCCAAAGCCTATTCGGTTTCTGAATGAGTAATGCCATTCAGAACTGGCCCTGCTTCCTCTCACAGAAATCATGGCTCCTATGCCCAGATAAGCTTTTACCATTTTCACGAGCAAAACACACACTTTTCAAAACATTCCCTGCCAGTTCTGTGAGCATTGCTGCTATAACGAAGGATATTGTTATAAATGATCATTGACAGCTATTAATCCAATTAATCTCAGACTCTGCCCTCTTCAAAAACCAAAGGGAACTCCAACCAAACTAAATTCCATTGAAATGCAAAACAGTTTATACATGAGTATAGACTTTGAAAAATTGATCAAATCTAGAGAAATAATCTAACTTTACTGAAGCTTCTGGGAGTGATTATAAATCAGACAAGTTGTAAAAAAGAGCCTGTGAATGTATGGGAAGGTAAACCCCAACTATTTGCTGTGCAATAAAATGAACTGTTAGCCAGATAATGAAATCATAAAACACGGGTTGTATTTTCCTGGATGTTTCCAAGAAAGGAAATATAAAACCATTTTGGGTTTTTAACCAGATTTTTAAATTCCATAATTTTAATAGTTTCCCTTTCAGTCAGCTGGCAAATGAGCAGTATTAAAAAAAAAAAACCCAAAAAAAAACTGAACTGGGGTTTTTGTCCCCATGCAAGTTATGCAGTGATTTAGACAGCATGACTGATGCTAGCTGGGTAAGATGCAGAATAATTATCACAACCTTCCTGGGTCAGGCCCATAGACATCATAGGGTTCAAGGGAAAAAAAGACTATTTTTTAATCAAGACATAGCATTCGCTTCTGATCATACTGAAAATGAGGAATGTTTGCAGCCAGCTTCAACAGTATTTGTGTTTTATGCCAAACTTACCATCTTTTGAAGTAAACCTTTGAACTGAATTTAAAGTTAAATTAGCAACAGAGTGATTATTTAGCTCATTTAAAATGCCAGCTTTTTTAAACTGTCAGCTCAATGACGAAAAGTAACTGCATGGCTTACTAAAGCACCAACACTTGAAGAAGCAAACCCCCAACCCACATGAGCCAGGCAATCACTGTGCTGCAGAAGTGCTGCTGTCACATCTTCCCACTGGAGCCTGCACATTTGGCACATGGAGAATGGACATGAAGCTGCTGTGTTTAAAAGGTACTGGACTAAGTGCAGTTTTTCATGGCTCTGCTATGATGGTGTCTAGTGCTGCTTTCCACTTACTGCTTAACAAAGCCCTGTGAGGGTATTTCTAGTCTGTTTATGAATTAATTGCATGCAGACACATGCACCAATTCACCTATTCAGCAAGTGGCAGCTTAGAGTGAGGATCATTTGTTTTAGTGCAATTTGTGTTAATCTGCAGTGGTATTAGCTGAGAGAGGGAATATAAGCAAGGATGCTTTGCTTGCTGTGTATTACTTTTGTTCAATAATAACAAAACATAAAATACTTTAAACCTCTATTTAAAAATCACTAGAAAAGAGAAGATATGATATTTTTGCCCAAGGGATATAGCTCAGATGTCTGACATGATCTTTAGATAAAATGCTAGAATTGTACAAAACTCTAGTCTGTAATAATAAAATTTCTGATCTACTGAATTTACACTGAGTGTTAGCTAAGCTTTTAACTTTTCTGCTGTTCCCGAACATACACCACAAAATTTCTCAGAGATCAGTTATTTCCCTAGGTTGTTGTTATTGATGAGGTTGTTTTTGAGACTAGCACATTTTATTTTTCAGACATTTTGAGACTAGATCTTTGTTTAATTTTCTAAAATGGAATACAGGGAAAAGTTCAACTTTACTGTATTAATTTGGGATGGAAAATTCAACATGTGTGTAGTATCATGATTTTAGGTTTTAGTTTTGGTTGGTTTTTTTAAGACCTGTAATCACAGATATCAACAGGTCATTACATTCTAGCACTAAAACAGATATGCATAATTCAACCTATCACATTTTAATATTTACTGAGGTTTATAGTGCCAAAACTATGATCCTGACAAAACAGTGGTTAACAGTAACAATGAGTGACTGGAGGAAGTATTATATGCTACAGATCATTTTTGCAATATCAAGCCTTACTTCACACAAATTTTATTTTCCTTTTACTATGCCATATACAATATGGTGTGATATAAAAAATTATCTTACTGCTGTAGCTCCCTTCACAACCCAATGACAGCGTTCTGAAGAAGATTTTGGCCACCTGAAGGCACAGAATCATTTAGGACCCAATTTTAAATCCACTGAAAGGAAAAAAAATCTTTGGCTTGAGTTAGTCAAAGCATGGAAGTGCAAGAGATACGGTACAGGATCTACATTGATGCTGATTACACCCCAGCCTTTTTTCAATTTTTCCTGAATATGAAGAGCAGGACACAGAGTGAAGAGTGAGAACATCAGGGTGCTGGAAGTCAGTCATGCCCCAGTATTTGTATCACTTGGCACTGCAAACCAACAGGTCCTGACAGTCACCTCCTGCCTGCTCCTTGCCATGCTTGTGTCAGGATTTGTTCAGCCCAAAGACACAGAAACACCAGGAGGAGAAGAACAGAGCAGAGGGAAGCACTGTTCCTGTAAAGAGTTCCTACTTCATCATTTGCACACAAGAAAATTTAGCTGAGCAGGGGGAGTTCTGACTTTCAGCAGCTTTTGGTGAAGAAAGCTACCAAGACAACAGTAAAGCTGCTGACAAGGAAAAATGTACTATTCAACGTTTAGGAAAGACTCTAAAAAGTATAGAAGACAATAGCTGAGATGTCTGCTTTAGCACTGTGAAATATAAATGGCATTTGCTATTGATTTTACAGGAAAAAAATGCTGAGGATCACATCTTGTTCATATTTATTCTAGGAAAATTCCAAAGACTTTTGGAGGAATAAAACCACGTCTTTTCCAGGGAAATGTTCCACAGTTCTATAACAACTGAGGATTTCAGTAAGTATGGTTTCACTTCAGTAGATTTTAGAATCATCCTTTAGAGCAGATACATGATATTTTAAGAACCTTGGTTTTTCTCAGCTTCTATAGAATGATAAAAAAGGAGTGAGAAACCATTACATGCATAAACAGATACAGGATCTAACCTTGTGTTTTCTAGACATTTCCAGCATGTATATTTTCAAAACATTAAAATACACTCCTGAGATGAAAATTTGCCAACTTAGCTCTTGTAAGGTTCCTTCAACTCCCATTGAAATCAAAGGGCCATGTGCTTAAACACTTTCCAAGAGACATTTTCTGAAATTAGTCTTAATGAAAATGAATTAATTTTGGTCTATTTGCCAGTATTCCCCTGGAGTCACAGTTCTTATATTTTCCTCCCAGCTGTAGTCTGGGTGATATTTGGTGCCTGGAGTTTTTGAGCTACACAGTTTTGTAGTCAGTAAAGCCTATTTCTGCTTTGCACAGCCTCCTACTTTGCCAGTTTGCTCCTAAAAAAGGAAAAGAAAACTATGTCACAACAGTAAAATGTTTTCAAGAGACCATGTGTGTATGTATGCAAGTAAATCATGCTGAAAGAGAGCAGCTGATGCTTCAGAGTAAACTTTTTAATCTCTGTTTCATCTATAAGGTGCTAAATCTAATTCATTAACAAAAACAGAGCAACCTTAGAACAAATGGTACAGGAACAGTACTGCCACCTTGCTGGAGGAACAAAATAATGTGATTTCTATTTCTCAACATTGTTTGGATAGCCTATAATTATCAGAATTAAGTATGGAAATAACCTGGTAATTAACAGTAATTTCTTTTATCGCTGTGGAAATGGCATTACAGAAGCAACAATGACCTATAATTTTTTTTATGAGTTCTAAAGTTATTGACACCATATTTCTAATTACCCTTCCAGTCACCTGAAGTATTTTAGAGCAGTTACTGAGATGATTTCAAAGCACCCCATATCAACTTATTTTCTTGATGAACTGATTAAAAGTTTAAAAAAATTAATCATGATTTGACAAGCACGGTGTACTGAAAAGGTAACTAGAATTATTATCTGCCACTTGATAACTTTTGGTAATATAAGTGCATGCAAATAAAATTTATTAAAAAAAAAAAGGTTGCTATGGCTTTTGGCTGCTCATTTGTAATTAAAATTGTAATTAAAAAAAAAAATAAAAAGGAAAAGTTGTTGAAAAAATGCAAAGCAAATACATCTGTTGCTTAACCCATCTATTAATTGCTATTACCATGAGTATTTTCTATGCCTCCTCAGCATCAGGGGGAAAATGAAGTCTTAGAGGTTCAGAGAGCAGCTAGTGGCAGTTTCAGTTTGATCCTGGATTTCTCATTCCTCTTCTCCCATCCCTGTTCAGATGATAAATCCTATTTCACATAGCTGCCAGCCGAGCAGTGACCTGGGAACATCTTTTCCATAGTAGGTGTCAGAATCTGGTCCAAAGCATGGGTGACAAGGCTGTGCTGGCTTCTTCCCACGGGAAGGGCAGAAATGCCAGGAGCTGAAGGATCACACACCTCCACATTGTCCTTTGGGAACTGTGGGGAGGTGATAAAAGTCAGTGTATCCCTAAATCCAGAAAAGAGAAAACTGTGAAGAGACTGACTTCTCCTTCTCCTATGCCCATTTTTTGTGCCAATGACAGCTAAACAGGAACAGTTGTCCTGATTTCTGTAACAACTTTTCTTCATGAAGAAAAAATGTCTGCTTAGGATGGTTCACAGCAGAATTCTCAAGGCCACGGGGCTGTTGCCACCTGAACAGGCTACCTTTTCACAACTGTTATTCAGTTTTTGAATGAAAATCACCTTCTGTAGAACTGTTTTAATACTTTAGAAAAAGGTAATCAACTGCTAAGTGTTTGTATTCTCCTGGGAATTGATCTTCCTACCACTGATTTGGAGAGGAAATGCTGCTTAAAATGGAGCTGGTGGGGACATAAGAGAAAATCAAAAAGTGTCACATCAGCTCATCTGCATGAGTGGAATTAAATACTCAGTACAGATATTTCTGTGTGAACATGCAGTAGAAGGAATGAGGGGCTAAAAGAATAGAAATGGCACAAAACAAAAGGACTGAGACATGCTGCTTTTCATTTTTAAAAGGTTCCACTTTCATCACTTTTTCAGCTCCTTTACTTTGCACTTATCCACCCCAATTCCTTCCCTCTCCCCACTCACTTCCTTATTCCCCCCTCCACTTCTCTTTGCTGTGCTTTTTAATCTGAAAATTCACATCATGCTCTGTATTTACCTGTGAATCCAGGAGAGACACACCAGGTTGTCTCCAGCCCTCTAGGCTGAACAGTTGTGGTTTAAACAGGTAGCTTTGGAGACTGTGTGGTTCCAGGAGGTCCCCACTGCATTGTGAATATTAATATTTAATTTGGCTTATATGTCATTGAAATATTGTATGCCTATAAAAATTATAATAGTATGTTTGCTCTTCAACTACCATGCTTTGGGTAATGATATGGAGGGATTTGGTGTTTGTAAAGTTAAAGAGTTTGTGCATTAGCTGGACTTAGCAGTGCTATGCCTGTGATTGACTCTGTGCACTGACTGACTTCATGCAGCTTCTATCAAGCACATCTCCTGCCATCTCTCTGTGTTCATTCAAATTCCTTAAAGGCTCCTATGACCACCTTAAATACCAGAAATTTTTAAAAACACTGTAGCACAGGCCTACCTCTATAGCTGCTGTTTCCCAAGGCACTGACATTTTATGAAGTACAGTACTTTACGTTTGGATTTTCCAAACTCTTTTGAGATACAGATCATCTTTTACTACAAGCTGTCAATGCTTCACCTCCTCTAATGACCACATAGATCAGACCATCCATTTAGAAATGGTAAAACATTTTTAGGAGTTAGGGTTTTTTAATAGAGAAAATTACTATTTATACATGTTAAAAAAACAAAAAAACTATGGGATTTCATTAAGAAATTTCTTGAGAAAGAGCCAAAAGAATGTATTCCCCAGATCTTAAATAACTTTAGATACTGCTCTCTAAGCCTTGCAAAGCAATTCTGACTTAGTTTTATCAGCAATGAGAGTTGGCTTTCTGGGACAAATTCCTTCCAAGAAAGAAAAGGTGAAGAGGCTTGGTCTCAGCTCTTATCTACAACCATGAAGCCATACATTGTCCTCTGTCTCTGAAGCTGCAGCTGCCAGGAGGAGTTAACCATGAGTGGGAAGTGTTCACCAGGGACCCCTAAACCACCAAAGCAGTAGCTTCTGACTCCCATGTGCTAAGAATTTCTGGAAAACTCTTTGTCTGACAATCCTCTGTGCTGCTTGGGCTCAGCAAGGCTGAGTGCTGATGTACATTAGCACAGCCATTGTACTTCTCTCGTTCATGCTGGTTTCGTAGCACACCCTGAATCAAGAGGTCACAGCACCAACTGAACTGTGAATCTTTCTTTTTCCTATGAGTGTCTCTTCCCATTTGTTGAACAGACTGTCCCGGATGCATGCTTTGTCTTATCCCAGATAATCATACTTCCAGAGAAGCCAAAAAATTGCGTCAGTGAGACATGAACCAGGGCATTTGCATTGTGCGTGTGAACTTGTTTTACTTGCTCCATAAGTGGTTAAGATCATACCACAAACATGCCTGAGGATGATTCTTTTATTTACTTTTCGTTATAGCAGTTCTAGTATTTTAAATTATTACAGTAACAGCTATGAGAAAAATGTTGCAGAGTTAGTTGTTGTCTCTCTACATGGAGAATTTATGTAGTCTATGAGCAGTGGACACTTTTTTTTAATACACAAAATATTTTGCAGCTTAGTCACTGAAGCATAATGTGAGAACACATGAGAATCACTCTCTAAGAATGCAAATACACATTGTTATGTAAAAAATAAATTCAGGGGGCTGAAATGGGGGTCTTGTTGAACTTCATAGACAGGGTTAGCTGAGTTATTTTATCTATCACATCTTATACATTTCCTTTCATAGATTTTCATACTTCCCTTCCCTGAAGTTACTTAGTGGAATTGAAAGCATGAATTTGAGGGGGAAAAGTTGCTATTTGGACAGGATGATAATGAATCTCCACATTGCAGTATCCAATTGAGTGTATTGATTAACACTACTGCTCATTCACACAATGGCTATTAGAGTTTTTGCAACTCTCCATCTAATTATATGGTCTTTGACTTTTCAAATGCAACAGAATTTTAGTGGCAGTTTCCCTATTATAATAATTCCCAGAATTTAAATTCTGTACTTTTTGGTCAAAGGGCGCTTTCTATTTTATTTCAGATAATAATGAGTTATGTAAGAGGTAGTTCTTTACTCCTGAAAACAAACTTAATTTGAGAAATACAAGCCTCTTATGAAGTCTCTGTTGCCACAGACCTTGTATGAACTTTGCTCTGTTTAAACAATAAATTTCAGAGAAGTCAAGTGAAAAGAAGAATGATCAAATAGTTAAAATGTTAAATTTAGTTTACAGCTCCTGCATTTCTGATGGGGAGCCTAGGTTTGTGATCTGTAAATTAGCTGTGGCATATCTGTGCCTCAGTTTCTTGATCTGTGATGAAAAAGTCAAAAAATGAGAATTTTTATATGCCTCATAAGAGTATTGAAGTGCCTACATTTACAGAAGTTCAAAGCAGCAATCCAAAAATCAGTCTGACCTTGTATTTTGTCCAGCATGGATTTAAAGTTGTGAGAGACAAAACTCCAACAATTCTTTACCTGCAGTACACTGAAATAAGTTTCAAGCTTATTAGAAATTAATCTAAGTTTTCCCAAAAATTTGGCACATGCTTGCTTGGTAAATATTTCAGAATTCATAAAGCAGAAGAATAGCTGAGAATTAAACAAAAAGGTTAAAATCTCAGCATTTTATCTGCTTCATATTTATAACAAACACAAGAAACATTCATAAACAAAGTGGAAAGCTGTCTTCAAACTCCAGGTCATCTGTTGTGCCATTTCAAGATATGTCACATGCCCTCAGGTCTCAGGAAGTAAAAACCAAGAGTAGCTGGATAATCTCAGAAATCATCACTTTCATAATTATTTTGATTGGACTATGAGTTCACATAAGCTTTTCACTAACATTGCCTAATACATAATGGTAAGTTATATATTGCAATTAAACACTAACTGGAGACAAATTCTGCCTATTTCAAATCTGCATTGAGCCAAGCATGACCATTCATCAACTTTAGCTCATTCTTTTCACTATTGGATGTCAAAACGCATTGGAAAAAGAAAGCACAAAATATGCTCTCAGCTCTTCCAGGTGAAATGATTTGTTATATATTATGTAAAGTGTCATCCATTTACATGCATACTACACATAAATGTTTACCTCATAAAAGTTGAACTTCTCCACCTTGGCAAACAGAAGGCAAAGAGGTAAATTCATGTTTTCCTGAATGAGAACATCTGCAGCGGCTACCTGAAATTACATATTTGTGTTTAATAGTTATTGGGAGAGTCTTTCTGAATGTGAGGTCATCTGATTCCAGACACCTGACTTCCTGGAGAGTAGGTAAACTAAGGGGAGTGGCAGGTGGAAGGGAAACAGCATGAGTTTTATATAGACAGACTTTCAGCCATCAAAGTTCTACTGACTGTGGTAAAGCTGTATGTTGCCAGAAGCTCACTGATTTTTAGGGCTACCTGGTCAAAAGGAATTCTCATTTTCTGCTAGAGAGCTGGCTATAGACCCCATATGCAGCAACTGTCTGCTGCAAAATAGTACCCAGATAACACTTGGAAGGGCCTAGGCTTAAAGATAAAAGTTTGCACATCAGGCGAGTTTTTGCAGGCAATCAGGACCCTGCAGAAACCAGAGGCTGGTCAGAATTTCCTCCATATAGACAGTAATAAGGACATCAGACTGCTGTTCACAGAACTATAGAATAATGGAACCACTGAGTTGGAAAAGACCTCTGAGTTCATTGAGTTTAACCCATGGTCCAACAGAACCTTTCCAACCAGACCATGGCACTGAGTGCTAAATTCAGTCTTTCTTTAAACATCTCCAGGGATGGTGGCTCCACCACTGCCCTGGGCAGCCCATTCCAATGTCTAATCACACTTTCTGTGAAGAAATGCCTCCTAATGTCCAACCTCAACCTCCCTGGTTTAGGGAGCTTTAGGTTTAGCTTAAAACTGCGTCCTCTCATCCTCTTCTTGTAGGGGTATTCCTTTTATGTATATTGCAAAGGAGAAGCAACAGATAATTTTACGAAACAGACAGACTTTTTTTTACATCCAGCAGCAAACATTCATAATCTGTCCCCTGGTAAAAACTAAGCATTAAAAAACATAACAAGGGAACATGTTTCGTCCAAATGTGTTGATCTTTGCAGACTTCAGCTTCACTTAGTAGTGTGCAACAAGATGCTGAAATTAGAATTTCATCTGCTAAAGTTAATCAGGAGTTTGAGAGAATGTTTGAAAGAAAGCTGGAATAGGGATGATGTCAACAGAAGCAGCTAAGTGTTAAGTTTTATACAGTCTTAAGTAAGGGTTTTATGAATACTTGTTACTTAGTTCAAAACTTCATTACATATCTAGGCAGTGTAGATTTACAGGAGGCTCCTTTTTTATCAAAGAAAAGAGGAGAAATCAAAAGTGTGTCATAAATACTTACTTTCTCTTTCCTAGATCCTGGACCCCTCACTCTTTGATACCTACCCTGAAGGTGTTTCAACCTGGATAAAATTTAAACATGCTTCAGAGCAGTCCTGAGATAATTCCACATCCTAGCCACTCAGTAAATACAGGCTAGGTGTTTGCGTTTGCAGAGATTTGTGTGCATTTCTGTGCTCACAGAACTACCCCAAGTCATTGGAAAGATAGATAATTACACTTTTATTAAAGTAAAGATTTTTTCCTATTTAGTGAATTCACTATAAAGGTCTGGCCCTTAACTGAAGACATTCCATCATGTGGATTTGTAAACATTTTACTTCATTGTTATAAAGTTCTTAAAATTGTGTGCTTTGTGATGCATGGATAGGCTCTGATGTTTATCAATTTTTAGACAAAATAGTAATCACAGAGAGGCAGAAACATATCTTCAGTGCAGTCAAAGGCATCCTCAAGAATTTACATGTTTGCAATGCCAGAGATATACTTGGCTGAATATAGACTCAAGCATCAATTTCAAATGAAAAAAGATTTCTCCAGCTGCTGCCACATCTGTTGTCAGGACCTGCTGCTATGCCAGTGAATGCATTTAAGCAATCATTACAAGAAGTAGTCTTTGTCTCTTTGTGCTTGCAAGAGAGAGAAATCCATTGGAGCCTGTGAGATAAGAACTTCCAATGAAGAAAATCAAAAGTGGATTTAAATCTTCATGGAAGATAGCTAGGATGCTAGGATATAAAAATCAGGCTGGGAAAGATATTATTACAATACTGAAATAATGTGCAAGTGACTGTCTCCAGAAGCTTAAAATAATATTAGGAAAATTTATGTAAAGTCACACCAAGAAACAGAATGACAACCATTCAGATGAAAACAAAACTACTCATTTGTGTAAATTGGCGTGTATTGCTGATTTAAGTTTATACCTGTTTGGTCTTCCTGGACAAGAATCCTCAAAGATTTTTCTGCAATATTTTAATGTTTCTTGACAGATATACTATTCTTATAAATTCTGGTTATAAGTGATATGTGAATTGAGAAGTAAGGAAGTCCTCTGAAAATATAAATAACTGGATGATTTCCTATGAAGGCATGAAGTTCACCTTATAAAGGTATAAAAACTCATCAGAGAAACAACTAGTTTAAATATATAAATATATATATATATATATATACTCTCTGTATAAAAGGCTTTTAAAATAGATAAGTTGGGGGGATTTTTTGTTACAGTTTTGTAAAAATCTTGGAGAAAGGAACAGAAATACACAGTACATTACAAACCATCCCTGCAAGTCTTTAAGAGTTTAGATAACTTTCTTGCCTGTGGTTGTTACACAGTCTTTAAAACTGCTCAAGCCGTGAAGAATACCAATAAAAAACAACCCTCTTCAATGATTTTCTTTTCAGGTCGGTTCTTTCATCATGAATTTGCCTTTTGGCATCTTTCTTACTGTATGTTCAGTGCACTAGTCAAACAAATGGAGTGTCACAACCATCATAAAAAGTCAAGCATTCCAAGCTGAACAAATTGGTTTGCACCTGCCAAATACTGCACAATTGTTATTTTGATACATTGTGCATTAAAGAAAAATCCATCAACAGAACAGTTTGAGAGGAAATAAAAAGTCTTATCATCTGGGGAGGCCTAAAAGACCATCTATAGTGGTGGTGAAATTTCTGTGCCATGGTTTAATTTTGAAAGAACGTTGTCTTACACTTTCAGCACTAGATTTTAATTCAGATAGTCTTCTGAAAAGATAGAGGCAGTAGTCCAGAAAATAAAGCTGCTATTACATCTGTTCTTCCCATGCAGCTATTTCTGCACCTTAGTTCTTCATCTGGAGACAGAGGAAATCTCCATGGTGTGCACTGTCCACATATCCAATAAACTGATAGTCCTAGTTCCAGGAAGGTGGCTGCTATCTGTGAACAGCAGGAAGCACAAGAGTACAAAGAAACCTTATCAAAAAGTTCATATTCAACAGAGTTATCCCTTTCTTCTTTTCTCCTGGACTGTGTGTTCTTCACTGACCTACTGCTTTCTAACCTATTTTTACTCACTTCATTCATAGAGTCCCAAATTCTAATCAGCATCTTTCCCTTTGAAAAGGAAATTGGAATGAAATTTTCACTGGAGAGTGTAAATTCATCTTTCCTTCAGAAGTGATACAATGCACTCCTATCTTCCAGAAATTATTTTAGGTTTCCCAGTATGACGCTCAAAAGAGGTAGGTCATAAGGTTTTCTTAAACATACATATGTGTACCATATATCTAGATAGTTATCCAGACACTTCTTCAAAGTTCATGCAATAGAGACTTAATTAATAATCATATGGTAGTTATTTTGGTAGTTTTGTGGTTTTAGAGCAGCTTTGGTGTATAACAGAAACAGGAACTTTACCAGCAAGAATTTGCCATACATTTTAAGTAAAATGAGAATTCTTCTTTTTCTGAAGGTGAAGGATTTGTGTTTCACTAATTATTGTTCTGGTATTTCAAATGCAAGTCATGACTAGAAATCCTAAGCAAATGAACCAGAAAATGGTAGGGCACATAAAACTACAAATGGCACGTTGTCCTCCTGCAGATGCAAAATATCAAGGCCAGTTCATAAATGTTCCTATTTCACATTGAGGTCTTTGGAACACTGGCTATGACAAGTGTAATTCAGGCTTTGCTTGGCAGAACTCCAATATGGAAAGGGACTTTTGGGTACTATGCTCACATGAGGTACCTGACATAATTATGTGAGTTTTGCCTTCTTTAATGACAAAAGGAGATCCTCAAAGTAGTAGCAAATGGAGGATATCAGCTTTACTGTACATTAACCTGCACTCATCTATCAGTGGACTTAAAAAAAGGAAAAGTAAAGGTGGGGTGAATATTAGACCTTGTTCAGAAATCTGCTTTCCCAGGCTGTTTTTAACTGGTGCAGAGAAACTGCAAAGTACATGCTGTGTGACTACAGCAATTTTCAGTTATATTTCAGAAACATCAAAGGTAACATGTCTTGTATTTCTCCTTTGGACCTGGAAATTGAAATAATAACAATGAAAAGTGTTTCTGACTTTCTGCATGACTGAGCTCACTAATTATGGAAGCTTAGTGTTGATGAATAGGTTAAGCTCAGTTGAAAATTACTCTTTTCTCCCCAAGAACTTATTTGACTCAAGAAATTTCTTATATTTTTAGACGAAAACTGATTTTCTTCAGCGCTTAAGGAATCACAGGTACTTATGAATAGTCAGTGCAAACACAAAAATTTGCCATTTCACTTTGCTCATTTGCTTTTCTCTCTTGCATCTTAGCAAAATATATCCTTCTGGTTTTCTCTAACAGCACACTCAGAGGTGCTCCTTCTCATTCTTCATGGTTGGTATATCTTTATAAGACAGAAACACAACATAACAATTGTGTATTTAAATAGAACACATTTTTGCAATGTTACAAATGCCAAAATAGCATAAGTTCTGTGTTCAATTATATGAACACTTCTGAAATAGATTCCAATACTTACCTAAAATATGTATGTGCCTATGTCTTCTTTAACCCCTCTTTTTTGTCTTTTTTTCTTTTCTTGCTGTTGACTGCTAAAGACCTTTCTTTAGGACTCACAGTCAGAACTTTAGATGGCCAAACAAGCAATCCCACCATAATGAAACTGGCTATGAACCAGAGAGTAACAGTTTTGTCTTTATAATACATTTATTTTTCACTCACCAATCCTAAAAGTATCCTAAAGAGCCTGCTATAAGTATTCCTTTAAAGAACTAGCTTTTATGTGCAGAGCAGAATCATTTCCCTAGGAACCCACTGCAGTGTCACCCATAGGTAACTCCTGCCTTTTGCATTTGTGGGACAAGGGGAATCTGCACACTTTCATAAAACTCCGAGATGCACATGCGAAAAGAACTCCAACCTTTGAGCCTTATCCAAGATCAGCATTTCTTCTGAAACAGTTTGCTTTTGTGTAATATTGCCTGACATAGACAAAGAAATTTAATGGAAAACACCATAGTTAATTCAGCACTATTCTCTGCCAAGGAGGAAGAGGGAAAATCAAGAAATGTAAGGGCTGGTGTGAATGAACAAGGCTTCTTTGTACTCAGAGACTAAGTGCATCTTATAATAATAGGTTCATGGTCCTTGCAGAAGCAAATGCACTATTTCCAATGGAAACACAAAGGGTGACCATCTCTCTGTCACTCATGGTGCAATCAAAGGGGTCATTTTCTCCAGGGCTCTTACCTTCAGAGGAAAATGTCTTATTTAATTATGAGCAGAATCCATTTCTATATTCACAACGTGAACACCCAATAGAGAGAGATACATTTTGATTGCAAGCAGCTGTTGCCATCTGATCAGGGGACATATTACAAATATTTTAGCAAATGTTTCTCCTCCTCCTCCTCTTTCCCCCCTAAGACCCTGACAAAGTTGATGCGTGACTGGGAAATATATTCATATGTGAAGAAAATCCACATGTCAAAATATCAGGCAGCAGGCAGTACCATTTCATAAGCACACACATCAAGTGGCACCTGTTAGAGTTTAAACACTGTTCTCTAAAACCTAGACTAGATGGAGTGGCAAGAGAGGTGAGTGTTTTAGACTGTGAAGTTTGGAGCTGATGAGGAAGTTCAATCCCTGTTGAGTGAGCCTGAAACAAAATGCTCCCTGTAAGCAAGAAGCTAGATCTTCATTTTCTCTTTCCCTAGGTGCTCCTCTGAGAACAGCAGTGTTAAAATCAGAGATGTGAGAGCAGTGCAGAAACAGGCTCTCTAGAACTGTTACTATGAGTGCTAGAAAATATTATCTGCTGTAAATCAAGAGAGAAAGAGCCATAAACTCTTTGAGGGAGAAGAAAAAGTCATTAAACAAAGTCTGTAATTTGGATCTAAAGGGGAGAGAGCCATCTACACTGACAGAGCTCCTAATCCTTGGTTTTAATTCAATTCACTACTTTTTCAGCTTTGCCTGTAAACTCACTGAGGCAAACACTGCTTGTTCCACTTTGTGCTGTTACTCTTCAACACGAATAAGGTGAATAGTATGTGAACAATTATGTTATTCTGTGGAATAGGTGTCATTTGCATACATTATATTTAAATCCAGATCCAAATTCTGCCTTAGTACATTCTTAGGTTCTCATTCAAAGGTAGAAATATTTTCCACAATTGCTTAGTTGCTGTGCATTTCAAATAGGAATTAAATCAGAAAACTCTGATGCAGAGAGCTCATTTGTTTTTAATTTGGTGTATACAAAAGAATTAGCAAGGTGCTGAGTATCTCCAAACCAGGTTTGCAGTCTATCAGCTCCCAGAAAGTCCAGCAGACATGGTAGGTGCTGACCTGTTCCTAGAAAATACTCTGTGTCATTCAGAGTACTGACTGCATGGAAAAGGCAAGCATCCAGCATCTCACTTGATATCCCTAGGCAGTTTGTTGCAAGATTAATTTCAAATTTTAATGAAAATAAGCAACATTGATCTAATAGGATTTTGAAACAGAAAATGTACAGTCCTTCTGCACATTCCATTAAACTCCCAGGTGACTCAAAAGCACATCAAAACAATCACTGGTGAGTACACAGATGCTCATTCTGATTATTCTAGAAAACTGTAGTTTCATGCTATATATGGTAAACATTGTATCATAATTTTCCTAAAAATTTCTGGTCAAATAATGTAGATACACAAAGGTCATGTATAGTAATGTAATAATCATCTACACCTACATCAGATGGCACCTGTCATTAATACCAGGAAATAACCCATTACAAAAAAAGACAAACAAAAACCAACCAAACAAACAAACAAAACCTGTGCATGTAAAATACTTGCGCATCTGCTAATATGACTGGTAAATGTACAGGTTGAATCTGATTTTTTAAACTTATGTTTACTTCAACACCTGGGAGGTGATTTCTGTAGTAGATTCCTCCAGCCATAAGGTGTTACACCTGCTTTCTCTAGACGTGAAAGCTAATCATGCTCTCATACATTTTCATTTAAGATGCCCTTACTTTCTCGGCTGGAATGATCCACTTTAGAAACTTTGCCATTATAGTTTCTTCTTTGTGCTCTTCATTTCTTTTGCTGTTAGACTGTTCTGAGCACGTAGAGAGCTCAAGAGTGTTTGTGCTTATTAGATTTGACCCTGCAGAGCAATTTTTAATAAGGATCACAGACATCTGTGAAGAATGAGATTATTTGCTGGATTTGTTCTTAAAAATCCTAATCCCTTTCTTCTTGGTAGGTCTGCACTAACCTAAGGTTCTGCAACAAATATTTGCAAGTTTTTAAAATTTTACTGCCTGGGAAACTCTACGGTACATTCTTTATCATCTTGGGTAAACTAGAAAGTTTGTTTTTATGAGATAAAAAGTTATCCAGTATGTTTAATGAAGTTTCAGAATGAACAAACAAAAAAAGGAATTTAGTAATAAAATACAAAACAAACGCGAGAAAAAGACATAAGAAATGCAAAACAGTCTTCTAGGATATAATTTTAACATTTTTAAGAAAAAATACTTCTAATTTATTCTTTCTAAGTGCAATATTTTTATTATAGACCGAAAAATAAATATGCAGCTAAATGACATCTGATGAAAGTGATTTTCATGACTGTGCAGACAACAGATATCAATGTATGGAGCACAGACAGCTCTGGTGTCTGAATAACCTCCTCAGAAACAAAGTTCAAAGCAGTATGAAAGAGACAGACCACTCTCAAGAACGATGAGGAGAAAGTGTCATATGATGTTGCATGGCTTGAATTATGCCTAACTATAAATACAACATACATTAACCAGGAAGTTTCATGTAAGAAAACATCCATAGTTACAGTCTATATACAGCAGCTCTAATTTTGTTTCCTTTTTGCTAGGAAATAGTTTTTATCTATTAATATTTAATGCAACGTGAACCCTTTAATGATGACAGACTTTATCTTGTGCACTTGGTACACTAGTGTTGGAGAGAAGAAAACCCTTTGGTTTTCTCTACATGTCAGAGTTCTAGAAAAATAAGAGAGAATCTCTGCTTTTCTAGCTGACTCTCCTGTCAAAACAGGGCTTGAAAATGTAAACCAATACACAGTAGGCTCTTTCTGTTACTGCATTTTTCTTACAGAGGGCTGGAGAGCAGAGGAACAGGCCAATAAATGACTTATATGCAAATATGTACAAAGGAATGCACAGTAACTCTTTAATCAGAAACCAGTTCCATTTGCAGTTAACTCGATGTAATCCTCTGGGTTACTTCTCCAAACCTGTAGGCTGGATCTTTGCTTTGTGGACAAGAATAGGTTACATTTCTGTGGGGGAGGATGGACGTGTTTTGCAGGCTCAGACAGGCTCTGAATACTAACTCACGGGTGCAAGCTATATATACATTTTGAAAGACTTTATCCATTTTTGGTCAAAATTGCCTTCTTTCTTTATTCATCCTGACACAACCTGCAGTGTTTCTGAATATTTGGGTTTGATATCTTGTTCCTCTGGGGACAGACTTGCTACAGAAGACCAGAGAATAATTGAGAAATGGACAACCATACCAGAATATTTCTGTTTAGAATGATGTTGAGGGATGTATCTTGAGCCTGGTAGGACATTGTATCATTAACGTTACCTGAACAGCACTTTTTAAATGTCTGAAATGGAAAAATTATCATCTTTATATTGTTCAAATTGGAGTTACTTGTGATGTGTTAATTTTTTTTCACACTACTATATGGATTTTGTGAAATCTGAAAACATTACATTTCTGTTTTGTATTGTGTATTTACATTATATATTAATACTTCCCTTAAGTGAACATCAATAACATGAAGTTGCTCATTACATAGAAGTAATCTCTACGCTGACAAAATCAATGTACAACCATCAAAATAATGTTGTGCAAAAAAACATTTCATTTCTTTCCGTTCAGGAATGTCATGAGCGCTTCACTGGATTAGAGCTTCTCCGTAAATTATTTCTCTCTTCTGCATCCTGTTATCTTTCCCAGGCTCATGGCTTTCTCCACCAGCCTTCTCAAGGCCCGACGTTCCTTGCCATTTTACATCTCTGCCTCCCCAGGGCTACTAACCAGGGGTCTCACATACTGTAACATTTCCTTCACTTCTGCTGACAACCCTAAAACATGCCCATGCATGAAGGTTATTTTTCATGTTTAATGAAGTGCTGTGATTATACTGGAATTTCTAGTGTTTGCCATGATGTTAAAGAGTCACCTTGTCTGACACTGTAAATGAACTTTATTTGCAAAGTAAATATTTTCTCAGAGGTTTCAGTTCCCAAAGAGCAAACTTGAAGCTGCCTAGTGTTCAGATGTGCTGGTGTATGGTTGCTCACTGAGCCATGTGCTCTCTTGGGCAACATTCTTCAATCCAAGAGCCAAACTAAACCACATAATTGTAGTCTCCCAGGTGACACTTAGAAATGGTGTCATTTATCTCATTACTTGGTGAGGGTGACTGTGCTATATTGTACTGTACTATACTACACCCTGTATTCTGTGCATCCACCAGTCAGTCCACATTCAACAGATCTCTGGAGCCTCACCTTTTCCACCTGGTTAAAAAGCATAATGGAGATGAAAGCATTGCAAAGGGCCATATCAGCACTACATCAAAATCCCTAATTCTTATTAGCCTTGGGGCAGGAGGGTGCAGCTGGCTATTGTTTAAGGAGCCCAGACAAAGGGTGCAAGTGGAGGGTGGTGGCCCATGTAAAAAAGTGAGCTTTATCCAAGTCATCTCATTTCCTCACCTTTCAAATGAAGTAATAGCTTTGTTCACTGTGGCACTGGGAAATAAAGACATTAGTTGCTTGTAAGGTACTTGGAAATTCTCTGATTGAAGATACAGTGGAAGTACAAATTGTTTATTGTGCCTACAGATTATACGTAACTGTGGGCTTGGCTTGCACAGAATTGTGTTACTAGCCCTGACCAATTAACTGATTTTCAGGGTGTAAAGCAGACAAAGCATGCTGCCTTTAATGTTTGCTAAAATAATTTAGTTTCACCCTGATTTTTCCCTCTGCTTTCAAACAGGTGATGTGGCCCTGTAGCCTTTCATCCCTCTAAAGTATCTGTCTTTTTATTTTCTTTATGTATTTATGGCTGGAAATTATATTTATTGGATACAAAATCTCTGAGTCTATTATTTGTGAAAAAGACTTGATTATAACAATATTAAGAGTTTTATTGTATTAGGATGCGGTACATTTTTTTTTCCCTATTAAAAGTCTGATTTAAAGTACTACATTCTATGTTTTTTATAACTGTCTCTTGCCCTGAAAATCACTGACTTACCATTAAGTCTATTCTGTAATTACCAGGTTTGTTTAAAAAAAATTAATTTTCTGCTGGAAAAAGATTCAATAAAACTTTAAAAACTGTGAGAGTGAAGTGTAACCATTATTTTCATTCTCAATATCTCCCTGAAAGCATGGGCTACTCTTATTCCTCTGGCTGAATGTCAGGTGTGTCTTCCAGCTTTCAATTTATTGTAAATGATAACAGTCTTTTTTGGTGTGATGAAAAACTAATCACCACTGAGAAACAGACTTTCTGTTAACCCAGTTCCACTTGATTAAAATCACTTTTTCTTATAAGGCTTTTTAAATAAAGCTTCCCCTGTGTGTAGGTAGCAGGAACTCCTGGGTAAACTTAGTTGTAGAAGTAGGTATAGCAGTTTCTGTTTGCCAAATAAGTTTCTTTCCTTTACACAGTGAAGATTTTCCCTTAGAAACATGATGTCACTAATTAATGATGTTAATTAATGCCACTTTTCACAAATTAACCAATAACATACCCCTTCTTGCATACCCCTACAAGACTGTAGATATGCCTGGAACATGACTTGTTCCAAGGACTTGCTACTGAGCAGGGATCAAGCAAGTCACCAACGTCACAAAATAAGCAGCCATAAGAGCCATTATAGGGGACCTGAGGCTCTGCTGAGAGCAGTGAGCACAGGGACACTCAGGTGACAAGGGTTCAAATTGTGAATGAGTACAGGAACGAAGGTGTTACACACCTTTGAATGGTTGCCACCATGCCAGTGTCTCTGTAAATTGCTCATTTACTAGACAGCTTGGGAGTGGTTGGGTTTATTTCACAAAGATGGAGTTCTCTCCTGTCACTAATTACGTTACACAATTAACTGCAAACCATAGCAAACAAACTGCATATTACATTTAAGCAGAAGACTTTTGTTAAGCAAAGTCCTTTCACTTACCAGTCTTGGCAAAGAGCCTCACTATGTATTTTGTATGATTGCTCCATAACATGAAATACTCAAAAAAAAATGCAGATTTTGTTTGAAGATAGTATCAGGATTTCTTGTGTAGGATCTAAATCTTAAACAGCAACTCAGCATGTTGTTGACTGAATTACACTCTCTGTTCATACGTTTCAACACAGAGCAGACCTTGAAAAGACAAACTGTTTATTTATAAGGTGTTTCAGGCATTTACATGTTTCACAGAAAGAGTAAACTTGACAGAATGCGCTGTTTCATATTTGAATTTTAATAGTATTAAATTCTTTTTGAAGGGAATAGAGAAGAACAAGAGGCACCAGAATCCTCTGGATTTTTAAGCCTCAGACACCCTCTGATATCCATTGCGACTTGTGCAGTCTTTTTTTCATGCCTATATCTAGATAACTTCCAAAGTTAGAGTGAGGAACAAGGGGAGGAAGACAATGTCTGCAATTCTGAAGCAACGTGTGTTTATCTCTCCTTCCTTCCTTCCTTCCTTCCTTCCTTCCTTCCTTCCTTCCTTCCTTCCTTCCTTCCTTCCTTCCTTCCTTCCTTCCATCTGCCAGTCTGTCTGTCTGTCTGTCTGCTGTTCCCAGGCACTTAGAGAAATTGCAGTTTGGTTTTTTGGCATGCAGCAGAAGGCACTGGATAGAGAGCCAGTGGAGGAATGTCAGGGTGTCTACATCCACATTGCCATGGTTGCAGATCTTGTCCTCCTTCCTGCTTCTGGCAGATGTGCAACTCCATCTCTCTGCCCAAGTTTGGCTGCCAGCTTGAGTTTTCAGCTGTTCCTGGGCCTTTCAGTTGTAATAAATTTATGACAGCTGACTATGACAGATTCTTCTTCACCTATTGATCCCTAAACATGCAGTCAAACAGTAAGGATTGAAGCTACCAAACTTTGGATTTCAATTTCTTGGGATTAAAGTGTCTAGTGACTCCACTAGATATACTGTTACACAGACCTCCAAAGTCTATTTTTTTTCCTGTTATTTCCCAGCAGACTACAGCCTTTTGTCCCTTTCTTTTGGGAAATCTGTCTTGGTGTTTTTCTGGCTCCAGGATCAGGGAACATGGGATTTCTTCTCACAAAGTGATTTGTTCAAGTTAAGAGCTAGCCCTGGCACCAACATGTCTAAACACTCTTTAGTTTCCTTGACTTTCTCATCATTTAGATTATGCAAATTCAGGTTCCACAGACTTTCTTCAGAGCCACTAATGTATGCAAATATTTGGCTCTTTCTGGGACTTAGTAGTTCAGTTTTAGTGTCCATCTTTCTCAGATTTTCCATTCAACTTTCGCAATTGATAATGAGAACTACTTGGGGCTGCCTTTTTATCATTAAATGTATTGCTATAGCCACTAGACAAATACTGCTGCAAGCAAAAACAAATCCAAATGCTAATCCAGTGTGAAAATTTAGGATGTTCATACTGGTTGTTAGAAGTACCTCAGCACTTCAGAGTTGTAGTGCAACTTACAGGGGATTCTGGGTTTGTTTGTTTAGGTGTGCTTTTTTTAGGAAGAGCTCCCACATATTCTTCCCATGGGATAAGAGTGGAGTGTTTGAGCATTTGACAGTTTAAACAAAGCTCCTGTGTCATCATGGAGAAGGCAGGCCACACTCCTTAGCAAGCTCAGACAATAATAAAATTTTCTGCATAGCTCTTATTTTGCTGTAGAAAAGCTGACTTAGCGATTTTGCTGTTTAAGATGCCAACATGATGTGATGGTTTTGGCTGGGGTAGAGTTTATTTTCACAGTGACTAGATTGGGTTTTTCTTAGTATTTGTGCTGAAAATGGTGTTGATAACTCAGGGTTGTTTTTGTTATTGCCGAGCAGGGCTTGCACAGCATCTTTTCTGCTCCTCCCCCAAGCAGTGAGTGGGCTGGGGGTGCACACGGAGTTGGGAGTGGACACAGCAGGGACAGCTGACCCCAGCTGACCAAGGGGATATTCCAGACCACATGGTGATTGGCTCAGCCAAAAAGATGGGAGAGGAAGAAAGAAGGAGAAGAACATTTGTAACACACAGGAAAGCTGAACAAATGAGTTTAAACACTTTTGCCCATTTGTGCTTTATGTTCCACCAGAACTTCATTAGCTTCAGGAACCTGCTGTCCATCCAAAGACAATATCAGACTATCTTTTATACTGCACATGGAGAAAACCTCAAATGAAGGCTTTAATGATCTCATTCTTATTCTCTTGGAGACAAGAAATTCCCTGCAGAATTTTCTAGAATTGGGTGCTTTCTTATTCAGGTATGTTCCTGCAGTAATGAATAGCAGAAATGCCTTTTATTTGGAGAAGTTTGCTGCTTTTTGTGCTTCGTCCTGTGGTACTAGACTAGGAAGTTTTCAAAGGCACTTTTAGACATTCTGTACTGAAATTTCCATTAACATTTCCTAAGTGAATATGATAAGCAGGAACCGATCCCTCATTTATCTCCTAGTAGACATACATGCCATAAAATGACTAAATCTCATCTTCTCCAAGGTCTCTCCAGAGATATTCAGCCTCAGATACTCTAGTGACCATCTGTCACACAGTACAGGATAATTTGTAGAGATGGTGAGTGTTTGCAGATATTTTTGCCACCAGGAAATAAGGGAATGCTGAGCATTCTCCACTGCTAAGGAAATCAATGAAATCTGTGTTGTGCATCTTGTAATATGCTCTAGTAAAGCCAATCCTTTTGAGAAAGTCAGCTCCTCCCTCATTTAAAATGGACACCTACAATTAATACATCCTTCTGAACACTTTGATTTCACCATGACCTATCTCTCCCCATCTAAGACTAGGAAAACAACAACACTTCATCTGGTGGAGATTATAAGGATAAATGCAGTCCTTACAAAGCTCTTGAATAATGTAGTGAGGAGAATTACAGAAAAATCTATGAGGTAAATAATGATTCTGCACTGAGCACGAGGATTGACTGACATATAATAAAAAGCAAGGGTGGTAACTATGAATTCAGAGATTGCAGTACAGTCTGCAACCCAAAGAGTACAGACTGTTATGGAGGGAAGACTGTATAGGATTATACTCTCAAAAACTATGGAAAAGCAAAGCAATTGAGCTTCTATCCTCTTGAACCCTATTAGAACCTTCTTGAGCCAGCAAGAAAGAGTTTCTTCAGATTTTAATAACCTCTAGCTTCAAACCAGAGGGTCAAGACGGGTTTCCCAAATGAGATTATCAAGGTGGTGTCAACAGAGGGTCCATGCACTGCTGTTTCACTGTGCATGGAAAATTGTGCAGAAACCTTCACTCTACAGAGAAATTTCAAACCTTTGTCTTTGTCTTTTGGTGGAGATATCTGGGTAGGGTATGCATGCAAATAAGCTCACTGCAAATTCAACATGAGCTCAGAAGTTATTTGGGACATATTGGGAGTCTTTGGGATTGATTCAACAACTTTGTGTTTCCCTCAATAAAAAAAGAGTGAAAGGAGAAGGAAAAAATAACCCTTTCTTCTTATTAAAATTCATCATTAAATGTCAACAATCATTTAGAAATTAAAGCACATATTTACACATTTGTTTATTGGTAATTTACAATAAAAAAGCTTTAGAAACAGTCGGAGAAGGCAAACAAGACAGAGTGTCCTGTCTGCATCAGCCCTTCCTCCTAATAGCAGAAGTCAAGAGTGTTGTCTTTCTGAGTGTCAGCAGTGAAAATCTGCAAGCCACAATTCTGTTAAGTTAGGTGGGAAAAGTAATTTACAGCCTTTAGTGATACATATTTTATTGCCTGCTGAGGAGAAGCTGCAGCGGCCTCACAGTACTGTGATGTATAAAAAGATTCTCTTAATAAGTCCCAAAAATAAAATAGAGCTAATTAAAACTCTGACATAAAAGTCATGCTGCAAATTTTAGTCAGATTGACAGATCAAGCAAAAGTTTTAAATAGAAGTAAAATATTCCAAAAATATATTTGACGGTGCTGCACAGTCAGGTGTGTTTCGTACATAGTGAAAATAGTATGTGTGACAGGCTGACCCTGGCTGGGTGCTGGGTACCCATGAAAGCCACTCAATCACTCACCTCCTCAGCTAAGCAAGGGATAGAAAAACACAATTAAAAGCTCATGGGTTGAGGTAAGGACAAGGAGAGATCACTCGCCAATAACTGTCCCAGATAAAACAGACTGTGGGAAAAAAATTTAATTTAATTTATTACCAATCAAAGCAGAGTAGAATCTTGGTGTCTGCAGGACTGTTCCTCTCACATCTTCTCACTCCTCTCTTCTCTTGCTGCAGTTGCTGTTGGACAGTTTTTTTCCCCTTCCTAAATCTGTCCCCCCAGAGGTTCTGCCACTGTTCTGATCACCTTGGCCAGCAGCAGGTCTGGCTGGTGTTGGCTCTGGCAGACAGAGGGAAAGCTTTGAGCAGCTTCCTGCAGGAGTCACTCCTGCAGCCCCTTCTGCTACCAAAACCTTGCCATGCAAACCCAACACAGCATGGTATTTGGAGAGGGCACAGATTTATGGAGCTCAGGGAAGAGAAGGAGGCTGTGTTTCATGCTTAGGGTGCAAAATGTGTGCTAGAGTAATGTTTCCTAGTCATCATCTTCCACAGGCACATTCACAAAGACTTTTTCTCTTCCCTGCAGCTGTTACCCTCCTGTTTTTTCACAGGAACATAAACAGGGAGCAGCTTCCCTACAATTCTGTGTTTGTATTCCAGACTGTGGTACCTGCCATACAGGAGGTGATATTAATATACCACTTTCCCTGGTAAGGAAGTAGAGGCAGAAGAGAAGCGGTGATTGCAGGAAGTTGAATGTAATTAATTTTTCAAGGGTCATGTTACCAGCACTGCCGTTTTCCTCACCAAGTCATTATGCCATGAGCCTTTCAGTTTTCTGAATCTATTATTTCAAAGACTAACTGCTCATGCTTCTCTGAGGGTAATATTTTTCCTTTGAAGGAGTGCTTTAAAGTGTGATTCCTTTGATACACACATATACAAATGTGTACATGAAGTAAAAGGAAAGAAAAAACAGGAAAGACCAAAGTGTGGTGATATCCACATTCCCCTTCTGTACTTGCAAAACTGTCCATGTGAGACAAACCCAAACATATCAGATGGAAATGATAAACACAACTAATGAGGGAACTGGGGGAAGGGGAGGGGAGGAGAGGGGAGGGAAAGGGAGGGGAAGAAGTTATTTCTGATCTTGCACTCAGGAATCTGTTCAGCTCTGTCCATTCCATCAAGCAGCACCTTTACAAGACATAATCTGGAAAGACCATGTGATCCATTATGTATGTTCAAGGAATGCTGCTGAGGGCATCACGAATATACATAGAAGACAACAGACCCTAAGGTTTTAGTATATGGGTAAAATATTCTTTCATTAAACGAATTTCAGTCAGTCTGACTTATTTTTGAACCATTTAAAGTAAATTATATGTTTCAAGTTCTCCTTAGAGAATTCAAACCCAACTGTAATTTTTTAATAATATTTGCAGTCAGCTCTTACCAAATGGAAGTGAATTAGTATTTTCCCATTTGAAAAAAATATATATAATGAGATCACATTATATCCTTTGTTAAAGCAGATATCATTCATGCTTTTAATTTTACTTTTTATGGGATTTTTTTTATTATTAGGTATGTAACTATTAAATGTTCCTTGAAAAGAATCATGGACTTTTAACAGGTCAGTTCTAAGGCAGTCCTAATGAATCAATAAAAATCAGTATAGTTTACTGTTATTAATTATTTAAAACGATCCTGGTAATCTTCTTCCTCCTAAATGCTTCATTAATACTGTTGTATCTTCATGTGCCAGTGGTCATCAAACATTATCTGTGGGCCTTGAGGCATAAGAAATGTTAAATTAATAAATTAACATCTTGTCATGAGATATCCTAGGCAAATTTAAGGTATTAATTAGTGAAATCCATCACTATCACCCACTTCTTACTTAGCACTGCATGTTGGATTTTTTTCACCTGAGCACTTTGGTTGTCACTTTTCTGACATGGCTTACCATAAGTAATCAAAATGTCTTTACCTATTTTGAACCTACTTTCAGAAATACTAATTTCCATACAGAAGATCAAAACACTGTTGATGGAATATGCCAAAGGGGTTTCTTTCATGAGTTTCCTCTAGATTGCTCCTCCAGAGATCGCAACCTTCATCAGTACCAAAGGCAGATTAAATTGATTTATTTGCATAATATTTGCATGGAATGTGTTTGTGCCTGACTACAATGGATGCCTTTACCACCCCTTTTACAAAGGGATTTTGGCTGGCTCTGTGTGAAGATGAAACCACTTCCTTCAGGGAGACACAGTTGCACAGAAAAGATGGAGCACAACTGAGCTCTTCTCTCCCATAAATGATTGCGAAACTGAGAGCACCTGCCCTGCCCAGCACAGACATGCAGTTCAACTTTATTGTCCAGAGACAGAAATAAGGCACAAGAAAATGTTGGGAAGAAAAAGATCTCCGTGCCTGTTCATCATAGCATCCTGAATAACATTTTATTTGGGTAGAGCCTGTCATACAGAACTGAGACAGGATGTCCATCTGAGTTCATGTGTTTTTCTAGGATACCCTCATTGAAATTAAATATAAATTAATTAAAGAGTTAGAAAGTCTGTTTGATGGCATGTTAGTTTATAAATTTATAGAAATTAAAATGTTACATTTTCAATTTTATCGAAAGTTTAGGAAACATCTATCTTGTGCAAGCTGGCAATTTTTTTGGCTCAGCATGTGAGGGCAATGAGTTTATCTCACCATCAATAACTGAATAAATGGTTTGGTACTGATTAATCTGAGCAACCGATTTGCAATTCTGAATTAAATTGCAAAGTGATTTGTGACTTAGGGAGAAAGAGTAATATCAATAATGTAAATCCCTACAGCAAAAAGTAACATTAAGGCTGTGAATTTACCCTAGACTTACCTTACTGGCCTATAGAATGGCAGAAGAAACACTAAGAAAGTTTAGGTGACCACTGTATTTTAAGATAAAATCAAAGTAACTATTAAGGCATGTGACATCACATTAAAGTGAAGTTTCTTAGTCAATCAAAATAACACACAAGTCCTATCTAGGTTTCAGAGCATAAAAGCTGTGGCTTTGAGTGAGGCAAACTCACTTGGCCAAAGTATTAATGAATGAGAACATCCTTGACAATGGGATTAGAATGTAAAAAAGGCAGTGAGAAAGAAGAAGATGTTAATTCATGTTATGTCTTCCTCAGAATAGATTGCTTTTCTGCCTTGGCATTGTAAGAGAATAAACTCTTGAGGCAAACATCCTTGGTCCAGAGACTGTTTGCAAAAGCAGTAACTTCAGAAAAAATAAAAACAAACAACAAAAAAAGCAGAACAAATAGATATAGTAAGTGGAGTGGAAGTTGCAGTTCTAAGCCAAAAGTGAGCAAAGCTAAATAAAAGGCAGGGTTCAGACCTCCTGTTATACTTTACCTAAATTTATGTTATTATTTTGTAGTGATTTGTTTTGCTGGGAGATCAAAGTACAGCTGACCTCCTTCTCCTTCCAGTGTTTAATTTTAGATTTAAAATGCCAAAATGCAGTTGTGTACTAGATAGAATTACACTGCAAAGAGTATTAGTTGAGTCAAAGCTCACTGCCATGACTTGCACGTCAGTTATTTGCTTTATATTAGCATATTGCATGTAATTTGTTTTCTTCCAGATGTCAAACAGTTAAATTATGTTTACACATAAAATGTCATCTTTGATACTCAGACAGCATGGACTGCAATTTTGATTTACAGAGGAGAGTGTTATGTACCAAGTCCAAAAAAAACCCTTGAGGTCAAATGATTCTGGAGCTTAGGAAAGTGTGTGTCTGTGTGTCTGTGTGTCTGTGGGTTGGTTGGTTGGTTTGTTTGTGTGATATGGAAAAGACTCATATGACTTCTTTGCTCCTCATCATCCTCACTATTCACATTAACATTTCTTTTTGGCCAGCTTTCACTGAATTTGACAGACAGAAGGGGTCTTAAGGAAATGGAGTTCCCACACATTTAATATCTCTGACACCTAAGCAAAGAATTTAACCCTAAAACAGGCACAAGTTTTAGGGACAAAAGCAGGAAAACAGCCATATGTATCTGGCAGCTACAGCACAATGTAGAATGAAGCACCACCAGTGCTGTCTCTGGCTCAGCTGACATGCCAATCAAGCAGGAGAGCTGTGTAAAGGGATGTCCTTGGGCTACAGCTGGAATTAAGGGAGCCCAGATTTCTGGAGTGATCAATCATCTCAGGTGAGCCACAGAAAAGCTAAAAGTATAAAGTCTATAAGAACATTATATGCTCTCTCTCCTGAAAACACATCTTCATCCCTTCTTTTCAATAAAATACCAATTTTGCTCTGCCATACTTTTCTCTTACAAACTCTAAACATTGAGAAAGAGAAGACATTTTTACATGTGTAAAAATCCCTTGAATTTATGGGTCAAGAAGACAACAAACAGGAAAAAGAGGAGGGCATAAGAAACTGTTTTCCAGGTGTTGCAGGAAGAAAACTGTATGTGACCACAGACTTGTGGGAGGGAAGGAGGAAGGGTGGAGCATATTGACACAGCAGTCCAGAATATTAAGCAGGTCCTGTGCCAGTGCCAGAATAACAGAAAAGGGGCATGTGAGGGCAAAGTAGGTTAGGAGACAGACAGCAGCTAATGCAACACAGTAGAAAAAATGTCAAGTTGCAGCAGAGACTTCCTCAAGTCTTAGATATCTAAGACTTGAGCAGGTCTTAGATATCTTTCACTGGAGCACAGCAGAGTAATCCACCTCTGAGAACTATCATAAGAAATCTGGTAATCCTGCTGCAGATAAACTGCCGTTAATGCTATTTCCACTCACATTTGGGAAGCATCCAGCAAGATGACACAAGCTGAGAAAAAAGCTTAGAAGCAGTTGTTTGCCAGCCTAAGAAGGCAAAGAGATTAGGCTTTTGAGCATTACAAACGTATTGTTTTGTTTTTCTTTGTCATGTCCTGGAGTAGCAATGATTTGAGAAAACCAAAACTTGTTTCAGTACCCTGAAGAGCTGAGGTGCTGTCAGTGACTGTGGCAGCTGCATATTTCACCTATTCAAGACTGGTGTACAAACAGAGCTTGTGATTTAAGCAGGAGACTCATGTGTGAGTAAAAAGGAAAATTACTTAGTGGCAGTTTGGTCCTCCAAAACAAAAAAGTGTGAGTTTGATTTCAGACACTCCATTTCAGCATTGCTGAATTTACTGGAATACTTCACCTTCTTAAAGATAAGCATATGTTTGTATGCTTTGCTGCATGAGATGCATTTTAGTAAGACTTTGCATTCTCAGTTACCCCATTTACACTGGCTAAAATGACACATCATTTTAGTGAGGTACAGCTTTAACAAATGAAACAGTAAACTGAAGCATAATAATGAAACTGTGTGATGTTGATTTATGTAGCAGTCAGTCAGCTTGCTAGTATCTCATGGAACACCCCTTGGAAAAATATGACAAAACCAAATCATTGTGGGATATCTGGTTGCTGATGTATTTATCTGTCAAGTGTTTCTGCAATACAGCTTCCCATGGCTCACGTATTGCTTTCTTCTGGGGACATGTTAAAGAGGAGCTAATGAAGAGTGAAGAAATGCTTGTTTTCTATATAGTCTGGTTTTCTTTGTGTTTGATTTCTTTCCAGTGTTTCTAGGGAGGATATTGGTTTGGGGGGTTTTGGTTGTTTTGTTAGGGTTTTTTTTGTGGCTGGCTGCTGTGGTAGGAGTCCAGAATGGCAGTCACTGTTATCAGCCCCTTGGTTCAATTCCAGGCTGTCACACTGAGGGAGCCACTGTAACATGTGAAAATGGTGCGACAAGTATATTTCACACTCCCCTCGAATCAGATGGGCAAGTGCAAATTTAATTTTGCACCAACTTCATAGCACACAATTGGTATCTGAATGTTTAGGCTTATTGCAGTATAAAAAATACAGAAAATTAGCCTATTTGAACTATCAAAATTCAGTGATTTTCAGCCAGTCTGGAATGATGTAAGGCTGAGCCTTTGAAGAATGCTATATAACACATCCCACATTATACAGGCTTTAAAACTAGTCAGGGCCTATCACCAGATGGATAGGAGGCAGAGATCTCCAAGGTATTTATTACCTGATGATGCAAGGCACCGTGACATAGCAGTTTGAACATAAAGAATGAAGAATTTAGGTCTACTCTATCACTGATTAGCTATCTGCTCTGAAATAACATGTATTGGGGTTTTTTTACCTGTTTCCCCTAAAAAGTTGACCTCCTCTCAATCTGCCAGTTTATAAAAACTGCAGGCTGCAGTATGCTTTTTCCACCCATTAGGTGTTATTACTGATTATTAGGGGTCCATCTGGTCCTGGAATCTCACAATATGCTTTTTGGCACACTGAAAACTGTTGTTTCTGAAAGTAACCACACAAATGATATTGTTGATAATGTACATGCAACCACTCATCCAAGTGTGGCCTTCCCAGCACAGATCTGTTTTGTCCACCGCCAACCCTCCCTGCTACATGGCAGAAATAACCACGGAGAAATTGGCAGCAGCACCATCACCTCCTTCCCACAGGGTCTGTTAAGTGACCTTCAGGTATGCCCAGAGATCCTGATGTGCAGAAACACAGATTTACCCTGCTTTGTGGCTCCTCTTTAACTGGCTGGTTCTGCCTGAATTCGGCTTTGCCTCCACCTGGCACAGACATGAATTGAGGGTTGGCAAGAATGCAAAATATGAGCAACCCTGACTAGTCACACTGGCACCTGGAGCTCCTGAATTTCAGTGGAGCAGGCATTGCAGGCTGTGGGAATCTATAGGATCAGACAGTTTCTCTTCAGGACAAACCTGTAAGGCAGCATTTGTTCTTTATCAGTATACAACTGGGAATAGCTTCAGGGCTGAGACATATCCTGGGGCATCGTGGAAGAGTGCTTTAACCAGTACTGTGGCACCATGTGAGAGAAGGAAGACATTTGTAAAAATGTTTGGTAAAATTCCCCTCTCAGAAAAAACTCGAGCTAAACAGTGTATCTTCTAAATTTCAAATTCTTCCACAAAACAGAGAGAGTGAAAACACAGCTGTGAAAAATAATGGGTTGTAGCAGCAACTTCTAAATGTACCTTTGCACTTTTCCATTGCAGGAGACAAGAGTAGCACACTACAGGGTTCATACACATCAGTGCACCCTCTGTTCCAAATGTCATGTTTGAATGCCTCAGGCCTAATTATTGGTTCAGTTGTCATAAACCAAGGGGAATGTTGACTGAAGGTCTCATGGCAAAAGAGGATAGGGGCATTGTGTTTTATGTTGCCTGGGGCATGCAGGACAAAGGCTTCCTTGTTTCAAGCAGAGTAAACTCATCAAGTCCATATTGTTTCAAGTTGGGGTTTACCCTGGGATCAAAAATTCTTAGAATGACCAAAAGCACAAAAAGACAAGTGATTTACAACCCCGTGGGGAAAAATTACATTAAATGCAGCAACTGACCAAGAGGCAAAACATCTTTCTTTATTTTTCTCCCATATTCATCTATATGTAATCACTGTTGTCATCTCTGCTTTGTAAAGAGACAGACTGAATTTTATCACTACATAGTTAGGTTTTATGTTCCGTGGGTTTGGGTTGAAGGGTTTGTTCTTTGCTTTTTTGTGGTTTTTTTTACTTTGTGAAAAGAAAAAGCTGAAAGCATAGCATAGCATGACTGCTTCCATGTCTCTTTCTTTTTTTTTAATCACGGAATAAAAAAGTTTAAACGCACTCTGAATCCTGCAATAGAAAATAGAAAGTGTTCATTCATGACTCTTTCTGCTGTAATTAAGCAGCTAATGCTCCAGATGGCTTAGTTTTCAAAATTAATAAATTTCAGCTCTGCTGAACACTTTATTTCAAACAGTGCAAAATACTAACCAAAGCTTTTTAAAACTTCAGTTTTAAATGTTTAAAAACACTGGAGGTTTTATGACATTTGTCACATGGGCCAGAGATGCAATGTCCCAAGCCTTGTGCTCTGCATAGCACTGTGCCACTTGGCTCACGCAGTTCCCAGGATCCAGTTCATATCCAGCAGCCCCTCTGGTGCAGATTCAGCACTTTGCCAGTTAGGCATTCCCTCTTTGCATCAGTTTGCAGGGGTGGACTGAGACTGTGGCAAGGGATATTTGAAGGAACACATCTGGCCCTAACACACCAGTCAAAATGAGAGTCCTGGTTGCTTGGGAAAAATATGTGCAGTACCACCAGCACTTACATTAAAGCAATTTGCCACAGTTGCTCGTGGAGGTCAACTGAACTGAGTTTACATTTGTTCCCCGTCTGTGGCAGCCATCTGCTTGCTCTGGGAGGTAGTCTGCAGATACATTATCATGTGCTTGCCCGGCACACTCAGACCTGAGGGTTTGTGCCCTTGTATGCTCCTCTAGACCAAGTCAAAACTAGCCTTCAAGTTTAAATTCCTTTATCAGCAACTTAATGTGTGTCTGGGTAGGAAAATATTCATCTGAATGTTTTGTGCAGCCTTTTCTTATAATGGCATGCACATGTGAAAGTGTAGTTTAGCGGATGATATGTTATTTCATGTTTTCTTTCTGTTTGTTTCTGAGGATGAACTACTTCTACAAATAAGCACTGCATTAAACTTAGAAAGCCTCACACATTATGAACACTTTCTTCATATCCTGCACTATTTTTACTGGATCATTTGTGTCAACCTTTGTTATGCAGCTCCAACCGCAAAACAACACAAGCCTGAGACCACTGAAAGGCATATTGCTTGTATTTTCCAATGGCTTTGCTAAAGGCATGCCACTCACTACTTAGAGTGGAAAGCAAGTGCTTGCCCATTGTATAGTTTTGGGAAAGTTTCATTAATATTATTAATTTTTAAGGCTATAAACAATGCAAGTGAACTCTGTAGTAAAAAAACTACTGAACCAGCATCTCATGTAGAAAACCTTTGAAAGAAGTGTGCTCCTTCTTCAGGGTCATAGAAGACACAGAGCATTATCATTGCTACTAGCTTCTTAAAAGTAATTCTCCCATAGAGCTGGGGCACAGCTGGTTGTTTGTATTCTCACATTCCTGAGTTGATAGTCCTGAGTGATTGCAAATACCTTGTACGAAGGAAAAATCACTTTGTGGAATTGATTCTGGTCAGAGTCCAGGCTGTGCTCACTTTCTCTTGGCAGGATCCCCGCCTGGCTGCTTGCTCACAGAGAAGATGCACAGCATCTCTGCTTTGTGTGTGTTGAGAGGTCTCCAAAGGACACTGAAGCAATCCAAATTTGTCCTTTCCTTGGCCCTTCCAGTAGCTGAAAGTTGCTGTGTGAGATGGTGTGTAAGGCCAGCATCACCTCTGCAGAAAGAGCTGTCCAGGTCTGGATTTATGGTTCCCACATACTGGTCCATCTGCATGAAACTCCTGCAACACAGTCAATATTCTGGGTCACCATTTGTGACTTTTTGTACCCCTTTGCAACTGAAAATTACTCACTATCAGACCAAGCTGGTTACAAGCAGCTTGGACTGCTCCTTCTGGTTTTACCTCATATTTTGAAGTGCAGGTCAGTTACAGTCCTTTTACCATATTTTCTCTGAAGTTGTATTCATAAAAGAGCTTTGAATTTTATCCACCATCACCCCAAACACCTGTTTCTGCCTCTGAAAACAGGCTCATTGTAACTGATTCAAACCACAAATGAGAGCACAGGGAAAGGGATTGTTTGATTTACTGTAAGGCCACCATGAGATTTCTTTCAAGCTCTGCTAAACAGACTACTCAAAGATCTTATAAAGCATCTCTAGGGCCAGGACCTCTGTTTACTCATTAGACTCTTAACCCACTTATGAAAGCCTGCTCTTAAATGAAAACAATTCCTTCCTAAGACCATGACCCTCTGTGGTGGGCTTCACATCCTGCACCAGGAATGGTCTGCATGCTCAGAACTGTGAGGCATTGCATCATCATAGAAGCTGCAAGACTATGGGAGTAGTGTAGGAGTAACTTGCAGATTTAGGGAAGAAATAACAACTTCTGGCTGATGTTAAAAATGCTGGGAGCTGAGAGTGGGAGCAGAAAATTAAAAAGGCAGTCCTCTGAAGGATTCCCATTTAAAGATGTCATCCACAAGAACTGCCAAAAGATTATCAGGGGTGTAGAGACTACATCAGTAACAGCAGCAAGCAGTAACAGGAAGGCCTCAGAGGAGGCTGTGAGTTTCAGCAGGATAGTTCCTTCCAGCTGCTGTGGGAGATGTAGGAACTGAGGCACAGAGGGGACACTCTGGCAAACTGTACCACAGCATCCAGACAGCCCAGGAGGCTCCCAGACCCACACCTTGCCTCGCTGTTCTCCGCTGTGTCTGAGCAGATTTATGACTGCTGCCTGTCAGATCAGGAGCAGGATCTGCCAGCCCCAGCAGCTGCTGGGAGGGGAGGGCTGGTAGCTCTCCTGCTCCCAGCCCAGCCCTCTGGGAGTGTGTGCAGTGCTGTGGCACTGAGCACTCTGTGAGCAGCCCCATCAGCTTCTCATACATGCTGCTCTCCGCCTGTTTCACAGCATTTTCCGCTTCACTCGCCATTGTGTTGATAACAGGGCTGCTTCTAAAACCCTACACCTCCTGGGTGGCTCCAAACATTCCTGCTTGTGCCAATTAAAAAAAAACAAAACAACAAAACAGAAGCGAAACAGACCAATTTCCTCCTTCAAGACAAATTAGGAACAGAGTCATGCCTAGACGTAGTGAACTATTAAAATGCAGTGATATAATGTAAAACATTCTAGCTAGAAATATCCATTTAATTATTCCATTGGGGAGCTGAGGCTCAGTTTAGGAAGATTAGTTTCTTGTTCAGGTCAAGCATAAAGTAATTGTTTTTAAACTACATCACTTTTATTGTTAGCTTTTTATTCAAGAATATTTCTAGAATTTTCTTGTATGTCTTTTTCTCTCTTCTACAGTTCTCTAAAACACTGGATTACCAACTAAGGACTAAAATCTCAAATATTTACTGAAATTCAGTGCAAAGTAGCCTAACTGTGGTAATATGTAACAGAATTAAGCAATAACACATAGGATTCACATTTATGGCTCTTTCATAGGGCTGCTCTTTGTGAACAATGTCACCACATCGAATTCACCCTATTGACTGCTCCATTGCATATCTTGCAGTCGACAAACCTCCTCTGAAGGCATAATTAACCATTTCAGATCTCTTTTGAGTCACTCAGATCTGTAAATCTCTCACAATTCACCCATCACCAATTAAAAGATAACCTAGTGAACCCAGAGATAGCTCAATAAGCTTCTTTTGACAGGGCAAAATTACCAAAAATATTTTTCAATATTTCTGTACATCTTAGGACTTAGAAAAATCTGGAAATCTGCTAACTGGAATGGAAAATAAGTGTTTGTTTCAGGCTGACTGACTGAGAAATTCAGTGATTTGTGTATTATTCTCTAATTTCATGATTCTTAAAACAGTAAGTACTTTTAAAAAAATCATACCACTATCCTGTGTGTGAACACCCACCTCTTTCCCAGCCTTAATCTAGTGTGTTCAAAAAAATCATTATAAAAATATTCTTGTTTCTGAGCTATAAAAGTGACCACAACCCAGGTGCTGTGCTGTATTATTTTTATTACTATTTGAAAAAACCGATTTTGCATTTCCAGTAGATTTTGCCACACTTAAGGCTGTGATCTATCATCCATCTATTTCAACATTATACACTGATCATTAAACTTGGGGATAACAGTTAATGTTCACAATAATCACAGCTTTGAGAAAAGTTATTCAGGCATGACTAGTCAATTTTTGAGTGTTCTGCCTTCACAGGCAACTCACAGCCCTCTGGCAGGGATGATGATCACCTGGCTCATCTCAGGTTAGCCTTGGGAAAGGCCATGCCTGAAGGAGAAGCAGAATTCTCCTCTGATCTGAGCAGTGAGGACCTGTCCCTGCCCAGCTCTAGCCCAAGAATGAAGCAGTGCCCTGACTGTTTGCTCCAGTGTGTTCAGCTCAGGGTTTTGGTGACTCAGCCCTACTTTAATGTCACCCAAGACCTGGAGGAGCATGACTAAGCCCAGCTGCTGCTCTGGGGGCTTTTGCTGTTTTTGTCTGGGTAGATGATAAGTAGCAATTATTAGCAATGAGTAGGGTACAATCCGGATTACTTGCAAGATACAGCAGAGTACATGTTTAAGACCAGCAACTGAATCATACAGAAGAAATTGTTAGAGAATGAATTTCCACTTAACCTCTTTTTCTTCCCCCTTTGTCATTCTTAATGCAGAGAGGAAAGAAAAAGTTGACATTCAGAAATGATCCATGAGGTCCATTTGTGAGGGAAAGCTCTTTCAGTAAAAAGAGCTGTGGTCACATTCCAATCCACAAAATATTTGTATAAACGTTGCAATATTTTAAAATTACTGAAAGCCCTTTGAAAGTAAAAATAAATAAAATAGTGTAATATGCCATTTTGATATTTTTAAAACAATTCTGCTTCTAAAACAAATACTGATGTATGAAATGTTATTTGAAAGATGTCGACTTTACTGAAATGCCTGTTTCTGGGGCAACCCTGTTTGATTTACACTCTCTGAACAGATTTTCTCTGCAGAACTTTCGTGCTATTACCCTCTATTGCACTCTGCAGTCAAAACCTCTTCAGTACCTATTAGTCTCTTACCCTTTCTAAAGTGCTCTGTAGTAAGTCAAAGTAAATGGGTAGGGAGAAATAGCCTTTAATATTTTACTGAACAAACCTGGTTATAACCAGCCCCCTGTCACGCAGCCTTGGTTCTTGAAGTGTGTTTCATTAATTCTTCAGTGTGTCCTGTGATATCCTTTCTGATTATCATAGGATAAAGTTCATTTCCTTCACACTTTTTTTGGAGCTCTTTGAGGTGGTTTTCATTTTTATTTCCAGATGTACCAATAGTTTTGTGCTTCTAAGCCAAATATGGTTTAAATTTCCCTTCTATTCAGGAAATGAACAAAATAATCCATGGCTATGCTCATGTAAAGCACATCATTTGTCTCCCAAGTGCTTGCAGTAGAGTCAGAAAAAGCAACTGAGCACTGGCTGTTCTTAACAATAAAGCTTTCTAATTTCCAGCCTAAGACCCATTACAGGGCTGGAGTCCATTCTCCAAAGTGATTTCAAAATGTTTTGTCATTGTGTCAGGCATGTCAGTTTATTAAAAGACAGCAGGGATATTTGAAGGAGGTGGAAACTGTTTTAGTGCTTCCTGCCCCTCACATACATTTGGTCCTGAAGCACAAAAGCAAACAGGATTTCGTCTCAAAGTTTAAAGATTCATCTGGTCCTAAATCATACCACCACATTTCTGCACTCTTCAGACCACTGGTTGGACACTCAGCTCCTGCTGTCTGTGGCAAGGAAGTGTCAGGAGAAACATCCTTTAGCTGCAGTGGGAGGGAAGGCTCTTGGGAGGTTTAGGATGTGAGAGCCCAGCTGCCCTCAGCCCCCAGTGTGAATCATCCTGCAGATGCTGCAGTCTCTCTAGCAGCAGACATTTGATGAGTTGCTTTCTAACCCAGTAACCTGGCAAACACTCTGTAACCTTTGTGAAACCCAGACAGTCTGGATCAGCCCTGAACATTAGGCAAAACTTTTTTCTTTCACACATGTATATAAAGTACCTCATTCATAACTGGTTATTGTTTAGCTGAGCAGGGGGAACCTTAATGTTTCTAAAGTATGAGGAATCCAATATCTTAGAGAAATATGTTAAAAGCTAGATGTAGAATTACTTTGCGAGTCAATAAGCACTGGAGAAAATGCAGACGCTATTATATGCTGTCAAGTAAACGTAATTATTTTTCCTGTCATTCCTTGAATGCACACATACACTCACTGTTCAGCAGCAAACTTGCTGTTTGGGGTTTGTATGCTAGAAAAAGAAGTAGGAGATTTTTGTTTAAACAAAGAGACAAACAATAAATCTTTGAGTTTTGGACCAGTGGTCTGAAACCAAAATCACTAAAAATATATTACTGCACATGTTTCAGATTGACATGAGAACCCACATATGGCGGGGGGGGGGAAAGTCCCTTCAAAGTAACTTACCTTTTGAAGCAATAAAGTCTAAACTGCTGTGATTGGCAGGGCCAGAGCTCTCAGTTTTCATTCCCATGGGTTGTACCATGACTGAGCCTAACATATTGTCCGTGGACTTCTGATTCTCTGGAACAAGTGGACAGCCTACTCTGAGTTGACTCCAGACCTGGCAAGTATATTTTTCAGAATGCATGAATTGCACCTGACAAAGACATTCGTTACATTATTGATATAAGAATCTGACTTGGGAGACAGTGGAGCACTCCACTTCTTATTGACAAGCAGCATCAGGGCATAAAAAGGCAGTAAATGAAGAGGGCAGTAACAAATATAAAAAATTTGCAGAATCCTGTAGCTGAGATGAAGTTGCTTCTTGCTACAGTTTGAAAGCCATTCTCTTCATGGCTGCCTGGAATGGGATGATTTGAGGAGTGCTTGGAAGCAGCTGGAGTCTCCACAATTCAAAACAGTTCAACATATTTCTGTTCCTAATTTAATTCTGGGAAAAAATGAAGAAGTAAAGAATGGGTAGGAGTTCAGTACGTAATCTCTAACAGCCAAAACTACTCTAAAAACCAGCAAATATTCAAACAGATGGGATGTTCTTCTCTTGACTTTTACAGGCATCAGACAGACAGCCAAAATTAAACTTCTTGTAAGAGCAAAATTTTATGATCCAAGAAGTAGAGATAACGAGCTGATAAAAATTTCTAGATTCGTGTGATATACAAATTACTATGTTATGTGTGGTTACAAGAGAAGAGCTTCCTATGTGAATCACTGTACAGTGTGCTGGCAATACCCTGTTCCTCCAGCCTTTCTCTTGTCCTGAACACAGAGTGAGCTCATACAGCAATCTGATGGTCATGATGCACCCAGTGCCCCCTCCATGCACAAGAGAATTTTCTTGAATTTTCTTGAATCCCTTCATTACACATTTTCATTAGATTTGGTCTCATTCTGCTCCTAGATTATGGAGCAAGCCATGGAATCAGCTTATCTTTAAAGGAACAGGAGCACTTTATTTAAATCATTATAGTTTTCAAACCTAACTAATGGATAGACCTTCACAATACATAGCTGTAACTTGCTGTAGCATATTTTTGGTGAGTGTGGCTCTAGACTATTCATGTAAATTCAGGTTATTCCTTATTGTTAAAATATCTGCTATCCTAATGAGTGACTTAGCCAGCTAGGTCAGAGAAAACAGATCTGAATTTCTCTCTGAAAATTTTCATCAGATTAAAAATATAGAAAGAAACAAAACTATTATTATTTCTTTCTAAACTATTACAAAATATTTTTGTATTACAGCATTTTAGCTATGGGCCTAATTTTACCTAATTTTGCGAAAGAGGAATTGGCATTAAGCATCTAACTGGAAAAATCTTTCATGCTGTGGCAAGATTTATACATCATTAAAATAAAATACAACATTCAAACCAATAAGGTAAATATACACTGTAATACTTGGCTGCTTCTTAAATGAGATATTTTTTAAAACACCACTACTTTCAAAACCTTAAAAAAAAGTCAAGTAATTTTAAAATACCCAGGCTTGCATAGCATATAGATTGCAATAAAGGCAATCATAATCCAACATACTCAAAGGTACTGGTTTAATTAATTTTTAGTCTCATTAAACTCCCTTTAAAAAAATCAACAAAATGGCTGTGACCTTTAGAAACGTGAGGGATTGGTAATGCAAACCTTATTCAGGACTCCTCAAAACTGCTGTTGCATTCTGTGGGCCTTAGTTCAATCAATAGCTTAAGTTTCTTATTTTTAACTTACCATATTTGATTTCACCATTTAAGCAGTCACTGTTTTAAATAGAGCTTATTAGAAGGACAGATTAATTGATCATTGCAATCTTCTTTGCACATAAATTCTGGATCAGATTGCTTTCTTTCAATCAGAGAAGTGGTACTTATACTAGAGAGACTCTGTCTGAATGTTAACTTAGGTTAATTGTACTCTGTATTAGACCTCATTCTCTCAATCAAGTGAGTAATATTCATTTGCCTCACCTCCAGTCTGCATAGAGACACATAAATTTCCTGTGCAGTTGCAAATACATTGCGTCTTTATCATTTTTGACAGGCTGCTTTCTCCACAGAGAGCATGTCTCAAACCACAGAAAACACCTGTCTGTTGAGGAATACTCTGCAATGAGATATGCGTGTGCCTTTTAATTTCTGGTCCTTGTTGATACAAAGCATTTTCTTCTCTACAACCTTATTTGTAAAATGAAGTCTATTCTCCTAGACCACAGAAATGAATCTGTGAGCACCAGTAGTTTTTATTTCCACAAGTAATTTCTTCCCTTACTCGTACACATTCCTAAAATAACATACAGGTAGAACATGTGTTTAGCTGCATTACTCTTTTCCTATACATCATTCCTTCAGGTATGAGGAAGCATGAAAGCTGACATGAGTTTTAAGCATATCTGACAAGATAAATAGAAGCTGTACATATCAGAAGGTCAAACTATGTTTGGCACCCCTCTTACTCACTGCTATTATCATTATTATCCCTATTGGACAAATTAAACACAGGATCAAATAGCACTGTTTGTCTACTGTAATCTGCCACAGACCCAGCCCTTTCCCAAAGAACATAAGATGCACAGAATTTCACCATTCACCTGTGAGGAAAAGTATTGTTTTTCCATTGTCCCATCAAACAATGTCCCATGAAACACAAGTCATTTGAAATTGCTCTCAAAGGCATGTAACACTAGAAATTCCCAATTGCTCTGCCTGTCAATGATGGTGTTCTTAGCAATTCCAGTGCTTAAACATAGATCTGAGTGAAATTATCTGTATTCGTGGCCCATAGATGCTTTATAGCAGTATAGTGAAGCATAAATACAGAGCAAACTCTGAGATTCTTCTTTTTCAAGAAATATACAGATTAGAAACCAGAAACTTATCCAAGTGTGGCTAAACATTATGTGGGTTTGCACTTAGATAAAGACACATCTATGCGAACTTCTCCTGATCTTCTATTCTGTATTATACACTGAGATTCCACATAACTGAAAGTGCAAACAGGCATTTTTTTTTAACCATGGTTGACTTTTATATGTCATAGCTTGTGGAAAGGCAAATAGAAAGTTTAATTAAAACTGAGCTCAGTCATGTTGAACCCGCAACCTTTGAAGTAAGTAGGGCTGTTATCCATTTGGCTACCTGGTCTCCGTGGGAGTGTATATATATATATATTTTTTTTTTTTATTTTTATATATATATATATATATATATTTATACACACATACATATGTGTGTGTGTGTGGAGTTTTTACATGTATATATTATATGTATATATGTATGTATGTATGTATATAGGAGTTTACTTGCTGCACTCATGTTCACCGAGAATAATAGCAACCTGGAGAGAATACCACATTAAAAATCATTTTCCAAATCAAATATAAGTTGTATTCAGTTCAAACAAAACCTACTCCCCAATTCATACAAAGATTTAAGGGCATCAAAAATTTAATGAAGGTTAGATTTGCAGTAATAGTCTGTTATTTTGCTTGAACCAAAGATGTTTGAATAGTTTTAAGGGCCAAACATTAGCACTATTCCGTACATCATCTACTGATTTCAGTGAGATCAAGGTTTGGCCCCTCATGGCCTATTTTGGAATTTTAATGAATTTATTGTTTGACTACTTTGAAAAGTCGCTTGGCAGTGAGCTGTTGCAAATATAATGGTTTGATAATGAAGGACCATTTTTTTCCCTCTCTGCTGTACTGGCTGTACTTTCAGCTATCGTGGAATAGAAATATTATTCAGCAAAAGAACTATATTAATGTTATGGAGGGAAGTTAATTAAAAGTTGGCTGTAAATGCTGACTGCAAACAGCACTGAGTCCTTACTTCATAACTTCATATGTAAACAAAATATAACAAAAAGTGAAGCTCATCTACTATTATTTTATTAGAAGGAACATACCTGAAAAAGAGTTATATACTTCTTTAATTCTTAATCCATAAATATATACAGAAAGATGGCACTAATAAAGAGACTTCTTGTGGGAGTGATTCTGTCTGTGCAGGCCCACCAAGGGACTCATATTTAAGAGTTTCGTATTAGAGTTCCCATCTGAATATGAATTATTCCTGGCTTGTCAGACAATATTTAAAGCCTAGAAAAGGGTATACATCCATGTATGTCCTCGCTTGTTTATGTGAGTTCTGTAAAATCAATGCATTTTTTCTCTATGAGTGAATTTGTTGCAGGGTTTGGGTGTTTTTTTTTTTTTTATTCCTCTGTGGATAATATGCTATTTCACCCTTCCAAGTTTTCTCCTGAAGATATAAGGATTTCTGTTCCTGACAAACTGTGTGTTGATATGTTTCTATTCTGAGTCATTTCCCCATATCCCTCTGGCATGTTCATCATCAGCATGGGAATTTGGGAATCTGAATTACTTACCTCAATTATTTTTCCATCTGTATGTGAGATTCCTCACGCAAGTAACTGAAGTCATCCAGGGGTTCAAGGTGAACTTACAGTAATAAAAAATTTCCATGAGCTTTCTTCGTATCCAGCTTTTAATGGTTATCTGTGATGTCCCTCCCAAACACACACACATACACAAATGTTCCTTATGAAATGAAGTCTGCCTGGGAAATATTAAAGTGCTATGGATACTGCGGCAATGCTGCTTCTGACTAGAAAACTGTGCTTTTTATGCAAAAAACATCGGATATTTTATCAAGTATCTTTTTGCCTACATCATATTCATGAAACCCCCTATTCAGCTGAGATCAATCAACCCTGATGAGACAGATATGTGTTAAAGTTTAGTGTATGCTGGTGGTTACTGATTTCAAGCAGCCTCTCTGAAATGCAACTTTCACAGCAGAATCCTCCACAGCAGTAATGTGAGAAAGGTAAAAGGGTTCATTTTGTCCAACTGGGGCCACTGACTGAAACACACTTCATGTCTCACTCTGATAACTCCTCGAAGGAGAGAGTGAGGGGATGCTACCACTGCTAAGAAAATTTCTTCCAGCTTGTTTCTGGAGAACATCTGTCCAAAGTAATCCATGTTTGCTGACGGACTGTGCCAGCTTAATGAAATGTCTTGCATGAATGATGGCACTCTGCAATGACATGTAGAAAAAGGAAAGAGAACTCAATGGAATTGCCAAAAAAACCCAAAATAATTGTTGTTGTTTACAGTGCATCAGGGATATCTGCAAGTGTTTCTTCTCTACATATACCATGAAGAAATTATGACATGGTGGACATGTCTTGAAACATAAGGGAAGGACCTACAGAACTGACATTAATGTGGTCTCAGGGCTTCAATAGCCTATGCCTTTGCAACAGCTCTGTTGTGTCAGCTGGGTTATTCTCACCATCCTTTTTCTAAGGCAAGGGGTTTGTGTACCTCAGTGTTCTCTCCTCAATCGTTTGAAACCTTGCTAACTTGTTGGGACACTGGTGATTCAGACAGGCTGACAATGTCACCAATTGCAGCTGGAACAATGGTCTTATTTTAACTTGGGTTCTGGCAATAGAAGTGCTCTTGCTGACAGCACTAGGACAGTCAGCAACAGATTCTCACCCTCTCTGCAAGTCTTCTGTAGAGCACTCAGCAGCAGTGGGTGACAGAGCACAGACATAGATTCTTTGCATATTTTAACTATATAGACAAGTAAATATGTTCTTGACACACAATATTGTCACCATTATAGTTCAAATAGAAGACTTAAATCACAGAAGAATCTTTCTTAATAATTCCTGAATGACAACACTCAGAGAAAGAATACATGAAGTTATGTATTTAAACTTCCTTTCTATAAGTATATTGCAAAAATAGTTTTGGATTGCTTTTGGAAGCAAATATTCCCCAGTCCTTGGACAGCAAAAGCAGACCTGTGCACAGTTAGACCATTTATATTTAATTTCTCCATTTTCTCCCATTAGTCTTCTTCTGTGCCTCTGTCTTTCACTGAAATGTTCTTGGTGAAATTGTGGGAGCTTTTAGATAAAGAAAAACATATCCAGGGAGAAAAATGATGTGACTTCTGACTCCTGAAAGAGTGTACTAAATCTTAGCGTACAAGACACCTGCAAACATATAACTTTTACAGGAGAAAAAGAAAGGGGGAAAGGGAAAGGGAAAGGGAAAGGGAAAGGGAAAGGGAAAAGGGAAAAGGGAAAAGGGAAAATGGAAAAGGGAAAAAGAAAAAGGAAAAGGAAACGGAAAAAAAGGAAAAGGAAAAGGAAATTATCTTAGCCAACAAAAGACACAAGATCTTAGCCAACAGTTAGAATTACCTTAGTGTGACTTGCTTTACTTGCTCTAAGATGTTATAGGAGCATTTCAAGTAATGTTTCTCCAATTAACCAGCAAGGTACTGCAGACTCCTGGTAGCAATGGGTGGAAATCAGAGAGAGAACACCTTAGTAAATATACACTTTAATGATGCTTACAAAAACTCCCTAAACATTTGTCCTACGTTTTCTCATAATTTTTAACACAGAAAAAATATCTAAGAAAAACATTTGGGGAAGAAAGAAAATAAAGGAGAAGCAGAGTGCAGAAGCCTCCTGATTAGCTGTAATCCCAAGATAAATTACACATGTTTATGCAGGAGGTCAGTCACTTCTGTAGCAGAGAGGAGATAAATATCTGGTTAGTCAAGCATAACAATTATAGTTGAAACACTTGGCAATAGATGGAATTCACCATTTGATAAAACTGTTTATTTAAATTCATTCAGTAGGAATAGCCAACATTTAAGTGAGGCTATATCTCACAAGAGTATAATCTATGGAAATGTATGTCACATCCTATGAATACTAAGCAAATTCATTATGAACAGCAGTATTTCTCAATAATCCGTAGTGATGGAACCTTTAAATTAAATTGTATCTCTTGATTTTTATATGTAATCTTGTTCATCAGCCCATTCCTTTTTTTTTCCTTATTTAAGTCATCAAGCCCATGAGCTCATCAACATATGAAAGCACATTTGAGCAGCTCAGCCCAAGAACAAAACAGAGGCAAAGAGACAAAGGAGTCATTCTTCACATCATGGAGCACCAAATTCTTTATTGTAAAAAGCACACTGAAAAAAAAAAGGCTGGGATTGAGAAATAAAGAACAAAATACCCATGCTAGAGAAATAGAAAGGACTTGATTTCCTAATCTCTGTGCTACAAAGGTAATGCAATGCTTAAGAGGGATAAGATACCCTCTGACACTTGGATCAGTCAGCGGGATTTCTGAAAGAGAATTGTTATGAAGTTTAAACCAGTTTCGTCCTAAAAGAGACAAGCTCCCAAATCATATTGTAACAGAAAATAAAACACTATTTCCCTCTCACACTTTTACCAGGATCACCTCAATGGTGTCATCAATAGCCTGCTTACACCTTCACTGGTCAGAGAAGTATTTCCTTCATCTGACAAAAAAGTTGATTTTTTTCTTTGGGTGAATTGCCTGCCAGAACATTTATTCAAATGGGACACAACTTCTTTATCAAAGAAGTCATCAAAGAAACAGGAAATGGTTGTTTCAACTGCTGTCCCAGTATTATACGAAACCTTACCCACCTTCATCTGTTAGTGACAGTCTCTTTTTGACATTATCTTCCAAACAGTGCATTTCACCAGCTGCATTACATGCTTTTACAGTGCTCAAAATCTATGAACAGTCACCAATAGGCAAAGGGTACTGATTCGTTCTGAGTTTACACCTCCATATTTCTGTGTTGCTCCCAGTAGATTAATAGAACAAGTCAGTATCAGCACTCTTCCTTTTATCTAAACAGGGAATGTGCATATGAACATCCCAAATGTCCTACATTTTTTAAACATTACAGCCATCTGGAATGTATATTTTCAAGCAAAAAGTTCTTCTGCATCTAGCAGAATTATTGAAAAGATCCTTTACTGACAGTAAATGTTACCATTTATCAATTTAATTGCATTTAATTCTATCAGTAAAGCTCTGTATAAATTTCAATATTTACCCCAGTGAACACCTTCTTATCATCATTTCTCTGTCAGAAATTAGTTTGATTGCCACATAAAAAGTGTGATTTTATTGTCTTCATAAGCATATTTTAAAACAGAGCCTTTCAATTCAGTGTATATAAATTAGAATTAGTAGCAGAATCTGAGAAATTTGATGCCATTGTTGATGACAAGAGGTATTGATGATTTTTAGCTGGTCACAAATGAGTTGCAGCATTCTTATTCAACCAGCAGGTCAAAGTGCATGCACTTTGTCAGCATTTGAAACAGTTCTGTAATTAGTCATCTTGTATCTGATTTTTCATGTATGAAAAGCCAGAGATGATACCTGACTTTTTTTTTAGCAAATGTTCTTAGATTTCTCACAAATGTTTCGGTATGTGTGTAAGATGCACAAAATTACGCACATGGTTGAGTTAAATTCCTTTAGAAATGGAGTCTTTAAAAAATTATTTCATTTTTGGTATTCATTTAGGTCTCTTACAGACATGCTATCTTCCTTTTCTTTTCACCAATCTAGTTTCCTATTCAGTATAGATACACAAAAGGACACCATTTGTCATATCAAATCAGCCCTGAGGTCCATCTAACAGTGTATGTCTCCTGTTGGTGATGATAAATGCTAAATGCACCAGAGAAAGTTTAGGGCAAAGCTGAATAAACTGTCCCTTGATCTCTCTTAATAGAGACTGACTAAAATCTTAAGGATCAAGATAACATCCCTTTCAAAATTTTGTCACCACTTTGAAGTTCAGTGAGTCACTCTACTGTTCAAATAATTCATCACTCCTCTAAGCAAAGCAATACTAAATCCTGAAAAAATGTCCATATATTTCATATTATGGGGAGATGTCAAACGCACAGACAAGAGGTTTCTAATGTGCCTGGTGCAGCCAACACCTGCTCTCCACGAAGTTCACTGAGCGCCCCTCAAACACTCATGCTCATGTACCTTTGATCTGTTTCACTCTGTTATATCTCCACAGAAGAATTAATAGGATAAAAAGTGTTCAGTGCCCTGTGTGACCTTTCTCTTTCACTGTGGAAGGACTGCAGTAAACACATATTTACAGGAAGTGGGTAATACAACAACAGAGCCAGGATATGTCACTGCAAATGGAAGTGGTTTCATAAAATTACTTCTCACTTTCCATTGTCCTGTGAAATGCTGTTTCAACACAGATTCCTTCTCATCAGCATTTCACTGCTGTGGATGTATTCTGTTTAACGTGCTTTCTCAGTTTGGGCAGATGTATGTTTTTGGCAACCCTATATCCATCTGTTGAAGTCTCTTCATGTGGCAGCATAGCACTATCTGGGTTGCCTGTGCCTAACTCTACACATAAGCCTGGATTTCTATTGCTGGCAGAGAAAATCTCCTTCTGATCATATAAAGAAAGCAAAGCAAATCTTAATAGACTTAGCTGCTATTCATTTTCCATTAGCATTTATTAAAAGTCTCATCCAATACCTATATGAATCAAAAGCAATTTTTCTTCTTTGGATATCAATAAGCATTTGGGTAAGTCCTCAGCACATCTGCTCATCTCTTCTCAGAACTGTTAATTACTATATCACAGGGAATTGAAATAACTTAAGAACATTTTTTACAGTGCTATGCCATTAATATCTACAGGAGTGCCATGGTGTACTTGACATGGCTTGAGCAGAATGCATGGTATAGAGGATGTTCAACAAGCCTTAGATTACTCAGACCGTTTTATGCAGCAAATATTCATATTCATTAAAAGAAAAAAAAAAAGGGCACATCAACCTGGCATAAGGTTCTTTGGCATTTACCATCTGGAGACATTCCAACAGTTCTATTGGCATGATTGCTGTAGATTCAAAGAAGCTGAATCTTTGAAATAGATTTATGTACACAATTCAGTCACAACAAGAAAAGTATTTGGAAAGTTTTGATTGAAAGAAGATGGAAAAGAGTACTACGTTTGACTAGTGGCAACTAAATCAACAGCTTTTTAAAAAGTAAGCATTATTTGTTGAGGTTGTGATGGCAGAAAAATGTAGTATGAACAAAAATTCTAAAATTTAACTGAAAGCCAGTTATATGATCTCTTTAAAAAAATTTGTGCATGAGACTTCCCTTGACTTTGACTCCTTGAAAAGATGTGCTGATAAATATAGTGCTTCCACAGGCACTTCTTTTAAAATAGAAGTAGCTTTATTTTTTTTTTAATCTGGTGGACACCTAAGGAAGAAATCTGTGAAAAATGAGATTAGTTGCAAAAGCTTCTCAAAGTAGTTAAGTATTTTCATGATATGATTGATGAACACAACAGTCTGAGTACTTTGAAGGGATGCACAAGAGCTAGACAGTAAGGCAAGTATCCCCAAATTAGGTGTCCAATAAGAGAGAAAGTGTCCCCTGAATCTTGTTTTTATCCTGCCCTTCTGAAACAAGAACTCCCCCTTTTTCAAAGAAACCCAATAAACATCAAGTATTTATGGAGCCACAACTATCTCCCAAAAGTTCTTGTTTTCTCAATAGTTCTGTAAGCAAAATACTTGACTGTCCTTGTAGCTCTTCCTTCTGTTCCTTGACTGTCACGTCATCTCAAAACTTAACCAGAAACTGACCTTAAGTTTGCCAGCTTGCTAGCCTCTGATATTTCCTTCTCATTCAATAATCACAATTTCAGAAGGCAAGGAAAGAACATACCTATTTCCAAACTCAGGCATTTACTAAGAACCTTGTTTGTTAGGTGAGAGGAAATATCTCTGACACACTTAGAACACTTGACAATTTCTGAACTGAAAACAAGCTGACACTTGATTATATAAAAAGCAGAATAAAAGAACATTGTTACAGCCCAATGTCACTTGCTGTAGTGCTTCCCTGAAATGAGTAAGAACAATGCCTGGATGCAAAATCTATTTACGCAAAACGACAGCTATCTCACCAGTGTATCAACTAAGTTAGCACCATGGCAGATTACGCAGGGAGAGTGGGTTGATGTTTGAACTGAACTCAGAATATCTTGTCCAGTTCAGCTAAAAATGGAAATAAATAATGTGATGTGGTGGCTACTGCCAGAATCATCCTGAAGCTTCTTCTCATTGTATCTTTACACAAATACTTGTGTTTGGCCTACGCAATAACGGAGATGAAATTTCAAAATAAACTAAATGGAGCACAAATATTGCTACTGAAACAGTGAAATAGCCTTCATTTGTTCACTTTGTACCATAAATCCATCTCAGCTGAGTAAAACTCCCTGAATAAAATTGCAATTATGTTGTCTTGAGGTTTTTGGCACATAGTGCTTTTTAATTGTTTTCATTGTCAGTGTGCTAAAAAGACCTACACAGCAACTCATGTACACAAAATTTCAAGAGGGTCTTTGTGGCGTTGAACACACAATCTCCACAATGGTATGGTGAAGACGCTTTGCACAACTTCAGCTGTTAGTTTGTTATGAGTTTCCATACTTGTGAGGCACAACAAATGTGCTTAACCAACCACCATAGACCATGATAGGAACAGGCATCAGGTGTAACCAACCACGAGCCCTACGGTGAGAGCACTTACTGGTTCTAATAATTGTTTCACAATTATGTAACATGTTTTTCACCTCTACTTTAGCTGAGTTATTCCCAGAATTCTTTTCTAGTTAGCCAAACTAACAGAAGTGAGCAAGGATTTTACAAGGCCAACAAGGCCCTCACTTTGCAAGGCCTTTCTGCCCTGCAACAGGTCTGAAATGCCTCTATTGAAAATATTAGCTATTTCTCGTAGACCACCAAGTGTTCCTCTTAGGTTAATTGTTTCCCAATCAAAAATATCCAGCTGGTTTAAACAGGAAGCCACAGAGGCTAACAGTCACTGAACAGGATATCCTTTAACCACACACAACTATCAGAACAGTAGAAGACAGGCAAGACTGGGATTCAGTAATACTGAGTTCTAAAGACTTTTCTATCCAACAAACACTTCAACAAAACACTTGTACAAACATTTGAACAAAGCCTGTACCCTACCTTACAGGAGGTTCCAAACATTTCATGGAAACAACAGAAGTACGAGCACAGTGTAAAATATCTTTGAAAATGGTTCTACTTTGAGGAGAAACTGGACATTCAGAGGACACTCCCAACCCTACCTGGCCTATGGTATTGCGTATCTGTTGCTTTGAGCAATGAATGTCAGCTAAGAAACCAGATATCTCATTTCTAAACCCTCGAGGAGTCATTTGCTAACAGGGCTAACACTGCCAGAGGAGAAAGGCTTACTGGTGAGGGGCAGGGGATTTGCTTTGTCCTTGCAGGACACTAATGGCAGTAGATAGTCCAGGCTGAACCAGATGAGAGGGGAGCAAAGTGACATTTGGGCCAGGAGATCTAGTTTGTACTTCTTCCAGGACAGTAGAACATGACTTTTACCCACAGTATTGAGGTCTTAACTAGTACTTCTTGTCCTCTGTGCTAATACAGGTATTCTCCACACAGGTTTGAGTTTTACCAGAGAGCAGTACCTACAGAAAATGTTTTTAGGAGATACTTCCTTTCACAGCTCTTAATATTTGCTCAAAACACACTGATCATTATCTCGGAGTTCCATCACACCCTTAAGGGGAAGGGAGCACCCAAGATTCAGAGATGCTTGTTGTTAGAAGGGGCAACAAAAGTCAGAGGATCTGCAAAAGCTTACAAAGTTTTATTAGAAAATAACACACTTATCATAGAAATCAGTGTAAGTTAGACCCTGGCCTCCTATATAAACACATGGCAGTGGGTTTTGGATAAAGAGGTATGGTGAAAGGCAAGAGGGAGAGAGAGAAAAATTAATTAAAAAGGAGGAAGAGAAAGAAAGGAAGAAACATCGATCCAGCTGATGGAGTGTCCAGAATTCTGAGCTGTACACATGCCTGGGCTTCACATGGGTATCTTTTTACAAACAAGTTTTAACCATCCTGGAGATAAGTTTCTTGCTTTGTGTGCAAATTAGTTACCATAAGCAGTCTGTTCTTCTAGACCTGTGTGGAAATTGTTCAGAGATCTTTGGGTGTCTTCAGTGGTCTCGATCCCCCCTAAGAGGGTTAGCCTTGGTCAACAGTCCATGTTCACTTCTTGACCTCATTCCTGCACGTGCACTGTACTGTGTTGTGCTTTTGTCCAGGATCCAGAGCAAGGATATTGGTCCCAGAAAAGTGCTGCCCTACCTCCATGTGGCCCCTTCTTCAGCCACATCCTGTTCTTTCTCACAGTGTTATTATCAAAAATCCTTGTTTGGCTCCACAGCTGTCTGGCTATCAGTGTTTGAGGCATACACATTACTCCCTTCACTTCTAGTCTTCTACAGAAGGAGCATTACCACCCATGCACAAAAACCCCCAAGTTTCCTAATAAAAGGAAAATCTTTACTGAACTGCCTCTTGTGGGGATGGGTCTGGGTAGTTGAGGTCAACCTATGGTAGAATTCTATCCTTCTGCACTGGGAATATTTTCAGAGCAACTGCCTAAATGCTGAAAGACTGCAGTTGTGATTACTGTTCATCCACTGAGGACAGTAAGTGGTCTAACATCTCAGGTTACAGGAAACAGTAGCAAGAGGTGTATTAGACAGTTCTGCATGGGAGAGAAGCTGTATGAACTCTTCTAAGTTCAAAGATGTGATTTAAGTTAATATCTATGCTGTGCAGACCCTGCTATCATAGGTGGCATCAAGCTACATTAAAATACACAGATTAAACGTTTCTTCTTTTTCAGCTGCGATGTTTGTGAGGCATCGGGAGGATTGGTATTGGTCTGGCAAAAAGCTAGAAAGGAGTAGAACAAGAGAGTATTGGAGAGGTCAGAAGTATTGCAGAAGACCAAAACAGTAACAGATGGAGCTTGACTTTGTGAGCTCCTTTTGGAAGGCTTGTATTCCTCCAGCTTTCCCTGTTTTCAGGATTAAGTGTAAAATTTTCTTTCCTGTTCATGAGTAAAGCAGCGTATTAAAACTTGTAACACTTCATATATTTGTCAGATTATTCTATTCAATAAAATGAGATTTCTTTCACCCAGAAAAAAAAAAGGCATAGCATCTTACATATGGCAATGCTAATAGATTTTAAATTCAAACTCTGTAAGAACAACCTAAAGTCTATTTTCCTTCTTCCAACTGTTGGGTGAATTGAGGGTTTTTTCATTATTACTCTGCCTCATGTGTTTATTACACACTCCCTCTCTTTTTCTGAAAATGCTGATTGCCTTCAGCTGTTTGTTTTTATTTGGTTTTCTCTATCACTTTAGTTTCTCTTTAAGACTTCTCCCCCTTCTTCTTTTTTTTTTTCTCTCAGATAGATTTGATTGTCCTCTCTGCACTTTCCTTTCTTTCAAACCCTTCTCTCTTTTCCCTCTGTTTTCTTTCACTGTGCATTCTTCCCCCATCATATTTTTACTTTACTAGCCCTGAAGAAAGTACTAAGACTCATTTATGTCTGTATAGAGTTGTAGTGAGAGGGTCTTTGGTGGATTCAGGAGTTGCTACTCTTGTATAAGCTACTGGCCCAGTACAAAATCCTTTCTCTGTACCCTGGGATTACCAGATAGAGTCACTTCAGAAAGTCCTTGCACAGAGGACAAATTCCAGAGATAGAGAGCATTTTGTCCATATATCTCTAACAATTTCCCCATTTGAGTCAAGGGTATTTGGAGTAATAAGTGATAAAAATTTTGCATCCTATATTCATAACATAAAAAAATGCCTATGCTATCTGAAAGTATAAAGAGATAGCACAGAAAACAGCAACAGCTCAAAAGCCAAAAGCCCTGGCTTCAAACAGTCCCTTCCTGCTACTTCTCTAAAGTATCTTCCAGAGCAGACTTGATGGAAAGGTTTTGTGACTGTTGCTGCAGCCAGCAGGACTTAGTTGTTAACAACTGTGGGCTTTAACAAAATAAGTACTTCTGCTACTGATTTTCTTTTTCCTATCAGCAAACAACACATATGATAACTATTTGGAGCCAGTGCTCTCTTTGTCCCATCCCTTTTATGTATTTCATTTGATCTTTTTTGCAGATCATTGCTAGAATGAAAATACAGTAGAAGTCAATGCTTCCAGAGATCAAATTTTCTATTGTTCTTTGAATAAGAGATTGTATTTGAGTGCAGAGGTTTGCATAAGAATCTGTCCCCTTCCTTGTATCAAGTCAGCTATTTTCAGCTCAGCGTAGCAATCTTTGATTTCTTGGTTGTAACTATGGCAATAAGATTAGATGGTATTCAGTAAAATTCATTTTACAAATTAGCATGGGAGGGTGCCCATGACTGTGATAGGAAAAATGTAAAAACATTGTGGAATGAGATTGAAATTAAATCAGAACTCAGAATAGTCCTCAAAATAATGATTCTCAAACTCATCCAGCACCATCTGGTAGTTTGTGAATGATTTACAATTAGCCACAATAAACATGATGGGATCAATGGGCCTGATGGGGGTTGTATTTCTTATTCAAAGCCATTTTAAAAGGACATTTTAACCCCATTTTGGGTGGATGCTGAATTCTTTGATCTGGAACTTTGTAACAGTAGTAGTCAAATCAATTTCAAACACTTTCATTACAGCACAAATCTACAAAGCTCGTTATGGTCTGAGAAGAAAAAAAATAGAAGAAATATAAAAGTTGTCCTCTAGGCCTCAGGCCATGTTATAATGAGAGTAAGAATGAGCAGTGGTAGATACTATTTTGAGTTCTGCCTCTGTATTTCTGCTGCATGGTACAGTCCTGTCAATTCACCAGAACAGCAGACCTTAATTTGCACACACTAAAGATAGCTTCCTGAAGTTTTGAATCATTTTCAATAAATCTTGGGTTTAATCATATTTCTTTTCTAATGAGTCTCCTGTCAATACCAAGCCTTTGCTGTTCTTAATTATATGTGCCATCAAAGCCAGAAGGAAGGCAGGTTTAGATATGTTTTTTTCCAGAAGTTTAGCAAACACCTTTTTTCTTATTATTGGCCTTTTTCCCAAGGAGACTGTTACCTTAATGAGAAAAGCATTGAAAAGAAAAGTACTTTCAGGAAATATTTTACTAATTTTTTTTTCATTGGTTTGCTCTTATTTGATACTTCATTTTAAGTGATCTGATGCTGAATTGATATTGATAGGTTTCTTTCATTGTGTATTGAAAATACCAAATTCCAAAAAGGAAGCGGGGTTTTATTTTGATGCTTCTTCTTCTAAATACACTTGTTTACAGCTTTTCCTGAATGTAAGCTGACATATTAGAAGGATGGCAGGGATCAACCCTACAGTCCTGCACAGCAAGAGAGTAGTATTGCATGAAATTTCATCTCCCAACATAAGTTAAGCTCAAATGATGTCTTTCCATATTGCGTAAAGCCTGTACTAGTTCTCCATGAAGTGAGTTGTCCTCACAGAAAAAAAACCACATGTTCAAATTGCACAACTGGAATGGTAAAATAGAATTTTGTCTCTATGAATAATACACAGTGGCTCAGGATTCACAGTCTGTCCTGGTCATGCTACCAAATTGCCTGCCCAGCTTCCAGGATGAGTAGCCAAACCTGACTCTTCCAGCGGAAGGAAAATAACAGGTTATCTAGACCTATGCAGGACTATTACTTCTGTCAGGAAAGGTCATCTTCAATTATCTTCTCAGTGCTCAGTCCTGAAGTAGCAAAGGTCTTAGAAAGACCACTCAGAGCCTTTCAGGATAAAGACATCACTTCTTATTTGACCATTCTGGGCATTCCCAAAGTAAATCAGTTTTCAACTATATTTGCTACTTTATTTCTAATGCCTTCCTCTGAAGCTGTTTAATTGCAAGTCCCCATTTAAAGCCAGAAACAGAGACACTACTTTAGTAAACACATCACACATTATCAAAATTCCTTCGTTTTTCTTCTCAAGTAAAAACAAAAGCTATTTGGGTGGAAATTTACTTGCTCTCACTATTGGTTATCTGAATAATTGTTTACTGTTCTAAATGAAAATAAATGGATATTTGCATACAAATAATCATAAACCATTTTCTTGCTAGCAATACGTATTCCAGTTGGTGGTATACAAAGCATCACTTGCTCAGTGGCTCAGAAATTATTGTGTCTTTTAAAAATGGTCTGTTTCACAGCATAAAAGAGTTTCTAGCAGCATAAGCAAGAGCTTTCACAGTTTTAAACCATCCATACTTTTACATCACAGAATTCAGCAGTATGCTTAGTTTGCTGTGAATTTCTGAAATTATTCTCACCATGGTACAAATCATCTTACACAGGGTATATACTAAATGCAGGGGGTAGAATGCAATAGGACAGAAGAATGACAGTGCACATACCAGATTACTAAAACCTGTGTAATACATAGTTCTCAGTGCAGAGTTTAAATGAAGCAAAACAGTGGGAAAACAGAAATCAAATATTGTAATTGAGGAGGCAACGTGACATCCATGCTAATTTCAAGAGCAAAAGGTGGCAGGATCAGTCAGGTAGGCCTGTGAGGGCTGTTCTCTTCCCATGTAGGAAGTCTATCAGTTGAGGACAGAGTTTGCCAGGCAGTGAGCTAGGAGAGATGGAGTGCAACCCAACCATTCAACACATGTCAAAGTGTTGTTAAAATCTTAATATTTATAATAAAAAAAAACAAATAGTCCTACTAGGTTTACCTCATGCCATTTAGAAGGAGCTCTCATAGGATAGGCAGGAACCAGTTGAGGACAGCTCTTTAAGAATCACCACAAGGAATATCTACTGCAACATTCGTACGCAATGGAGAGGTTTTCCTTGGATTTTAGTCCAAAATCTAATCTCATATTCGGGCACCTGAAGTGCTGCATAAAGGCATTTTATGGGTAGCACAGCTCCATAAGTAACTATCCTTATAACAGCTGCCCAACAAATCTCTTTCCTTTACTTTTCCAAGCACCAAAATGAATGCAGGCCCTCTGGTTCTCCCTGTTCCAAGACAAAGAAGACACCCTGGCTTGTTTCTTGATCTGACTTGAATTAGGATGAACTGGATTGCATGTGTGCCACTAGCATTGTGAAATTGCTGACAGTCCAGTCAGAGCAGGTGAGACAACAAAAGTTTGGTGAAAAAGCCTATCCTGCCTGTTGTGGAAAAAAATTGCAAATCATGTCTATAAATATAGGGGAAAGAAGACCTCCTTACAAGAAGAACCAGTTTTCTGGCGCTAAACCAACCTGCAGACCTGCTTATAACATCTCACTCCTGTCTTAGCCAATCAAGAGAATACAGCCTTGAAATGCTATGAGACAATCAAGTGTATAAACAGCTTTTGTAATTGCCGACTGTGCTTCTGCTTTTAATTTGTGAATGCTCTGTGTTTCATAATGCCTGCCTCTGATAGAAAGAAATGCCTAAGTGTAACCAGAACCTGTGGATAAGGTTTGCTATCCTGTTGTCCTTCACATACTGAGGACAATGCAGAAAATGAGTCATTACTTAGCTGACAATGTAGGAGATCAGAAGTAGCTGATATTTACCTCTGATTAGGAAAGCATCACCATAACTCTTTTTACCTGAGCAACTTAAAACCTTTTCTTTAATCTGAGAGAAAGGAAGCTCTGCTGTTGTACTGAGTGGAGGATATTTTTAGAGTTACTGAATACTGTAGGATCAGAGTTTCCACCTGTCTGTGATACATGCTGCAGCTTTCCTGTTCCTGTGGAATAGATTTCTTTGTCTCACTATAGACTGTCCATCCTACTCTTTACACCATTCTCACACAATGAAAGAAATACATGGGGGCACACAGGTATAGAGAGCACAAATAATGCCCCATTCTCTGTGCAGGTAGCTAACCTGCCAACTTTCAGCTCCTTCAGGTGGATATTTTGAGGGCTATAAGGCCCTGTATGCTTATGGTTTTAGTGCAGTTATGAATGAAATGAAATACCAAAAACATGATCTGCTGAAAAAGATTTATATAGCATTATATTTTTAATTTGTGGGGAACTGGCTTGATAGGTGCAAAGGACCTGTAAAATGTCTAGATGGAAAGGGAAAAAAGGTAGTAATTCTGATAATTTTTTTGTGTGGGTGAGGTATTGAATTATTTTTAGGGATTTTAATCGAGCTACAAAGAAAATTGTGCAATATGTTCATTTTTGTAGGGTTTATACAGTGGGTATTCATCATCAGTATGGATTTGGTGGTGAGCAATAGAACATTCAACTGAAATAGTGACGTCCACTATTTTTTCTGATATAGCTGATGAAAAGAAAATTGGTTGCCTTTATCACAAAAACACAGGTTGACCATATATGTAACTTCTCTGCAAATTCGTGTGCTAATTCACCATATTCATGAGGAAAAGAGAGCTTAGCTTAACTTAATTTTGCTCCAGTTATGCCTTGGAATACTAAGAAAACAGTTTTTGATTCACAGGCATGAAGAGTACACTTTCGCACACAAACCCATACGAGAAGCAGGAGACTCTGCTTGGAGTCTACCTGGCTTCTTCTTGAAAAATAGAAACAAACCCTCCATTAAAAAAAAACAAAAAAACCCATGTTGAAAGGGGAATGATCTTCTGAACAAAGACTTTGATGAGTGAAAACCCACATGCAAGTGGTGTGGTGAATTCATTGCTTATTCTTTACAGTTGAGAGCGCAGAGCAAAAGCTGCACTTTCACCACAATGGCCTTCAACTGCTTATTAATGGCAGTGCTTTTACTGCTGTGACTCATTCTCAGCTTCTCACAGTCTCAGTTATTATATATATGGGTACAGTGGCTGGCACTGGAAATCTTTGCCCCATGTGCAATTTGGGAGCCACCCATGGGTCATCATGCTCAGAGAGCAGCAGAAAGTAGGACGCATCCTGAGGCCAATACCATAACTCTGCTGTCACAGATGACTTCCATTATTACAGTAGATCCTGTAGAAGTGCTCCAAATCCCCATACAATAACATGAACCTGTTTTCTGAATACATATTACAGTGCAATCAATTCCTGTAGGAGATGCAGCACTTTAATGTGAAAATTTCCTCATTCAATCTTTGCTTGTTCTTTCTGAACCAGTGGAGCTGCTCTTCACTGCAGAGTGTCCCTACTGTGCCCTTTCCTGATGTAAATCACATTACACCCAGCTACAGCTCTCCTGCCTGCTTGCTTGCCAAATCGACAGGAAGGCTCACACTTAATTTACAGGTATCTGCATTTGCTGACATGTGCTATTAAGCATGTTGTCTGGCTGTTTTACTAATTGAGAGTGCAAGAAAATGAGAAAGAGGAAGAAAGAATAATGAGCATCCAAGCACAAACTGAGAAAACTCTGCCACTGACTTTCTGGAAGCTTGTGGTAATTTACATGTTGTAACTCAAATGCCTGACTGTTTGATAGAAATTGGCCAATGGGTTCAGAGTTGCCAGTAAGTAGTGAAAGAATGCCAGGAGAGTAAAAAGGCAATGTGGTTACATAGGTCCTGTTTCCTTGGTGAAAGCAGCAGGGAACAAAATAGCATTAAAATAAAAACTAAAATAACAACAACAACAAAAAAGTCGTCATGGAGACTTTTTCTCAGAAAACTCTGGCCTTTTCAGCTCCTTTAGCAATGCAGTCCATCACTGGTCACAAGGCCCATGTGCCACCTAAATCCCACATAATTTTAGCTGAGGGTTAAGTGCAGCTCAAGAGGGATGGATTTTTATTGCTTGTGCTCTCTGCTCAAGCAAGCACTTCATCCTAGTTGAGCGACACTTGGTAACAGGCTGAACACACAGGACATCACTCACTCGTCACTAGAAGAAAAATTGCAGATGCAGAAATTAGTTTTCATAGAGCTTGATGATGTTGGGCTTCCTGCTGCTACTTAGTTCTATTTCCAATTGCCACAGGCAGGGGAGGGTTGTATGAGCAATGTGCCTTACCAGGGTGTGCTAGATACACCTAGAAATAGTCATTGGACACCTAACCAGAAAAGAAGATCATTTTCTCAAAACTATATCTGCTGAAAAATGAAAACAACCTAGAAAAAAAAAATTTTAAGCTACATTATATTAGCACATGTATGAAGGAGAAGAAGAAGAATGCTGAAGATCAATAGTGTATTTAATTACAGGAGCTCTAATTAGAAGCATTGTACTGTTTTTAAATATTGTGGCTTAGACATAGTCCAAATATAATGAATATTAGTTTTGATGAATAAAATGCAATGTGAGCTGAAGTGAAAGACTAAAATTTAAGTTTCTGAATCTCATCTAAAGCAAAACTATATCTGATCGAAAAATTCCCATTCGAAATATTTTATTATTCTGATTTATTGAATGGCTTCTCTTCAAAAACCTTAAAGATTCACTGATTTATTCATAAATCATCTGAATTTTGCAGAAAAAACGTCACCTTTCATTTGTTTGGTACACTTTCTGGCTGCATTTCTCTAGGCAACTTTCTAGCTGAGACAAGACTGAAATTCTTCACAATGCACCCCATTTTTACTAGTGAAAGGCTTGACCAGGGCTTGTGCCCCACTGTCTCTTAGAATAATGACCTACTTGAAGGAGATACTCCAGACGGGCATTCCTTTTTTTCCCCCATTGAAAATCTTAGCTGAAGAACAACCTCAAACACAGAAAAAATGAAATAAGCAGTTGGTTGTAGAAGATGTAGACATACTGAGGTACGTAGCGTATCAGTTTAGACAATTGGTGAACATACTGTAGTGGACTGCATACTAAAATGGTTTCATTTACAGCCAAAAAACATTATCTGTGGAACTCAACAAAGTGTATACTAACACAGATACATTATCTGATTATGAATCATGAAAAATATTTATTTTCTAATTCTGGGGTTTTTTTACCTGCAAATATTGCTTCATGCTTTCTTTTTTTCACCCAGTGCACTGCATCAAGACATTCAGAACTCATCTAGACAAGGTTTTGAATAGCCTTATTTAATTTGACCCTGATATTAGAGGACAGTTGGACCTCTTAAAGTCCCTTCTCATCTACATTGTCATACAATAAAAATAATTTCAATTTATTAAAAAATTATAAGCATGAGAAACACTCACTCCCAAACACTGGCAGCAGCTGGTAGAAGGCATCACAAGTAGGCCAGCGGTAGAAATAATATTTCTGCAACATTTCATTCTGCACAGATGAAATTAAATATGTCTACACGACTTTCACTGCTTTGTTTGGGACTTTCCAAAACACATCTAAAAGACTCCCATTAGTGAGAGCAGAGATCTTGCATTTTTTTATCTTGTGCACAGACATGAGCACATTTTTTCAAGGTATAAATGATTATGCAATGCAGAAGAGAAGTTAACTCCTTATAGAGTTATTCACAGAAGGGACCTGTATTTCTTACCTATGTCTCTTGGGAAAATGAATGATGCATGAAATCTTAAAAATTAGTCTCCAAGATATGCCCTTTTCTGCCCCCTTCATTCATCTCTCTAAGGGTTTTCTGATCTAGCTCAGCACAAATTCAGAATTTTAAGGCTTTATGATAGGAGCTGGGTTTTTAATTTCTTACAACTTGCAGCATCATCATCTCCATCAGACCTCTTTCCATCTGAAATCACAGGCTAGTTTTAATCCAGTTTATGCTTTTTCTTTTATGTAAAATATGTGTTTCTTCCAAAGGTGGTGTAGGAGAAAGCATATTTTCAATGACATTATCTTAAATAATAGTGCAGTGTTCAGCCAGTCCATTAATTTTTTAATTTTTGCTTTAACACAGTGATTGCAGGTGGCATACTATGACATCACCTGTAGTAAAAGTACTTCCTGTTTTTGCTTTATTTTAGCCATTTTGAGCCAAATTCCCATGCATCTACTTCCTATCAGATCCAGCTGATTTAACCTACTGCATACAGATTGAAAACAATTAATGAATTTCCTGTACCATTGGTTAAAAAGAGCATTCAATAACAATCCTTAATGTCCACTCTCAAATTTTCTTCCCCTTCCATGACATGAAAAATTTCTTTGGAGGTGCCTTTGCCTTATCTCAGGCTCGTGGCAATTTATCATCAAGAACTATGGCTTCTTTAATCAGACAACTCTAATAGCCATTGGCTCTGTTACAAGCATTAGGTATATACCTTCCATCTTAAAGTTCTTGTCCTAACATTTGCTAATTAAGAAGAAAGAAAATACAACTTCTGAAATTAAAGGGAGACTGTACAGGTGATTTTGAACTCACATTGAAAAAAATGTCATTTTTCTAGCAAAAGCAGAGTGTATTCCTGGCCTTGAATGCCTCTGGATGTCGCTTTCATAGTGTTTATCTGAATAGATGTGAGGGAGCATCTTCAGAAATCTAATATTTTATTTATGTTAAGACAGCTCTGGCCAACATCAGGGACCCTTTGTACTAGTTTCTCTAAAGATGTGTGCAACAGACCGCTTGGCAGAGATTACTACTGGAATAGATAGTGAGGGAAGAGTGAAGGAAGAAGGACACTTTGTGATTATTGCTCATGTTTTATAGACAAGGGACAGGAACCCAAGGAGGATGGTGCTGACCTTTTTGCAGTGTAATAAACACACACTGGGAACAAAGTAAGATATCAGGCAACTGGTCTGTTTCTCTGGTTCTCTGACCAGTGTCTATTCCTCTGAAGGATAATGCCAGGAATCTGAAAATTCAGTGTGAAAACAAGGATGCTGGTTCTTTAGAAAATGGGCACCATAGGCAAGGTTGTAATCCATTGTTAATGCTACTTCTTGCTTTTCTGGGAGCCAACGGCAAAGTAAAATCTTTTTAATACAGACTAATGACCTCTTTCCTGAAAGATTTCCCTTGAAGAGCTTGTCTACCCTCAGGTTATGCCCAATTATGCCAGACTTTGCCAGTCTGTCTGAGCTGGAACTACACTGGCTTCTCTGGACTTGTGTAACTCAAGAAGGATCTTAGCTGAAAACAAAGCTTTAAATGTTCTCACCCTTTGGCTGATGGTTTGTGCCCATTCACATCAGCCTAAGCTCTTTTTTCAGCCCATCTCTGAAGAATTATCCATCATGGGAAGGGAGCACAGGTATATGGAAGTCCTGCTGCAGCACAGGTTGTATATGAGGTTTGTTTCATGCTTTTAGTATTTCTTCAGTCAGTTCATTTTTAGTTCAACCGAATAAATAACCATCTTTGAATAGAGAGAGATTTGGTGAAGGGGAAGTGCAGCCTAATTATTGTTCTGACAAAGATAAGACTCAATGGACTAAAATAAAAATAAGTTTTGTGTCCTCTTTCATTCTGAACTGTTCCTATTTTTGTTGCGCAGCAATTTCCTAATGCAATGGACTTTCTTCCATACTACCCACTGCTTCTGTTTTCTTTTTAAAAATTTTCCAGGTTCATTTTCCTAAGATTTTCCCACTTGTTAGGAACATTTCAGTACTGATTCTTACCTACCAGCATCACCCAATACTTCAAGAAATGCAAGTAGATAAATTTTCCTGTAAGTTGGGGTCCAGAGTGCATGGTTTGTTATCATGCTTATATGTATGGGTTTATCCAATGAAGATATAAGAAAATGTAGTCAGTTCCCAGCTCTGTCAGCACAGAACTTTTATGTTTAATCATGTATTGTCATTGCACCATATTATTATTTCTGAGACACAAGCAGATATGACCTTTATTATTCAAATTTCTGCTTAATGTATTTTAACATTGCTGTGCTTTTGATTCATGTAAAATAGAGGGGGGGGGGGGGTCTAAAATTAGACTACTTAATAACAATAATGAATGTGAGCTTTAATCTGCATGCAGCCCTGTCCTCTTACTCCCATAATGTACTAAATCGGGATCTTTTCATGCATTGTAATTTGGGAAGTTGTTCCTGAGCAATTGCACACACAGCGAAGCTAATCTTTCTTCCTCAGGATGGGAGATTCCTTCCTGATGCAAAAGTAGGGACTATGATTTCCTTTTCCAGGATACTTGACTTTGACTGATAGCAGCTAACCTACTCCTTAAAATGTTCCCTGGAGCTGATGCTGCCAAGGCCAGGGCTGTGTGACCTGCCCTCCCCAGGCAGAGCATCCTGTGCGTAAAACTATTGTGTCCCAGGGTGTGTGTGGAGAGGCAATCTCCGTGGGTGCATGTAAGGGTGCACACAGAGAGCAAACTTCTTTCATCCACATTGCTGCAGACTTCCAGCTGAAACAGCAAGTGGAATGCAAACACTGAATTAAAGGCAAGGTAAGAAAGCAGAAAAAAAAACCTGTTTGGACAGAATATTGATTTAGAAAAAAATGCACCTTTTTTTTCTGACACTAGTGAGAAAAACACATTGACACAATTCACTTGAACAGGAAATGACATATTCTTCTAACCTATTAATGACGTTCCTGACTAAGTTCCTTGCTGTTGTGAGCTGTTACATGGTCATTTATACCTGCCTGTGTAGAGTACAAGACTAACAAACAACTTTCTTTATTTTGCCCATTACGTTGATGCTTTCCCTTTAGTTTCTGCTCATTCTGCAACAACACCCATGGACAATCATCTTTCCCAGAGCTGCATTCGTAGTTCATTTCAGTATCACACCTTCCATTCTCACTTTGATAGAGGGTAACAGGTTTGCATTGATGCCACCTGAGTTGCTTTAAGAAGTGAGCACTTTAGACCATCTCCTGCCTCAGTCCATTGCCTGTCTTCCTCCCAGGCTCCCAGCCCCTAACCAGCCAGTCCTTCCCTCCATCCAATCTCTTCAGACAGTTGTAATTTTTCTCCTTCCTGCCAGATCCCTTCTTCTGCCAGGTCTGACTGGTATTTCTTGTCCAGCGTCAGGCAATCTGTAATTTCAGTGCTTGGCCATTTTACAGCCCCTTAATTTAATCCCCTCTCCAGCTAATTCCAACCTCTGTGTCAAGAAAGCCTGATCCAGACTGCTCCAGAGTTCTGCCATCTGGTGTGGCATTTATCTCCTTGGTGTATCTCTGCATATCTGGACTTTTGCAGGGAGAGCATAGGAGACACGTTTCTCCAACTCCAAAACACAGACCCTCCTACCACCCTGGCTCCTCAGGGACCAGCCCAGGAAGGGTGCAGGAAATTCAACTGCATCAGGCTGTAGCCATGGGCTGTGACATGCACAGAGCTGCTGCTCTCAGAAATGGCTATCCTGCCCTAAAAAGTCTCTCTGGAGCATGCATTATCTCATAAGGACTTGCAACTTGCATTCACTATGTGATTTAAGTGACCAGCCACTCCAGTCTACTTCTGAGCAGCAAACACTTACCATGCAGCAAGGCAGGGCCAGCCCAGGAGTTTCTCACAGGATGAATATCTCCCAATGCAGAAGCATTGTCACAAGCATGGAAAGATGTGAGGAGGGAGCAGAAATTAAAAAAAAATCCCTTGCGGCGAGTTTCATTTACTTAGCTCTAACAAAGGAAGAGGGACAAATCCTCAGGTGATCTAAGTCGCTCTAAGCCAACTGAGATTGTTATATATTATAAGACCAAGTGGGACTTCTACATCATGTAATTTGACCTCTACCAGGACATAGGACAGGAAATTTCACTCATTCATCTCTCCACTGGATTTAATAGTCAATATTTGTCAGAACAGACATTAATGGGGTGTTGGGCTTGATGTTTTTTCACTGTTTCAAAAATATTTTGTAACACTGTCACCATGGAGCATCTATATATACGCATGTATATATATATACAACATACACTTGTGTGTGTTTACATTCACTGTAGGCATGTGGTGAGTTCTTTAATGTTATGCTTATTTAATTAGGCTCAGGAAGGGACTTTTCAGCATATTTTAAGCTGACGTAAACCAGTATGACTGAGTGAAATTCACTTCTCCAACCCTTTGTTAACAGAGCCTTATTGTTTCCCAGTAATTCTGGCTAAACTCTCTCAAATCTCAGTGACATACAGAGTTTTCTCCAGACTGCTCTCCTTGGCACTACCACGGAAACACACTCTAAGTGGCTGGTGTGAACAGAATTTTAAAAATTCAGTGATGTATCTATGAGTGCAATTGGAGAACCTGGTAAGGTACCATAGAGCAATGCTGTGTAAAAAGAAGTAACAGAGAGGAGGCCCCACATCACCGAATCAGCATGTCATCCAAAATATAAGTGTTATTAGGTGATGTTCAGATGTTAAATAATTGTGCTCTGCGTAGGTATCACAGTAGCTGCAAAGGGTGTGCATTCAGACATAGGCCTGTTCATTGCTTTTTTCAGCCCTGAGAAACAGCATTTGGGGCAGGCAGAATAGCTAAGGCAAAAGGGTTACAAAACTGCCCATCGTGCAGAGAGCAAGTTTGATATCCAAGAGGCAAACTGGGTCTGGGATGGAAGTAACTTTCCCCATCACAGCCCCCATGGAGTTGTGCTGTGCTTTGGTGGCTAGGAAGGTGATGGAAACACATCACTGTTTTGGCTGCTGCTGGGCAGTGCTCCCACAGCACCAGCTTGTCTCTTCAGCATTCTGTTCTGCCATGAGTAGGCTGGGAACAGGTAAAATCTTGGCAGGGAGCACAACCAGGACAGATGACCCAAATTCATCAAAGAAATATTACATACCATATGAAATCTGCTCAGATCTTAAAGCTAAGAGGAAGGAGGGGGTACGGGGAGCATTTGTTATTTACATTGTTTGGTGAGAGTATATTTCCCTGTTTTCAGAAGAAGTCACAGTGGCACTTGAACCAAAGACAGAAAACTAGTATTTTCATATGCATGAATGACATACTGTGAAGCATCTTGTGTTTTTTCTGCTCTCTAAGTGCTTGTGTATCTGTACGTGGTTGCTAATTGGTATAAATGACAGAACAAAATATAATTAAAGTGTTTTATACTAACTCTCACCATTAAAAATTGCTACAGCTGATAACCTGTTTTCTGAGTTTAGATTAATGGTGACATCTAATTGAGCTGTAACTGAGCTACAGCTGGTTACCCATGCATCATTACAGGAATGCCCACAGTCACAGAGAAGACTGTTAGAGATCAGCTTGCCATAGCTGTCCTTAGTGCTTTGTGTAACTTGGGAGGTTAAAATCAATCATATGCAATTAGGCATTAATTTCATTATTGAAAATATATCGTAAAGAAAAATATGTCCCTTGTGCATGGTAAGCACAAATAGGACAGATCATTTTCACTAGGCAAATGTTTTCATCTTGTGAAAATCCTGCTAAATGTCTTAGCAATTTTTAAAGAATAATTGCTTTTTAAAAATTCCCTGGTAAGTGGATTCTGTTTCTTCATTCGTGGTCCAGCACAAGTGAAAAATGTTGCCCATCAATTTGACTAAATATTCACCCATGGCTGTTTTTCCTCTGTTCATAATATCATCTAAATCGTTGTTTGTTTGTTGTAATGTTTAGAAGACACCTTTTTACCAACACTCTTTTTCTTGCGTGACACTAGCCTCTCCTTTGTGACCAAGTAATCTGTTTTTTGTTTTCATTCATGCTCTGCTTCTCCAAGACTTCTTCCTGCTATGTCTGTATGGAGGAAACAAGGGAGGAGGAAGGTATTTTTGTTCTTTTATTTTACCCTCTGTTGCATCTGGCAGGGTTCAAATTGGTCCCAATTCTGCAACTTCAGCCCAAATGCCTGACCCCTGTCCTCAGTGATGATCATAGTATCTGATGCTTTTGGATTTTAGATTGTAGTCCATTGAGAGCAAGACCATGTCTTTGTTCCATAGCAAAGTGCCTGGTACATATATTAAAAGAATCAGTAATCATCATAATAAAATTCCACCAAGAAACATTTGCAGAACTAAAAGCTTCTGAACTTCTCAGAGTATATGCTCACATTAATTTTACAAATACTTTTTCCTATAATTCAAGCAAGTTTATTGTTTTGTTTTGTTTTCTAACCTATCTCCCAAGCCTGTATGTAGCATAAAAATAAGAACTTTGGACAAAGTATATCAGAACAGTCATCCCTTTTTAATGCATAAATCAGGATTTTTAATCCACAGCATTCAAGCAGTTTCATGAGAGTGTCACTCATTTTGTTCTTGACTTCCTCAAAAACCAAGGCACAACAGCATAATAGGAATTCAGATTTTAAGGGATTTTAGTGACAATACAAACCACAAGAACAAAGCTGATATAGTTTTAACTCAAATGCATAGCTAAATGAAAAAAAGACACACAGACATTCTAGTGATGGACTTTAGGTGTAGTCTATTTCTATGGCTCACAGAAGATATGAAGAAAAACAAAATCAGCTCATACAAAAGTTTGCATTTGGAAAAACATTGTGCAACTTACATCACATGCCTCCTTCATTTTTGGTATCATGATGCTGATACCCCCCCAGCAATGCTTTGAACATGTGAGAATAATTGCAAATTCGAGTAGCTTTTCTCAAGAAAAATTTTTGGTTAAAACTTGATAGTTCCTATGAGAATCATATTGAGTGGATATTTATAGCATTTTTGCTCCTGCTACATACTTCCTTTCATACTTGAAAGCTTCACATCATCTTATTCAGCAGTCACAGAATAAATAGCTTTGAAGATCATAGCATTTAATTTTGCCAAAAGAGCTTTTTGTATTTCAAAAATTGTATTACTTTTTGCTATCTTTTATGTGTGATATTAATAGAATTGCTATGCTTCAATTAACAATTACCAGTTACCAGTAGCAAGAACACTTCTGTAACCCCTTTCTTTACAGTAATTTTGTTTGTTTATTTGATTATCTGTCAGAAAATCAGAGATTTCAAGGCAGATAATATTCCCAGCCACACAGATGCAGTTTCCCTCAAATAACAGAACAAAGTGTGTTTGCATTGACTCATGACATATGGGTTAGCTAGGAGCTAAACATAGAAAGATTGCTTTGAAGTTACGTTTTCCTTCGCCACAATATTCTCCACAGTTTCAAGGATTTCTATTCTAGACCACGTTCTGACTCTCATTTTGTGTCAAAAGAAAAGATTAGAGAATGTCATATACATTGCTTAGCTTCATAATTTTTCCTGAGCTTCAGCTCCCAGTGGTAAATGGGAATATTGCACTGTCCCTAAGAAGTTTAATATTTATGATAATAGCAACGCATTGCTACCTCATGAGGTCATGAGGGCAAATGAAACAAGGCAGAACCTCAAAATACAGGTTCTTTGTCCTGAATTCGGGACAGATTCACCTTTCCCTAAACAGTGCCACAACTGCCCATTCCTTCAGGACATGGAACCATACTGAGGTCCAGCTTTATAGTGCTGGATATATATAGTCACATGAAGTGCACATATGTGAAGTGGTGGAGACAGATAGATAGATAGATAGATATAGATATAGATAGATACATATATGTGTGAATCTCAGTACATTTTACCAGTAATAAGTTCTGGATTAATGGTTTAAAATTTGGATGGAGTTATCACTCAGCTACAGGGGAGTAAGTGACTTTGAAACCACAATTCCCTTGGCACAGAAAGCCAAACGAAGTCATCAGTTCTTTCATAGTGAGATGACACAATAGCACAATGCTCATCCCAGGAGTTAAGTCACAGTCTGTCATGATCAGGGTAAGGTGTGAGATAGTACAGAGGGGCTGAGCTATAAGGGCCAGTGATGATCAGTCTAAAAAGGAGGAGAGAATTGTTCAGGAGGATGGGCAAAATTTTGGGATTGTTTGGATGGTCTTGTAGGGTGAGGCATGATGAAGGTTTTTAAGAGGAATTCAGCCATCTCATTCTGAAAAACACAATAAAGCCATATGTAGTCTTACTTCCAAATGTCCTTGTGATTGTTATGATACTAAGCAAAAGTTCTCCAAGCCACAGGAACGGTGGCTTTTTCACTTTTTTCTATTTCCATGTGTCTCGATGTTCTTTTTTTCCTTCTGTTCCTCATGCAAGAGCAGTTAGTGCAAGCATTCCCAAGCACATTTTGCTACAGTTCAGCAAGGGAAATTGCTGTCTATCCATTTGTGATCCAGGCATCAGATCACAAAATGGATAGACACTGTATGCTCTTTGTTTTACCACAAGCCCTCTTTATACCATGTGGAGATTTTCCCTTTTAAATGGCATGAGTTATTCTACATTTCTCTTTCAACATTTCATATTCAGTTACAATATATTTACAGGATTTTACAAGGTAGAAAGCAAAGACAAATGCTTGAGAGCTTTGTCAGCTGACAGTGAAATGAACTTCCCTTCCCCCTCTCCGGCTGATGTACAGCATCCCGAGTGGTGGTCTGACAGCATAAACAGGGACAGAAATTTCTCATTCAGTGTCTCATAGTTAGAGAGTAATTCCTCCTCTGCCTGCCCTGCAGTGTGCTATGGAAATGCAGAGCTGCTAAAAGGGATGATGGACAGTCCTGCTGTGCGTAACTAACAGGTGCCACACAGATAGATTTCGCTGGCCAAGCTGGATGTGTCTCTGCAGAGGGTCTCTCCTCACAAGCTGTCATGCAGTTTCTGCTCCCTCCATCAGGGCTTTATAAATCCACAGACACACATGTAAGTGGCAGGGAGGAAGAGAAAGGTGACATCAAACAATCTGCTGTATAAATCATTTCTCTCTCAAGTAGGTTTGCATGACACAGTTTCTGGTGTCATATACAGAGGTAAAAAGCTGGAGTTCCACTATTGATCTCTCGAGTTATAGCTGGATTTACACAGGTGTGACCAAAAGTCATGTTTGCTTTCTACAGAAATCTGCATATTTATCTTTCTTGATAAAGTGCTGAAAACCGTGGGCACAAAACTGGCAGTGTACCTTAGTTGCAAACAGAAAAAGAAAGACAGTAAAAATGATGACAAGTTTAGAAATTATTTTCCCCCCATATTTGAGAGCCAAATATGTTCCTACATCTTGAACTGTAGAGCCATAAAAAAACAAAGCCATCATGGGATTCCCTTAGGTTTACAGAACACGGAGATGAGGGAGGGAAAAAGGAAACAGTTTTATTTCTTCTCTGTTTTACAGTCAGTCTGAATCCTCTCTGTGTAAAATGCTAAACTTTTTCTGACCTTTCCCACCATGAATTTAAAAATTGTCTCCTCTCTTCTCAGTCTCAGATTTATAGCAGAACGCCTAATGTCTGGTTTGTGCATACACAATTAAAAAAATAAGAATTGCTGTTAGTAATCCGTGTAATACCATGTGGGGGAATTTGGGTGAGCATGAAAGCTCCAGTGAACTGTTCACCTCCACAGTAAATGTAGCAAACAATTCCCTCTAAGTTCACAAACTGAATGCTGTTTTCCCATGAAGAAAAACTCTTTATCTTTCAGGCTGAATGTGCCCATTAGGATGGCAAAGGAGTGTGGTTCTAAAAAAAACTTTTTCTGGCATCTGTAGGAGAGGGATTCTGCACTCCCATGGCAGAACAGGGTCCTCTCAGCCACGGGCTCTGGATCCTCAGTGCTCCCAAGGACTGTATCCTTTTAGCCAGAGTCAGTTCACAGCTACCTGGCTCCAAAACCAAATAATTCTGATTTTTAAAGCCTGATGAGTCGTTTCAATTTGCATCAGTGAGCCTGAGATCTGAACCTAGTCTATTGTGGACAGTCTGTCTGAAAGACTCATTACTTTTTCCCTCTCAGCTTCAAGGCAGCATCTGGGCTATTGATAACAATCTTGAAGCCAGAAGCTGTGAAACGCATCATGAAAACCAAGCTGAGAGTGCCTGAGTGAAACAATCATTAAGGACTGTTTTTCAAACTAGGGACTCAACCATCCTACCTTTTTGCTTGCATAAACACATGCCGTCAGATGGATCGAGGCTAGAAAACCTTAAAGCATGAAGAGTTATCCCTAATTACAATCTTGACCTATCTAATGTAGCTGTGGATTGCCTAATTATCTACATAAATGTTTAATTACTCTTTGAATCCTACTAAGCCACTGGCCTCAGTGAGACTGGCAGCAATGATTCACAAAGGTTACAACTTGCAATTAGACAGCAGTAGGGCACACTCCAGAGGAGAGGGACTGACGCCCAGCACCACAGTGCTGGTGAGCCAGTGAGCTCTGCCAGTGAGCCAGCAGGGCATTTATGGTTTTACTAACAGAGAGGATAAAGGTCTGGCTTCGTAATCCTTCTGGGTATTTTAACCATGGATCCCTATCTACCACAATTTCTGTGTGCAGCAGTCACTGTCAGATTGCTTTGGTTTTGAAAGGTCTGCCATTGTCAGTGTTTCTTGGGTGAGAAAGGACATGCTTTTGGTTTTCTCTTGTGAATAAATAGAAGTAAAAGGGCAGAAATGTCCCTGGATTACTTGGTCAGAACCACCTTGAACAACTTCTGTTGGGAAAGCTGTAATGATAAAGCCGAAAGATGTAGAGATAAAGCACAGATGACTGGGATGTTTGTGAAATTAGAAAGAAATTTAATCTCAAGAACAAAGAATAGCTGCTATCTTTGCTTGACTAATGCCACATTACACAGATGTCACTACCAAAAGTACATAGCAGCTACTCTGACAGCAGGATTCCTCCAGGAGCAGCACTGGGGAATTCACAGACAGCTAAAACCTGGCAGTGCTACTCTTAGGAAGTCCCTGTTGCCAGATGCGTTTAAGGTGGTTCAGGTTCGCCTGGAGCAGAAGGTACAGAGCTGGGTCAGAGTGTTTTTTGCAGGTGGACACAGTGGAGAGATGCACAGGGAATGAGACAACTGCTGTCCCTTTCACCCACCACCCAGATGGACAGGGAGTAAAGCAGGCACACTGTTAGAATCGCTGTCATCATCTGCTCAGTGACTGTGCACCCAAGCCTGGATTCAAAGAATCATGAAACAGACTCAGGTCATCTGGGACTCGGGCTTGTTACAACTGTCTGCCTTTCAGCTTGGAGATGCTGGAACTGGCCAGGTGGATACAAGCTCACCAAGCAGGCAGCAACACAGCTTCCCTCCTTGGACCAGTTCTCGTTACACTTCACTCTACCAGCAGGCTTGATGATTGAAACCACATTCAGAGCACAGCAAAACACATCACAGACAGTTTCATACAGAAAGGAAAAAAATCATGCTTGAATGCCTGTGTCTGAGCTGCCCTGTATCTTCCTTGCTATGCTCTCCCATAAGGCAGAAATTCAAGAAACTGTTACACAAAATGGAGCAACTGCTTTTCCCTCACTTTGTGACCGAAACAAGCAACAATAGTAGGCAAGGAAAAGCTTGTGAGAGGTAGGCATTAGCACTCTGAACAGATATTTCTGTGGAATAACTTTACCTTCTCCTAACTATGCTTTTTGAGCACTTGGACAGCCATTGCTCTGAATGCTGAAGCAGAAGAGCTTGGCTCTTGGAGCAGCTTGGTTTAGCTGCTGCTTGCCATTGTCTCTAAGCCCCCTGCTGTTTTTCTAAGCCTCAGTGCAGGCCAACAGCACATTTGCTTTGTTTCTAGTTCCTGCACGACAAACACATAAAGCAGAAATCCAGTTCTTTCACTCAAGGGAATGAAGGGCTGGGTATGAAGTGTCACTGTCTGAGGCTATTACTCTGTAGATTAATGTTCAGGTGGACTTTGCCTGTGCATTATTATTTTTAAAGAAATAAACCACTCACTTTTGGGGCTTGCTGCTTGAACCACTGAATAGTTCTCTTTGCTCCCCCAGGCCTGCTTGGCCACGCAGTGTGTAGATTGCAGAGAGCTGCAGCACACACAGCACTCCTGGAGAGAGACAGCACTGCACTGAGCCACTCCTCCTCATCAGAAACAGTCAGCAGCAGGTATTGTAATCCAGCAAGGACTGTGTGAGTGCAACAGGGAGAAACTGGTAATAGACATGTGCTGAGGACCCCTGCGGGAGCTGGGAAGAGGAGAGCAAGCTGTTACCCTGTGTACACTGGCTGCTGAAGGCTGGCCACTGAACTTCCAGCTTTAGGCTTTCTCCTGGCCTTTTGTGAGGACACTGGCCTGCAGCTAGGGGCCTTTGTAAAGTCTGACCTCAGGACAGGAAGCTCCTTTCTCCTACTTTTCACCCTGACACATGGCAGTTGTATTTGCTCCCATTTCACCCAGGTCGATGCCTTCCAAATGTGAAAAATATTAGAGATATGGAGAGGCTGACATGGCTGCTGGTGCCCTTAAGGGTGAGGAGAACACTGAAGGTGAGGACAGAAGCAGCAAGAGACCACTGTCCCCAGAATAACTCATTTATACATCTTTCATTGCTTCAGTTTAGCAACTGGCACACTGGGCTCTGTGACTTTGCTCCCATGAAATTTCATCATTAGAATGACTGCAGCTTTGGACGAGTGGAAAATTACTTAAAGAGTCAGTGATTAACTAACTTACTCAAAATCTCCCCTTGTTCAAGACTCAGAAATATTCTCCCTGAAAATCTGTTTCAAGATCTGGCTCAAGAGCAAAGACTTTGATGGTAATAAGACATCTGACTCTTGTGGTGGTGTCAAAAAACAGACCTCTTGTATCAATCTTGAATGCAGTTTTACTATCCCATTATTTTGCTCTGGTTTTTTATCTTGTTGCCTGTAGGTTTGTGTCAGTTCTACCTTGTCACTTATCTCTCTGTTTCTTGACCTGATAAAACAAATGGCAGAACACGTGTAAAAAATTTAACAAATTAAAAAAATTGAAATGGTGAAACATTAGGCATTGCTGGAAATTTAACAGGGAAAACTCTCATAAAATGCCCCTCAACACATTCAAAACTATATCAAACACTTTCTGAGAGTCAGACAAAACTATATCAAACATTTTCTGCACTAGAGAGTCAGTATTCCTCATGACAAATCAGCCTCTTCTTCCTTCTTCCAAAACACACAAAACAGTACAGATTATGGTTGAGAAACACTTTAGAGGCTTGGGGGTTTTTTCCAACTGGAAAAATGAAAACTTTATTCATGTATAACAAGGAAAGAACCAGGAAGCCTATATTACAAGAAGGTTATTTTCAGTTCACCTTTGTGTTACTTCTAACTGATTAGTTAATTTTTAGAGCTACAAAGCTTTCAAACAATGTGTGTCCTCTGGGCACCTGGGTGTCTCACAACAATTAGTCTGGGGCTTACAAAATTAGAGATGAGATTTTCAAAGCTGCAGGAAGAATTTGAATACCTAATTTGGTTATTCCAAGACCTACTGGTATTAAAAGGCCTTAGTGTTTAAAACCAGACACTCATACTGCGTTAAATTCTATTATAATGGTGACAGCAGTGCTAAGCTTATTGATTTGAATTTTTCTTTTCATACTTAAGGTCTTCATATATAAAGTCAATAATGGATTGGTAACTGAGGTTCTCAATATGAATGCTTTGTCTTTACAGCCAGTACATCATAGTACTTACACAAACACACAAGTAATCTCTGGGGTCATAGCAGCTGCTACATAAAAGGCAGGTCACACAGACAGCTCTCACTCCTTGAGCATGCCAAATGTAGGAGCTGCAAACATCTCAGGGAGTCGAGCAACCACTAGGAGCTTACTGGCAGCACTCAACAACAGGAGACCATAATGATGGACAGTTAAAAGAAACTTGTATTACAGATCTTTTGGACTCCATAGGTTTAATTGGGTTGGTAGTAAATACTGCACAGTGTGTAAGTGTTGGATTGCTGCAAACTTGGTTATCTGAAGCTTCCATTTACTTCTTAAAGGTAATCCTAACTAAAGTGCTTACGTGTAGTCTATTTTTTATATTTAAGAGTTAATTAATAAGACTTGTTTAACTGAGGATCAGCTTCTGGACAAAGTGTACAGAACAAATTATATGTTTATGTCTGTGATATGTGTCAATGAGCAAATTGCAATGTAACATTTACTAATGAGGCAGGATCTTTCACAAAACTTAAGCCTTAACCTAGTTTGTCAGCTTTGCTTCTTTATCATCTGGAATTAGATTCCTCTTATTCCTTTTATCCCCACCCCAGCCTCCTTTTTGTATCTAGGAAATCAAAGTCACAGTATCACTTAGACATCTGGGAGATCATCTGATCCAAGCTCAAAGAGACTTAATATTATGAAATCCATTGTCTACTTGGTGTCTTCAACCATGTTTAAAATGTCATACAAGTTGGTACATAAGGATGCAATGTCCATGTTCTCTGACTTTAAGAAATTGGAAGGGCAAATTATTTAACCAGCATGCTCAATTTTTTTTAGGGAAGCCCTTAAGGAATGGGGATGGTGAATTTGTCTTAGTCTGGCATTATCATTCCATATGGCTCAACCAGCAAGAGGTATTACAGGTTCCTTTAATTCCAACACTGGTATTACCTTTAAAGAAGAACATCCTGTGGTGAAGTGTTGCACTTTGTTCTGCCTGATATAAATAACTATATTAGGTTAATATGATTAAGGCTAATGAGACTCTGAACCTCATCCAAAAATTCTGTCATTAAAGCGCATTTACTACTGATGAATTAATTAGTAAAATACAAATCACCTTTTAAGCAGGATGCCTGCCAGGGTTATTCCAAAAATGCCGACATCCAAGCATTTTCTCTGTGGTTGCTTCAGCTTATATATCCAAGAAGAGTATAGAAGTACAAATGCCCTGCTGATGTAAGTTCTGGCACTGAACCTCGGAACCCAGAGAGCAAAATTTAGCACAGGGAAGGAAAAGAGTAGTGTGGATATTTGCCATCATCTTTACTTCAGGAGACTGCTTCTTGCCATTCTTCCTGCCTGTTTATACCCTCTTTTCAGTTATATTTAGGAGCAAAAAAGGAAAGAAAAATTTGGCAAGATTTTGTCAATAGCAGAACATAGCTCTGAATATATTCAGGGAACTACAGATCATGATGGATTTTCTCATGAGGTATATGTGGACAGTTCACAAACAACTAACAAGAAAACCTTCAGAATCACAATTAAAGCCTTGGAAATGGGATTAGCTTCACTTCTCTGATAAAGAGGTTCCAATTCCTTTCTAATTTACTTAACTTCAATTGAAATTGAGAGACCAATCAAATTCAAGCCGACATGAACAAAAATTATTATCTAGTCAGGCTTCTCCTGGCATCACTGTGTCTCTGTGAGATAAACTGTCCTGTCATTTTTCAATAAGCCTGTAGCTCCTTTTTGAGGTCAGGCATCCAGTCCTGACTCCTCTATACTTCCAGTTAAACCATTCTAAAAACTGATAATGCTATTTTGTTGTTATTTCTAATAACCCTGAGATTTGCTCAGTTGTCAGAGCATTGTGCTAAGAGCAACAAGGTTGTGGGTTTGATCCCCATACGGGCCATTCATAAGAGCTGGACTTTATGATTCTTGTGGCTCCCTTCCAACTCAGAATGTTCTGTGATCTGCAATTCCAGTTCTTTGCTCTCTGTTGATTCAGACCAAAGCTCCCAATATCTGTGTCTCTTCAAGAGTACTGGGCTTGGTTCAGCAGGGAGAGAGACTAAGCCTGACCTGTACTAACTCCTAAAAGAGTTGCAAAAACTTGAGTAGTTAATCTACAACCATTTTCATAGTACAGTTGTATGAGGACCACTCTTAATTATTTTGTGGCCTCTTTTAAAACTTCCCCCCACCTGGTTGGCCTGAGAAGCAAGTTTATCGTGGGATATACATTTGCTAAGGATTACTATCCTGATTTTGTGTAGGTATCATGTGAAGCTATATGGAGTTTGCCCAGAGACTGGCTTGATTATCTTTTGGTATTCCCCAGGAGAATTTGGTTTCTTAATAAAAATGGGAAGTGGACACGTTTCAGCCTTATCAAAATGTTCACATTCTCATAAAATAATCTAGTTGAGCTGATTATGGACTAGCTTAAGAAAATCTCCAGAAGTCAGTTTTAAAAATTCCCTTGTAAAAATGTATCTGTTTCTGTTTAATTATTAAGTCAGGCTGTTACATGGACATGTAAAACATTTAATCCATTAGTATCAACCCACCACCACCTGCAATTTTCTGTCTGCTAAATGTTTCCTTTTATTTAAGCTATTAAGCACATTTAGTGGTACGGTAGAAGGGCTGAAAGAGGTAAGGAAGGCTTGGTATTATGTACTGCAGTGTTTTCACTTCATTGCATTAGGCAGCAGGAGACCTGAGTCTGTTGTTGGTTGGCTTGGCATAAAAGAGCTGACACAGGACCCAGACACACCTGCAGCACCACAGCATGGTGTGGGTGTGTGGCAGGGACACGAGGAGGCCTGGGTGTGCAAATGTGCCAGGCATGTGCCAAGCCAGGGAATGGCATGGTCACTGTGCAGTGCCATTGCATCTCTACCACATGCAGGCTGCAAAAACTGCCTTTATTGAGAAAACCAGCCAATACTGTGGTGCTGTCAGCAGCCCATTCAGAAAGAGTGATAGGTTTGCTCGTCAGTACCTGAGCAGCCGTAACAGCAAAACAGACAGGATCATAGAGTGTGCACCCAATTTACCATCTAGCTGATCCACAGGGGTGCTGAGGCACATCATCATCAGTCAGAAAGCACTCATGGGGACAGTATGTCTTCGCAATGGCTTGTATGTAATTAATTTACACTGTAGGGCAGAGTGTGTACCAGTTAGTCACTGGATGAATGCAGTTCCCAATATGAACCCTCTGCTTTTGTGGGGACTTCGGTCAGGGATTCAAAATCTCCTTCAAGTCATGCAACATCATTGTTATCTCTTGGTCATTGTTATCTTACGGACTGTGAAGGCCAAAACTCCCTTAATATTTGAAATCCACCATTATATTTCCACGATAAGACTTACACAATCAAGAGCCTCTTTAAAATATACATTCAAGTACAAAACATAGTTTTGCAGATAATTACAAATGTACTTAGTAATACATAAATGTAAATTCAGTAATTGCATATGCAAATACAAAGAGCTGTGATCAGTGCTGAGAGATGTCTGGAATGTGTCTCACACTAAATTGCTGGGCTAGGGAATTTTGAATTGGACTGATGTTATTATTCTTCCAATTATGTGTATAATCATTACCTGACAAATCTCATGTACAGGGTGTGTTTAACTGTGATCTCTAGCTCCTATTCACCGCCTGCTGGAAGATTATAGCTCTCTATAGCTTTAGAAATCATTTATTTCCAATTCAACCAGATTTTTTTATCTTTTCTTCTTTATTTCTGCTATATTTTGTGTGTTAGCCTTTTTCTTAAAAAAAAAAAAAGTTTCAGTTTTACTTTTAAAAAGCAATTCCTGAGAAGAAAACAAAGTCCAGAGTTTCTGGACCTGAAGGCCTATATTCAGACTTCTGTAATCAGATTTATGGTACGTAAACAAATACCTCATCATCAAAGTTGTTGAGAACCCATAATTATCATCAACTTCAGCGTGTATCTTGTTTCCACAAATCAAGAGCTACACAGGCTGGTTTTGAAAATATGCAGACCAGTGATGGTCTGTTTTTAAAAATACAATCTTTTGTGGCTTGTCTGTGAAACTGGTGGCAAGTTTAGAACGGAGGAATTCCTAGCTTCCAGGCCTATGGCTGATCCTTTCACTGCTATAGATGGTTACAAAAGCACAGGTAATTCTAGCATTGAAATTCAGTCTTGCTTTAACAGGAAACTCTGTAGTCTGCTAAGGCATTTGCTAGTTTGAGGAAAGGCTCTCTGTATGTCAGGACCAAGAAAAAGTGAGAGAAAGAAAACTACTGATGCGGACTGTTACAAGACATCTACCCACTGTATAAACTTGCAAGGGAATGCAACTGCTTTTTTAATATTTTCTCACTGTGATTGAAATGGTTTTGGCCATGGAAAGAGATGCTGAATGGCCACAGCAGATCACCCTAAATGGATTATCTTCAGGTATGCATGGAGCTCGTTATTGAGCTTTTCCTGTTCATTGTGCTAGCCTCGTTCCACTGCATCCTCTCTAGAACCCTCCAAATGCTGCCATTTGTTAAATCTGTGGTCAATCAATTTTCTGTAAGAAGAGGTTTCAGGCCTTCTTTATCAAAGTCTTTGCAGAAGGAGGCATGGGAGCAAAGTCAGAAAAGTTAAGACTTTCTAGCTTCCATAGCTGCTGGATGTGGCAAGCTGAAAGCCTGCAGAAAATACTGCCTGAGACAATTACATGAAACTTGGGAAAGAAAAAGTATTAATTTGACACCAGGAAATGCTTTAAAAAGAGTCTTTTCCTGATGGTGCAATTTGAGGGGATAGAATCCATTAATAGATCTCTTGCTAATGAAAATGACTTTGTGTCTAGATTCCAAGCTTTATTTTGTCACTGCTTTGACAGTCTGTGATGTCTGCAAGTGTTTTTCTGATATTCTCATGTATTGAATGAAGCTGACGTTCATTAACTAGCTTTTGGCTTTTGAGTTTGCTTCCAGCTTAATTAATGTATTTAGGCAGTTAGGAGCTACATTAACATGAAAATGAGTTTATAACCAGCAGAACATTTACTGATCTTTTCTTCCAAGTATATATAGAGATATACTTGGGAACAAACATGGTCAGTGAAAAAATCCAAGAAAAATTTCTATATTTAGGGTAAAATAAACAGAACAAATACATAAAAAATACAAAACATTGAACAAGTCACTTGAAGAAATGTGGCAATGATATATGTTATGAGAAAGAGCTTTGTTTTGGTTTGGTTTTATGCCATTTTGATTAGACATTTCAATACTGTAGTGCTTTTCCAGCTTGTAGATAATTAGCTATGGTTGGTCAGAATATATCCGAAAAACACTTTGTTCAGTGTCTCCATGTCATTAGGGGTAGCATAGGGCCATAGCTTGCCAAAAGTACTGGAATCAGCCTGGAAAGGCTGATAAACTTTCTGAGAAAGGGATTACGTGTCAGATACAGCACAGAATTACAAAACCAAATTGTCATGCAGGGTGCACAGTGCAGCAACATGGGAAAGGACTTGGAGCCTATGCATGATGGTGGCACACTGGTTTATGCGGATGTTTATCACCAAAGAGGTTGTCAGAGCCTCTCACCAACAGAAGGAAAGAAATAGAGCAGAGAGACCACACACAGACCAAGCTGGCATAAGGAATAGGGTCATTTTTCAGGCCTTTCGCCACATCTACTTTAGATTATTCATACTTCCATTTAATCTGTTGTTTGCTGCCTTATATTAGTGAATAATTTGCTTTAATGAAGAGCTATTCAATGTCTAAAAATAAGCCAAGCTTGACAACCCTAAACTAAGGGACAATACTAGGGAAGTTTTTCAGGAAAAGGGGTATTGTGTAAAATAAGGGGGTTTTTAATGAATGAATCTTAAAACTAGGACCTGCAGGCTCAAGCAGTTTCACATCACCGGTTTAACCTGCTATGTAAACAATTTTTATATTGAAATATGTACCTTGAAAGGCACAAGACATTTCTGGTTGTGTACTGATGAAATGCATCTTTTGAATTAAATAATTTGGAGAAGACATTCCATAAATAAAAATGAGCAAGAAAACATTTCTGTTTTGCTGAGATGTAATAAAATTATTATGAAAAATTTATTCTTGTTCATAAAAAAGATTTGGCCCAAACTGCTCATGTTGAGTCAGGTGAAGGAGAAAGGCTTTATGGTCCTTAGAATAGAAGGGATTATTCACTTGATGATTTATTTAATTCCTCTCTGTCTCTCCCCTTTACTTTTATTTTCTGAGGCTAAATGACACAGTGCTGAGCAGCAAAAGCATAAGGTTTGGCCATGGCAGTTTTGCTGCCTTGGCTGATTCCATGTATCTCTGAGGCACTGCACAGGTGGCCGAGAGGTGTCCCCTGCAGCCACCCAGCTCATTAGGCTCTTGATGCCAGCACAGCACAGGCAGCAGGAAGGTGCAGTGTCCTGGCTGCTTATGCTCTCAAAGTCAGCTGCTTTGTGAGGAGCTTTTGGTGCTGTGACTCAGAGGGACCAAACACCCAAGGGCAGCAGGGTTTTGGTGACTCTCTCTCCTAGCTGTGCAGCATAACACTTCTGTTGCAAAGAGGTCACATTTCCAGGGTATGTCTCAATACAACCAAGATTTTGGGCTCTGTCTCTTCTCCAACAAGAGTCTTTGCTCATGGCACCATATTTATATCATAAGTTTTATGACCCCTAACGGTGGTGTAACTTCAGCTGTGGTGTAAATCTGCAAAAATAATCTATACAAATAGAGTTAGGAAGCACTCAGGGAGGCTTTGCGTGATCTTCTGCCAATGTGTCTTGTGTCTGTGCTGAGGGGAACCTCTGTGAATGAGACAAGACCTTTAGCTGCTGTGTTGAGACATTTGAGTGTTAAAAATACAACACTTTCTCATCACAGATCAATGGTTCCTCTGCTCTGCCATCACATGACCAGAAGGCTTCAGTAAAACTGTAAGAAGAAAGATTTAGAGACGTGTAACAAATATTTGAGTAAAGACATGAGACTGGAGAAAATGTTTTGGGTTTTTTTATGTAGAAGCACAGAAAATAAGCTTGGGCTCATATGTCCTACCTATCTTTCAATAGCATTTGACACTTAAATATAGGTTTTGATCAGAGTTTCCATAGCTGATGCTAATAGGCAAGATGGTTTAATAATCTCAGGTGAGAAGAAAGTGCTAAGACATAATGGGAACATTTTTAACAGGTAAATAACTGTCAGATTTATTTTCCTGCCATCTACTAAGTGTTTTGATAAAGTCAGGCAAATGTTTTGATAACTAGAAAAAGGTTTATTTAAAATTAAACCACTGAATTCTCCCGATTCCACATAAAATCTTCTAACACTGAGACAAAACAAGTACAATCTCATGATCACATGCATGTAGATGAGATTGATGTGATATGATGGTGGGTCACAGGAAATGGACATCTGTCACTCAGGTTGCTCACTTGGCATGACTAATGCCCTAGTTTAAAGTACAGAGAAGTTTAATGCCAGCTTTGCTCCCCAGGAAGAGGCCACAAATTCTGGTACTGGGACAGCATTTCAGCTTGGACAGTGATCTAGAACACTTTTAAAATAGGGCTGTGAAATTGTGTGTTGGTGAAGAGAAAACACAAATAGAGGTACATTCACTGGGTTCATTGAATAAAATGAGAGCAAAAACCTTGTCTGCTAGCTGGACAAAAAAATTTAGTTTTCTTGCTTTCCCCTGTGTAAGAAAGTAATGCAATGGTTCTAAAAATTGCTTTGTTAAAATCTAATGGTTTTATGGTTGAGCAAACGGACAAAGGGTTACAGTTTCCTAAAGTCTTCATTGTTTAATCTGTCCTTTGGGTCCCTGAAGACATCCCACCCCTTAAATTACTGATGAGCTCATGAGATCTTTATCCTGTTAGTAAAGTTTAGGGAACACAACATGAACTTTCTTAGGCTAGTCCTGAAATGCCCATGAACTTCCCAAAGGTGCAATGAGCAGAGCCCAGTGCTAGTCCTTAGGCTATTGCACACAGCCTGCCAGCCTCATTTTCGTAAAGATTAGGAAACAGCAACACTTGGTTGCTGTTGACTGCTCTGTGCTGATGCTACCCTGTGGGCTCTCCTGGCAGGGCAGGAGGCTGTGGGGAAATGCCAGCCCTGGCTGCTGTGCAAAGGTACAGAGGACTGCTGTGGTCATCGAGCAGCAGCTTGCATCACGACCTGCAAATAAGAGAGCAGGAGTGTTACCTCTGGACCTTTTTTCTTGCAGAGGATGGCAGGAGCAGCAGGCCTGTTCATGCTCATTGATATATATCCAAGGTAACTTGTCTTATCTTAACTGTCCATATTCCTATTAGCTGTCTCTAACTTTCTAGAAATACTCAGTAGAAAGTGGAGGTGTGGTAACATAGGTGAAGGTGAGATTGTGCTTGCACAGCTCCTGTACAACATGACCCCTGCTGTTTCCTGCTCTTTGAGACCAAGGGAAAGGCAGAGATGAGATGGTGACTAGCAGAAGTGAATTATTCTTGGGGCAGCTAGGAGGGATTACAAAGTGCCCAGCCACATCACAGATGCAGTCATAGGTGGAGTTTTTTGCTGACACATCTCTAGCAGATGACACCATTTTCAGAAACATTTAGGTACTGGTGTCTGTGATCTGCATCCTTGGTGGGCAAAAGGGGTTAACCATGTTGAAAAGATAACTTCAGCATAAAACATCAGCTCTACAGAACTTGTCAGCTTCATCTGTGTTCCTTGGGTTTAGGAAGACTTCTTATTTTGTTTGGATTTTTGGTTCACCTGACTAGTTTGAGCAGTTTTTCTTGATGATGATGATGATGATGATGATGATGATGATGATTGTTTCCAAAACCAATCACAGCCTCACTTCTACTCCTCATTTCTTTCTCATTATTTTGGGCCCATTAGAAAGAACATTGCAGTAATTAATGTTGGAACAGGAGCTGAGATTTGGGCACCAGAGCACTCCTGTCAGCAAATAACTTCAAGCACCTTCCTAGTGCTGCGCCGTTGCTAATTCACCTAGGAGCAGTTATGTCACTGTGTGATTACAAGACTCTCTTGTGGGGAAGGAAAGAAAAAGAAGACAAGAGAGCATTTTCTGAAAATTTTCTACAGTTCCACCCTCAGAATTAAGACAAGATGTCCGTCTGACAAGCAGAAGATCTCCTGTCCCATTGATAAGTTGACCATGTTTTCACCTCTCCTCTGTAGTCTAGCAGCATAAATTCATCATCATTATCTGGTAGGTGTTCAGTGTTTCCAGCAAACAAACAAGAGAGTTGTCTTTACTTCATCCCAGGATTTTTGCTTTCCAATTTAATGTTGTAAGTTCAGTCATTTCTTGAGCTCAAAGTACTCCTATAGCTGTTTCCTAAGAAACCACTTGATGGGAATGGGGCAACATTTTCTGCTGTCTTTCTGCCAAGACTCTAGCTTCAAAAATTAGCTTTTAGGATTTTCCATTAAAAGCTGAAGAAGAGGGGGGGGCTGAAAGGTTGCATAAACAATTACAGCAGAAAAGAGTCTTCCTGCACCAACAGCTGTGGAACTTTCTGATTTTATTTTACAACTTTGGCCCTATTAGATGGAGCTATGAATTAACCCCTACATTGCTTGACTGCACTTCACACTGTCCTGCACGACAGCCTGGGTGATGAGAAGTTTAACATGCGTTGGCAGTTGTGTGCTCACAGCCCAGAAAGCCAGCTGCATCCTGGGCTGCCTCAGAACAGTGCCCAGCTGGGCAAGCGAGGTGATTCTCCCCTTCTATTCCATTCTTGTGAGACTCCATCTGGAGCACTGTATCCAGCTCTGGGGCACCCAGCATAAGAAGGACATGGACCTGCTGGAGCAAGTCTGCAGGAGGCAGGGTTGGAACACCTCTCCTGTGGCTGTTCAGCGTGGAGAGGACAAAGCTCCAGCAAGAGAACTTAGAGAAGCCTTTCAGTACCCAAAGGGGCTACAAGAAAGCTGGAGTGGGACTTTTTACAAGGCCATGGAGTGACAGAACAAGGGGAAATGGCTTTAAAATGAAAGAGGGTAGGCTTAGAAGATAAAAGCTAAAGGTCCTTTACTGTGAGCATGGTGAAGCACTGGAAGGTTTTTCTGATAATTTGTGACTATCCCTGGAAGTATTTAAGGCCAGGCTGAATGGTGCTCTGAGTGATCTAGCCTTCCAGAAGGCATCCCCATCCAAAGCTAAGGGCAGGAATTAGATAACCTTTGGAGGCCCTTCCAACCCAAACTATTCTATGATTCTATGCAAAATGGTATCCAAATGGTGGCAGTGGAAAAGACAAAATAAAGGTTCTATATAGAACAACTTGCTGAAAACAACTGATTATCTTGGGGGAGTGAATAATTACTTTTACTGGAGTGAATTATTATTTTTACTCTCTTGTCAATCTTTTGCCTTTGAAAGGAATTACAAGCATGAGGCCAAAGCACTGATGAGTCATTTGTGAACAAAGATTCTTTGCAATGATGCTTTGAACATGCAATTATGTGCAAATATACATGCTTCCCCACAATCAATTAATCTGAAGATCAAGGGCTGTGATCACAAATTTCCTTCAAGGTTGCATTCAGTTTGTTTCAACTAAGCTTTTCAGCATATAACTATATTGCAGGTTCCTAAGTCACAAAATAGTGCTACTAGCAGCAAGTCACATCTTGACCATCATATAAGAAAAGGCAAAATTTCTCCCAGAATGCAACAACTCTATTAGTGCCTTACACTAACAAACCTTAAAATGAGTTTATAAGTCCCAGGAAGATTAATGAAAAGACAAAGGCCACCAGTAGTAGTAGCTGATGCTTTCTCAAGGCAGCAACTCCAAGAATTAATTCCCTCTTTAGTCCTTACATCTTTCCACCACTCTTCTTTCCACTGATGAATTTGTTGCAGTGCCACATTTCCAAGTATGACATCCAAGTGCATCATGAAAGGGGAAAATATTCTTTCAGATAAAAAATAAAAAGGAGCCACAACAAAAGATAGAATGGCACGACCTCCTACTACAAGGTTAAAAGTCCATTTAAAAATCTCATTATCAATTGTCCTTTACCGTGCTGCTCCCCTTCATTGTGTGAGTTGTTTGCAGCATGGCAAGCTTCCAAAGCTATTTTTCAGGAGCTTTGCAGCAGATGTGATAATTAAAAGACGTGCCATCATAGGATTTTGGCGTTTATCTCTTTCCCTTAATTTCATCTTCACTACCTTTCTGTTAAAGACAGCATGGGTTGAGGCCATAAACCGCCAGATTCTGCATCTTATGTGGCAACCAATATTAGAAAAGGCAAAATTATTTAAATTTTCAGACAAATTGACAGAAATGAAAAATTCAGCACAACTTCAATGCAAGCATTTAAAGGCTCCCAAGTGGGATTTCTTTTCACCTCCTTCTAATCTGTAATTTTGGTAGTAACACTAAATTAGACTTTGTAGAAAATTTTCGTGTCCAGAATTAGATCAGGTTAATAATAGGACTCTAAAGTGATCCAAGGTTGTTTCTCTACATCTTTTCCTTGGTGCTTTTAGGAACTTACTTCCCCCAGAGAATCAGGCTTTGTGGCATGATTAATTCTTGTTGGCAAGAAACAAGAATGCTCTGACAATTGCTAATCAGGAGGGAAAAAAGGTGGGAAATAGTCAGTCATCTTCTCTGAAAGAAGGATTTCTGTATCTAAGGATGTAAATATTATTAAATCAAAACTGCAATTGACAATTAGAGTAGACAATCTGTGGACAAAGTAGCAGATGTGGCTATTCTTTTTAGCTAAAAAAGAGGATCTTGTGCAAAGGCTCTGTGCTTCTCCCCCTCCCCACCCCCTTGGAATATGACATTGTGAACACACAAACACACACACACTCATCACCAGGGAAGCAAATTTGTCGAGTGGCAGCGAAAGAGAATACAACCTGCAAAACACTGGGAGAAGAGGAGAGAAAGACATATGGTGATGTTTTGCTGTGCTTGATATTGTCTTGACATGAAAGACAACTCTGCAGGAGGATTTGCAATGCCCATCAACATGCAAAAGGCAGCTTTCAGCTAAGCAGCTCTGATAGCATTCAGTGGCTAACAGGCATGGAGAAGTGTAGGCCACCTGGGGTCACTGAATAATTAAATTCAATCCTGGTTTTCTCTCCTTCACTGTGGAAAAAAAACCCAACAAAACACAACAGAAACAAAATAAAAATGGTGAGCCCTGACCTCAGAAAACAAACAAATCTCCAGGTTTTTCTCATGTAATTAGTTACTTAACTTCTGTAATTACTTCTGGTTAAGTTTTTCTGCTCAAACCTAGAAGCTTTCATATCTCTGTGTGAGATATCATAGAATAAGAAAAGATCCAGAGGCAAAACTTCAAGATATGAAGCAGGGGGAGGGGAAATTCTATTCCCACCTGAACTGTTGGAACCATTTGCTCCAGTTGCTCTTGTCGAATTATTTTGCATCAGAGCTGTTCCAGGGTTGCAACACTGAATTCAGGTGTTAAAAAAGCACAGGGTATTCACTGGACCAAAGGTGATATTCATGCCAGTCAGCACACTGGGACAGCACACAGCAAACCAGGCTTCCCTGCAATCAGGAGAACTTTAAAGGCTTCTGGGCACCAAGGGCTGCAGAGCTGGGTAAGGGTTTTTAATGAGCTGCACCCCAGTAAAAGCCAACATATGCTTTTTGTTTTGTTTAACTGTGGCTTGGCTCAGGTGGGAAGCAGATTTCAACACATGAAGGCAAGAGCACTTGGCTTTCCAGCTAACTCCTGCTTCTCATAATACATGTACCTGAAGCTTTTTTCTTGCACAAGGATTTAATTTTGGAACTGAGGATTTTTATGCAGGTAGAATTATTCATATCTAAATACTATTCATTCAAACTGATTCCATTTACTTTGCTTTATTAATGTAAAGATTTCAGGCTTTTGAAAATCACAGCTCATGGAAAGACTCCCTTTTTAATTTTTTTTAAGCTAGATAATAATACCTAGTGAAACTACTACCAATCATCATCATCATCCTCACCAATTACACAATATTACCACTTTTTCATCTTGAAAACAGCTTCCAAGCACTGCCTATGAGGTGAGAGCAAGTCCCATTATTTCCATTTTATAAAGTAAGAAGCTGAGGCAAGAAACTAAGATTTTACTATTTTAACTTCCAGTGTAGAACCTCAGTTTCTGAAAACATTTTATACCTTGCTTTCCTCTATTGTTTCCACTCATTCAGCTCCAACATATCAGAATCTCTGCTAGTGACATTTTCAAGCTGGTTAGCCAGCATTGTTAATCCTACTCAAGTTTATGATGCCTCTTTTCTGATTTCAAACATATTATTTATAATTGCCTGTTCCTTTTGTTAGACTATAACGTGTCCAGCAGTTTCCACCAGCAAAAGAGAAATTTCACTTCTGTATCTCCTTTGGCCTAGAAAGCACTTCTGACTATTACTGATGTTGCCCTGCAAATTATTGAGCCTGAGGGCCCACTCATAAATTACGTGCTGTCCTCTGCACAAATGCTTACCAAAAAGACAGTTTTTGTTGGAAGGAACTGCACTTTACATTTTAGGTAGTGCGTATAAGGAGCACCTCTTACCAGAGTTTAGGAGTAATTTAATGTAGCTTGAGGTCCATAGTGTTTCTCACTGGAACATTCAGCAGTCATGCATGAGACAACACGCCCTTTACATGCTTGCATTCTAAAGAGGCCAAAGTGCAAAACTCAAGTGGAAAAATGTTTTCATCTTGCTCTGTTTGTATTTCTGCATTTCTTTCTTCTTTAAGTATTTCATCCTAAAATTGTAGTGCTGGATTTTGTAAGTATTCAGGGGATCATGTTAGCATGACATCTCTTTGACAATGTAAAAATGTGTTTTGCTGTAAATTTTTGCCTTGAATCAAAATCCACAGTACTTAGACATCAGGGGCTTTCTTCAGACATACCCTAACAAACACCAGAATATTTTGCTGTGGAGTGGATCACTGGTTTGATTGTCACCAGTTTGTTCTAGAGCTGGTAATTCTGTATTATTTAGGCTATATTTTATTTTATGGAATACCAATATTAATAATACTTATTTCCATTTGAAAAAAGAAAATTAAAGACAGATTATGTACTAAGACATATAATGTAATGGGACACAGAGATTTCATCATTTCATCAGCTTAAAACATGCCTTTTTTTCTCCCCAGTTTTCCTTTCTGTAGCACTGTAGTTCTGTTCCTCATGAAATGACATGAATGTGAGCTAATATCCCATACGTCACTGGTATGCAAAAGCAAATTAGACTGTGAAATGTTACAAGATATTCCAATATAACAGACAATACATTTTATAGTCATTTGTTTATTTCATTGTTCAAGTGAATATTTGCCTCTGGCTCAGAGAGAGTGACTCTTCAGCCAGTAGTATCCTTTGGCAGCCTCAGACAAAAACAGCCTTCTTGGCAAGGCAGACTTATTCCACCACTCACGAACTGTAAACTGCTCTGCTTGTTGCACAGCCCAGCCCAAAGCCCCTGCTGCAGCTGGAGCACAAGGCAGAAGCTGCAGAAACCCCCACAGCTGCAGGGACAGTCAAGGACATCCTTTGAGCCCCAGCGAGCAGGGTGAAGATTGAGACATTGATTAGGCACCCTGGTTTTGCATCTGTGAATTGTTCACTTTTTTGTGTGTGAAACATGCCACAACTATTAACTCCATGGAGCTGGAAAGAGTAGCAGAAAATACACCCAGCAGACATTATCTGTTTAAGTCCTGGTTAGATGTGACTGTTTTTCACTCTGTCTAGTTTTCTTCTGCAACCATTAATTAGAAGTTTAATTTATTTGAAAATTATTTTTATTTCATTTTAAAGTGGCTGGAAATTCAGATTAGCCTTTAGGTATAAATATATATATATATATGGGAATCTCTCTCACCATGCCTGAATCTTTCTTCTTCCCTCCCTCATGTGCTGGAAATCTTGTGACTGTAAAAATTTATTGCAAAACTTTCTGAAAAGGTTCAGAAGGAAAAAGAAGGTAGTGTGGAAAACAAGTCCAACAGCATATCACTCAACTTAAATGAAACTCTGAGATGCAGTTGCCCTTACTCTTTAACCAAACAGGAGCTGTCATATCTGCAAGCCCTATGAAATAATTGTGAGTTTTCTTGGGATTAGTTTAATTCTGTGCAAATTCCATGCAATCTGTAGTTTGCAGAAGGTGGGGTTTATATCTGATACAGACCACAATTAACGAGATAATCCCCCTAGGTACAATTCTTCTCATGTCTTATGCTACAACATCTGGGAGTAACTTAGTATGTGAGTCATCCTATTGAGATCCATGTAAAAACTACTGAGTAACTCCACAACAATGGGCCTTCAGATTAAACAGAAGATGCTCTTTGGTTCAATTACACAAATAACTAAACAATTAGAAAGTGATAAGACCAACATCCACCACTCTTAGACTAGCATAGCCACACACATACAGTTCATTGTGTCATGAACATTATGACCTCATGACATTAGAAAGATTACATTTTTCTTAGCCAGAAGGAAGATTGCCATGATGTCTCCCATTAATTTTAAGACACAAGCCTTTACATGATTCAGTTTGCAGGAACTCAACTTCCCTAGTAGGGCAAACATTCTCAGAAAAGCCAGAAATGAAAATGAAAGCTGAATTTTTCAAGAGAATTCAGTGCTAAATACAGTTCCTGCACGGTACCTCTGTCTGTGTTTTCAAAAGAGCTCAGTATTTAATGTGATAAGTAAAAGATTTTGGGAATGTTGAGCTATTTTGAAAATCCTGGCCATGAGGTGAAGTTTTCAGAAATGTCAAAGACATTGTTTCAGAAACTACAACCTGATCTCAAATACACAAACAGTAATTTTTGTGTGTTTTTTTTTTAATACAATCTTTTAATTAAATACAGTCTTTTATTTTATTTTTATTTTTATTATTTTATTTTATTTTATTTATTTTATAAAATATTTTATAAAATAAAATATTTAATTATTTTAATTAATACAGTCTTTTAAATAAAGACTGTATTTATTTTGTTTTATATATATATAGCAATATATATATTGCTATAAATAAACAAATCAAGACTTACCATCATAATAAAATGCCTACAAGAGTACCTGGGAGAGCACAAGTGCCTCAGTAACCCATTCACTAATTGGTAAACAGAGCATATAAAAATCCCAGGACAGCTTCAGCACTCAGAAGCCTCCAACTTCTATAGAAAGCAGGAACATAAACATTTTTGAAAACAGGGCAAGGCCTCTTACCTGCGTGTTCTTTAGAAGTTTAAAACAATTTTAAAATGTGGCTCTAAAGCTCTTTTGACCTCTAGTGGGTACATTCTTTTAAGTCTTCTACAAGCATGTATTTGGCAGATGACAATGAATGACTAAAAAACTTCTAGCTATTTTGATAATGTTCCTTCTTTTCTGCTCAGATGTTGTATATCAGGAGTTATGTTCTCAAAAGCAGGCAAATATATTTGCTGATGTGTTCCATGAATCATTTTTTAATCTACAGCCCATTCAGAAACAGCTCACTTCAAATATTCAGAAATTAAGATTTGTCATTTAGTTAGATAAATTACATGATACTGTTTCTTTTTGCTTGAATGGGTGACTTAGTTAACTAAACTCCAACAGGAAGATTCTCAAATTGCAATCTGAGTGTATAATCAGACATTTGGAATTACAGATGCAATTAGAAACTTGCTGAGACTTACGTGTGTGGGTATATTCCAGTAAGAAGCTCAGGTATCCACATGTACGTGTTTTTATGTCCAGTTCTTTGACTGTTATAAATCAGAGAACCTCTGTGGGAGCTAAGAATCTGGCCCATATCTTTAACTTCACTTTTCAGAGCTGTGTAAATCAAGTCAGCTTGTATTTGCATTTTCCTCAAAGTGCTATAAGAAGTGCATGTTTTAATGGCTGGTGGGCAGTGGGCAGCACAGAAAGCAGATCCACATGTATCTCTGTGACAGTCTTCCCACCAAAGTAATATACAAATAATTAAAGCGACTCCCAGGTGTCTTGATTCTAGCTCTTAGCCCAGCTGTAGGTAGCTTAGAGGCCTGAGAATAGCACTGCTTCAGGATAGACACAAATAATTTAAAAATTTTAAGGGCACTTAGTGGAGCATCCACACCAGGATTCACATCACTGCCTCTTGATCAACCTCCTTATTGCCCAAAAGAGATTGGTGCAGCTGCACTCTCCACACCTGATTCTGATTTTGCTTACTCTCAAGCAGGAGCAGCTAAGAACACATCAGAATTTCAGAAGTGTAAATTGGGTATAAATAAAGATTATAATCTCTTCTGTGAAAACTTAATAGAGATCCAGATTGGCCTGTGCTCTGCCAGGGCATTAGTCACTTTGAAAATGATGACAGTGCAGCTTTAGTGAGCTGCACTCCTGCGGTCTGTTTTTCTTTCCCTTAATGGAGTCAGCACACTCAGGCAGATCACACAAGATAGTGTGTCTGAGTCACTGGTTCTCTTACCGTATTTGTCCATCAACGCCTCTGCCATTGGAGGGATGACACTTCACCTTTGAGAGCTTACTCATGTATTAAAGGTATGTGTTAATATTTATCTCTCTTGAGAAGTGCTCTAGCAGAAGTCCTGCATCACTTACAACTCTCTGAGACCCATAAGAGCCAGCAAAGAAGAATCCTGTATCACCATCATTGCTTCAGCATTTTAGGTTATACAATAAAAAGTTACCAAAATGGCATGCTTGCTGATAAACATTGTGGTTCAGAGTTGTTCAATTAAGCTGCTCAAAATGTTGACAGAATTGTGCATCCTTGTGTTACCTAAAACATCTACAGCGTAAATTACAGTTCTGTATTTGGTATCTGGTAACATACGTCTCTTAGTAGAAGAAACTTTGAAACAATGACATGTTGATGAATATTTCAAAAAAGCTCCCATGCACTCCCATACTTAGCTGGCTGCACACATTATGTATTGAGCTATATCACTGGGAGTCTTACTCGGTGGAAAAAATTCCAAAACACTCTCTCAACCAAAAAAGCAGGCACCACAGCTTGTTAAATGAGTAAAATTTCTGAAGGCAGAAGCTTCTTACTTGTGAGAGTAGTACAAGTATATCACGCAATATGGGCAGATCTAATTTCAACCCCAGATCATTTTCAAAATTCAGCCATGGGAGGAATTTCAACCACAATTAAAATACAGGACTAAATCAGAAAAATTGCTCCTCTGTGTGTGTAATTGAAGAGGCAATTAAAATAATTAGAGAAAGAGGTGTACAGAGAGCTGTTCATAACTCAATTTTTCATCCCTTAAAGCCCTTTGAAAAAATGTAGCCCTAGAAGGATTTTCTAAAAATGACAACATATTGTGCCTTAAAACACAGCAAACTATACCACCTAGCACTCTACACATAAGGTAAGGGCAGGTCTGAGCGTCAACATTCTAAGACAGAACTATTGTACCTGTGAAATAAGTGATAATGCGTGTGACATGACAGAAAGAATCCAAGTGCCTGGGAGAAGTCCTCTCTGTCAAGAATCTTTTAGCTGCAACCAGAGAGAGATGAACTCTGTGGGAGGGAGAGATATACTCAGTTGATGACAAAATTGTAGTGGGCATCTCCAAGCCTTGAGAAATTTTTTTCCAGCACAATTTCATTTTAAAATTCTGAAGCTAGTTACAAGATTGTATATCTCCTAAGGAAGATGCAAAAATTAAGTATGTAAGGATCGGTATGAATGCCTGATCACTTACCTCGAGGGATAACAGATTTCAGTAACAGCACAGAGGATAAAGTCCTTTCTGGAGGTCTCTTGCCAGGCTCATTCATTCTGTTGTCTTCATTTAAAAAAACTATATAAAACTATATATAAACTAGAGCTTTCTATTGCTCCAGTTTATGTTTCAGTGAAGTTACTCCAACATAAAACTTGAGTAAGGTGTGAATCAGCTCTTAAGATTCTGTAATGCTTTCAGCTCTGTTGTGGCTGCTAAATCTTGCTGTGGCTGACACACTATTGATTTCGCCCAAACATTCTTTTTTAATTGATTTGAACTATATATATGTTATACAGCAATAGAAGAAATAAGAATTGAGTATCTAGCAGAACAATATAGTCTGTGGACCTCTGCTAATCAGGATGACAGTATATGTGGTACATTTCTTTCTCTATTTTTACCAGTGTATGTAAATTAATGCCCTCTGCAGATCTGCTTTTACTGTGATGAATATAAGGAAGTGTAATGATCTAATAATTTTCATGCTGCAAGGCAGTTAGGTATAGCTGTTGCAAATTTAACTAAAATTATATAGACAGCACCTGAGAGTTATAGATGTTGAGCACCCACAACTCCCTCTGAAATCCATACAAGGTAGGGGCGTTCATCACTTCTGAAAGCAGGTTAGTAATGTATTCATGACAGACTTTGTATATACAAGCCATCCTGTGAGCGGCAGCACTAATTAGGCCTGGTTTCAGGAAGGCTGTGTTCACACTTGCCTGCCCTGCAATAACTCCCAGTCCTTCCACCATGGCCTTCTCTCACCTCTGTAACCTCATTTCCCCTGCTCTGTTCCTAGAGCTCACTCAGCCTACGCTTCCACCTCTTCCTCCAGGTATCCCCTGCCCCATTCCCTCCTTAATATTTCTTGCTTCTTTTTTCTGCACCTCCCCTCAGGCACCATACACTTACCTCTTACCTCCTTTCCAGTTCTTTTCTGCATCACCTGGAAAAAAGCCTGATGGGCTTGAAGTCATTTGGCCATGTTGGCTGGCCAGCTGGCAGGCAAAACACAGCAGGTAATTGTTTAATTCATGCTGAAACCCTCCCCTCATTTGGAGTACTTATTTAGCTCTTTTTCTTGTCTAGCTGCCAGTTTTCATGAAAGCTGGAGGAATGGAATATATCTAAGGCTGATACCTCTCTGATAAACTGAGTTGAAATAAGCCAACCGAATGAGAAGTTATTTGAGGGCAGGAGAGAAAAAACAAATGGGCAAGTAATACTGTTATGCAAGTCCTATTTCCTTAGGAAGTCAGGCTAATAAAACATGCAGGCAGTTGCTGATTGTATTTTTCTTCTCATGACCTTTCCTGTCTGCTGTTCCCAATTCCACGACTTCATCTGTTCTAGAAGACTTGTTTGCCCGTTCAGTCTCAGTTACACCAGCGCAGCTAAATGCAGATGTTACCCATGGTTTACATCCATGTGGAGACCATACAAGCCTTCATTTCCTTTGGACAAGCCACTGGCTTTGGACAAGCACTTTTTTCTGACAGTGACAGTTCATGGTGCTTCTAGATACTGTTAGCGACTTAGAGAACAGGTACCTCATGCCTTCCATCATCTTCTTCCTTGATATTGCACAAATTCCTGGGAATTTAATCCACTAACAATAACTTTACAGTCTGATCAGTCTGTTGGTGTTACAATTTTGTGGTGTGCTTAGAATTGCAAGGGATGTGTGGGTTTTTTGGTTTTCTTCTTAGATAGAAAACTAAATATTCTTGTCACTTTCTTCTATTATAAACGCTTGATTTTTTTTTTTTATTTTCCCACTTCCCAGCAGCTTTTGGAGGTATCCACAGAGATGTAACATACAGGCATAAACTGAACAGTGACTTTTCCTCCTTGTATGGGAGCTGTGGATGTGAGATAGATGTTGATTCTCAGAATTGCCAGAGTCGTGCAAAAGCCCTTGGGAGAAGGCTGCCCAGTTGTAAACATGGATGTGCTTGTTTGCCTAGGGCAGCTGTAGTACTATGGTTGGCACAGCAGTGCTAAATTTTTTCATGAGTAGTAAAATGGAGTTCATTGGTGGTCCTGTAGCTTTTTCCACAAAAGGAAGAACTTTTGTCCTACTGTAGACAAATTCCATATTGAGCAACTTGTGTAAAATTAATGCAATATGGTTTTCTTCACTTCTTGCCTACAGAGGTTGAAAATTTCTTTTAGCCTCATCTAAAACTACTGGAGTGAACTGGGTTTAGAACAGACCCTCCATGGATTAGTACATGCTGCCCATGAGACCAGTCCTAGTTGAATACAAAACTCACAATGATTCCATAAGCAGACCCTAAATACAGCACACATGCACAGCAAGAGGATTTTAATTGCCACAAATGGTTCTGATTACAGCCCCACATCGTGCTTGAAGTGATCCCAGTACTGCCACTTCTGGGGAGATGTTATTCTGCACAGACTTGCTGATCCATTGGCCCTTTTCCCACCCAAGGGCACTGGGATGTCTTAACAGCAGCCACCACAAATACCTCAGACTAAACCCCAGTGAAGCAAAGTCTGTGGTACAGAAGAGGTGTTTGGGGCAAATTAAGGGCTTCCCAGCAATGCCCCAGCAATGCCTACCTGGCTCTCCAGCTTTCAGCCTAGTGGCTGAAGACATATAAGGAAAGGGCAGAAGCAGTTCCAGCTACAAGTTCAAGGAGATGCCACTGTCACCTTTGGTGCTTCATCTCCCCAGCTGGGTACAAAACTCAGCAGGAATGGCTGAAGACTTGGTACACAGACTGAATTTCTTCAAGCCCATGCACTGTGGTATAGCACTGTTAGTTTACCAAGGCTTCTCAGTACTATAGGCTAAGAAAATCTTGTTGACATGCAGTTGGAAAGCAAATAACCTCCTTGGACAGATCCTCAGTTTGTCCATGTTTAATAGAGCCCTTACTCCTCTGAGGGAGCTGAAAGAAGTCCTCCACCAGACTGGATCAACTCTGCCTGTCCCTGAGCTATGAGCTTGAGGACTCAACAGGGACAGCAGATGAGAAAGTCACCACTACTCCTTTCCTACTCCATGGGCCCTGTTTTTGAAGGCTCAGCAGCCTACTGCCTGGCTCCCTCCAGAAGCAGCAGTTCAGTCCTGCCGTTGCTAAATGCTCCTCTCACAGGGGAAAAGAATGGCTGGTGGAGAGGGAGGCATGTTCAGCTGTAGGGAGCAGCCAAGGCCATTGCCTCTACTCAGTGTGGCAGCCCCTGTCCACAGAGCTGTCTCCCAGGGCATGTCACACCTGCACTGTGTGCACAGTCTGCCTGTGGCCAGCACTAGCCTTGCTGGCAGAGAGTTTCACTGGAGCCAGGCTCAGCTGTTTGTGATCAGAGAGCTGGGGCAGCAATTAAAAGATGCTAGTGTGGAATGATGGCTCCTTCTGACACAGATATGCCTTTCCCTAATTGCTGAGGTAATAAAACAGCTCCCAGCCTGGCCCAGCACACACCCGTCCTGTTTCTGACCATCCTGTTCAGCCACATTCCTCCCAGAAGCACACCAAAGCTTTTGGCAGGTGTGAATGGTTGTCTGCTGAGTATGGCAGAGGACCTGAGCTACTCTGCTCCTTGAAATTCCACTTGGCTGATTCTACATGTCTACGTATTTGTCTGCTCTGAAGGTGGAAATCAGCATCTGATTTTACAAATTCAGCAAAGAAGTCTTGAGTTTTTTTGTAGTGAGACAGCTCTTCAAATGAGTAATTCAGTGCACTATTATATCACTCCTTGGAAAGATCTGCCTCTTACTCGAAAGAAGGCAAGTCTGGGTCTAAACATGGGCTCCAGTAGAACTTAAAAACTGCAACATCCATGATCTTATCCTCAGTATATTTTGTTTCAGACTCCAAAACTTCTTGCTGTGCTTCCACAGAAAAATAACCTGGTTCTAAAGCCTAGGTGGGAGTCACAGAAAGCTCAATGGATCAATAAACTCAAAGATAAGAATTACCTCACAGTCAGTTTAATGTCAAACCAAGGAGATAATCTTCTTAGACTTGCCTAAACTAATGTGAATCCCACAGTTTGTAACAAATCCTTCAAAAGATTTATGACATGATCAAGTAAAGTTCTGATTCTGTGTAGTGTATATTTTTGATGCTTTATTTCCATGTAATCTGCATGAAGAGGGTCTTCTTACATGATGGAGTTACCACTCCTGTGGAAAATCTGATTGTAAAAAGCAGGTTTGCCCAATCAGCCTGAGAAATAGGATGGTGAAAAAAGCTATACAGGGATACTTCTCTGTATTCAGGTATCCTGTCTCATGAACAATACTGGGTACTACAGACATCAGATAAAGGAACCATGAAAAATCCTGTAGTTAATACTAATTTCAGTTATTAAACTCAAATTGATTTTGTTTCATCCTAGCTATTACTTGAGAAATTTTACACATTAAAATGAAATAGTATAATTTGACTTACATGTTTGCACAATGTATTATAATGGAATTATGGAGAAGCTTTTCGAAATCATCTGAATGATGCTGGAGCTCTCTTCCTTTCTCAGAGGTGAGTGCAATAATGGGAGAGGAAAATTCAGGGATCTGCTTCCCAGAGGTTCTTGTCTTGACCAGCTCCAGGTGACATTTGTGACTGAGCACAAGGAGAAACTTTCAAGAAGTTCTCAGCTGTGACAGTTCCACAAGGCAGAGGGACTCTAGGGGTCCTTGAGAACACAAAAAATACCAAACAGCTGTGTCCTCTGAATATTTATAAATTGCTTTTATGAATGGCACTGCACATGGTGCTTTACCATATTTTTGCCTTTGCCCACTTACACCCCAGGTCTCTCTGTAATTAGCTGGAGGGTTCTGCAATGAGGCAATACTTTTGGTACCTTCAAACTTGCGGCATGATCTCCCTTTCCCCTAGCCATGAGGGTGAAGGCCTCATGAAGCTTTTCATGTGTTCAGATGGAGGCCCTCCATATGTGGGTGTTGTCTCTGATATGGGCAGGACCACATTCCCAACCTCCTTATTTTCCTAGCTTTCCCCCATTGCAGTTCCTTTTGACACAGATGATTGTCTGCAGGGTTTGCTCCCGTAATAGTTGTGTCTTGACTAAAAAAAGTCAGCTACTAATTCCCCAGATTAGAGATTCTATACATGTTCTTTAATGTGCACAATAATAATACAAAATTAACCCTCCCATTAGCCTAGAAACAGCCAAATTATACCAAATATATGAAGAAAAATGCCTTAGACTGCTAGGCTTTGCAAAAACAAATCCTTAGGGGAGATTTAATCACTAAATGCTCTGAAGCTGCAGCTGAACAAAAATAACAATTCAGTGGATACAGACCAGAAGAAGGAAAAAATAGAAGTCCATTTAACCAGTAGTAACACAAACAATAAATACTCTGTGGGACTGAAGAGCTTTTATTGTGTGATATGAAAATACATCATATTCTTTCTGCTTATACTTAGTTCTTGGTGAGACCATTTGTCTGTCTCTTCCTTCTCCTTCTAAGAGTCCCACAAAATGCACCATTTTTACCTCACATTTACTAATTCATTTCATTTCTGGAAGAAAAAACAGTTCTGTCAGTTGTAATATCTCTTCAACACTCAACAACAAGCAGAGGGACTGGAAAATATACGTTATGCAACAAATCAACCATTTATAATATTTCAAAAGTTACTTCCCTTCTGAGTTCTCTAAACAAATAGGAAAGGCTGCTAGACCAGAAAGAAATCACATTCTACCACTGAAAACAGCAACGAAAAAATGCCAGTAGTAAACTTTAACTCTCTGCTGCTACCACCATCAGTGTGTGAACAGCAAACCTTTCGTGTTACAAAGAACTTGGTTAAGATATTTTTTTCTGTAACCTTTTCAGCACAAGGATCTAAAGAAGGCTGTTCCTCCTAGTAACCCTTTAATTCAGTCTGGTGAGACTTTTAAATAGAGCTATGTGAAATGTTAGGTTTCTATCCTGCAGGAAGTGGTAGGCTTGAGGGGTTTTTTTAATGGTTATTGAAGTTTCATAGGAACCTCTGAGTAGCATGGCCAAGCACTGATAAAGTGACCTTCCTCTGGCCAGCTTTGGCATCAGATTTATGAAACCAAAACTGGGGTCAGGCCCACTGAAAACCTGCAGTTCCTCTGAGTTTCCTCTCTGCCAAGCTCTCTTTGCTAAATGCAGAACTCAAAACAGACTGAAGGCTTCTTGCAGCCCTGGGAAGCTCTTGGCTGGTAGATAGAGGAGGGAGCCCAGCCTCCTTCCTCTCTCTCCCAGCCAAAGTGTCAGGATTGGATGCAGATGCACTGCGCAGCTTTCCAAGTTCCTGCACTAACTTGGGAGTCAGCAAGATAAAATCAAAAGTGATCTCAATGCAGACGTGAAGTGAGGCTGCTTTGTACTCTGGGGCTGCTCTGATGGCCACCAGACAGGAGAAAAACCAGGGTGAAGTCCTGCTGGATAAATAGCTCCTCCCTGCAGGACAGCAGTCTGACAGGTGGTTCAGTCACAAGCTTTTCACCAAATTCCACTTCTGTAATAGCAGGAAACTTACATATGATCACAGTACTCTTCAAACACTGGGCCAAACTCTGAGTTCAGTTTTACAGAACATGTCCAGAATAACTGATTAATCCACTAGAGTTGCTGCTGCTTAATATCAGCATCAGTTTGGCCCGGTGCAATTTGGCTAAACTTGCTGAAATTATGGCAAAATATGTAAATGAGGAATGGTTTTAGTCTCTTAGCTCTTCTTTTCAAGGGCTGGCTTTTTCCCTTTTGGCTCCTGCTTTCCATTTAATTATGCCAGGCCCTAAAATGCATTCTCAATGGCAAGCCAAGATTTTGAGTAATTGCAAGGAAGGGAGGATTTCTTGTTCCGACACACACATTAGCTAATTTTCCCTGGGTTCTGATACTAACTATCAGATTCCACCACCCCACCCCCGTCTCTGGGCTGGGTTGTTTTTTTTTCCCCTTGTTTTCCAATTGCGAAGCAGACATCTGGCAGCTCTCTGGTGGCAATAGCTGATACACTCACTCTGCTTACTGCGCTTGGCCATTTCTCTGTGGGAGGTAGGAGAAGAGGCAAAAGGAGCCGTGGTTTCAGATTCAAGCCCTTATTTTTATCCTATGTAATTCCACAGCGGGATGCTTTCTTCCTCCTACCACCCTCAGGCTTGTGCTTTCTATTATCACCAAAAGATCAAACTAGCAAAGAAAGGCTTCCCCTGCCTTTAAAATCAAGGGAAATCTTCCTGTTTTTCCTTTTGCAAATACTGTTTGTTTCTTCTCCTGCTAAACCTCAGCTGAACTGTTCCCTCTGCAGCAGCCCCAGCAGGCAGGGGTACCTGCAGTGGGGCAGGGATGCTCGAGTCAGCGCTGCCACCTGGCCTGCCTGATGCTTGCTGCCTCCGAGATCACAGCCACAGGAGAAGCGATGTGCAGAGCACCTGCCACGCTGATTTTCTGTGCAAAGAGTCCCCAAGGGACATATTGACATGTGGGAAGGGGAGGGGAGAAGGGAAGCAGCGCATGACTGTATCTGCCATAATTCGCCCTGCTTGTCCCTTGAGCTCTTGAAAGAGAATATAACGGAGCCCTCCATGACCTCAAGCTTTCACCTTAATATTTAATAGTGATTTATATCACTGTGATGTTGATTAATACTGAGTAAACATATACTACACATAAATGATTTCACTCTAAATCAACAGCCACATTTTTTTTCCTAGTAATGATCATCATTAGCCTGGAATGTTTCTTATGCTTATAATTTTTTAATAAATTGAAATTATTTTTATTGCAAAATAATCCCCACACGCCCCTGTGTAATTTTGAATATTAATTCATTCCTATTCCCATATCTGTGACAATCCTGCCTGAAGTCATTTAGGCTCATATGAGAATGATCAGATTTTATTCCTGTAAAAACTATAGAGTCTTCTGTTCTTTTGATACCAATGTATTTCAGCTTCAACATCAGCTTTGATACTGATACAAAATAATTGTCAAGATATCAAGTGGTTTGTGTAAGGGCCTAACTTTATGTGAGACTTTCTTTGTCCTCCATCACAAAATATGTACCTGATAGGCTAGAAATTATTTTGATATTTGGTTCCAGCTGTGCAGGTTTGTACACATAATCAATAGATATCTCTTTCATGTTTGCATTTTATCATATTTACTCTACTGTCTTTATTCCTGCTCAGTTACATTGCAAGAAACTGCTCCCTGATATTTCAGAAAAATAGGAAGTACTAAATGTCACTATTAAGCAGCCTTACGTGTCTGCAAGAATAACAACTATGATGTGTCAGCTTCAGATTGCATCGTCAAGTAATTTTCTGAGTAATACTGATAATTCAGCCTCAAAACTGCATTTTGAATTTCTAAACAAGCTATCATAATGTTTGGAGTTGTCATATGAATATGTATTATAAAGCTTTAGTACCTCAGAATGTCTGAATGTATAAATATGAAAAAGAACACAGAAGAAAAATTAAAATGCTTTAAAAATAGGCTCAACTGATTGAAAACTCTGGCTGGAAATTTCTGCTTTGTATACTGGAAAGGCACAGTAGCAGTGAGCCCAGGATGTTGAAGATGTGCCATTACCTTTTAGCCATGTAATCTCAGTTTGAGGCTGTCAGCAGCTCTTAATATACCCTATCAAAGGATCCTCCTAGAATATGTAGAACAGGCTTGGTGAGTAGAGACACAAAAAACCCAAAAAACCTGCAGCCCACAGTTCTGGCTTCCCTGCAAGCCATAGTCATTATCTTCACTGTTTCCTTCAAGATCAGTCACAGGGCAGGACAGGGAGGGCTGCAGAAGAAGGCTTTAAGCAGAAAACTGAACATGAGGCAGAGTGAGACAGGATGAAAACTATACTTTTGTGGAAGTGTCTTTTGTCCTAAGCACATTTCTGGTTCATTTTAAGAAAGGCTGATATAACACTAGGGCCACCTATAGAAGGTGTGTTCAGGTTCTGCAGCAGTAGAATTGGCCTGACACCAGCCTAAGGGCACCAGCACGGGGGTTTATTTGTCCAAATCAGTGGTCCATTAGGACCATTCTAAGTTTCAGAGGCCATTAGTGCTACAACTGCTCTCATTTATCCTGCTCTCTGCTACAAATCTCTGTGAGAAGGTCCTTCCCCAGCGCGCTGGGTGAGGGCAGATTGCCTCTCCTGTCTGCAAGGGGTAGGCAAGGCTGCACTTGACCTGCCTGTCTGGTGTGTCACCCCCTGCACACAGATGGAGTTTAGCCAAATCTATCATCACAGGAGGCTGCTGTACACCAGTACATCTGTAAGACAGACTATTGTACTGCTTTGCTTTATGGCTTCCTGCATTAGGATGACTAAACTCGAGAGCGAGAAGAGTGCTGCTGTCAGTCTCGACTCAGAGTGAGCAGTCTCAGCACATCATAGTCATCTTGAGGGACTGGGTGTTGGCTCATTTTTAGAGTTTCCATTGATTTTAAAATTGCTTAGGTGACCTAGATATTGAGGAAGAAATTGGGGAAAAAGGATTTTTCTCTCTCTATAAGCCTAAGAACCAAATGAGATGTACTCACCCTCATCAAAAGTATAGGTTGGGGTCACAGAATCTTCATGCTGCAACTGTTGTGCATCCCAGACACTAAGCCAATCACATGAGGAAAAAGTCAGTAAATTCATTTTAAAGGCAACTTTTAGTTATTTTTCTCCACTATTGCTTTTTAAATGGATCAGTTCTATCCCATGGAATTCCTGTCCTCCTCAGCTTTTTTAAAGGTGATCTCCTGTATGTTTTAGATTCAGTCTGACTTGGTTTTTTGCTTGTACAGAAGCTAATCACATGCTGAGTATTGGCTAAGTAAGAAAAAAGAGGGACTCGGCAAGAGAGTTGTAAGCACTTATATTTTACGTCACATTTGGGACAGACAAAGTGCATGTATATGATTGGTTACTGTGGCTCTGCTGATGTGCACTAACTCGTTGAGCTGCAGTAAACTTAGCATCTGTCTGAGCCCTGAGGGTTTGTCTATGCACAAAAGTTGTTGTGTTTAACCATACCATTAAAGTGCAACATTGCCCTCAAGGACAGATGCAGTCAGTTTGATATAAAAGTATGTAAACCCGTGGAACTTGGTCCTGTAAGAGAATAGAATCCCATCCAGTAATCCAGGGAGAATAGCAGTAAGATAAAAGCATATAAAGTTTCTTTATACCTTACTATAACCTTACCTATAGGAGAATAAACCAGCATATCACCACTTTATGCAACTAAATCAGGGAAAATACTGTGCAAAAAAGAGGCTTGAAGTAATACCTCATTACTGTTGTTAAAATTATAACTGAACACGTATTTCAAATCCTTCCAATTCTGTGGTGTGTGCCATTCAGCAGGGGAAAAGAAAAATTCACACAGATTGCACACAGGAAAAGTGTGGGGGGTGGGAGGGAAACACACAAATGGTAAAATGCCACCAAGAGTCTTGTGTGAGAGATATTAAACCTTTCTGTTCAAGTAATAAATGGTGCATTAAAAATTCAGTAACCGGAGAACAGGAAGGAATCTGAACCAAAAGTCACAGTAAATTGCTAAGCTTTCTGCATTACGCGTTCATTTGGTAATTCATGACAAGTAGGGCACTTTAGGAAGGTGGAAAATATGACAATAACATGATAGTCAGCAAACAAGTTTTTCTGGAATTCTTGTAGGAGCTTTGTTTGAGTCTTGGAACCCATATATCATGTATTCACTGTTTTCCAGAGGAGCAAGAGAAAACATGAGCCTTGCACAAGCAGTGGTGCATAGACCTAAAATCAAATAATGGAATATGCATTACATGCTGAGTATAGGCATAGAATGAGGTCTATGAGGAAATTCTTTGTGGTGGAGGGACAGCATGGCTCCTGGAATGGATAATAAGTTACACACCATTTCTTTTGACTTATTTAGAATATTTATTGCAAATATCTTCCATAGCATAATCTGCCGTGTGAAACAAACTGGTAAAATGCATGGGGCACACCCTTTTGTCCTCTGAGGAAAATGTGAAGTCTGAATTTTGGTGTAGAAGAGGTTCCTGCCAAGGGGTCAGATCATCACAGTCAAATGCAAAATGACAGTGACTGTTACAGACCAAATGACCATCCCTCATTGGTTATGCATGACTTTATGCTGCTGCATTTCCTTTTCAGTTCCATGATGTATTTATGTTTTAAGAGCCTGGTTACCTGGTGAGGTTTTGGTGGCAGGTGGACCAGAGGGGTGTGTGAATGACTGAAATGTTAATGGTCAGTAGCTCAAACAGTGGGTGCTTTGCTGAGGACAGGTCTGCAACCCTCACCCAAAAGGGATGATGAGATGTTTTGGGTGTGCAGCAAGACCTCAGATCTGCATAAGTGCAGCCCAGGTGCAGAAGGGGGGAGCACACTGCACCAGAGGATGACGATGACAATCCAGTGTTTGCTTAGCAACAAGATGGCTTGTGAGCCAGATGGAGGAAAAGAAATAGACCTCGTGGAGATAAGACAGCACTTTTTATCGTGCCAGTGTCCTCTCTTACACAGCTGGCTCAGGTGTAAAACTACCTCCTGGGGGATTTATCGGGACATTACCTTTCCCACATAGGCCTGAGGGTTTTCATCCTTCTGATGGGGCATAACTGGCTCACACACACCAACGTGAGAGACAGCTGTCATGTCTTAGGAGGAGTCATAAGCCACCAAAGATCCCCCAAGCACCCCCAGACCCATCTCTGGGGCCTTCCCCCAGAGGACTGCCGGAGATCAACAGTGGTGCAACAGATAGACAATGTTAACTCCCAGGGGAGGTACCTGGGCCTTCCCACCTGAACATATTAATTAACACAACGAATTCTGTGCTTCAAGGAGCAGTTTGAGAAGGGTCATATCCCATGGCGGGGACCATACAGGGAAGAATGTGAGGAGGACATGGCAGAGATGAAGCACTGTGAGCTGAACCCCTGTTCCCCATCCTCCCGTACTGCTTGAAGGGAGGAGATAGAAAAAGCAGAAGAAAAGTTGAGCCTAGGAAGAAGGGTAGGGGAAGGATTTGGGGGTTTATTCTTATTTCTCTCTGTATTAGTCTGTTATAATTAATTGGCAGTGTATTACATAAATTTCTCCAAGTGGAGTCTGTTTTGCTCGTGACAGTAATTGGTGAGTGACCTCCCTGTCCTTAGCTCGACCCATGAGCTTTTCACCATATTTTCTCCCCTTATCCTGTTGATGGAGAGAGTGATAGAGCAGACTAGCATGTTGGTGGGCAGTTGGCAAGCCAGTCAAGGTGAATTCACCACAGAGGGAGTAGTGTTAAAGGACAGATTTTCATATGATTTTATCTTCTTTTGCAACCATCTCAAATAGGAAAATGCTACTCAAGTGTAACAGAAGCAATAGACCCTACACAGCAACCTCTGTAAAGAAGAATCTTCCTCTGCCTGAGTCACTAACCTTTTCGAACCATTTTTTCTCAAAGCACAAGTGTCAAAGTGCTGATTTCATTTTGTCATGAGATATTGAGTTTTGTCATTAGATTTCAAAATCACAAAATACCCTCTAGTTCTTCTGTACCAATACATTTATCACTATCAGAAGAATACAGATTCACACCCCCCACCCAGAAAATAAGCCAAAGTAAGGCTTTGTCAGGACACACTGTGGGAGACTCTTCCCAGAACAGTGATGCACCAGTGCTTTGTGCTGATTGTGCAGATACACACATGCACTGAATCAATGGAGTGGAGATTTTCCAGAGATACTGCATCCAGAAATAGTTATTTGCTGGGCATTTCATCAGGATGAAAGCAGCTGCAGCCAAAACCAATATCTGATTTTTACACCAGTGTGGAACAGGCAGATCCTCTTCAGGCCTTTTATTTTTTAAAGAGAGAAATATTGGGAATAGTGTTAAATTACTAGGCATTACCACTTATAGTGCGAGAACGTCATATCCCTGAAATTAAGAGTGACTTAGTATTTACAATAACATATCTGCAGAGTTTGAGGCTTCTCCAATTCCAGCTTACTTTAGGTGTATAAAAAACTGTCTACTTAAGAAATACAGCCTCTCAAACCCAGCCTAGCACTGCAGAGGTAGCCCGGTGTTTATTTTGCCTGTATCCTGGGACACTTTCTGATGCTCCAGATATGAAGGTAACCTCATCAGGCGAAAATGGCTTTCCAGTCATCCCTTATATTTACCTCTCCCAGCCTTTAGCATGCCTTCAGTACTTCCTCTGCAAAAAAAGCTGCACAGAAGGAGGTGTAGGTGATACTACACTGGACATCATTCTTGCATAATCCACGTGGCAAAGAGAAAGTGCTCTGAAGTTTCTGCAAAGTGAGCCCAGCTTCCCCACAAGCTATCCTGGCCCCTGCTGTGAATTACTTCCTAGATGGCCACAGCCCATGTTACCCTCACTTAACACACTGAGCCAGGTATAATTCATGTGAGGAAATCTGGTCACATATAAACTCATACACTGTCTCAACCAGGCAGTAAAATGCAGTAACATAATAATTTCAGCTTTCATGAGTGAGAACATTATTTTACCTCACCTTTTAAATAACCATACGTAAAATCACCTATCATTATTACGCATCAGTGATGCATAATAGACTTGGTAACTCAGTCTCATATCTGAACCATGTGTTAGGTCTAATATATTTGTTAGCATTTGTTAGCAGATATATATGAACTTTGTTTCTTCTGTTAGTGTTTTTACATCTATTTATGTCAACTGACTTCAATTCTTTCAAACATTAATGAAAGAAGAGCCATCTCCACACAGATCTGAATAACGTGCACCCTTTAAAAGTGCAATTTCACCAAACACATCTGTGTGAATGAACTGTTTTGTTGATTATGGAGACCATCTGCACTATGGCACTCAAGATTAACTGAGCCTAGTAGCTATATCTTTCTATTTTTAGTTAATTTTCATAAAAATTTCTATGTCAAGTAGTTTTGATAATAATAAATTAAATAATAAATGCATTTGTGATGCATATCCAACAATGATAACACACAGACCACACAGCAGAGCAGGGCACTTCAGCTACAAAATTTCATTTCATATGAGAGATTTTAGAAAACACAAGTTTTATACAATATGTAGAGTAACAAATGACCCAATAAGGCTATTTGATATAGTAAACTATATGAAACATGCAGGCTTCTGGAGTGGGATTCACATTTTTTAATTAGTTAATTGCCAAGGGAGCTAAAATCTCCTTGGGAGGACAGTCTGGACAGCTTGTAAATTGATCAAGTGATCAGGAAATCACTGTGACACCCAGTGTCAGGGCTGCAGGCAGAGCCCTCCCCATGCTCCAGCTCTGAGCTTCAGTGAGCAGGTGAAACTGTACTTGTGTTTTATTGGGAGGCCACGAGAGATGAAGATATTCTGCTGTTCACTGCAGCTTCTTGTCTCCTACTCCTTGTCACAGCAGGGAAACTTTCTCACCGCAGTACAGCAGCATCATTCCAGTGCTGAATGCCTCAGCTATCAAAGAGGTGACGTGGTGCTGTGCAGAGACAGGGACCCTGTGCTTTCACCAGGCACAGAGCTCTGCTGTTGTGACTTGCAGCCTCCTTTCTCTTGACTAAAAATCTGGAAGACAATGAGGACAATCATCATTCTTCTTTCTTGCTTTGGATACCCAGGAGTGGGAAATTACATGCAAGCTTTCTCAGGCTGTGAGAAGGACTGAACCGAAGTCTCCCACAAGTTGACTGAATGCTTTTGTTATCCAGTGAGTGGTGGCTGCTCCTTTCTCTCCTGAGACAAACGAGTTGACCACATCAGCATTTAGATGAGAATCTGATCCTGACAATAAGGAGTCACGTATGTTTGGAGGGTAGCACATAGGTGGAGTGGTGCACCATATCAGGCAGAAACTCGGAGCTCAGCACTGAGAGCTGCAAAAGGATCTCTGAATCAGAGCTCTTTTAAGACTTTTAAGTCAAAGAAGGATATGCCCAGGGCTAAATTGAAAGACAGTATGTATGGACCTCAGTCTCACATTGTCATGACAGTAGTAACACCCTAGTTCTGCTTTAGCCATTAAAACCCTTTATTTGGCATAGTTCATGCTTTCATCTTGACACAGATCAGTGGATCTTCTAATTAGGATGAACTGTGGTAGAATCACTGTTTTTTTCAGATTTTTGACCTTTTAAAAGTAAGATTAAAAAAAAAAAAAGATAAGTAGAGATTACGATATGTTTCTATTAGATTTATGTTTTATATGCATACTCAGACATATCAGGAACTCTAGGACAAAAGTAACCTCTGATGTCTTGGTGATGTTGTAGCCATTGTCATTCCAAAATGGGTATCCATTAACAGGTAATCACTGAAGAAAGAGTCTATGTCAAAAGGCACATATAGGGAAATTACTTTTGTTCTTTTTAAAAAAATTAGAAGGGAGCAAAAATGGGTTCTTCATTGACAGATTTCTTAAACTGTCTCTTTAGTTTTATGCAAATTACTTATTATTTTCAGGATCTCAGTATTAGAAATTTTGCAGGCTTGAAGCAAAATGTTATATACAGTAGAAAATATCAGCTAATAAATAATTATTAGTACATTAAAAATAACTTACCCATGAATACATGGTTAAAAAGAAAAAAGGAACATGCAATTACTAGAGCTCTATTTATTAATACGTTCTGGCCAAAAAACATATTCTGGAAACAAATTGGCAGAAAACCAAAGCTCCCTGCAAGTGCAAGTACAAAACAACAAAATTAACACAACCTTGAGTTCATTTTAGCTGTGAATTGTTAAAAAAAAAAACCCACAAAACAAAAACAAAAAAAAACAAAAAAAAAAAAAAAGAAACTGCCAACCCAAAAGTCCTTCTTTCAACATGTTTATTCTATCTTCATTATGCACTTCCCTCCCCCCTTAAAGACAAACATTTGAAAAATCCTTGTCAACTAAATTGTATGGGACTACTTAATATTTTCAAAGTGAAACATTTAGATTACACAGAAGAGTCATAAATCCAAACGAGAAATTCAATATTGAAGCAACTTTTGTCACTTAGAGCAATTCTTGTCTGAAGAATCTCAAATATAACAGTGGTTGATGACCAGTTTGAATTTCAGTCTTTGTATATGTTCCTGTACACTTTCAAAACCTTACTACAACCAGAGAAGCAGAAATCTAAGCCTTTCTGCCAATTTTTTACCTCTTTCTCTGAAGAGGCTTTGGAAAGTTTATTTATGTATTTTACATCTAATGATTATAAAAATTGCCTGACAATTTCTGGCCTATTTTCTCTAAGATGGGCCAAAATTTATTTCCTGGAGAGGTGCCTTCAGAGCAAACCAGAGATACTGTTAGTCTTCCCCAAAATTTTTCTAGGTTCTCAGAATCTACAGTTTGTAGGATTCCTGAGTTAGAGGTGGTTTTTCACATTTTAGAAGACTTCAAATATCCACTCTCCATTAGCTAGTTCAATTTTCATTAAAAAAACCTAAATTAAATATTAGGTCTGAAATGTTAGGTTTCACAGCATCCTGTGCTGAAGAATTTCCACCATATAATTACCTATAGTGTGAGCAAGATCCACCTCCTCTGATTGTCCTGACTTGTCCTTCTCTGGGTATTTTATAAAACTATGAAAAACTTTCTGAAAGCAAAAGAAAATAGACCCACTACATATTTACATGATAGTAAAATTCTTTCTTCTGTATCCTTTCTTAATACTTCCCAGCAGTCAGTGTTCTTTTTTGACCACTAACTAGATTCTGTCATGAAACTTTCTGTTTTAAGCTGAAGTCCAGTTCCTGACTCATTACTGTCAGCTCAGTGACCATCTATTTTATATTTTCCCTATGAACTCATGGAGGAAAAGAGAGCAAGGCTATGCCCTGTGTGTATCAGTCAATATTTATCTTGTTAAATTTAATCTGTAATTTTAAATCCCAAGTACATACCCCCAAAACGTTCTTCTGCAGTTCTGCACAGGTAATTCCGTCGTTACTATGCTATGCACCTTGGTTTTGTCATCAAAATTTGTCACCTCTCTATACACCCTTGCCAAATAAGAGAAATTTCCTCAGTCTGTGGCTGTCAGCTGTCAAGCACATCTGCACAGTCATGCAGAAAAGAGAGAAAAGCTACAGAGATATCAGAGCTACAGAGGAGAACAAGGAAACCATCACAGTTTTGAATTATTTGTTCATGCATTCATTGGAGTTTAGATTCCAGGAGACTGATGAGGAAAAGATGAGATAAAATCACTCTTTTGGAAAAAGTCTTCCCTAATCCATGGTTTTGCCCATGAAGTAAAATTGCTGCCAGGGACATCAGTTGATAATATTTTAATGGAGTTTAGATTTTAATACCGTTTAACCAAGTCACCCTTAAATCAATTTAGAACCCGTCTAGCAGACTTAAGTGAATAAATACATCATAAAGTAGCCAGTTTGTTACTACTTTCATAGCAGAACTACTACAGTAGATTAGAGGTGTTGCTACCATGCACACTTGCCTAGAGTACATGAGAAATGAGACAACTCAACACGCTGCATGGTTACCAGAAATAGCACATGGGCCCACAGCAGTCTTCCAGTATGCTTTATTGTGACAGGAGGCAGAATTTTTGTCCCAGTTATTCATTACTTGTTTATTTACATACAAATATATTAACACGCAAGCACTGCTCAGAAATACTGTTGTATTTACCACAGTAAGACCTTCCTTCTACCAAACCAGAGCTAGGCTGTGAGCTGTGTGTCTTGGGCCAATAAATTCTGACATTGCTGGACAGATGGACACCAGGAGGATATGTACCAGAAACAACTGCTGCCTCTTGATAATGCCTGGCTCCTCGAGCTTCCCAAAGTCACCACATGGAAGGATGGCATAGAAGGTAGCTGAGCTAAGAAATTCCCAAGTTAAATAGATCTATCACAAAAATAGTGCTGTAAAAGTGCTTTTGGAGCAGTGCCTAGTCCACAACCTGCAGATAACAGAGCATGAGAATTGATGGGGAGGGACATGAGCAGGAGCAGTGGCAGTCCAGAATGATTGGTTTGCACCACAGACATTTGTTGCAGCACCCAAAAGCTGTGGCATTCCAAGGGGGAAGGTAGAGTAAAAGACTCCAGAGCTATGTAAATTTTTGACTAACTGTTCCGGGATAATGTTGGTTTCTGCATATTAATGCAACCTTTTCCTGGCAGCCTGTGGGCCATATAATACATTCTGCACTGGCTCTGCATGCATGCCATACCAGCTGGTTCTGTTTTCATATATCAGGTGGCACCTGATGTGTGGCCTGCCAAAGGCTCCTGAAAGGTTAATCTGGCCTTCAACGAGGGAGATAACCTCACATTAATCATACCCAACATTTTTCTATCCCCTGCTGTAGTTTTTTGCACTGAATTAACACCATAATTGAAATGCAAATAGATAAGACATAAATTAATAAAAACATCTATCTTCCTTTAGTTCCTTGAATTTCCAAATAAATGCAAGAATACTGAGTGACTTAGAAAACAAGCAAGCAACCTCAGACCAGTTTATGTCATGATAATGTATGCCCACTGAAAATTAAGAAACCATTTCCTAAGGTCACCTTACTTTGCTGCTGGCTGTCTGGTCTGAAGTCAACAGCACAGTTGTGCACTCTGCTACCAAACACAGATTATCATTTGAACTATGGTAGAACACAAAACAGCTTCACTAAAAGCTGTTCATGAGTTCATTAATCAGAACCTATTCCTAAACTGCCAGAATCTTTGTTAACCCATTGTGAATTTTCTGATAGAAAGTTGCGGGTTGTCAGTGAAGAAAAATTTGAGAGAGCTTTTTTAAACACAGTGGTGTTGGGAGAAGTGAGGAATCACAGGTGACTACACTAAATGCCTGAGAATGCTGCCCTCTCTGTCCCCTCCTATAGAATGCCCATTGTTGATAAAGGCTGTCTTCCTTTTGTTGGTGTTCATTGTGGAGAGAAATGCACTAGTTATTTACTGGCGAAAACGAGATGGCAGTAACAAGCAATGGGAGACAGTGTTGTTTTTCATTTTGCATTGATGCCCCTCTACAGAGGCATGCATTTCTCACATCAATCTTCTCAAAGCCTTTATTGTTCTGGCTTCCTGTTACAAATCAAGCTGGTGATGGCAGCCCCATGAAATCCCATTAGCATACTGAGAGCAGTGTATTACAGTACCAGGCAATAGAATAAATGCAGAACAATAAGTATAATAGGGAATGCATTACCCCAAAATGGAACAGCTCTGTACTGAGTGCCAGTTCTATGAAGGTGCCTTCTCCACTGCTTGAAAACAAACAAACAGCATTTTTAGGGTTCAGCTGCACTGTCCAGTAAATTCTGGCTAGTCTAAGCCAAGGAAAACAGAGATGCAAAAGGTGTTAAGCTACATGTCCAGGTGCAAGTCTGTCTCTCCCTGTACATGGACTCTAATTTGAATGTCTTTGGTAGACTGATTTCCAGGTACAAAAAGCTTATTATTTTTTGATATAGAGATATAACTAGACCCTGAAAACAAATGAACTTATTTTAGACTCATTCTTTCCTTGGCTGGCATCAATGGCAAGCATATGATGGCAAGCCTTCAGAAGACAGGTCGTCTTTGAAAGAGCCAGGGCTGATTTTCAGTGTCAATTCTTGATTTTTGGTGTTAATTCTTGTGAAGCCTGAAAGGGAAGGAAACTTGCTAGTTTGTAGCCAGTCAAACAACAGCCTGCTATGGATGAGCAAGAAAATGCTGGCACATCAATATATCCTAATACCTCAGTAATTCTGGCATGTCCTCTCCTTAGGTCATCTTAATGGTCTTGAAGTGAAGTTAGGCACAGAAGGCAGCTGCAAGCCACTTCTGGGAAAAAAGGGACAAGCCAACTAGGATAAGGAACAATTCTGCAGAGGAATTAACATTTACCTTTGCCTCAGACAGGACCTGTAAAAGCCTCTTCAAAGATGTGGATTCCCACTGCCTGTCCAACACTGGTGTGTTCAAAGGTGGGAAAACAGCTGTGTATTTCCAGAATGAAAAGGATGATCAATCTGAAAGACTTTTAAGAAGAGCTGTCAAACATTATAAAAAAGCAAACCAGACTAGGTATTGGCATACTGTTTCTGATGACTAATCACTTTCTAATTTTAAATACAGGTTTTAATTCTAAAAGTGAAAAGAGAGAGTTCTGACTTTTTTCATGAGAGTTTCTGTGTTAGTAACTGGAAATGAAATAATGATATGGAATATAATTTTCTCTCAAAAATGGTTTAATTTTTAAGTGGGTCTGTGGCTTGGCAAGAGGATCCAAAGATTCTCTTAGACCAACAGGTCTACAGTTAGCTCTGAGCACTCTCTTTGCAGATGAGCAAAAGAGTAAAATATTAAATGAGAGCCTCACAAGGAAGATTTCCACTGGGACAAGTATTTGCAGGTTTGGTTATGTGGCTGAATATAGCTGAAATGCATTGTCATGGGTCTTGACACTAGTTCAGTTTACTTGGTATACTCCTCTGTCATTTCCTTTGTAAAATTCAAATATTAAATGCGGAAAAAACCCCAACCTGAAAACAAAAAGAAAACAGGTGATATTGTGTGACATCTTTTTGTTTCATCTTTCCAAATAGGTTAGGCCTGCTCTGACATGAGAAAAAACAAGGTCTTCATGAATGAGGCCAAAGGTGGGAAAGGGCAAGAAGCATGAACGTCTCCAAAATCTTAGAAGAAATGTTCCGTTCAGGAGTTTGGACTGGAGCTGGAAAAAGGTTTGAAGTTAAGAGAGAAAACTGACATACAGAAAAGTATCTAGTCTGCGCTAATTTCATTTAAGCTTCCATGCAGCTCAGCCTTGCACCACAAGATGATGGTTCCTTAATAAGCATGTCAAATAGAAGACACAGGCCTCATTATGTGAGCAGGAAGGAAGTCGTTAGGATTTCCCACCTTAGGATATCAAAGAAGATGCCCATTTGAGTTTTGTATAGAAACACAGAACCTAGAAAGGACCATTTTGGTTGTCAAATATAGATAACCATATAAGAACTTTTAAAATCACATAGATCCACAAGATCTCTACTTCACCTGTTACAGCATAACACATGCCAAAGAAAAAATTCCTTCATCTTAAAATGTAGACCATTCAGTATAACAGATGAAAAATGAGGCTGAACCACAGGATGGGAGCACGAGAGCTTACCAATATTATATGCTGCTCTAGAATCCATAAAACTCCATTTGCTCAGCAACACGTTTAGGAAGATTCAAGGATAGTCATCTTAGCAAACAGAGCATCTGTCCCTAAGTCCAAAATAAATGCTGAAGTATTCTTAGCTATAGAAAACTACAAGAGAAGAAACTCTGTCATCTTTCATGATGATAACTCCTTAATTAAGAAATGGGGGGTGTTAACAATGCTTTTCAAAGAAAAGCCACTAATAATCCATCAAATACAGAGGTATCATATATCCACACATGGTGTGAGAGGAAATGTGCTAAAAATGTCATCAGGCAATTGATCGCACAGCTTTTGATAATACTACTAGCAACTGTGTAATTGTTTTTCTCCCTATATTACTCTCTGCCTGCATTAGATATCATGAACACCTACGAAACAGAAATTACTTCATGTTCACCTACCTGCTTCACTCAAAGGCCCTTGTAAGAGTCTCCTTAAACAACCTTGAAGTTGATTCTGGATCATTTCAGGAAGTGCAGATGCAGCGCAAGGTACTGGGTGAAATTATTCATCCCTCAACTACTTGGAAGCTCCCTTTTGACACAGTGGGCTCATGCTTTCTAAACTGTTAATTGTTGTTAGACAAGTTCTGCAAACATTGCTGTTGTACATGAAGAGAGATATGCATTTTTTCCCACTAATCTCATATTATTCAGTAGCAATGAGTGGCACAGGGAGCTGGTCCTGAAAGTTCAGTTTCAGTTTAAACTGACCTTTGAGACTGAGTATTCATTAAAGTTTAAGTTTTCAAAATATGTATGTGTAGCATAAAAAATTAAAATTATTAATGTGATAAGCAACATTTGGTGTGAGAAAACCATTAACAAATATTTTAATAAAGCAAATGCATTTCTAAATCTCCATAAGAAAACCTTACTACAGCAGTAATCTGCTCTGTAATACCTTCCCCTAGCACTACAAGTGAACTGGATAAAAATCGTCTCAGAGGTGTGCCTAAGCATACCTTCCTTGAGCATGAGCATATTAAGTTTTAAGACTGAGCTTCATTTATAACCAATCCACAGAAGATCTCAAACAGTTAAGCCATTACTGCCCTGAAAACAGATGGGATTGTCCAAAGCTTTGCTTCCCACATGTGGTCTCACTTCTCCTTCAGATCTAATAACAATACAAAATAATGTATTCCTCTTTGAAAAAAACAGAATAAAAAAGTAGTCTGCAAGTTGTGCTGTTGACTGCATGCACTGAGAAAATTCTGTCAAGTTGTCTAAGTACCTCCTAGTATCCTGGTCAGATTGGTGTTCTGCTGTGTAAAACCCTACAGTAAAAAATGCTTCCTGTCTCACAGACCATATGCCAGCATCCAGGAAAGCCTTTAGAGATCTAAGATAGTCTTCAGCCGTGTAAATATAAATTGCAGCCTGCAGAAAACTCACTCAGCTCTTGCTTAAATCTGGAAAGAGCTCAAATTTACAGCATTACACCTGACTTACACCTAATGACTGGTCATTCTTAAAATTACTGGGAAGCCCTGGCAGTAGGACGCAGCACTTTGTGTCTCATGTGCAAGCCGCTCTGATGTCAACATTCCAGATCTTAACCAGTAGCTTAATACAATCCAAGTCGTGAGAGCACATCTTCCAGATGGGATGCTGCAAAAGGCATGGTCCCTGCATTGACCCCAAGTGTGTCAGATGATGGACAGCATATACCACTGTTCCTGCTGCTTATGGAAAATCTGTTTCAGTTTTCCTCCCTACCTGAGAAGATCCTAAACTATATCAGATCCCAGGTCCTTCCCTCCTCTTCTGTCACCTGCCCTGGTAAGGGCATTGTTGTGAGGTTTTTTAATAAACCTGTCATTATTGTCAGGTTTTCCTGTTGTGGATCCACTTGCAGGGGAATATATCAAAGCAAAGTGGGGAGAGATAGTGAGTGTGAATGTGTCCATCTGTCACACTAAGACTGGTCCCTGTGTATTGACATCAGGCATTTTGTCAAATGACTGTTTAATGTAAAATACACCTAGTGGGAAGAATAAGGCAGACTGTCTGCTCTAAATTCCAATTGCAGATTTTCAAGGTATGAATAACTTAAAGGAATTTGATTACAGTGACCTATATTCAGACTGTTCATTCAGTTACATCAGTCCAAAACCACACTGCAGGATGTCTGGTGCCATATGCTGCTTTCCAGCATGCCAGTCGATGAGGCAGTCAGCAAGGTATTGCACTTCTAAACTGCTTCTCCTGGGGGAAAAAAAAAAAGAAGGAAAGAAGATGGGAGGGAGGGAGGGAGGGAGGGAGGGAGGGAGGGAGGGAGGAAGGAAGGAAGGAAGGAAGGAAGGAAGGAAGGAAGGAAGGAAGGAAGGAAGGAAGGAAGGAAGGAAGGAAGGAAGGAAGGAAGGAAGGAAGGAAGGAAGGAAGGTAGGTTGGTTGGGGGTTTTTTTCTGATTTTAGCCAAAGTAAACTAAAAAATATTGCAAAAGATAAAAATCTTTAGTAGAATCACATTTCCAGAAATTTACGGGCCTATTTCTCATCCAAAGATGTTTAGGCAAGTTTGATTAATCTTTGAAATGCACCATGAAACCCTGCTAAAGCTCTGTGCCAAGCCACTAACACTTTCATTAGTATCAGTATTGTACTGGCCTGCCAGAGAGCTTCACTCTGCCTTTACACCAGCAAATTGCCCCTGTGGTTCTGCTGGTTCACCAGGGCTCTCACACCTCACCAGGGTTCTCACACCACCTGGTTTGCTCACCTGCAGAAAATGGTCACTAAACCTCTCTCTAAGCTCTGTAGAGATCCCCAATAAAATGGACATTTGTCTAGAGGTCTCCCAGTCATTTATTGCACCCATTTCAATATTCCTGGGAGGTGTAATGCTGGAATTGCTCCTTTATTCCCAGGAACACTCAAAGTAATGTAAGCCTAGGCTGTGCAGAGATTTTGTAGGAATAGGTGCAGTCCAAGAAAACTCTAGGAAAAATGGTGCAATTGCTGCTCATTGCCTTGTCCTGTCTTGTTATTACACACCTCTCTTGCAGAGAGACATACAACCTATTTGGTGGGGGAGGGCAGGAAAAGGTCATTAAGATACACTTTCATTAAGGTTAAAAAACTCAGGTTGCTTCACTACAGATTTCTCAGGGGAACAATGCAGACTTCTCATTGTAAATGAATTATGTTTTCTAAGATAACTCAGTGTTTTGATGATGATTCCCAGTAATTGGAAGAGATATACAGCATGGAAGTAAAGCTAATATTTTAATCAAGTACTTTGTTGAATAATGAAGCTGTTTGGTTTTTCTCTCTGGGCTTTAGAAAAAGGGAAAATAAAAAAAATTAAGGATATTTTTTCTCTTTGAATTCAATTTTATTTTGACTGAACAGGGAAGAAAACAACAGGGGCCTTACAAAGGACATTTTTAGGAGTTCAACTAGTACACTGAAATATTTTGGTTTTACATGAAAAATTATGACACTGAGAGTGGTTGTTAAAGCCAGGAAGTCTCATATGTCTATCAGTTGTCAGCATTTTTAGCTAAGTCAGCATTTACACTAAATTTTGTTATTTTTATTGTTATTAGCAGACTTTCTTGAGTCTCAAGCTTTCCACAGATTTCTGTTTCTGTTTTTAGGAAACTTTAGGAAATCAAAATTCAAGACACTTTGAGAAAATAAAAAGTATTAATATTTTTGAGTATTTAAATCATACAGAAAGGTAGACAAGTCCCATAATTTTATTTCTAGAACTATTCTTAATAATCCTACATATTTAAGCTGAAGAAGGTATTATAAATAAGTCCTAGACACAGTATACTTATTAAGTGTAATTTTTTATAAATTAATATTTTCTCAGAAAGTGAAATCAACCAATCTGTCTTACTTTCAACTCAGCAGATTAAAATAGTCTCTTACGGTCCTACCAAGAAAGAATTGTACAAATGCTTCATCATGCATATTTATATAAAGCTTTACTACCAGCACCTCAGCATCTACAAAGCAGTATTGTTTCACAACACAGTGTGGGGATTTCATTTTCCCTTCATCCACCAGTGGTATCCTCAAAAATAATGAATGTTTCGGTCAGAGCTCCCACAACCCTTTAAGAATACCACAAGGACTTTATTACTAATTGAAGAAATAGATAGCATGTGTCTTTGCTTCAGCAGCCTTTATTTATTTTATGGACATTTTTCATCAACTTACAAACATTTTCTGTTTGAAATTCAACATAATTTAATGTTCTCCATCTGGAATGTTAATACTCGGCATGAAAAAAAGGAAGTCAAACAAAAAAAAAAGTAACAACATTTCTTTGACTCCCATGTCAGTCGTACCAATTAGCTACATGAATTTTCCATCTGCTTTCACTAAAGAATACGTGAACAGCTGCATCCTACAGGAAGACAACCTGATGCAGCCAACAGAAACTGTCAAGCACCTGGTCATTTCCTGTCACTAGCTCCACTACTGCTGCAGATGTCAAATCACACTGGGTTTGTTAACTACCTTTGTACAAACCCTGCTAAAAAAATTGCCGCTATTTTGCTTTCTCTTAGTGAAATCTCTTTGCCTGTTTATCTAAGTGGGTTGTATTTATATTTTATTTTATGTGCATTGGATTGAATGGCAAAACACTGTATGTCTGGAAATTTATGGGCTTCACAGTCTCTAAGCAATAAGTACACCAAACTTATGGTGCAAATTAAAGAGAAATTAATGATTTTGTTTGGCATGGTCTAATGCTGCTGTTAATTGGTAATATATATTGTGTTGGGCAGTTGCACCTAATCTATTTCTTTCCTTGAAGGAATATCTATCGCTTTTCCCTTATCTTTCACAGAATATCATGCAAATTTTCTTGTTCCTAAAATTTAAAAGGAAACACTATTTTTGACCTTTGTCCTTCCCACCACACTCAGTCCCCGGGGAAAAAAAAAAGCTTAGCTATTGTGGAGATGGGTGACTTCAAAATGTCTTGCTAGTTGATTTACAGAAATGGAAGTACTGTTCTTTTTCAGATCTTTTGAGTGAAGCATAAAGCTCCTTGCAAGATACCTGAACCTATTGCAACTGCCTCCTGCCAACATACTTGAGGGAACCTCTCTCCTTCTTCATTGTCAAAGCAATCTTCTTACTCCCATGGCATTGTTCAGCTCTCTGTCTGAATCCATGGAAGGCTTATATGGAGGTAAGACCATCTGTGGTGTTAGGCAGGGAGTGAGAATGCCTTCTGGAACTGTCAAGGGAACTCGATTTCTAATCTTTTGAAACTCAAGGATTGTGAACCCTGCAACTTTGACCTTGCTAATCATGAGATTCACCTAACTGTAAACACTGCCTGCCTTATTAAATTTGCTGATACCATGCCTGGGGTCTGCAGAGCAGTGAATACAAGATCATCTGAAAGACCATCCTTAGAACGTCTTTTAAGATCTATATTCCTTCAAATGGTCCAATAAATTGTCCTTCTCCCCAGTTTCCCCAGAAATCATTTAAAACAACTGTTGCAACATAGGTTTTTTTTATTGTACAGGCACTAAGAATGCAGCCAGGGTTTGCTAACAGAGCCATGCCTAGAAATAGACAGGATCCTCAAACAAGCTGTGCTTAGTGAAGGTCTCTGTTCTAAACACTCTGTGTTGTCCTCCCAGGTCGTCAGCAAACACAGACTCACAAAAACAGCAAGATCCCATGTATATGGAGCCTGGGCAGGCCCTGGGGCACAGTCACAGGAGAGTTATGCTGGCATGGCTGCATCAGTGCAGCCCAATCCCCGTGCTAGGCCAGCTCACTCTGGGACGTGCAGCACGGCAATAGCAGCCTCTTTGTGTTGCCTGACTGGGAGAGACAGGGTTCATGCCACAAATGCATTGTTGTCCCCCATTTCTACACAAACATTTGTGACTATCCTGTGCTTTTAACAGAGGGAATTGAAATAAAGGGGTCAGAACTATGGCCAAGTGCCTTAGCTAATTACAGGTGCTCATCTTGTGAAAGCCACAGCATAAGTTTAAGGCATTTCAGAGCACTTTGTAAGTTCTGGGTGAGCTGTTTCATCTCACTCCTGTGTTCCCATCTGTCCCCAAAGCACCTCTCCTTCATTTTTTTCCTTTCACAGTTGACAGCCATACCAGTTTTTGGTCTTAGCTCAAGGAGCTAAAAAACCCCAATTATTTGGATCGTGATTGATGATGTTGTAAGTAAAATAAGGAATGGGAAATGCATATGTTTGGTATTCAGCAAACTAAAGATGTGATGGTGATTACTAAAATACAGCACTCACAAAATACCCCAGAGATAAAAATAAGTTCTTTTATGGTATGTTTTTCTAGTCCTCAAAATATCCAAATATCTGTATCTATGAAAAAGCATTCACTTTTTAATATTCCTAACTTTCAAAGATAATATCTGAAGCTAAAACTTCAGATATGTCTTAAGACATATTTAGAGCCTTGACGACAAGCATATAGATGACTACTTTTTGGATCTTGAACTATTAGGTTTTCTTATTATGATAATTTTTTTATCAGAATGTAGAAACATATCATTTATGTGTGCCTTCTCTCTTCATAATCCATTCTGTTGCAGACTATCTCCATTCTGTTTGTCTCCTTCAGGCAATTGCCCTCATCAATAACTACAACATGACAAAATTACACTGTAGATCTGAGAACAGAAGATCATAATAAGAGATTCTGTAATTAATTTTCAAAGCTAATATCCATAAACCAAAGATTAAGCTTCAGCAGATATTCATTGTTGGAGCTATTCGTGCAAGGTTTATTCTTAGCTCCCATTCAACCCCTTCTACACTTGCACTAGCTGTATACAGGCTCCTGTTTCAAAAGATTTATAATAGGTGTACCATTGTCTATAAAACCATTTCCTGGTATTTGGCTTCTGAAAATCTGCATCTATTCAGTAATTTCCCAGCTCTAGCTTACCCTCCATAAGCACTTTCCCAAGCACCTAGTCATTATTAGTATTCCCTAACAGTGTAACTCTCTTTTTAAGACTCTTTTATGATCACAAAATCTCTGATAAGGACTCCTACTATATCAACCTTTCTCATTATGAACCCTGCCATAACAGCATCCCTCTACAACACACAAACAAAGTGGCTTTTGAAAATTGTTTTAGATTGTGCAAAGTATCCATTCAACAGATGCATACAGTACATCATATATCCACACTGGACAGCAAGAAAGGATTGGCCATCATTGCAAAAGTAGCTCTTTTTTTCCTGATGAGGGTCTGTTCAACTGAATCATTTGGTTTAAGTTACTGACTTACTGGATGAACCAAATATGGCAAAGCAGGGAATTGTGTCAGACAGAAATGATGAACAATAATTCAGTTATAAGCTGAAACACAGGCAGGTATATTATTCTGCACTGCTTTATTCAGAAAACAGAAGGAAAGGGAACCTGTTGAGGGATTTTTTTTTGTTTATAATTCCACCCATTTTGCAGTCTTTAAGCTCCACACATTTTGTCATATAGCAAAGTTCATTCTCTGAAGTATCAATCAGCATAGGTGTCCATATAGAAGGCAAAGCTCTTTTAATTTCATATGTGCCACTATATAAAACACATACACAAATACATAGCATCAGTCACCAATTTCTTTGGTGTTTCCCATCAAGTGTAGGGCTCCACTGGGAGAAGTGCTATACTAATAAGGAAACATTTAATGCATTTCTCATGAAATAGAGTACCTTTCATTTAATGCCTCTGGTTACTGCTAGGCTAAAGGATAGCAGCAGCAACACCACACCATCAGAGAAAGGCAGACAAGAGGTGTTGCAACGGAAAATTCCACATTTGCACATGTGGAAATGTACCAGGAGAAAGGGAGAGCAAAGGAGCAAGAGTGAGTGGGAGAGTAGGGAGAAAAAAGAAGACAGTGGTCATTCAAAGTGCAGGAGAAGCAGTGGTTGAGGGGAGGAAAGGGCAACTTATTAGCAGCAGACAGCTCTGAGAAGCTTCACTGTGGGGACAGAAAGTGCACCCTCAAGGTACTGCTGTGAAAACCATTGGCTGTGGTGTCAGTTTTGATGCAATTCTGTCTCTGTCTGCTGCTGTGGCTGCTTGTGCTGCTCACATCACTCCCACACGCCTGAAGGAAAAGGCAAGCTTTGCAGTAGCACTGGGTGGGTGTAAAAAAAAACCAGTTAACAGAGCCAATGGACTGAGAGGGGGAAGGAAATTTTTGCCTGTGAGGATATGTCAAGCCTGTCCCGCTAGCAACCCATCATTTAAATCACCAGAACAACAGCTTAAGCTCTTCCAAGCAGTAATGCTGTGCTGTGCTGTGCAGGGATTTACAGTGTCTTGAGAACGCAGGCTTGTGCCAGAAATTGTCAGCATCAGTGAAAATGCGTGATGTTGGATTGGAGGATTTGTGCTAGTTCTGTGAGTAAAGCTTTATACTGGAGACTTCACAGCTTTATCATAAAGATTTCTTAAGGAAGAAGCTGAAAAGATAGTGCTCAGTGACTAATTTCAGACACTGCAAACCAAGAGAAAGGAAAAAGATACTCAGTGGATGTCAAATATGTTCAAATCAGTCAACCAGTTTTTGGGTTTTTTCCCAGTTTCAGTGATATAATTATTATATAAGCAGAATCAACCACTATAAATTAATTCCTCATTCTATTTATCAAAGCAGTGGGACCCCAGTGACGAGTTGCTAGCTATGTGTAAATGACAAAGACTAAAAAGAAGTCAAGTTAATTAAAAAGAGATGAAAACATGAATTGATAGTTTTTCCATGGTTGCAATTTTTCTTATCACCTTCTATGCTCTTTCTCGATGCACTCATGTGAAAAGTAATGCTACTACTTGAATCAGTCTTCCAAACTCTTTTCAAGTCCACTGTGCACTCCAGCCTTTAATGACAAGCCCTTAAACAAAATGTACTGTGCCACTGGATTTACTGTATGCCTCTTAAGAGATTCTTCTGGTCAGCAAACTCACTTGAAAGCTTGACAATCTAGCCCTTCTTTTAAGTTGTAGAGGAGCTAATTTAAAATCACTGGAGAAATCAAATGTAGGAAATTAAAGCAGCAAATCAACACAGGAAGGGCGAACAGAATTAAATGGTCAGTGATTTAACTGACACCATCTCTGATCATGGATACTTGATATGAACTTCACCACCCTTACTGCCAGCACTTCTGTAAGATCACTAGGGTTGTAATAGCATCTTAACACACATATTATGAGTAAAAATAATCTGAACATGTTTTTTCTTATGACTTCATACCTCTGTAGTAAAATAACTGAAGTTATAAGTTATATCTTTAAAGAGGTTTCCATGTAGCTTGATTTCTGATCTGATCACCTAACAGGAAGTAGACAATAACAGAACTGTGTGCAGATATTTTTTTTTCTATTTGAAACCAGTTAAAAACACATTTATTCAATGCCTAACCCCAGGTATATGCTCCTGAAATTAGTTACCAACTTGCTAAACCATTTTTTTACTCTAAAAACCCCCAAACCTAAAGCCAAACAGGCAATCTTCAGCAGGCTTCAAAAAACCAAGGAAGCAACATTAATGGTACCTATGCCCCTTTTCATTTCATGGATTAGTGATATGTGTGCCCACTCCAGATCACCTCTCTCACTCCCCTGATGAGGATTTCACATGACATCTCTTTCAGCACACTGCCTCTGTCAGCAGTCTGAGCTGATCAATCTCCCTGCTGAGATCTCATCAGCCATACTGCTGTCTCTGGCTGCAATTCGGTCCTGTGCAGCAGAGTGGTGTCACAAACAAGGCTGGGAGTAGCTCTTCCTCCCAGGGGCCATGTGTCAGAGGCAGCAGCACTGCCCTGGGACTCCAAGCTCTGAGTCTTCTCAGAGACAGAAGAAGATTGAACCCAAGGCTTGTCTGAGCCATTGAGCGGAACAGTCCCCAGACTACTGGATGAATGAAGTAGCCACTGCAATAACATTCAATGCTAAAAACCCTCCCAACAAAAGTAGACTCCACTCAGTTTGAAGCAGAGCATGTGAAGTTTTCCTCTCTTCACCCCTGAGCCTCCAGACTTCCTTACCCAGGCTGTAACCTATAGTGTGTTCTCCTTTGGATGCACAGTCTCAAATTACTGTGGTTAATCACTTGACTTTTTAAGTACTCCATCCATCACCCAGTGCCATTCCCAGGTCTCCAAAGTCAGCTTTCTGCAGCTCACCGGGATTATCACCCTCTTCGATCTTCTAGGGGAGCTGTTTCTGTGATTCTTGCTTTAATACGTTTCAATATAGACAAGTCAGGCTGGCAAAGCCCTAACACTTGATTTCTCTAAGGCAGATAAAGCACTGTTTGAACAGGCACATGGGGGTCTTTCACACCTTTCTGAAAATATTTCAGAGACAAAACACTTGCACTAAGGAGGAGAAATGTTGAGCTGCAGTGACTTTGTGAGTGACTAAAAATAGCATGTCATGGGAACTTCTTTTTTTTCCTCCAAGTCTGGTAAAAAGAGAGAAAAGTAATCATAAATATGCTGCCCTGTTTTACACAGGACTATATCTCAGCTGTGAGATGTAGTCAAGAACTGTCAAATCACACACAGAGGCTTTCATAAGATGTAAACCCACAAGTCTTGAATGTATTTTAGGTCTTTGTTTTTGCTTTTGGGTGTGTTTTTTCTGCCTGTCTACTGTAAAAATATGTAAAAAATAACTTTTTTTTTTCTTTGCAAAAAACAGTGATCTCTTATTTTTCAAATAATTTAACAGGAATACAGGGTTTCATACAGTTTTTATACTTGACTTTTTTAACATCTCAGCCCTGAAATAGGCATATGAAAAGATCTCCATTATGCTACTCCCATTTAACAGCCTCAGTGAAATCCTGCCCCACTGAATTCAATGGTATTTTAAGATAAATTGCTATGGCATTGGACTCCTTACCTATTTCCAGCCTAGAGTAATCTACCAACACAAGTCTATTTAATTTTAATTCTGCAGTATGTATTTTATAGGTGCCATGCAATGCCAACTGAAGGTTACCACAATAAAGGAGAAAAAAAGATGAAGACTACAAAGACATTGGCAGTGTGTTTTAATTCAGCTGAAAAAAGTGACTCCTGCTTTTATCATCCTTTGTATTTGGCAAAGGTTAGAGTTTATCTGTTTCACAGGCTGCCAGAATGCTGAGTAGATCCTACCATTGTCTCAGTGAACACTGAATTGCATATTAATTGAAGATCTAAGGCTCTACATCAAACAATAGAAGTGTAACCAAACATTGCAGACCTGGGACAGGAATGCCTCTACAGCTAGATGGGAATGTTTGATTTAACAAGGCCCTTTAAATGTTTCCTTCAGAAACATTGCTAAATCCTTTGAAAGTTTGACAGTGTTTTGCTACTAGCTGTGGTTAAAAAAATTATCTGGAGATCAGTCCAGCCTGCTTACCTTGTGGTCATATCCAACTGACCAGAGTCAGGAAAAGCCCCAGCATCCCAGCTCCTAGGGCTGCTTGAAACAGCACGTGCCATGAAGATGAAACTCCTCACCCCCTGTGAAGCCTACTGACCATGCACACAGGTGTGTTCTTACTGCTCCCTGACAAAAGGAGAAATAAGCTGAGGGCTATGAGAAGAGCTGCCTCTCATCCTTCTAGGAGGTGTATGAGTGTTGAGAGGACAAAAATCATCTGCTGGGGGGATACATAAACAAGCCAAGTGGCATTTGTGCACTGCTTGAATAAACAGGTGAATCCAGTCACAATGTAATGCTTTAAGAATTTCTACCAGACACAGAAGACATACCATACAGTATTTCTATATACATAAAATAGAAGGAGGCAGAGAGAAATGAGCATTTCTCCAATAAGAGACACTAATAATATAATGTGTATCACTAGAAGTGGAAAAAAGGAATAATGCCAAGGACTTTAATGGATTCAAATCCACATAAAAATTGGCCTCATAATGATTACAACATATTTGAGTTTCAGAAATTGATCTAAGCTGTTTATCTGAATAGATTTATTCTTCTTTGGAAACTTGCATTGGGTCTGGGCCCAGCTTTGCTATGCAGTCCTTCTTTTATAGTGCTCCTGATCTAAACGACAGAATTCCAGCATTTATACGTTTATTTCTTTCTGTATGACCCCTCTCAAGCATAATTTGTTTGTTCAAGGAAACAGTGTGACTTAAACCCCCATTTAAACAACACACAGATAACTGGGAATAGTCAGTATCACTGTGGCTACTTAAGTCCCTTGCTTTAGACGTAGAGCCACAAATAGATGTTACAATGAGGGTATGGTATCTGAATTGCATGCTAGATACCAGCATCCCTTTCTGGATCTGACTCCACCTAACTGTCCTCTGTGTAATCTGTGCTGTTCACTTAAGATATTTTGCTGAACAAATTCCTACACATCATTTTTCCTCAATATATTTGCAATGCAAAATGTAAATAGTGCATAGATGCAGTATATTTGCAAGTGTAAGTGATTAATGATAACACATCATTAAAGAGTGTTTTAATGAACACTCTTTTAACAGATAATAGATTATGATCTTCAGCAAGAAATGGTGTAATTTTAGATGTGGTCCAGAAGTCCAGGAATCAGACATTTGAGTAGGAAGTAGCCTAAAGCACTACGTATCTGCCTTAATTTTAGACTCTGAATGCTGCAAACTGCAGCCAGGAAAATTTGCATCCCAGGGTTGGATATCATCCAAAGAAGATCGTCAGGCTCCAACAACTTCTTACAGACTTACCATAGCAACTTCCATCTCTACCTCATCCATACAGCCAAATCTTTCCTTCTGCCCAGACTTTTGGGATGCACTCATAGACAATTTCAGTAAATACTGGAAGGGCAACTGACCCTTAAGACTGCAAAGGACTGGTGAACTAAAAGATCTGAAGGCTCTAGGTCCATCTTTAGCAAACAGACTGTAAGTCACAGAGGTTTCTTGAATTTTTTTTTTTCTTTTCTCGTGGGCCTTAACTGATGTCTTACAGAGATTTTTGTCCTGCAGTTACTGAAGCCAAAACAGAGGTCATGGTTTTGACTAGTCATTTATTACCAAGTGCCTCCTCTATATTGTTAAACATGCAAAAAAACTGTGATTCCAAGATAGAGTAATAAAAATGGGGGGGGAAAAAGGAAAATTTTTTTAAAATCTGTGAGATAAGGGAGGTAAATTCAATGAGATAAGACCTGCTTTGTACAAAATCTCTACACCTTGCTCTTGTCACTATAGCAAAATGATTTTGACTGATTTGAAATCTTTCGTCAAATTCTTCTAAATGCTGCTTTATTTCATAGTTACTATTTACAGACACTAGGATTAGACAGGCTATATGTTCTAAATAAATGATACTTAGTGCTGTTGGTGAAATGTTCAGTTCCTAAAACAATGAAGTGTGTTCAAGAGCCTCACCTCTCAACAAAAAAACAGTCGTAATGTAAAACTTGAATTCCCAAGATAGAAGATACTATTTGTGATTTACCCACACGTACAGAGGTGACAACACTCCTGATTCAACCTCCCTGATTCAACATCTAACAAGCCCCACCCTGATTCCAGAGCTAACAATAAAAGCACGCTTCCCAAGTAGTTCTTCCAAGACAGATTACAACTTCAAAAGCAAGAGTAGCTCCATTCACAAAATAGGTCACCTACCATAGCTGTCAGATGGAAGAAAACATAGCAAGCAAGAAGCATGGTAAAATGGAAAATATGTTTTTTCCAGAGGGTGACGTGCAGTGCAAAGTTATTTGGAACATATATTAAAATCTTTTACAGGATTTCATCTATGTGTTGCCACACAAAATGCAAATAAGGAAAAGACTGTATTTAGTCTCCGCTATTTTTTTTATTCCCTCATTCACCCCTACACTAATTCAGTCCTGGGATTCCAATCACACAACATGAACGCCATTGGTTGTGTACTGGGACCCTCTCTTCAGTTCATCCCAAAAAAGTGAATTGTTTAGCCAGTTTGGGCATAATGGTTACGTAGAAGTCCCATTTGCACCAATCTGCATCCAATATATTACTTTTTTTTCTGAAATTTTTGTCTTCCTCCTGTTAAGTTGCTTGCAAAACACATTAGCAGTGCCTCCCACTCTTGTGTACACCCCCATAGTGCTGACAGGGCTTTTCAAAGAGGTGGCCACCCTTACTTAATTACCTGTGCAATTACACAGCTAAGCTAATAAGGCTAATTGAGTTTTCTGTGTCACACTGTAAACTCATCTACAGAAGGGATCAGTCTACTGATCTAAATATCTGGTAAATCTTGCCTGTCTTCTAACAACCGATGGACATAAATACAGCAGTCACAGATTTTTAAAAGTCCTCATTTATTGTCAGTTGCTGTACAGTAGTTTTTCAATGCTTCTCTATCAAACCCGATCAAGTGAACACAGGGCATTTCCTATAGAGTGTGGTCATATTGATGTATTTTAGGCTTGTAACAGAAACCCTTGTCTGGAAGCACAGTACATACTGTTTTCCCGTCCTACATTTAGAAGACTGAGAATTTGGGTCTACCGGTTAAAAATTAGATGTGGATATACAGGACTCACCCAGATTTTCTTTTGCAACTACATATGCAGCACTGGAATACCCAGCTTTCTTGTTTCATTGTATTTCCTCCCAAAGAGGAGCTCTAAAGAGACATTTCTTTGGCTGCTGAATGCCCTGTATTTTCTCTCTTCACTAACCATGCATACTGTGCAATGTAGAGTTTGAACTGCTAAGCATAGTGTGATTCACTTTCTTATGTGGAAAAAAAGCAGAACTGTTGCACTTCACATCAAAATCAGTGAGTTTGTAACTGCTGGGACTTTTAATGATTGATGAGAGCTTTGGCATAGTTTCTGTTTGGAAAAGAGGGCTTTGAACTGGTGGATGAAATACCAAGAGGAGAGACTTACATAATGGGCCCATCTCCCCTAATCTCCTCACCAAAGAATACACAAGGAAGAAAAACAACGAGTCCCTTGTAACTCTTGCAGTGACGAGAGTCTCATTTAATGTATTCAGTTACTTATTAGTAGGCCAATATAAATCTAGCACAACAGTGTGCAAAGTCAGCAGGGGGTCTGAATCCTGATGTTATTTTTCCCACCACTGAATAAATGATCCTAACCACCAGCTTCAGAATCTCATCCTCATTAGTATGTATGAAATGAGTGGAATGAGCACTGAGATATTTATATTGTTCTATATTCAATTTAATTAATAAGAGACGGTGCTGATTTCTAGAGGAAAGAAAGAGGCAGTGTCCATAGATTACTGTTCACCTTTCATTGTTCTTAGTGATAAAAATCTATCACGGCATGGCAACCTTAAAAAGTTCACTCATCATTTTCTAATCCCACTGACATTCATTAACCAGACCTCTTAGCAACATGCATATTATAATCTGCCACCATCAGTAAGGTCACTGTAGAGTTCTCATTACAAGCCCCCTACTTACAAGGTTTTGTAACTCTGTTGCAGAATTTAAGGATAACCAAGGAGTACTTCTTGTTGTAGTCTTGTCCACTTTTAAATTCTGGACAGGCCAAACCAAAAAAGAACAACATAAATGCCAAACAAAATCAAAACTAACAAATGAACAAACACCTCCCCACCCTCCCCAAAACAAAACAAAACAAAAAAAAAAAAAAAAACCAAACTACCCAGCCAAACAAACAAAACCCACAACTACCTTCTGTTGTCAGACACTGGCCTGACAGCAATTATTACAGGTAAGGTCACCGGCAGAAGTTCCCAAGAGGCATGAACGATATATTCATTTAATTAGCATGAAGTAGATTGTGGGGAAAGGTGGGGTTTGTATGTCTTACGTGACATATACAAAGACCACACCAAAATCAGAATTTGAACTTGAAAACTGCTGTTTTAAGAACTGTTACAGTTTAATGCCTAGGAGTTTTTTTATTCTATTTTACATTTATGGGTTTTCTAGTTTTCTGTTTGCGCAGAGACATCATTACGAACTGGCTAATGTTAATGATTTTGTCTTTTGAGTAACGTTTGGGTCCCATGAAAGGCAGTGACAAAACTCCAAAAGACTTCCCTAAGTCCATTTATTTTCCCTGAGCACTTTAGCCCACATCAAACATAGCATGTTTATAAATATACTTTGATTTTTATTTAACTGAATATCCAACTTAAAGATTTCAATTGAACACAGGCCCAAGGAAAAATTTAATACTCTAACATCAAGTTTTATTTGTGTCTTTGACATAGTGTATAAGTAGATATTAAAATGCACATATGTTTTCTGCTGATTTTCTGTGAACAGTAATGCATATTCCACACAGGACTGAAAGTACAATCCAAGAAACATCCACAGAAAATTCTTGCCAAAAGTGAGGAACAATGCTGTCTTCAGGACAGACCAAATAAAGAGTTAGTCAGCAAAAATATTGCTATAAATTATACCCTGGGCAATAACATGTTAATTTGTTTTTCAGCTAGTGGGAGTTTCATTACTGATGGCACATAAATGAGGATGCCTGTGGTTTATTGCATGCAAGCTGATGTTTTCCTCCACATTTATTCTTCTTTATGCATAGTCTTGCACTTCTCCAACCATGAGGTATTCTTTATGTACTGAACTTCCACACATGCACTGGAAAGTATACTCTAAAAGACTGGTAAAAAGTTTGGTATAGTGGTTTATGGAAAGGACAATGGTTTGAGTCAGAAATCAAATATGCATTTTCAAATACTGAAAACCCTCTTTTCACGCTGAGTTACACAAATTTCTCCCAGCAGTCAGTTTCTGCGTGGTCTCTTCTCCTTTATGTTGAAATAGTGACTAATCTTCCAAATGGCTTTCACTCACTTCCTCTCAATTTTGTTGCACTAATATCAGGGCAGCAGAATGACTGAAACTCAGTTAGGCAGGACTGGAATGTCTAGGCTGTGATTTACCTGGGAGAGTCACAGCTGGGAGCAGCAGCTAGGTAATGATTGCCAGGAATGAGCAAACACAGGAAGTCTCTGCTCTCCTTCCCTTGATCCCTGATAATAGTGCAGGCCTCATTAGCAAATGCTTTTCAGCTCTAACAATCACCAGGAAACTCCAGACTACTGCCAGCCTGGAAGGAGGGAAGGGAGGGGTTGCACTTATCATCATCATCCTCAGATGGACCAGAGGTTATCACATTTGCACACAGTGAGAAGCATCTAACTGCTCACCTATCTGTATGTGCTTCAGTTTGACTTCTTGTTGAGCAAAAACCTCTTAAATACAAGTACCATTGGCAGAGTACGGATAATTATCTGGAAAAATCCAGACTACTGAATATGTGTTTCCAGAATTCTTATTACTTTCCTTCACTTAATGTAATACAGGAAAAAGCCAGAAGAGAACCCTTTCTACACCAGTTAATGGAACTAGAGCTAGAAATACCATCTGATCCACTTTCCTCTTAGGTAAAGGGATTACGGACAAGCAAACAAAGGAAAATATCCATTTCTGCTCTTTTTCCTGAATAATATCTTTGCTAGACAGCATTCTCAGGAATCACTCAAGAGACCCCCTTCAACTCCCCACTGTAACCCAAAAAAACCACACTGTGCTACTACCTTATGGTTCATCCTACGTTTTCCATTTAAGATAAATAAATTTCTGCTCTTCTCTGTGAGACCAGGGACATTAACTCAGCTTTAATGAGGGAATGTGCACAAGGGAGGATGTGAGAGACAGGTTTCCTTTCACCTGCTGATTTTACCTTGCTCAGAGCTGTGAGCCAAGAGGAGCCAAACTCCATCCAGCCCACCCAGAGATGATGACTGTCAAGCTGATGCCTTTCTAGACTGATCCCGTGTCAGGAGCACTGTTATTTCCTGGTTATCCTGTGTCACTTTTTCCACGCAGAACTCGGTCCAAATAGCTCAACAGGCTGCGTTAAAAGGTGACTGACACTGATGAAAACTGCACTGCCAAAAGCAGGACACAGCTTCTTCCCAAAGACTTTGTCATGTCTTTTAACACATTTTCAGTGACTCTTCTGTATTTTAGCAGGCCATAATGTGCTTGACATCAATTCCTCCTTTAGTATGTAAAAATATTCACATTGTTTAAAAGCTAGTGTAAACATAGAGCAACTCAATCTCCCATTTCTTCTTGCTTTAATTCAGTAATCTTTCAGGATCGAAAGATGAAGCCTGACTAAAAAGATAATTTTCAATCACTTGCTCAGTGGTCAAGGTCTAACCAATCCCATTCTTCCTTCATTGCTTTAGTTTATCTCGCTAATCTTCTGCTGCACATAAGAGATTATTTGCTTTCCACTCTCTTTTGTCCTGTTTCTACCTATCTCCTTCCCCCATCACTTCTCTCTGGTTTCCCTCCTTCTTGCCTTTCTCTCTTGCCCATTGCACACTCACAAATCTTCTCAGCTGGAGCTGTCTTCCAGACTCTTCCACTTAATCCTGGCTCCTCTTTTTCCCTGTCTTCCTTCATCTTTTTAGTTTGTCAGTTGCAAACCTCTTCTACCCACTGTCATCAATTTGAGGGTTCAAAAAAAATGAAAAGAAAAAAGTCAGCTGGGTGAGAGTTAATGTTATGAAGTGTGTGTGTGTGTGTGTGTGTGTGTGTGTGTGTTGGGTAGGAGTAATAAAGCCTCTTTATCTCTGATACTGAAACCATTAATGGTTTCTATGTGGTAATATTGTATTGCCTAGCAATTCCACTTACTGAGAGTTCCTAAGGGCTCAGTTCAGCTGAAGGGACACTGAAAGTAGTGATTTTACTTACTAAGCTAACTACTTCTTATTATGCAAAATTGGGTTTGCTCTCAGTTTGGTGCTGTAATTCTACTTAAAACATTTTTATTATAATATTTACTTGTTTCAGTACCGTCTTCTCAATTATGATAATTCTACACTTAGTTCCCCCGCATAAATATGAAATGTTCACAGCTTTTTTGGGGAGCCACTGTAATGCTTCAGTTTGAACCCATTTATCTACTGCAAGAACACAGGCAATGCCAAAAATAAATCTCTTTCTTCACTGTTTTCCTTAAGCTCTTGATCAAGCCAGATTTTAAGGAGTCCTGATGAGAACAGTGAATTTTCCTCAAGAACACTGTATGAATTTAACTTAACTTTTCAATCAAAGTACATTCTACAACTTTTCAGAGAGTTTCTCTGCACCTCTTCACTTACTGTCCAGACAACTCAGTAGTTAGGGTCAAACCATAATCATATAAAGAGAAACAGCAGCTGAGAGAAACATTATATTCTGTTCAGTTCTTCACTACTCAAAAAGAATGCAATACCTAACAATGTTGGAATAACTGGAGGTGTGCATCTTCTGAAACACTGAAATAAAAACATGGAGCACAATACTTGAAATTAAATCACCATGAAGTAACCAAGGAGCATTCATAGTAAAAAGGAGAAACAAACCTTAGAAACTCTCTTCAGATGCTCTCTCTATAGTTTCTGATTAATTTTCCTCTCAGAGACCCTAACTACAAGAGACTAATGTGAGATCATCAACATCCAATGTGTGAAGAAATTAAGTTTCCCTGTATGGAAAATCCAATAGAGTTCAATAGCAAATTTTTCTAGTGACTGGAACTTAAGTGCCTACAGAATACAACAGATCAGTTATATTCCTGTTGTGGAGCTCTCCAGTCTAGTTAAAAATTACCATAAAATCCCTTCCTAGTGAAATTTTACAAAACAGATCATTAGCAGGTGAAACCATTATGGATGCACTACCACTAATAAGATTATGGTAAACAGGAGGATTTGGCCCATGTGTGTTTAGAGTAATTTGATAATGAATCACTGAAAATTTCTGTTGGTTTTAACAACTGTTAAATTCTACATCACTTTCCCATATTGATCTTCCATGCTCTGTTGTCTTCTCTGTTTTTTTTAACAGGGAACCGCTCCCTTCACCATATGGTCCAGCCGCTATCCACAGTTTTCTCTGCTTATTTCACCATCATGTAACACTCTCCTCTTCTGGGAACTAGATGACACAGTGACATGCGAATGTTGCTCACAGCACAACATGAATTTCTGCTGATTTTTCTGGCACAGTACAGCAGGGGCTGACCAGGGCAGCCTCCTGCATAAAACATCTGCTCTGCAGCCTTGTTTTCCTTCCAAAATCCTCCATAGTTTTAAAGACTAACCTGCACAGAACTGGCACAGAGACACTCTGGGTTCCCAGCAGAGGCAAATCCTTCACTGGTATTTCAAACTACTTTGCTGAACTTTGAATATTCTGGGTGCTCCTTGTTGAGCACGTACCATGTCAACCTGTAGTCATCAGAGTATCCCTTTGGAGGGTGCCTGAATACAGGGATTTAGAAAAGCAAATCCATATATGCCATCCAGCAACCTAACAATGTGGCATTTCTTGTAAGGTCCTTATTTACAGAAAGAATTTTCCAAGGATTCACCAACCATTAAAAATCACATACATGCAGAAAATTCATTGTTCTTAATGTCATCACATTTTACATGCTCTGAAATGTGGCCACTTTACACTAAGAGGCTGAGAATTGGGTGTGTGCTGAATTTTATAAGTCTTGCTTCCTTTAGCTGCACTAGGTACAGCTACAAGATGATAAAAAATCTCTCCACTTTTCAACCACATTTTCAGCATACAGCTGAGTTTGATGAATTCCCCTGAAGAGGTTAAAAGAAAGATCTTATTTTTCTCTGTGTAGGAGTAATTACTTTGCCAGGCATTCAATAATCTTGTCTTGACAAAAATCATATTTGCAGTTTGATGAGATTTCAGTATTGCAGATTAAAGAAGTCAACACTTATTTTATATTAAGATGTGCCTGCATTCAACATTTTGTTTTTCTTTGTGGTGAAATATATCTCCACAGGTTAAAGCATTTCCTCTGATGCCAAAGTAGGAAAGAGGAAAATAGAGTACAAACCCTCCTAAGATTACAGGCTTTAAGTGCCTTATGGACATCAAAACTATCTCATACCTTCCTTGGGGCAAAACCCCCTAGTATTTCCAGACAGCTGTCAAAGTCCTCAGCTCTGCCATTTGTGTTGTTTTTTGACAATGTAAAACTCTGCTGCACTTTGAACTTTTGAAATAGTGGCAAGAACAAGCAGAACTGGATCTAGCAGTAACAACTGGAATCAGGGAAGGTTGCATATATTCCATATTGCATATACGTTCAATGTTCTGGTGTAGGAAGGTAAATGAAATGGGGATGAGCTCAATAAGGTGATATTGCACCACTGCAGTAATCCAGCTTCTGTGAGCTGTATCTAACAGGATGCAGTTCCTACAATCACATGGCTCTGTGAAAATACTACAGTAGAAAATATACAATGTGGGGCTCAGCATGCAAATTAGCATCGAACTTTGTACATTCCCAACTGAAAGAGGCAGCAGTTACCAAGGAAGGAGACCCAAACGCCCTTCCCCCATACAGGCCAAGTGTCTCATATACTTCAAGTCCGCGTATTGCACTTGTGATTAAGAAGAAGGGATAGAGGTAATGTTTTCACACAAATTAAGTCAAATCTTCCGTAGAGACCTACTTTGCACAGAGGTAGGAAGGAGTTGAAGAACTTCTTTACAGCTTGTGTGAATTGTTCAGATAGGGCTTTTAAAATGCACAGCTCCATGGAGACCTCACCAAGAATTCCCGACTCTGTCACCGCACACTACCGCTGCAGCTGCCAAAAAGCAGCCAGCAAAAAAAAAAAATATGTCTTTTCCCATCAATAACAATAATAATTCCCTTCCCCAAGCCCATGTGAGTAGCCCACAATTGTTAACTAGTCTAGGCAAAACAAGTAAGGTTGTGTATCTGTTTTCAGAAAATCTGACAGCATGAAGAATTGAGATTGACATTAAAGTTCCATGAAAATAGCCTAAAAAACTTGGTGGTAGAGAAAAGATGAGGAGAACAGTTTATTGGATTGAGTACTGAGTGAGAAAGGGAACAGGGAGTCAGGTAAAAGAAATGAGGGTGGATTTTTAAGCCACAAAGGCATGTCAGAGTTGGTAGAGCAAAACGATCAGTAATGAAGGACAGAAGAGCTGGTTGTCATTTTGGCAGAGGGCTAAATGAAAAAGGGCTACAGTGCATGATTTCAGTGAAGTTTGGCATGGAAATGCAGGCTTGGAAATTAAAGACAGGGAGAGAAAATGGATGAATGAAAAACAATTTTGTAAAAAACTCTGAATATAAAACTTCTAGTAACTGATGCCTTAGCTAGTACCAGTATCTGGAAAATAGGATTATTTTAGTGCTGCTTCTAGCAGAACTTTCATTGTATAAAAATCTGGTCTCTATTTTTCAAAAGCCTAAATATAGGAGGGGAAAGTATTGTCTGTCAGAGAGCCTTTTTTGATTAATGAAGAAATGCAAGTGTAAAATAAACCACTCAGTGTTGCAGAAATATTTGTGAAGTATCCGAAGCACACAGTAAAGGCGAAACCTGTATCTGCTTACAGTTCAAACCCACAACAAAGGTAGTGGCAGTTTTGAACACCTCAAAATGTATGTAGTGATTGAACATAATGTAATGATCAAATGTCAGCCTTAGCTATTGTGAAATGGGAATTCCCCACAAATCCTGACTATGTTCAGTCTCTGTGCTCATTTCCTGACAGAGGAAGGACCATGATATGATCGAGGGCCTCTTTGTGGAAATGGGGTTAGGGGGCTTGGCAAATCAAGGTACATTCATCTGGTTTACCCCCCTGACACACGCTTGGATACCCAGAAATTATTTGTACCAGTTGAGTTTCTCTAATTGCTTTCAGATCAAGGATAAGTTTGTTTCAATAAAATTTATCTGTCCCCAGCAATTACTCTGTTTGGTGCAGAACTCACTTCTGGTTTAGATTTTCATGGAAAGAAGGAAAGAAAGAACGAAAGAAAGAAAATATATTTTAGGTCTCAGTTCCTTTGGTCAGAAAATTGCCCATAGTATACATTCAGTTTAAACTGTCAGAAAGGAAAGAAGAAACTTTTCCTTGATACAGATGAATGTTTTCCCTTGTAATCTAACAACTAGAAATTGAATGGATGTGTGGGTAATTTTAGAACCCAAATCAAATACAAAACCAAAACCAATGTCTTAAGAGTCCTTTCGTTCTCTGAAAATAAAAGGCAGAAAATAACAGCTGTCATAAACAAGTAATTATTTTAATTTTAATACCACACTTCATGATCTGACAGCAATTCTCCTAGTTGCACTCTGTCCTTTTAATGCCTTAATAATTTCTAGTTTTTACTCTTCATGTATCTGTAACTTGATGTAGTTCTGTGCTTCTTATAAAATGCTTAAACCTCTGTTCCCAGCACCTTTAGCCAAAACAATCCCTCTGAATACAAAATCCAAGGACACATTCATCGCCCTAGAGCCCAAAAATATGTAAACAATGGTGAAATGGGGGGAGTGGGCCTGGGGTGGTTAACATCATCACCTATGGGTGTGATTGGAGCCAATATGCCAATAGGACAGAATTTATGAAAGGTGAAGGGCTTATGAAGCAGTGTCCATTTGGGGTGTAGTCCCTCAAGGGGGACTTTGCTTGCCCAAATGTGCCTTGAAGGTCTTGAATACATTTGTCCACTTTTTATACTCCTAATTTGTCTTGCTCTCTGTTTCAGGTAGCCTGCTTTAGGCATCACTTTAACTTACCTGGTTAGGGAAGAAAAACGTATAAATCATGTTAAAGTAATTGCCGTGTAAATGAATCCCCTGGAAACAAGATACCTTACACGGTGAAACAACTAGAGGCTCTCCTTGCAGCCTTAACTTCGGTGAGATCTAGGGGGTGGAAATCAGAGTTAAAACTCATGTGGAATCGCATGCCGCCGTCGAAGAAACGGAGCACACATTTTCATCTCACCGACTTTGAGCTGTTTTGTCGGGCTTGTAGCGTAGCCCGCTCCCGCAGCGTGTCCGTCCCAGCCCTGATGCTCTGAGAGGTCAGCGGGGCGCGGGAGGAGCGGGGGGACGGGGAGATGGGGAAGCACAAGGGTGCCTAGAGGCGGATGCAGGGGCGGGCAGGGGCTGAGCGCTCCGGCCCCGGCGGGGTCTGCCGGCCCGGCGGAGACTCCGCGGCTCCGTCCCGCGGGGATGCCGTCCCGGGAGCGCGGCGGGCGTGCGCTCAGGGCTCCTGTCGCGGCGGGCGGGGAGCGATGCCCGGTGCAGCCCCCCACCGCCCCGCGGCCGGGCCGGGGGGATTACCGCCGGCGGCACCGGCAGGGGGCCTCGGCGGGGATGGGGAGAGGGGATTAACGTATTAGCGCCGCTTGCTCCTGCTGCCGGCTGGATCGCCTCCGAGACGGGGATTAGTGGAGCCGGCGACCACCGAGGCGGGATTGAGGCGGCGGGAAGGGGAAAAGGCGACAAGCCGACGGCCAGCCGCCAGCTGCGGTCTCAGTTTCCACTCCCCGCGGGGACGCGGCGGATGCGCCCACGGGGTACGGCCCGCCCCGGCCCTGTGCGCGGGGCTCCCGCGGAGAAGCGGCGACTCCTTCGGGGGGCTGCGGCTGCCCCCGTCCCGCACCGTGCTCTCGCCGCTCCCGCGGCATATCGCGGCCGCCCGGGGCCCGCCGGCGCGGAACGACTGCGATGCTCGGGGGCGGCGACAGCTCCGAGAGGACGGGCGAGGGCCGGGGGCGGCGGGTCTCCTCCGCAGACACCTGCTCGACATAAGCCCGGTGACGCTCGGCACCGGCCCCGAGGTGTCGCTGGCAGCAGCGCCGCCAACAGCGCGCGGCGGAACGTCGCTCGGTGCCCCGCCCGCCCGGGGGTCCCGCATGCCTCACGCCCCACGCCCCACGCCCTGAGCGGCGCCGCCGCGACCCCGCCCCCGGGCCCGCCCCGACGGGGCGTGTCTGCGGCGCGTGTGCCCCGCCCGTGGCGGCAGGGGCGGAACGGGGCGGGGCGGGGAGAGGGGCGCGCCCGCCCGTCCGTCCCCCCGCCGCGCTCCAGTCCGGGCTTTGTCTCCGCCTCCGCCGGCGGAGCCGCGTCCCGGGGGCAGCGGGCGGGCGGCGGGAGACGGAGCGGCAGCGGCGGGAGACAGAGAGACAGGGAGACAGGGAGCGAGGCAGCGGCTCTCCCACGTCCTCGCCGCGCACAGTCCAATGCCCGGCAGCCCGAGGCGAGCAGCGACTACGCTTTCCTGCTGTGGCACAGCGAGTGCCTCCAGCCTCGGAGTTTTCCTGAAGCAGCCGTCTCACCGGGAGCACTTTTGGTAGAGAGGGAGCAGGAGACCCCGAAATGACTTACCTCCCGAGGCGCGACTGAAGGGGACTTACTGGAGTGGAACCGTAGTGGAATTTGGGTCTGGAGAGGAGTTGCTAACGCTTTTTTTTTTTGCTTTTTTTTTCCTTTTTTTTTTAATCTTCTCCCCGATCACTCCCCTGTTCGCCCATTATTGGAAATGAACAAATTGCTTTTGCAGTTCAGAAAGTAGAAATATTAAATATATCATCCCCCGGAAAGCACATATGTAGTAATGACAAAGGATTGCAAAGGAGAGAGTGGCTCCAGTTTCCCAGAGAGATCCCCTAAAATGGATTACTAAATGGGACACTACATCAGCTAGTTGTCCTCTAGCTGCCCAGATACATGCACCGAAAAGGTACAGTACCCCCCTGTCCGCACCCCTACCTTATGTTTTGGGATTGCTCGGAAGGGAAGGCTCCCGAACGCCCGGCAGGCTCGGAAGGAGCGAGGGTGGTGTGTGGTTTGAGGCGGGCTGCTGCCTTCTGTCTCGACATCGTTTGCAGCGCCTAGGGAGGAGGAGAGCCGCCCGCAAGTGCACACGCTGAGGTTGCTGTTGTCACTTTCCCGGCATCTCGTGGCTTCGTCTTTCTTTTCCTTTTTTTATTTGCCCCCCTCTTTCTCTTCTCCCCCTCCCTTCCCCCAATTGCCTAACACGTTGTTCTCCCTCCCCTAGCCCTTGCATGCGCCGTGCTGGTCTCCTCGCCTCCCATCCCCGAACCCTCCTGGCAGGGGTCGCGCCCGCCGGGGCACCGTGGGGAGCTGGGCGGCCGCGGGACGCCGCCGCCGGGGCCGAGGCTGCCGGGCATCGTGTGGGGCTGGGTGGTGGGGTCTTTGTTACGAGAACTATGTGGGCGCTCCGTGCAGAGGCGTAACCCCACCGTCTCTGCTGTTCCCGCGGTGTAGTTGGGTCGCGGACGATGTATTTATTTATTGTTTTTTTCCAAGGCTGGCGCTGCTTTTTCGGGGAAGTGGCCGGGAATCGAGGCAACTTCTTCCGCGGAGCAGCCCTAGGCGCAGCCGCGGGCTTTGTTCACGATCGTGGGCTGGGGCCGCGGGCTCACCTCCCCGCCCGCTCCCCACGGATAGTGGCCGCCTGCCTTTCCGCCCTGGCCCCGGCGAAGGTGGGCTACCGCCTGCCCTCCCGCAGCCCCGCCGAGGGTGCCTCTGGGGTAGGGATGCTCCCCGCCCCTTTCTCCCGGCGCCTCAAGCCTCTTCCCCCGCGGTCCCGCCGGTGGCTCTGCCAAGCCGCTTCTCCGTGGCTGGGGAGCGCAGGCGGACGGGCTGGGGAAGGCCGGACCCCTTCGGGCGGCCCGGCGGGCGGGAAGCCTTGCGAGGCAGCCCAGCTCTTCTCCCTCCGCCCCAGCACTCGCCCTGTCGCTCCTTCAGCCCCTCTCCGCCCTCGGGTTCCGGGCCAGACGGGAGAAGCGGCGGAAAAGAGAAAGTTTTTTTAAGGGGGAATAGCAGGCTGGCCCTGCAGGAGGGGCTGCGGGCTGGCGACGCGGCGCCCCGCAAAAGCCCGGCGCCGCCGAGCACCGCTGGGGCCGGCGGCGGGGCGCGGGGAGGCCGGGCGGGGACCGGCAGCGGGGCTCCTTCGTGCCGCGGATGCTGAGGTGGGGAGGGATGCTGAGGAGGGAACAGGATGATGCCGAGGTGAATAGGGATGCTGAGGAGGGCACAGGATGATGCTGAGGGGAAGGGATGCTGGGCAGGGAAGGGATTTCACACTGCACACGCACACCCTGTGCCCTTATCTGCACGGGCAGGGAAGGCTCCCAGCCGAGGAGGGCAGGGTGCGTTGGGAGGCTGTGCCTCCGTGTGCGGTGCGCTGGCGACGCGGTGCCGAGGCACGGGGGGCGGCGGCGGGGGCTCGGGCAGCCCCTGGGGCGGCCGAGGGTCAGCACCGCCCCTCGCTCCGCCGCTAGAGAGGGCGGTGAAAAGTTTGGGTCTCCATCACGCGTGAAGAAAGTACCTGCTTCTTGCGAGGGCTCGGCCGTCCCACCGCCCCTTTCTTAGTGCCTGACTGCCTGGCTGCCCAGGGGAGGCGTTTCCCGGGGCTGGACCGGACGGCGTGCGGGTAGAGGGCTGGCTGGGGAAGGGGGGCTGAGGCTGCAGCCCGGTCAGTTGCAGTAGAGATGCCCTTCTGCCAGTCGCCACCGCCTCTGTCCTGCCTGGTTCATATCAGGGTGAGTCGCAAGGCGGTAACTGCTGGGTTTTCCATGGGACATGGCTCTGTCTTTCTCTAACCTTGACAGCTTGCTCAGGGGATAATTTGTTCTCCTCTTCCTCTCCCGAGCTAATTGCTGGTTTTGAAGTTTGTAAACATGCACGTTTGTGCTAGCGCCTGTGCAGCAGGGATGTCTAGCTGCTGCAGAAAATTATTTCCCTGATAGAGCAGCAAAAAATAAAGGCTTTAGTTAGCTCTGTGGTAAATTGTAATATATACTAATTCCTGGCAGTGCAAGCAAGGTGAATGCTTCATTTTCTAAAGGCGCACACGCAGCATGCAGGTGTTGTAAATAACGAAGTGCTAAATGTCCACAACCATTTTCTGTCACAGGGCTGAACGAGGTGGCTTGTTATTTGACATAGATTCTGCTAACTTGCTTTGTATCATCCAGCAATGACATTAATTATTAACTTAACCTCAAAGATAGTAGCCAAAAGGTGTGATTTTCCCCACTGTCTTTGCAACAGTTAAATCAGTGACTGCTTTTGGTGCGCATTCATTTAATTTAAGTGTCGTGCAGTAAACCATTCTCATCCACGTAATCTTTACTTAGTGAGTAAATCCTTTGACAATACTATAACAAAGTCCAGTAGTGTCAGGCTCTTTTGATTCTAAATTCAGTTCTCAAAATTCATCGAGTTTTTGTAGCATTTCTCTCATGGTAAGATTTATGCAGCTGTTATACCATATTCAGAGTTTCCTTTACCATTTGTTTTCAAATTAAAAAAGCAAAATTATCTTGCTGTGGTTAGCGTCTATTTTTTTTTTTTTTAATTTTTTAAAGATGAGACTGTTCTAGTGTATTGTGTGGGAATGCGGGTCTGCTCCAGCAAACCTCTTTCTTTATGGAATTGTCTTGAACATGGTTGAAAGCAAATACATGATTCAGTAGGATCAGGAATGTTTGTCACTCTTAGAGAAGTACAGTTGCCAAGGTTTTTCACTGTCTAGGGTATCCTTTTATCTAATAGAGGCCTGGTTTTAATATGGTAGCTTCTCAAAAGACAGAGAGAACTAACTTTAAAGCCAAATAATTTCATATGCATAAAAAAGTTGATTTCTTTTCTCCACCACCCTTCACTGGTGAAAATCTCTGGCATTCATGGAAACTTGGTTCAGGAGAAGCATGCCCAGATGAGATTTCTGTCTAAATTCTTAACAAAATCTAAAATAGTAAGTAATACTGTAATGTATATTTGCAACATTTGCTTTTCATGTACAAGGCATCAAATGCTTGAAGCACGGGTGAATGCTTTCAGGGACTACAAATTATGTAGTCACAGATGTTCTATGTGTTCTCAATTAGTCTACTTGAAAACTGTATATTCTTACTTAATGGCGAACCAACCTTATCGACTGAACTCATACTACTTGAACCAAAAAATAATGGAGCACTGACATCTGTGAGGGTGATGGCTAGTTAATACTTCTAGCTGCTTGAAGATGAAAGTGAATATTAGCCGTAGTCCCTTCTTAATGTTTGTAAATAGAAGATTGCAGTTACTGGTGTTTAAGACTGAAGAAGGAGGTGGATCGGGCTAAGGAGGAGGAGTTGCCTTCATTAAATTCTTGAAAAGAATTTTTAGAAAAAAGAAAAAGAAAAAGGGAAGGACAGAGATCAAATTAATGACCTGTGATAAATCCAGACTAGAATTGTTTGCATTAGAAAGGAAGTAGGTGATTGTGAACTTGCTTGTGCATGTTTTGTAAAGGGAAGGGGAAATTTGTCATCTTGTTTTGAAGAGCCATACATAAATACACATGAAAGGAGCTCACACGGTTTACAGCAGGGGAGACATAAAATGTTTTAGGATTAAATTGACCTGAGCTAATACATGTCTCGTATCCAACTTGTTTGCAAGAACACATTGTTATACTACCGAAACAAATGTTTTGTGTGTAGTACCTGATTCCCATACGCTGCAGCTGAGTGCTGAAAACAAACAACCCAGTAAATTCTGGGAAACAACATTGAAATTATATTGGATGCAACATATGCTGGAGTAGTTGAACCATACTAAACTAGAAGTTTTCACTATAGTAATTTGATACAGATGCTACAATATTTGACCTCCTACAATTCATTTATTGATGAAGCAAATCTTTAGCCTTCATCTTTCACAGTCTCATTCACCCAAGTAAGCTTTGCTGATCCAGGAAAGCCTTGCCTGCCAGAGTAATTTTCTGAGAGTAAAACGAGTTGCTGAAATATTACTTAAATGGGGGTCTTCTTTTGTGTTTAAGCCCCAAACTGAAAATACTGTTCTCTGCTGGGAATCAGTATTTGAGAAGGACCTGAAGCTATCCTGTGAATGCATTTGCTCTGGACGGATCCTTAATGTTAAGTCAGACCTAGATCTGCGTGTCATGGAAAAAGTCACATCCAACAAATTGTGACAAGCTTTGTTTGACAGGGCAACAGAAAAATAAGAGTCATAAGCAATGCTTTTTACTGATGACCATTTGAGTGTTTTATGCTTATGAATTCTGATTATCAGGATTATTCTGAGGTGGGTGAGACATTCTGGCAGTAAGACAGAGTCAGTAGTACAGAGTCTGACTGGTGATAGCATACAGCAACCATGAACAATGTTCTAACGTAGAAACAAGCAGCTGGGGGAAAGCCTGGACCTCAGGTCCCTAAAGGAATATTTTTATTTTAGGCCTGTTGCACCAGTCCCCTGAGTGAGGAGCAACTTAGATCTGCATAGGTTCTGTGAAGGTAACAGTGGACAACTCCAGTTCAAGCACAAACCTGGTAGAGCAGAGTTTGTCTGTTTTCTTTATGTGCTCTGTTACCCATAGCCATGGAAATAACTAAGTGTTTATGTTTCTGCAGTGTTAAGTGATCTCTAATTTTCCATGGTGAGGGATACTTTGGGTTTGGGTCCTCATTGCAACATGTCAATATGGCAGCACATCCCCGAGGCACAGCTTTACGTTTTAAAGGGAAGAGTGCCACCTACTGTGTTACAATTTTAGGTATTGCAGCTCCTGCATGTTTTGTGGAGCTCCCAAGCTTCTTGTTTGCCTATTGTGTTTTAGCCTCTGGAAGATGTGAAAGGACTCAAAATTAATTGTGGTATGGGAAAGGAGGGAGGAAAAAAAAGGTAGAAAAGAAGTACAAAATTAGGGTATTCTGGAAGTTTTAGGAGGGATTCTTTGAAAGAGAGACATACATAGAGGCATTTGCAGGTTTTGTCACTTCTTGTAATGGCTGCTAGTGTTGGAAATAGGGAAGGGGATAAGAGATCTATGCTTCCCTCTGTAAAATAATCATATCCCATCTTTCAAGCACCAGATGAACATAAATGAGGCTACCCAGTTTATGTGCTCTGAAATCTAAAGTTTAACTCTAGCTATAGTTTAATAAAAAAATAAGTACAATTCACTTAAAAAAATACACAAAAATATCTGCAACCCACCCACCCAAAAAAACCCCCAGCTTTCAGAAAAGGAAGAAGAAGATGAGAAAAAGCCTGCATGAATTTTCCTGTAATTTGCTGCAAAATTTCATGAAGTCTTACCTAGTACAGAACTGTAGTTATTTATCAGCCAAAAGGAGGGGTGTACTACGCTTGATGTGAATACACAGTCATTTTTGTATGAAAAGAATTTTTCCCCAAGCCCCAAAGTGTTTCTTTAGGGGCTGAAATAGAGATGTAAAATGAAGTATATAAACCAGCTATTAACAGAACTGCCAGTTGCTGTATCTGTAGAGTGAGGACATATGGTAATTCACTACATTCAGTGATGACCTTTCCTTTAAAAGTATTGTTAATAATAGGCACTTCTATGTAAAGTATTTATACTACATACTTCAAATTCATATATTGTGGACTATCCCATGCCATTTTTGTAGTTGGTAGTTTTTTGGGTTTTGGTTTTTTTTAGCTACTGACAAAACTGCTACTGAGGAACTTTCCACAGATACACACTTTTGCCATATGGCTGCAGTTCTGAAGTTAAAGTGTTTCCGGGGGCAGATGCACAGCATTGCTGCACCTATGTGACAGGGCAGCATGTCTGCTGTCCTCAGCATGGGAGGCCTTTGACATTATCTCTGTCATCCTTCCCAGGCAGAGCCATGCCTGGACTGCAGCACTATACCCTTTCCATGAAGCAGGCAAAAAAAAAAAAAAGCATTCCTACATTTTTATGATGTCTGTAACTAGCTGCCTTTAGTGAAAACTTAATGCTTATGAGAGTGGAGGGAAATAAACAATATTTCTGTTAAGCCCTTTCACCTCAATCTGAGAACATGTAGTTGGATGAAGACTACTGTACTAGTATTTTTACTGTCCATAATAGCAGAAGTTTCATTATGCACTTAAAAAGAAAAGGTATTCCTAACTGGCATTGATTTTACAATGACCCTGAGAGACTCAGAGACCTTCTAATAATGAAAATGTGTAGAGTATATAATAGATATGGTCGGGTGTTCCAGTTCAGCAGATGGAAAAAGTACTCTCCCGTAGGAATCCCCAACACAATGGGAAAAGCTGCATCCAAATATATTCCTGACTGCAGCAAACATTATTTCTACTTTCCTATCTGTGTCTGCCCAGTTTCATTCAGATGTTCTATATATTGAGTATTCCTCATATGGATTTTGTAGTTGAATAGGAAATTTCTAATGTTGCTTCCTTCACCATTGTTCATGAACATTTATCCATTGCTTGCTCTTGAGGCAGCCATTCATTGAAATGTTAATGAGATTTTGAACAGTTTATAGTTCCATAGGGGTTTTTTTGTTTGGGTTTTTTTGTGGTTTTCATTTCTGGAGAAAAAAATGTGGTTTTGTTGATGCCTTTCAAAATCTACTTTTTTTGGTAGATTGAGATGGATTCTATGCTAATTCCTCCTGCATTCCTGAATTATGGCCTAGCAAGGCACTGTCGCTGGGATCTTCATCTATTAATCATGGAAGCTGCTTTCTTATTCGGTTGCCATAGTTTCAGTGCCTCAGATAGTGTTGGGGTGCCTTGGGAAAGGCTTACGATACATTCGGACTTGCAAGCCTTGCAGTTATTTTGGCAGTAGAAGAGCTCTGAAGGAACAGAGAGCAGCATCCAACATTACTCAGAGTTGGATTAAAAGCGGAAACTTCTGGATATGTCTCTCCGGACCTTGTTATGTGAATGTCCAGATAATATTTACTCCCCAAGATTTGCTTTTTGTTTTGTCTTGCTGGTAAAATCATAGACGTTCAGAGACTAAATGCTACCTTTATCCATTGCAAGAACAAAAAAGGCTTTTCATTAGTTTTACTGATAAATGGTTGAGTAAATTAGGCCATTTAGGGTTTCCTAAGCAATCAAGGTGATTTGTTTTACATTCCCTTTTAACCTAGCTATGTACAGTATGATATCACATTTGAGACTGAGTTAATGTTTATTGCTACTTTAAATTTAATAAGACAATAAGAACCTTTTTGTTAGCTGCCAAGTGGCTTGAATTACAAAGTAGAAAAGGGGAAATACTTTTTCAGACAGAACTAAAGCTCTCTCATCACTGTGTTGGCACTGGCAGGGTTTTTTCAATGTTGTTTCAATATTTGTTCATAAACTCAGCATTAAAACATACATACTTTCAGAAATGCAGAGCTGTGAGAAGTTCAAAATAGCTTTTTTGGTGAATGAGAAAAATGGCAAAGTAGTAAACATGTCTAACAGGAAAGTAGCTGGAAGACTGACTTGTCAATGTAATGCTCAATATTAATTGAATTGTCTGTTATGCATAATATAAAATAATGCAAAAACGCACTTCAGTAAGCAAATCATTGTTTCCTTTTTCTTTTCCCATTGAGAAAAGATCTTCATTGCTCATGTGTGATCAATAGTAAGACACGTTTGACCAGATATTTAAATCCCAATTCTTCTGCATTTTACGGTGTCTCCAGAATGATGTGATATCCCTCCAGTTCTAATGAATCAATTTGAGTCTAGCACAGAAAAACTTGCTATGTATCTTTTGTTTACAAAAAAAAAAAAAAAAAAAAAGCCAGCCTTGACCATCCCAATCAGTCAAAGTATAATATTAAAAAGACGAGTAGTTGAGATTAAAGAATTCAATATAACTGGAATTAATCAGGAAAGCCGCTTATTTGCCTTCAGAAGGTTAGTTTGCATTCAAAGATTAGTTGTAAAGTTTCAACTTGGGACTTAACTACCCAGTCTTGTCAATTTTGCAAGTGAGATCAACATGCAAATTGGAAACATGTGCCTGTTATACGTAATTCTCAGGAGTTCTACAAATTGAACAAATTGAAGTCTAAAAATTTGACATGAATTTTAAAGCTTCATTTTTTGGTAGATGCACACAAAGTCTGTATTTGTAATTTTGTACTTTCAAGTAGTATGGAAGTTTCTGGTTTATAACCTGGCTTCTGCATTTGTGTTGTATGCACATATTTTACATAAAATTAATCCCAGTCTTCTTCCTGGTAAACTCACAATGTGCGTGTCTCTACTAGACTGACAGAATAACATTGCCCTGTAATTTTTTATTTCTCTTTGAATGGGAGGTGGTGATTGAGTAAGAAAATTGTAACAGTGAGGAAATACCTTACGTCAAAAGCTGTAGACGTACAAATTCCGTTGTGCTTTTTTCCTCAGAATTTATTATTTTCCATTTAGTTTCAAGTTAGATATAGAATCCCACTGCATAGAAATTAATTTAAGCATTTCTGTAAGGAACATTTGTACTTTCTTTAACACTGGTAGCATGGTTTTTCTGCTTGCTATTTGTTTTTTGCCTCCAAGAAACAGAGAAGTGAGTGATAAGTCAGAAGTCAGTATAAAAAGCTAGTCTGGTTTCTGTTGGAGGATAAAAAAGAATTTCTACTCAACAGCCAGCCATAAGCCCTTACTCCATTTAGAGTTTGGTGTACAACTACAGAATCATTTGGGTTGGAAAGGTCCTTGTAGATCGAGTCCAACCCTTTATCTAACACTTCTGAGTCCACCACTAAGCCATGTACCTAAATGCTACATCTACAGATCTTTTATATACCTCTATGTATCTTTTAAATACCTGAGTTTGGGACTCCGCCACTTCCCTGGGAATATTTTTCTTTCTGTTTATTTGTGGTTGATATCAAAGGTTTTCTGCATCAGATCTTCTTAAACACCTGAATCTTAGCATCAAATGTACCAGTCTTATCAACAAAAGAAAGTAATAATTTTTGGGAAAGTAACTTGTGTTTGTGTATTTTAAGCAATGTCACAGCGTTTGCTTAGCAAATCTCACACATATTCAATAGCATCTTTCCACCTGGACATTCCTGGGAGGTTGATGCTGGTCTTGGGCTGTTTGCTTATTAACAGACCTGACAGAGAGGAGAAGTGTGCCCTGCTCAGCCTCAGAGCTCCCCAGGTGCCCACAGCTAGCAGCGGGCGTAGGCGGAGCACTCCCATTCCACTGGTCCTTGGGAGAGGACGGATGGGGAGGAATGATCGGAGGGCAGCTGGAGCCCTGGCCTGCATGCCTGGGTTTGCGTGGGAATCCTGTCCCAAAACACCACAGCGAGGAAAAGGATGGGATGACATGCCTTTTCCGACAGTTGCTGCACACTCAGGGCACACACAGCCGGGTGTCTGTCGCCTGATGGCAGAGCAGAGGCTGAGTCCCACGGGATTATCTTTCTTGAGTGGTACTTCATGCCATGAGCATGGCTAAATGCAGCCTCGTATTTGATTCAAAAATGCTTTTTTTATTATACAGAGAGGATTAGAGGCTGTTCAACTGCAATCTTGAACTTCGGGTCATAGTCATTATATTACTGGCTTTTCATCAGAGCTCTCTAATGAAAGAAAGGCACCGTGCATTAAAATCAATTTTTGAATTTATTTTTCTGTATGAACAGAACTTGGTGCTATGTGTATAAACTTCTAATGGTATTCAACCCATTCTACTTCTGAATAATTTGTACTCATTATTTACAAATGTACAGCTTTTGCTATTACAACTTAGTGATCCAGACCATATTAAATCAGAAATTATCACAGTTAAAATTTGTTGTGGTCTGTTATATGAGGGTGATTATGTAACATATCTTTTAAGAACTGTGTTCCTGGAGTAGAACTTTGTTTTCTAGAAGTACATTGTTCAAAATTTTGTTAGTTTGTTTGTTTGTTTTGGGGGTTTGGTTTGTTTTTGGGAAGAAGTTTAGGTGGAGAGTTGTGTCAGGTTTCACAAAGAAGTAAGAAGACAAACTTTATTGTAGTGATTCTTTGGAACGCTTTTTTATTTCACCCAGTGAAATTATTCTTGATTTGGAATAGGAATTTGTTTTTCTTTAAAAAGAAATTAAGAATTAAATCCTTAAAGATCTGCTGTGGGAAAAGGAAAGATTTTTGCATGAGCTACTACACTTTTTCATTATTATCTGCAAGGTGTTTCCTTTTAATTCTGTTGTGGGGAAGTTCATCATGTTCAGAAACAGACTAATTCTATCATGAGATGTGTATATTTCAGGGTGGTGTCGTCTTTTTTGCTTTATCCTGTTCTACGCAAAAGACCTAGACATGCTGCCAGAACACTTCCTTTCCCAAGATAAAAACAAAAAAAGAGAGATCCTGCTCTCATTCAACAATGCATGTAGTCCAAAAGGCAGATTGAGCCAACCTGGAGCTAATGACTTGAAGGTGTGAGATGAAGGCTGGTGACTGGATGGCTGTGAGAAAAATGCAGTTTGATTTCTCAAAACATTCTTAGTAGTACTACATATGTGTGTTAAAGTGTCTGTCAGAGAAAAACTTTGCAAATATAAGGCAACCTGTGGAATAGAGTAAGTTCTCTGACACATGAAATTTAATTCCTTTTCAATGCACCTTTTACATTTGTAACTATTTGTTTTTGTTTGTGTTCATCTTTGTCATAATCTCACGTAGCTGAAATCCTGGAGATATCATCTGCAAAAAAAAAACCAAAACAAAAACTCAAAGAAATAACACCCAACTCAAGTGGTGTTTATGTGAGAGAGGCAATTCAGTGACGCCCTTCCTGGTGACAGGTTGGTACGATTAAATGCTGGTGATGTTCTGCAAAGGGGTGGAAAAGGTAGACTATATAATGCCTGCAGATGTCAGAGGAGTGTTCTGCAAGAACGTTTGCATTGAATTACCTTGAGTAGCAAATCAGTGCATTAGACCTTTCTTTCCTTTTTTTTTTCTTCTTCCCATAAATGGTCAGTAATTTGTTTTAGTTTGAAGCAGATGAAAGAATTCATTGTTATCACAGTCAAAGAACTTCAAGAACTTTTCAAAACCTGAAACATCTACACACATGCTTAACCACTGCACTTTTAGAAGGACTACTCCTCCCCTCATCCTTTGTGCCAGGCTCCAAATATCCCAACAGTCTATTCAAATGTGTCCTTAATTTACATGAATATGTCATCAGAACCAATTATATTGCTTATGTGTGTAAGTGAAGAAGAACTGCATGGAGATGAGAAAATACAGGTTAGCAGGATCTAACTTTTGATCCGCTAGCATCAAACAGAAAACTGAGGGTACAGTTTTGCATCAGATTGCATCTCCATGTTTATTATATTAGGCTTGGAATTTGTCTAGAAAAGCTAACCTCTGACTTGTTTGTATTGGTGACATAAACCTTGTTGACTTCATTAGGAGTTATTAATTATTGATTTTTTTTGAGGAAATTAGCTCACAAGCTCAAAATGTCAATAATAATAAATAAAAATATCAAAACAATCAAGAAGGCAGAGGACTGCAATGGATCTGTAAATTGAATTGGAATTTTAGCTTCAAAGATTCAAGTACTGGAAATTTTTCAACAGTAAAGCAGCAGAGAATGTGTTAGTAGGGGGGCTGGTGTGCTACTTCGCAGCTGCACTGCCTACTTGTAGACAGCCGTCGTATGACAGCCTGCTCTAACAACTACCCACATTTAAATAGCAGAGTTGTGTAAGAATGAACACAACACATTTACCGAAATACATTTATGGTGGGGAGAGCCTTAAATATTTCAGCGGGTGGAATACACTGAGATAGAATCTGTCGCATTTTCATTAGACTGCAAGTCAAATCTCGGAGGGAGGGAAAGTAACTTTTCTTCCCGTTACAGAGTGGCCTTAGAAATTGCTACAGATATAAGAGAATAAGAGCATTCACTTTTTGACACAGTTTTTGATGCAGGGGTACGGGTGTAAATGATAGTGGAGAAACAGAAGAAGGGCTTGGTCCCATATATTCTTAGGCTGAATGTGAGAAGTGCTTGTCTAATTTTTAAAGTTTGCCGACAGCCTGTTCAGGGCGGTGTGTTTGCGAGTGCCATTTGTGAGCTGCGCCCGGCGCTTTCCGTCGCATGTCGCCTGCCCTCTTGTGTCTGCAGAGCTCCGTGCAGGCGCCAGTGCCAGGGGGACAGCGGCGAGTGACAAACATGCCGCACAACCGGGGGAGATGGGCACAAGCCGTGCTCTTCAAAGGCGCTGCTTTCGCCTCTGTGTGTGTGTGCGCGTCTTGCTGTTTCGTGTGCGGTGTAAAAAGCAGTGTAGTTTTCGGCTTCCTTATATAGAGGCAGAAACATCAGAAAGTGGGTTAGCCAAACTGATGTGCAGAAAAGCTCTGGGAGTGAATTTGAAGCGATAGGTAGAGGCTGTAATGCATATGATTAAAGTGAAACATGCTGCCTACACAAGGAATTGGTAACAAGATTCTTTCACAGCTTTCATGTCTCAGCCCCGCTTTTACAGAAAATAAATTCATGTTTGGTTTCAGTGGGTGTGCCGTTTTGCTCAGCCCTACAGGATAGATAAGACAGGCAAGCTATACAAATGCAGCCAACTGAACACAAAATAATAGTTTGCACTGAGCAGAAGCAGCGGCTGTGCTTATTGGCAAAGCAGCGCCCCGGATTAACATTTCACTTCTTTTAGTGCTTTATTGTTCAGTACTCAGAGGGAAGGGAGGCTAAAAGCACAGATTAAGTTAAGGCAAATTAGTTGGGGGTGGGGTGAGAAGAGAAGAGAAGAGAAGAGAAGAGAAGAGAAGAGAAGAGAAGAGAAGAGAAGAAGAGATATTCCATGTTCTTTAAACAATTCTTTTTTCTCCTCTTCAAACAGAAGCGCAGCAATTGCTGCAAGCCATTTAATAGTTTCTGGCAGTAGTTCTACCACATCCCCTTACTCATATGAAGTATATTTTCTGTAGTTTAGAAGAGTATTTAAGTACTCTCTCATGTTTAAAGAGCTTCCAGAATTATCTGAAGTTTTTGCAGGATGCAGGAAAATAGACTGCAGCAGCTGTATGTTGTCCCAGTGTTTAGAAAAAAAATAAATAGTAATTCAAGTAATTATTTTCAAAGTGGTTTAAAAATCAGCTGAAAATGGGCTTGATGCACAAATCAAAGGTCATTTTAACTTTCAATTTTCCAGTTAATTTTTTAAAATTATTATTTTATTAAGAAATATTGTGCATTTGGATAGGAATTTTACCTCAGGTCAGTCCCATGTGAATTCAGAGCTTATTTAAAACCCTTTCATTTGTGTCTTGTTTGAGACATAACATCTTTCAGTCTTCATTTTCTTGACAATAGTCATTGTGGATTCAGGGAGGGTAAAATGCAGATTACGGAAGAGGTTTTTTTTTTAGGCATCCAAGAGTTATTTATGCACTAAGGACTCAAGCTCAGGTGCTCAAGTCTTAACCAAAAGGACTTGCAGAGGTTGCATATTTTGGGGTTTTGTGTGTTTATTTGGTTGGTTGGTCATTTTTTTACCTCAAAGCAGAGTACAAGTGGAGAATGTTTTGTGTTTTGGTGTAATTCTGCTCCCAGTGCTGCTGATCTCTTCAGGTCCACACAGGCTGAGAAATCAGCAGAAGGACACAGCTGGTTGATCAAGATGCCTGTGGTCACACATGTTGATTTTAGGCCTCTTGTGGCTTTAAACTTGTGTGTGTGTTGTGTCCTTTCCCAAATCCATTTTGCCAGGGTACAGTGGACTCGTATCTGGGGAAAGCCTTTCTGAAAATGTGGCATGTTTGTATTGGCAACCTGCAATTCTTCTATGGACAGATGCTTGCTTCTGACCCAAGTTCACAGCTTTGCCCGCTACTCAAATCATATTTCAAGTCCTAGATCTGCAAGTCTGCAGGTGTTTTTAGGCAGAGCCTTGAGTAGAAAGCTGCTGTCAAGCAGCTGGCATTGTGTGTAGAAGGATGGCAGTGTGTTCACAAAGAAAGCACTTAGTTCTTCAGTCTCATCTGATCAGTCTCACTTTTTTTTTTTTAAATAGCAAGTTTTTCGTGTTTCGATGTGTCATGACTAAAATGTCTAGAGACATTTTACAGATACAACTCAAATGCATACACAAATAAATCAGATGTGCCAAATGAATTACAAAATACTCCAGCTTTCTCTTCCTGGGTACATCATGAAGATATTTCATGGGGAATGCATTGGTCATGCATGGAAATTTATCTGCAACTAAAGGTGTTTCCTGATGTCTTCACTCACACTTGTTACCTGATGGTAAACCAAACTTTGCAGACCAGACATTTGTTGATTTAGATCTCTGCTTTAAGGCTCATAACTTCAGGTCTGAAGAAGTGAAGCCTGGAGGCCTACAGTTCCTCACAGTACAAACCACAGACTATAGGCATCTCTCCCAAGACTATCTGAATATTCACTGAACAGCCTGGAAAACAGGGAGGTTGGAGAGTGTGTTGGATTTTCGGGACAACAGACACAAGACACAAAGAATATGTTGCAGCACCGTCATCCTTCCAAGAGCAGCATCCTTCCAAACCCTGGCTCTGTGGACAACAGGCTGCCTGGTCCAGCTTAAGTCTCACTGATTCAGACAATGAAAAGTGCTTTCTGCAACAATGGGGTGAAACAAATTACAATGAAACAGAAGTGCCACTGACTGACAATGTGGCTCATACTAACTAGACTGATTATCTTTGAAGAAATAGTGGGATGGTTTGTAAAATTTTATAATACACTCTCAGGATGGAAAATGAATTCTCCCAAGAATATGGAGTATTTCCATTGACATCAACAGGTGAAACAGAATCACTGTCTTTGGCCATGGCATAGACTTAGAAAATACTAGAATGTCTTAAAGTCACTGCCATCATTCTCTGCCTAAAACTCCATTGCAACTTTAGGTTATAATGTGAGATATTAAAAGATTAAATATATTTCTGGAACCTACAGGACTAAATGTAAAATTAAGGACAAGATGTCTCCCTTGACTGCAGGAAAAATTCTCACTTATCAGTTTAAATGAAGCCCTTTCCTTGAACTGAATGTATCATCTGTAATGCATATTCTCATCCTTAACTCAGCAGGCAAAAGATGACAAGCTGTGTTGTCCTGCTTAAGGATACATTGGAGGAGAATAAGTAATAGAGAATTTATCTACTTCAATATTTGTGATGTCTTTGAAGTGCTAATAATATTTGTAAAAGTTTATATGTCTGGATAACGCCTGCTCTCTCTGCCTTACCAAACAGCAGTATGCTGTGGGATGATTTCTTTCTGATGAGCTGGCACTATCTAAAGTGTATATAGGAAACTTGGTGTGGAAAAAACAGATGGTACATGGGAGATGAAGTGACATCATTTGTGCCTCTGCCTGATTTCTATACCTTTTACATAGAATTTGGTAGGTGGAGGAGGAAAAGAGCCCAGATGTGATTCTTCTCCATCCCCACATGCTTCTCCTTGCCCTCAGAAATCTCACGAGACTACCAACTTCTCTCACAAGCTATTGGCAAAGAAGGTTTTCCATCATTGCCAAGGATTTTGAGAGATTGGCTTGGAGAAGTGTTTTTTTCAATTGGGAAAAAAGATTGACACATAGCAATACAGAGATAAGAGACATTTTTAAAAAGGACAGTAAGCAATTTCATTGTACTAAGACTTGGGCAAAGAGGTGGAAGAAGGCTTTACAATGTGTGTGTTTCAAGGGAAGTCGCTAATGGGCTATGTGATCTTCTTGCCAGGCCTGTGGTGAGTTGACATGTTTCAGCCATGAGGAAAGGGCATTGGCATCACCCGTTGCAGCTGGCTGGTCAGCTGCCTGGAACAAGTTCATGGCTTTTGGCCAGTTTCCACTGAACTAGTAAAGCTTCCTTTTAAAAAATCCCTGCACCTGGCACTGTTCAGGAAAATAGGTGGTAGACTCATTGGAGAAGAAAACGTCTGGTGAACACAGAGGTTAAAGCCCTAAAAGTTAGGTTTTGGTATATTATACCATTTTAAAAATTAGTAGCATGTGTTTTTTAAAAGTGAGGATTTTTGGGTAGGGAAGGGAAAGGGAGAAACTGGTGGCTCTTGAAGCAGGAGGCCTCCAGGTCTCTGCTCTATCCAAAATTCTTGCCAAGATGATCAGGACTTGTCTTTGTGCAGACAACCAGTACAGAGCTGATCTTTGCAGTTCAGGCAGAGCAGCATCGACGCACGGATCATCAATTTAAGATGTGACTGTGACGCTGTGGCTGTAACTGCAGATGTGCCAGGAGGCATGTGAAGTTCAAAGCCCCTTTTCCAGCTCCAGACCTGGATGCCTACAGAGGGAAAACCTGCTGAGCAGGCCCCTCCAGAGTGAGCCAGGAGTGTGTTATGCTGGCAGGGTAGTACCAGGAGGCAGGGCAGGATGTGTGGTGGCTCTGCCTGTGTCGTGACGAACGTGAGCAATCTGGTGTTTGTCACAGGTCTTAAAACTAAAACTGAGCATAAATAAAGAACCCTACCGCAAGTGAGCAGGATTTTTATAGCGGTTTCCAGGAATGAAATCAAACCTAAACTGCAAGGGAAATATTCTCTGTCGTATTCAAAGTTTGTGTACAGAACGTTTCAAATAAATGCTCTGTAAAAATGATTTAATTCTGCTGTGATTATGAACTTGCGCAAACAGGCTGTTTCACATTACTCTCTTAAATAAATTTGATTAGTAACAGCTGTGACTCCACAAGTCCCCAAAATTTTATTTTCTCAACAGAAAAGTGTTGAAGAAATCCTCAAATTATTGTAAATGAAAATTTTGTTTGTATTTTAAGCTGAGACATCCTCGACAACAACCCTGCAATAATAACGTGGACACGCTCCTTCTTGGAGAGGCTGCAATGCACTGCCTTTGGTTCAGACAAATAGTCTTTTCAGTTCATAGAGTGCTCCATGAGTATTAGCTGCTTTATGCTGAACAAGTACTAAAATCTAACCGAGTAATAAATGGTGCTGCTCAGTGACAGGCTGACCCAGAAGCAGGCTGCCAAGGCTGCATTGCGAGCTTTCCCCTTACACCGTCCAGACTAGGTGCAGACACTCATCCCCTCCCACACACACAGATATTGCATATGTTTTCTGATGGTAGTGTTTGTTTACCACTCGTGACTGTGTTGGTTTGCTTGCCGTGTGGTGCTCTGGGATGTCCACACGCTGTAGACAGGGGCTGTCTTTCCCACCCGTTCCTCCCGCATGCAGGAAACGCTCCCGGCTGGTGGAGCAGGGATGTGCTCTGCCGCCTGTGCTCTGTGCTGCTGAATCCATCGCCTGGGTGCTCCCCAAAGATGCCAGATCTCCCTTCTTGTCACAGTGTGCTGCAGAGTTACACCTGTGTTGGGGGACAGTCATCCCTGTCCCCAGCTCTGCCATCTACTGCAGCTGCTGCCAGCACTGCCTGGCTTTCTGAAAGCGTGTGTGACTGCAACCTACTTCTCTGCAGCCCTTGATGTCAGCAGGGGCTGCAGGCAAACTCTCCTATACAGCTCTTCTGCTAATGAGCTTGTCTGCTAATTAAATAGAAAGGCATATTTGGCAGTGTCTTTGATAGTTATTCTCAGTATGGCCCTTTTGACTTGTTTAGGATTTCAGGGTGGTCTTGAGGGAAGAGATATGGTAAGCAATTGCTGAGTTTGTATTATGTTTTATCAACATTGAAATAAAGTTTGTAAAATACTGTTTTGTTTCTTCTAAGGCAGATAATGCAATATAATTTTAAAAAACAATTAAAGGGGTTGAGGGGGAAAGAAAAAAGGAAAGATTAATCCAGGCCAAACTTACAATTCAGAAGCAGGGGAAAAATAAAGCCACATGGGAAGAGCCTTTTAAAATGTTTTTGTGTATGCCACATGTGCTCAGTGACATCCATGATAAATGACAGTCCGAAGTTAAATAGCATTTATAACACACTTCTGATCAGCTTACATGCACTTCCTAATTCTTCTTCAAGATTAGTTTTGATCATTTCAGACTTTTTGAACAGCTTCAGGCAGATGCCATTTTCTTACAGGAGAAAAAACCACAAAAAACCAAACAGCCCAATCTGGGAAAGGATTGCAAATGAAGAGTGTCCTACCTGGATGTGTATTTGCCAAGGGTAAAACACTTTTTTTTTTTTTTTTTGCTGAGGCAGGAAATAGGTTTAAAGTTGCTATCCTCTGATCTGGTAGGGTGAGAGGCAGATGGCTGGACCCCCAGGTGATTTGTATCTGCTCACTCACTGCTCCCTATCAAGCATCAGTGCTCTGCAGTATGCAGAGACAGAGATTTCCATACCTCCAAGGAGAAACATGCTGTTTGCCTTCTAGCCATGTGACTTACATAGGTACCAGAAATATAGCATTAATGTGTCTGTAAAAAAACCCCAACTGGGTCCTTTTGAGGTTTAGAACTTTTAATTAGTTACAGATTTTTCCTTTCTTCCCCTCTTTGTCCACTTCTGTAGACAGATGCAAGGTAGCTGAAGCATTGAATTTATATATTCACAAAAATATGTAGCAAATGGCACAAAGCCAGAAGACAGTTTAAATTTGTGAAATGCTACAAACATTCAGTAATGCTTCTGTCCTTGGCTCTTTTCTGGAGATCTGTTCAGCATTGTTCCTAAAGATGGGATAGCAGGGTAGGTAGGTCATTATGGCTAGTATCCCCATTCCAGTGTTCTGATCGTGTATAGATATTTGGACGTGTGCCTTTGTCTGCTGTTCTGCTAAAGATTTACAGGTGGGGTTCTGTATGCAGATTTAGTGAAAAAAATATGGTGTTACTACCATGGCTCTTTGCTGAAAACTGGCAACTAAATAATAAAGGGACGTTTGAAGTAACCATCAGCCACCTTGGTAATGCAGTAAGTTCCATGGACATTCCATACAGCAGAATGACTCTGGCTCCCCACAGTTAATTCCATGATGCTAATTTCAAGACTGAGAATTAAAGGGGCTGCAGGTCTAGCAGTATCGAGTAATATCTGAGAGGATAGATCCATTTGTAACCTCTTTTCAGTCCTGGTAAGTGTTGCTGAGTTTGTGGCAACCATCAGGCTCTGCGGTGCATTTGCAGAGATCAGATGGAAACTGGTGCTGCTTAACTTCACGTCTTCCTGTGAGAAAGTTGCAAGTCCAGAAATTGGCATTAGGAATAAATTGCATTGAGATTATGAAAATCTGAAGACATTAAAATTTGTGAAGGGTGTTGAAGGGTATGTATGTCATATAGGACGAGCTTTCTATTTCTTGGTAGTTCATTAATATTCAGTGTGTATGAAGATTGATCTAGACTTTGTAAAGCAAAATGCAAATATGGCTAATTAATTTTTCTTTGTACAACTATGCAGAGGAGGAATGTGAGTTAATTGTCTGAGACCTATTTTGTACCTGTACATGGGAAAACTGGACTGGCAGGGAAAGATTTGTGCCTACAGTTATTTTCATTCTGATCCCTTCAAGGATCATGGCTTGGTGTTGACCACTAAAATATTGTCCAGTTTCTTCAAAACACAGAAGAATATTCTTTTCTCTATAGGGATGTGAAGAGGTTCACTAATAATTGCTTGCTCTGTATTCTAAATGGAAATACTAGGGAGCTATAGGCTTTATTATTTTGCTTAATACCAAGGGTTAATGCTGAAGGGAATGTCTTACTGGAGATATATTTGATAATTTTTCATCTCGTACAAATAAAGAGTTTTATTTTCTCCAGGGGTTTGCTCTTTTGGTTTAGCTTCATTTGCATTTGTGGAGGCATAAGGGAGGTGTCATGACTCTCAGAACTGCTGAATATTCAAGGAGTCCTGATGGCACTGTAAGGTGCAGGATGCTTTCGAAGGGCAGGGCAGGCCAGACCTGTACTTTTTGCTTACAAGAATAAGCAGCACCAGTCTTTTCTTTAAATGGATCCTGCAACTTCTATTAAAGCAAAATCCCCACGAACCACTGGCACCGGATAGAATCAGCCCATCTGGAGCTGCCATCCCAACCTGCTCCACCCCTCTGGGCTCTGCTGGGTTCCACTGAGCTCTGCCCCTGGGCCAGAACAAGCTCACTTCTGTCTGCAAGAAGTGGCACTTGGAAAGCTCGTTTCTGTCAGTGGTTTGAATTCTGCGACCTGAGTCTCGATGAGTGGTGATAAAATACGTCACAAACTCTTTCATAACATTCATAGGAGTGTTGTTTTTTCTGGAGTCTCTGAAAATATGAAGAGACATGATGTTACCAAGTTTTCCTGATCAGATACTGAAAATGATGAAATAGGGAAGCTTGCAATATGTCCCGAGGGACCAAAGAGTTCTCTTACTCCTGAAAAATTAATTTAATATCTGAATTTCAGAAGCCAGAGCATCGAAGAAAACACCCAATGATGTATAGCCTTGTGATAAAAAATTATAGAGGTTAGCAATATTGGCACACAGGAATACTTTTCTTTAAAGGTATAAATATACATTGCAGTCGCTGGCAAGTAATCTTCTGATGATTCTTAGGTTTTCTTCAAAAAAGTGTATGTCTTTGTCAACCACCTCTTAAAACAGAAGATGACTTGGTGAATAAAGAAATAACAATTTCATAAACATTGATGTTACTGTTTACTCATTGTCAGGCATGTCAGAGTAAAAAAAGGAGACATTCCCTGTGAGCAGTGTGCGAAACTAATAGTGTGCCTTCAGACTCCAGGTCTGTTTAGTGAGTTTTTTTGCAAGTCAGTCATTGGATTTAAGTCATGCTTTAAACAGCTTTATCCACATACTCAGGGACTGGAAAACAAGGTCAATGTAGAGTCCATCCTGTAGCTAGTTATTAAAGCAGATGGTTGAAAAATGCAAGCAGACATCTACATCTGCTTTGCATATTTAAATGAAAAATAGAACAAGAAAAAGCATCTTCAGTTCTGGGTGTCTTTTAGTGGGTCTGTACTTCTGAGAAGAAACTCTCAGAATAACTTTGAAAGTTCAAGGGTGCTAGGGCAGCACAAGAGGGAAATTGGGAGCACTATGACTCTCGTGAAGTTGCAGTTTGCAACTCATATAGAATATTAGACCAGTGACATTGCAGTTAGATTCTTGAAATTTTTACAAGAAATTTGTCATCAGCAGTCAGACTGTCACTGGGAAACAAGTATCATCTACAGGTTACCCTTAAAAAAAAAAAAAGAGCTTTTTGAACTTGAATCTTATTGTCAATCCTATTGTGTTTGAAAATAGGAGCCAAAGTTACTAGATAAGGGCTGACCGAGGGACAAAATAGAAAAAGTGAACAGGCTGAGGGTCTATCCACAGTCACCAGCACATCTAGCAATGACACCACTAAAACAAACTGCTAAAGAGCTGGGAATTGGTGTAGTAAATTGTCTGGTGAATGAATTTGCAGCAGTCCCATGCCCATAGCAGCAAGATGCTCCTGCAGGGCAAGCTGACAAGGAGCAGCATTTTTGCCCCACAGCATGTAGGCATTGGAGTGCAGAAATAGGAGGAGCATCATCACAGCTCAGTGTGCAAAGGTTTACCAGTAGTTGCTTGATGATTTTGTGCAGAACCTTTACGGCTCTGTCAGCACAAGGCTCTGCCAGAGTCAAAAAACTGCTTTTCAGAGTCCTGTAATGTATTCACTCCCTTGCTTGGTGTAGGCTCACTGTTGTTTTACCTTATATACAAAGTTCACACAAAGCAATGCTTGTTGGTCCTACGGAATATTTCAGGAAATGAACTCCTTAGCTTGAGTATTTCTGTAGAGAAGTTGAAAAGGAGCATAGAAACTGTAAACATAGGTATTTCCTGATAATATTCAGAAATTAATCAGATTTATGGATGTTAAGATTTTGCATATGTTTTCAACAACAAGATACAGTCTCCAGGTAAAGTAGATATATTAACATGATGTTTCTGATCCTTACACGAAGACCAAATATTTGATGATTACTTGTCATTGAACAAAACTTGTCTTTTCGGTTCATGTAGAAACCATTTCTGCCACCCATTGTAGTATTTGAACACTTTTCAAATAAAGTCAGTTAGGGCAATTTAATTTCCTATTGGAATTCACAGTGGTTAGAAGTTATTATTCAACCCAATCTCAGACAGCTAATTTTCAGTGCTCTGAAACTCCTTCCTTAGAGAAGTAACAATACTGTAATTTTCAAGGTTTGAAAGGAGCGGGGGAAGCTGCAGACCTTGACTGCAGACTCTATAGAAGAAAGTTCCCATTGCCCATAAAAGCTTGCAAGATTCCCGAGTGTGGCAGAAACCTGCAGGAATCCAGCACGTGGCATGATGACCCCTTAGAGCAGCCCTTGGTTATGAAAGCCTGGCTCGGGAATGTGCTGGGGAGAGGTGTGTGAAAACAGTGTTAGAGCCTGGGGCTGGCTGTACTATTCCTGGAAATCGGTAGGACACAAAGAGGCATTGTTCACAGCCTCTCTCCCTTCTTTACTTCCCTTACAGTCGTGTTTTGGGAAGCAATAGTTAAGGACACAACCTGGCAGCTCTGTGCCAACATCAGGCAGTTCTCTTTCTGAAAATAATCTCGCTGCAGCTCAGCTGCAGAGATCTGTGTCCAGTTTTCCCTCAGAGCCCAGATGACAATGTTGAAAGCATCTGAACCAAAAAACTGCTATGAGCTGGACATAAATGTGCTGTTTATGATTTGTAGTTCAAAAGCAGAAATAGTTCTTCATTGTGAAACAAGAAAGGATACGGAAATATTCCTTAGTTTTGTTTTCTTTATCAAATCTCTTTAATTCTAGAACACATTTTTTATTTTTGTTACTCATTGCACATAAGTCATACTGAATTGCCAGACTTAATTTGCAAACTAATTACAGTAGATTTAAGCATTTTTTCATGCCTTATGGAGTACAAGACCTGCACTCCAGAGGACTAAATTGTCTGCTGATAGGTCTGGAGCCCTCTTCTATCAGGGTAAATAGAGACTCCAGACATGACTGGCTAGAAATGGTGGAAAGAATTACCCCACATCAGGCAGTTGTTTGTACTGGCTGTATCCTTATCAGAGAATTCCACAAGTTACTCAAGAGAAGGAACTTTTGTTTTATTTGTTAAGTGAGGTCTTGTTGTCTACAATGAAAAAAGTCCCAAAAAGTTTTGTCTGAAAGGAGCAAGAGAAGCAAACAACTTGTGTGTCCAGGTGTCGCATGGGTAGCTGGAAAGGAATTAGTGGTACTTGCAAACTTCTGCTGGCAGGATTGAGGAGGGAAGCAGGTTTGTGTGTGAAGGAACACTTCATTGCATGTCAAAGTTCTGCGCTCTTACCTCCTCAGCTAAATTTTAAAAATAACAGGAACAGGGTAGGTGAAATATCCTGTGCTCTTACTTGAAATGCCTTTGCTGCTTTCATTATTTACTGTAGTAATGCACAGGATATCCAGCTGATTAGTCACAGCAGGCTTTGTGATCTTCACATCTACAGGAACCTTCTACGATGTAATCTCTTGCTGAATTTGCAGAACAAACCTTTACAATTTATCAGAAACACATATGCAGGTTTTGGAGAAATTCAGTACAGGTTGTCAGGGGATGAGGATCTCATTGGTTAGGATAAAGACTTACCATTATTTTGCCAAACTGACTTTTCAGGTCTCTTATTTTTTAATGTTCTCAATTTTTATGTTCTCTGTGTCTTATCTTCTTATATCTCTATTTCTGTATGTCAGCATGTGCTCATTCTCCAGGACATAGATAGCTAAGACGCATTATGTATAGCTAGATTTTAATTAAAGTGCCTTGACCCCTGTATGAATGATCTTATTCTGAAGTAGTCTTACCACAGCTTAACTCTGCATGCTTTGGAAGATTAGTGTGTTTTAAAAACTACCTTTGAATTTACATCTTTCTTCAACTATCTTGACTTTTCTCAGTATCTCAGTATGACAAGCTCCTAATTTTTACTGCAGTTCAACCAAATCCCTTCTTCCTCTGAAGGTGTCATATTTCAAGCCTTCTCCTTTCCCAATTGCAACTGGCTTTCTCTCTATGTCTTGATTGCAGTGGTGCCTTCTTTGCCTCCTTTTTTTCTTTTTTTGCTTAATTTGTTACTCTATACCCTTGATTATTTGCCCTTGTCTAGTATGTAATAATGTCCTAGGAGGTCTGATCTTCAGGCTCTTTGAGCCCTTGTAGAGTCAGGTTTTCATGAGGAAAACCTGAATCCCCTGAGTTTAGGAGATTCCTGAGAAGAATAGAATTTATTTACTGATACCTACATTATATTAATAAACATACTTTCTTTGAAAATAGTAAGCCCAGCATAGAAGTCAGGATTTCAGCTGGAGTTCCAGTTGCAGCTTGTTCTTAATTTTTCCCAACACAAGCAACTACCAGTAACTCAACCAAGAATTTACTGTTACGTTGAAGGAAAAGCCTTGTGTTCATTTTTCTGTATCATTGAAAATAATTTGATAATTAGCCTGCTAATACAAAAATAATCATCACTAGCAGAGCTGGTTTAGTGGTTAAATAGTTTTTAATGATGCCTGTTCTTGCAGCAACAGAAAATGTTGGCTATGGTGTGTGCTTGGAAATGGGTGTCAGAGGAACCAGTCATCTGTAGATCTGTCTATATGAGTAGCTGCAAAACTTGCATCATTTTCAGCATTTGTTTAGGTTATGAACTGATGTACAAAATAGGCAGAAATATCCACCATCATATCTTCATCTTAAAAGAATGGGTGCTTTCCTGTTCCTCATCTTAACAAAAAATGAGTGCTTTCCCGTTGGCGTCAAGCATGAGTGTGAGCCTCGCAGCAAGAGACCAACACTTATTCTTGTGAGGTCAGTGGAAAAATTCTCACTAACTGTGATTTTGTTCCATGTTCTTGGCAGACTGTTCTGAGCATGTAGATTTATCTGGGGATGAAGCAGCAGGGGTGCCCTTCATTACTCCCTGTCTGTGCTCTCAGACCTCTGAACTGTCAGCAGACAACTGCCTCTGATGCAGGTCCATCTCCCCTTGCTCACATCTGGATCAAGGCTGCCTTCTCCCCTGCTCTGAAAGCCAGAATTCAGAAGTACCAGTGCACACATCAGTTGTGTGTATCTAAGAGCAGTATATAGTACTACCTGGTTCGGGAAACCTGTAGTAGTTTAACTATTTTTATATTAACTCTGGTATGTACATAGCTTGCAGCTTCTTCTGTTGGTTTTAATGATGGACAAAGGTGAAAGCAGGGATGCAGGTAACCCTTCAATTGAAAACAAATTCTCAAAAGGGAAAGAGAAATGGAGGATGAGAAAAACTGTAAGAGTTAGATGACCTTTTATGTCCTAGGTTCAGCTTGCAAGGAGATCCCAGAAACAATCCAGCTGGAATCCCTAGTGACAGGGGGTTGTTTCAGTACATTAACAAGGAGTGTATCCAAGATACAGTTTCTCAGGTCTGGCCAGAAAAAAATAACAAGCGCACACTCTTGTACTCTAAAGTTGCGCCAGTTGCAGCTGGCAAACTTTCAAACCTGTCATCACCTTCATTGCCTTCAAAAGAACTTTTTGCTAAAAGGTGAAGGCATATGCTTTTCCCCTTATTTCATCAGCACAACTTTCTATACCCTTCAAATAAATAAAAGTGCCACATAGGCTCAAACAGGTCTCTAGTTGCAGTGCTGGGACCTATGGAAACTCAGATTTATCAGCTTAACATGTTGATTATTCATCACAAGTTGAGTCAACAAATGTGAGTGCAAAAAGTCTTGAGAAGGGAGCCTTGTAACTGGACAACTGAGCTTTTCAAGAAGCAAACAATGAAGTACAAATCCTGTCAGGAAAAAAAAAAGTATTCTAAACGTGAATGTGAAATTAAGGTATTCTGAAAGTTCCTTGATGTGGGAAATGCCATGACCTTCATGTGTGTGACTCTTGAAAAAAAGAATTCTTAATACTTGAACTTATATGTTCTCTGTAGCCATTTTTAAATCAGGCTTTTCAATTCATCAGGCAAAGAGAAAAATAGCAAATAAATTGGAATGTGAGGGCAACAGACAAGATGCATTAAATATATATATATATTTTTTTTTAAGGGGGAAAGACCACAGCTGGCTTAGAAAACACAATGTTGTTAAGCACTTCAAAGGCTAAAAATGGGAACCATGGAGTTCAGCTGTCCATTGAATTCTAGTAAAAAGCATGTTGTCACTTATGTCATTCTCACACTGGAGATGTCAGGAATTACACCACTGAAGCCAGTACCATTGTTTCGTGTGAATCAACCTGGTGGCAGTTAGGAGAGGATCTTTTACTTCAGTGGAAAGAACCTAATGTGGAATTTTGCTGCAGAGCAGAATGTGAACAGGGAGAGTCCCTACATAGTTTTCACTACTGCTAGCATGGTATCCTTTGCTGGGACTAGCAGGCTGTATTTTTTGGCAAACTGAAGCTCCTGCTGAAAGGAACACAATGTCAGTGAGCAAATGTCAGTGAGGACTGAGGCTGTCCTCAGAGTCTCTGGACCATCAGAAGCACTTTCTGCATTCCACCAGAGTAGGGATTGTTGCACATTTTTGCATGCTCTCTTTGAGACGGAAGGGATTTTATAAAACCTGGAAGAGTGAAATAACTCACTGAAATAAGAGAGCACTAATTTCGTAATGGTGGGGCTTGCAGAAAGCAAAAAAAACAAGCAAACTTGTGAACAAGGGTGTGATACAGCTACACAGGAGAATTCCCATGTGGATAATTCAATCTTCTTTATGGCTTACAGAACTTAGAGCTCTTCCTGTTCCAGGCATCCAGCCTCATGTAAGATAGCAGCAAGTGTGGTAGTGATGCCTAAAAGCACACTACCTGAAACAGAGGATTAGACAAAATTAGGAGCATAAAACACAGACAAATTTCTTCAAGGTACATTCAAGCAAGCAAAGTCCCCCTTGAGGTACTACACCCCAAATGGACACTGGTTCATAAGCCCTTCACCTTTCATAAGTTCTGTTCTATTGGCATATTGCTCCCTAATTCTCCAATCACACCCTTAGGCAATGATGTTAACCACCCCAGGCCCACTCCCCCCATTTCACTGTTGTGTACGTATTTTCAGGCCCTAGGGCAATGAATGTGTCCTTGGATTTTGTATTCAGAGGGATTTTTTTGGCTAAAGGTGCTGGGAACAGAGGTTTTTAGCATTTTATAAGAAGCACAGAATTACACCAAGTTACAGATAAATGAAGAGTAAAAGCTAGAAATTATTAAGGCATCACTAGGATTACTACAGTGTTTGAACCTGTAATGACAATAATTTGTTAAGTGCTGGAAGACAAAAGTTATATGGGTGGATTATCATCTTCAGTATATAATAATTAACCCTTTCCTGTGTCCGTGGCAATCACCTTTCTAGCTGTTACTTCAACTATATTTTAGTATGTATAATTGTATAATATATGTATTGCATGATTTGTGTGATTGTAATGTGTATGGTCATACAAATTATTTTTTCAGAATATCGTGGCTTTCAAATGAAATCTCTCTGCAGTTGTCCTTTTTCTTCTCATAATGGACACCTTGTTTTTGTAAGACTGATAGACAGAAGGACTGCATTGTCTGGTTTCACTTCCAACAAGTTCATGATTTTTAAACTCAGCTAATTTCAGTTAATTAGTACTTTGCTTCTTCAAGGCCAGCATGCAATTCAAGCTTTCCTTTACTGCTGGGTTTTTTTCTCACTACAGCCTGCACCTGCCCCCACCCCCAAATCTCTGCAAGTGTTCACAGGAATGTTCAGCCTTCAGCCCATATGGCACAAAAACAATTGTTGACCTTCAAGCACTTTGTCATCTTTTAGAGAGCTCTGTAAAGAGTTTTTGCAGCAGTGACAAGGAAACTGAATTTTTATGTTAATGTCGGTATGGCATGTTTGAATTCCTGTAGTTTACACTCAAAACTTTGACACCGACTCAACTTTGCTAGTAGAAATATATTTGCAAAGATATTTGGCCTCGATTTAGAGACAGAGCAATAAACTGTAGCCCAAGGGCTAAAACAGATTAAAATTAAGCAGGGAAAATGGAGAATTGTGCCAACTAGGAAAAGGGAGGATTCCCAAGGCACATTAACATCATACTCTTGCCTGGCATCTTTTATTTGATTATCTTGAAGTACATTTCAGGAATTAATGGAAGCTCATAACTTCCTTGTGAAGCAGGTACTGCATTGCAACACTGATTTGCAAATATATAAACAGAGCTCTTGTGCAATCCTGGAATTCTCAGCAAAGTCATAAATATTCTTAAGTGAGATTGGAAAGGGGAAACCAAAGATGAGCATGAGCTATTGTACTGGTGGAGTGGTGGCTACCGGTGAATCACCCATATATTAGTCAGCCTTAACTCGGCACATCTGCCTGGAATCCCTCTCCTGGGTAAAAGTTGGCTTGGAATGTTAAGACGTGAATGTTAGAGAACTCCCTTCCCACCAACAAAACAAAAAAACAAACAAAAAAAACCAAACCTTTTTTTTTTTTTTTTTTTTTTTTGTGCTACAAGGTTTCCACTTTGAAGAGCCATTCCTGTTCTGCTTTTCTCTTCTGGTACTTATTTTGTTTTTCTGCTTGGTCCTCAAAGGCAATTCAAATTAGTTAACAGTGGCTTAACCATCTGCTAACAGGGGGTTCAACTCAGAAATCTTAAGGGAATTTCACCTATCAGTTATTTGGCTATTATTCATTTTTTGGGGAGAAAAAATTGGGAACTGGTAAAAATCACACACTTCCTAACCTTTAAAAAATCAGCTGCCAGACCACCAAGTGGTGACAGCTTTATATCTCCTGTGTGTGTCCCTGTTGGGGAGCACTGGTAAGGGGAAAATGCCCCGCTTAGCAGCTCATCATGAAAATTAGCCTTGAGTTACACTGTGACTGAATGCGTGATCCTTGCATGCCAGAATACATACCTTTTAATTGACATGAAAGCAGCTTCTGACTTGGTATTTAGGACACAGCACAGCTTCTAGCAGCAGGCTTGGTTTCCAGAATAGAGCACATTCTTTTCTACCATGCATGTTAATTCATTGTCCTTCTTCCTTCTCCTAATAACCCGTGAGATTTGAACTTGGAGTCAGCAAAGTAGGGGCTTTGTGAAGCACAAAAGAACACCAGGTTTTTATCACACCATGCCTGTAAAAAGAGCTGTTCAACCATTCAGTTGCTGCTCCTATTGTGCAGCTGCTATTCTGCTGCTGAGAACATCTTGCTGTCGACACTGAAGTAGTACCTGCAGGAAACACTGACACATTCAGCTTTTCAGGAGAAGCTGAACTTGGGGATCTGCCAGATCCCTGTGTGGAGAGCCGAGATATTTTCTCTGCCGGTACCTTTCCCATTCTAAAACCCTTGTAAATACATAATCAATTTTTGTCTATTCGCCAGCATCTGTTCTGCGATTTTTGCATGATGACCCTTTTCCCAACATGATGAAGGTCCGCGTTTCTTGTCTTCCAAAACCATCTCTGCAAAGCTGAGGGTGAGGCTGTGATGGGCAATGTTCTGTCTGGGTCCCTGGCAGGGGGTGTGGGTGTCTCACACAATGGCCCTTTCTTCACTGAGCTGATGGCCAGTATCTGGTCAGCCTCATCTATTTAAAGTCAGCCAGGCTGGGATCCCGGTGCTGGTGGAGAGGGTGCTTTATTTGCTTACGACTTAACAGGAAATTCAACTGTTTCAAATTAAGCACAAACAACTCAGTCAGGACAGGGTGAAGGAGTCTGAAATCTGCAAGAGAGAGGGATCAGAGCTCAGCCTCATTCATCCTCCATCCCTAAATTTGTCTCTGTGCAACTAAGGGTACAATTGCTGCTGTAGTTCAGAGCTAAAATTCTTCTGAGTAATTAATGCAAATGGCTATATTTTTAGCCCGACTTCCTAAAGAAACGAGCTTTGTGTGATCGCATTGTCTATGTATAGGTGGTTGTCAGCTCCCAGTAACTTGGGAATTTTTGGGTTGACTTAGCTCAGTCTGCAAGATAGTAATTTTCCAAGATCTCTTCCGAAATCAGGCAAGCAGGTGAAAAAGTGTCTTCAGAGACGCAGAGGGCATGTGGCTAACTGTCCTTTTAAAGACATCAGCATCAGGACACAAATTCCTAACAGCCAGACTTCTCTGGGTCCAGTACTTGTTTAGTAGTAACGTTTCCATATAAATAAACAGAACATTCCTGCTGTAGGGTTGTGTGAGGCTGAATTTGGTATGTTGCATTTCACACTGCCCAACACATCCTATAACATAAACTCACAGCCTAGCTAGTGCAGAATATTAATTTCATAAGGTCTGTCTTGCTGGCTACACTCCCATTGACTCTATTAAATTAAATGGCAGTTTTGTCTGCCTAGGTTTTTCAGGATCCAGACCCACAGTTTGTGTATTTTTAACAGTTTGAAAGTGTAAAAGTGCACAGCTCCTGATCTTTGCCTTGTGGGATATTGACCTTTGTACCTTGTGTTGGAGATAGAACCCCATTAGAATATGACACAATTTTTTAAAAATGCATGGAAATTAATGAATGACTGTATGCAAGAAAGCAATGAGTTCGATAACATCATGGCTGTCTGTTAAGTGACATACCACTATTAAAGGACTTAAATGTTCTTGTCTTAAATATCTGTGCTTTGTTTGTTGATTTGGGATGGGGGGGTTGTTCTGTTTTTGAGAATAAAAATTCTGAATTTTCTGTATTTCTGGCTGGATCTTTTAGATCTTTCTACAGACTCAATTGAGAACTAAACTGAACTCTCACTTTAAAAATTAACCTAATAATTTTTTCACTTTGTAATGGTGTAGAAAATATTTTAAAGCCTTGAAAGTACAATTTCAGGCTGTAAAATGGAGCATTGTAGGTCCCCTTCTCAGTTGGAATTGATTTGATGTCTGGGATTGCCAAATTCAAGTCCGATACAAATTACAACAGCTGAGTTACATTTTTTAAATCAACCCTGAAGATGAGGGTTTATAATGGTTTCATGGGAAGCATGCCTCTTTGCAGCTGTATGGAAATAGAGGTCTATTCCAGTTAGATTCATGAGGCAGCTCAGCTCTCATGAGGGAGGTTAAGTATGTATTCTGTCTGGCTTTCTCTTATTTCTCTTACAGATTCCCTTCACTCTGCCTGGCCTTCTACCCCACTTCTGTCCTTCTCGTCTTGCTCTTCTTCTAGGGTACCTTGAGACCTTGAGGGTCAGAATTCTTTTTTTCCTCCTTGCGGGCCATTTGTCCATCCAATCCAAGGAAGCTGCTAACTGAGGTATAAAACAGTGCTCTGCAGGAGGATGTTTTCCTGTGTTTTTATAATAAGTCCCAGTGCTACAGGCAACAGACATGATTACTATATGAATCAAGGCACACATGCATACACACAGGGAGCTGGGCCCAGACACCAAATCCTTCATCTCTGAAGCATAAAGACAGTTCCCATGCACAGGCAAAATTCCCTTGGCTCGCTAAGTCTCCAGGTTTTTCAGTGTAGATCTCACAAGAATGATATTGTTTGGTGGACCACATGTCTTCTCACCCACGATCTAAATACTGCTTTCCCTTTCCTTTTGGTTAAACTGCATCTCTGAGACAAATGCAGTGATTGCTGACATGGAAGAGTGCATTTAAGAAAGTTTGTAATGTATTTTAATGTATTTAGATGGCATGTGGTCAGTGAGATAGTGACAGAAATGCTGAGGAGTTGTTTCTCATCCTGTAGTGAGACTCAGAACACAAACCATGAACCTGTGTTTTGATGTAGCTATCACATTCATACCTGCAGCCTTCCTGTGAGCCCACCGCTGGGAAGGCAACATCATTGCCTCCTGTGCTGCATAACATCAGTCAATACACTGGAGACTTCCTTCTGTCCTTTCCTTTCTCTGAATACTTCTATGAGTTTAAAAACCTGATGTGTTAGTAAAGGAGCAAAAATATCACACTCCTGAGAGACCAAATTTCCAAGCATGGACTCCAAATGAAAAGGAGTGTGATAACAGAACAGCGGCCTTAACTATGTGTTTTCTTACTTCTTTGATTCCTTCCATCCAGCTGATGTCCTTTTCTTATTTCCATTTGCTTAGGAATCCTCTGAATCTTTTCCCTTTATTCTCCCTTTGCCAATAGTTGCCTTCCTTCATTTCTAGAGATCCCTTTGCACATACCTGTATCTGTCCATTTGCTTCACAGTCTTTTTGCAGCTATATTTATTTTGAAAGACCCTTCTCATCTTTGCTTTTTTTGCTTTCTCCCACTTGTCAATCATTTTATCTCCCTCCACGCCCAGATGCCATAACAGCTCTCCCTCCTTGGCCTGTTTCACCTGCCTGAACTTCCAGCTCCCAATTTTCAGTCTTTGTTCTCTTCTTCCCAGTGCCTGTACTCAGATCTGTTTCCTTTTTTCCCCCCACTTTGCTCTTGCTCTTCCCTGTTTCTTTTCCAGGTTCTTCCATCCACCATGTGTAAATAGAGCTGTACTTTCAGCCACTTCTGTTCTTTAGTGTGGGGAATCTTTGTACAAATCGGAGAGTAGGATATCATCCCAAGCCTAAAATACGTTTTGGATGTTGTGGTGGTGATTCATGCTTCATTCTCACTCACATTAGGCTTGCTTCTAGTGTTTGGCTAGGAGCCCTTACAAATCCCTGGCACTGGAGGATGTAGGGTATTGTTTCTTCCATCACTGAATTTACTGGATCAGGATTGCCTTGAAGGCATTATATTAAGAGAAAATACTAAGACAGCAACCACACAGCAGTGGGGTGTGGGGAGATGCAGCCAGCATCAGCACAAAGGGTTTTTGGGACAGTGCATCATCTTTTTTGCATTTACATAACATGTTCGAGTACATTTAAACCCCTTTGTGTCAGTGTTCACAGTAGTTTCCTCAGGGCCTAAAACACAGCTCCTCTAGGAGCACAGCTTGAATGTTATCTCTCACTGTACCTTTCAGTTGATACTACACAGGCTTTACAAATGCTGTAATACCTGCTTCTGCAACTGCTCCCCATAGTGAAGTCAATGGGATTTCTACAGGCAGATTGAATGCCAAACTCCACTATTTTAGACTGTAAAAGCTTCCCAGGAGTAAGGAGCACATCTCTCTGTGTCAGTGCAGTGCCAAGCACACAGCTGGTGCTCAATGAATAATATATGTATGGGCTTGGTAGGAGTGACTGTTCATCTAGTGCAGCAGAGGTGAAGCATCTTTTTGTAGCAAGGGGCAATGCATTATCCCTTTTACTGGACTATTTTATAATTTAGGCTTTAAATGGTGAAAGTATATTAGCCAGCTAGTTCAGGGGAAGCTCATTTGCACTGCCTTCACACAACATGTCCCATGTTTCAAATGACAGGAAGGATTGCTAGTTCTCTACAGCTGAATGCGTAGTGATTAAACTGTCTGGGCACCAGCAGTAGGCAGCCATTGAACAGATCATTATTAAGGTGGCTATAATTACAGAGTCAAAGTAGCCCCTTGCAGCACGCTGGTAATCTGCTTTGAAAACTGGAGGCACAAAGGCATATCTCCTTTATATGTTGGGGCACAAGCTGTGTAAAGTATCTGCAGATTTTTGTGTTACATCACTCGTGTCTTAAACTGCTTCTGTCTGCTCTTTGGAGGCTTGCCTGGACAGGGGGATCTGAGGTAGAAATAAATGCTGAGTAAAGAGCTATTGAAAAAGAAAGAAGTATAGCTATGACACCTCCACAAGAGCTCTCATGGTATTGCTTTAGTCATTAGCTGAGTGGATACTTGAGCTTAATCAGTATCAAAGGGACATACACAAAGTCACCTATTTCATTAAGCTAATTTGCATTACTCAGTTTACCGAGAATCAAATTTTCATGTATTGTCCATCTTGCTGTCAGCAAAATAAGGGGAGGGGGAGGAGTAGAGTGGTAAGCAATGCAAGACTGAGATGTGGTCGTGTTTATTCCTTTTTTCAGAGATACCTACTAGTCTCTCAGGAGCCTTCATTGCTTTTGGATACCAAAAATACAGACTAGGAAGTTTTATAAAGTTTATTATCAGTAACTTCTACTTAAAAATCAAACTTCCAGAGCTTTACTAAGTGTGAGATCCTTGAAGCAGTGCATAGTTAGGCTTTTAACTGCTGCTGTTGTTGAAGACGGTAAATGTTGGTTTGGGAGGAGGTGATGGGAGGATTAGAGTAGTTAGCTAAAAAAGACCTTTAGCCTCCTCTGGTCCCCAAGAGACATCAGTGAACTGTTTTGCGTGAAGATTCACACAACATTGCAGTCCCAAGGGAATTGCTACTGCCATTTATATTGTACCAGATCTGGCTGTGGTTTTAGCAGAAAGCTGTAATGTGCTGAGATGGCTGTTCTTGTTCTTCTGTTTTGTCCCTGACACTCTCTTCTTTCAGTACTGAATTTTTGTCTTTCTTTTTTTTATCTTTCTTTCTTTTCTTTTCCTCTTTTTCTTTCTTTCTTTCTTTCTTTCTTTCTTTCTTTCTTTCTTTCTTTCTTTCTTTCTTTCTTTCTCTTTCTTTCTTTCTTTCTTTCTTTCTTTCTTTCTTTCTTTCTTTCTTTCTTTCTTTCTTTCTTTCTTTCTTTCTTTCTTTCTTTCTTTCTTTCTTTCTTTCTTTCTTTCTTTTTCATCTCTTTCCTTCTTTCTTTCTCTCTTTCTTGCCCTCTTTTTCTCTCTCTTTCTCTCCCTCTTTTTCTTTTTCCCTCTTCCTCTCTCTTTCTCTCTGAGAAGTAATGTTTGTTATCTACCTTCTTAGTACATTGGAATTTAAACTTAATTACTGTCAAGTGAAACCATATTCTTTTAGTTCTATAATCCGGTAGCTATTTGCATATTAAACCTTCAGTTTGTCCAAGAGATTGTGGCTGAGGTTTGCTTTTAAATATGAATTTGTTGTGATTATTAGATTTTTCTGCTTAAGCCCAGATGTTTGAGTATAAAAATTAAATGTAATTTAACTTGATTGATTGGACGGAATTATGGAAATTTTTCATAAGACAACTGAAATATGTGGGTCTTCATTCTTCTTGGTATTGAAGCAAGACTGAGTGGTTAATTCTGTAGTCTATTCCCAGATCCTGACCAGGGTTTCTCAAACATTTGTGTTTCTAGAATCTGCTGATTAGGAAAAATATTTGATAATAACTCTCTTGTTTTTTGTGTGACTTTTGTAGGTGTAACTAGAAAAAACTTAGCTCTGACACACCAGCTGGTAATGATGGAAAAACTAAAAAATGCACGATTTTGAGTTGCATATTTTCAGTGAGATGAATCATCATGTTTATGCTCCTTGAACTGCAAAACTGTGCTCCAAAGCCATGTCCCTGCTGAAACAGAAACTGTGAGCAAAACTCCTCTATCTTGGGGAATGCATCCCATCTGTGTGTATCTGTGCATGATTCAGTTTTTAAGGACTTGGTACTGGGCTGGAGGTCAGCAGCTGAATGCATTCGTTCAAGGCCAAAATGTTGATGTGAGAAGTTCAGGGTGTTGGAAGTCAGTTATGGATGCTGTTATGCTGTAGAAATGCTGTCAGAATTTTTGCAGTTTAGTAACTAAAATGTTTGCTTAGAGAAAAAATGGGGCCAAAGAAGGCTATGTATTTGAATCAGGAGAAATGCAGTTGGGAACAGCTTTTCTACTATCTGTAAAAATAAAAAAAAATCTCCTCTATCCACACATGTACATCCTGTCTGTGTGGACAAGTTATCAAGACAAGGCCTTTTTTAATAAAAATTGCATAGCACCTAGCATTCTTGGGGTAAAACACAAATTGAGGAAAGAATAACCAAAAGGAACTCCAGTACAGTAATATCTGCTGGTGAAGATATTTCTTTTTTCGTTCTGTTGGTAACACTGTTTTAATCCCAAGCACTATTTTGCCATATGGGTTGTAGCTGAAACTTTATTTTAGCAACAAAGGCAGACAGAAAGTAATTTACAGTCCTCTAGTTTATAGGGGATCTAGCCAGCAATAGAAATTGTAGCATCGACAGGGCTGTGTAGTGCACTATTTTGTTCAGCTGATGCAGGGCATTGTTAGACTGTAGATGATGTGTGCTTGGTTTGTGACAAAGTAGCAATCAGTAATCAAATTGCTATTGTGGGAAATCATCAATTCATCCATCTATTGTATAGACAGATCTTTTTGCAGAGTCAAAGAGGAAAAGTTATAAGAAGGAAGGGCATAAGTCGCCTTGCTGTTGAACCAGCTCAAAGGAGAGGTTTCTTATCCTTGCATTGCAAACTGTGTTACCTCTGATGCCATATCTGGTTTTGCTAATTAGAGCTGCTTTATTTCAGGCTTGTCATAAAAGAGAACATACCTTTTGTCTATGTTTGCATTATAAATACCTTGAAAGCAGCATATTGGAAATTACTTTTTTTTTTTGGCTTGCGCATGTTGGTTCACGCAGTATAATTAATCCTACTTGAGAGCTGGGCAGGAGGACCCTACAAGGGATGCATGGCTTAGAATTTTTGTCATAATGTGTTTGACCTTCTGTACTTCTGCACGTGCAGAGCAAGAGAAGAGATTGAAGTGTAAGTTGTGCTGAAAAGATTTCTGTCCTCATTTTAATTTCCAGTCAGGCAAAATTCTTCTGGATGACTGTGTCCTGCCCCTGGGGAACTCACAACAGGGCAACACACTCTGTACCAGGCGGAGGGAAACAGTTGACTTTGGCAGGTCAAGGGAAAGGAGGGTGCCTAGCTCTGCTGACTGAAAAAAAGCATGGGAGTTGGTCTGTCTTCATGACAGAAGAATGAGGAATATGCCTGGTGGACTCCAGGAAGAAGAAGCTTTCTCTCCATCTTCTTTGTTCAGCACCTGGGAGAAAGCAACCATATCTCTCCATCCTGGTTTTTCTATATAACGCCTTCCTTCAGAGCTTATGCATTCAGCTAAGAGAAATTAAGTCACAAGTCAGCTTTATTAAAATGTACATTAAAAGATATATTCCAAGTTTAGTCATCCTTTGAACATCAAGTGCTAGCTTTTTATTTATGGGAAGCACAAGCAATCTTCTTTAGGCTGTCCAAAAAAGGAGGGAAGATACAATCTGTCCCCATGAGCCTGCAGCAGAAATAATGTTCTCAGCTTTTGGGGAATGTAAGGATGTGTGTGAAGAAGGGGAGTAATCTGTTCCGGTATTAGGAAATCCAAATCTGTTCTTGCATGAGGAAAGCCAAGTCCTTTTATGAGAGAGAGACCCTACATGCAAGTGTCAGGAAGGGAAGGGATTGTGGGGAGCTCCTTAGGATTCAGACAGGAGGCATAGAAGCTTTCCTCACAGCCTTTCTCATGGAGTAATCAGAGTTTTCAGTCTCACAGGCCAGTCCCATCCCTTATAAAAGCACTTTATTGAGGAGCATTGCTAGTTTTCAGCTTCATTTTGCTAGCCACAGGTGTGTGCTGTCCCTCCTGTCTGCATGCTCCTCCATGCAGATCTGTGCATATTGTTTCTCTATGCCTGGCACAGTAAGTAACATTTTTAGGATCCCAGGGGAAAAAAGGCATGGTGCTTTTCTGACAGAAAAAAATTTCTTTCTAGCTTTACATGGGGTAGTGATGTTACGGTAGGTGTTGGTATTCAGTGAGGTGAATTATCAATAAATTCCTACCTTTTTTCCCTTGTGCTTTAAATGTGTGAGAACACTCTGTATTCATATGTTGGGGTTTTTTAAATAAAATTTTCTTTGGCATGTTCTCAGAGTGCTGTTTGTTCTGTGGCTGGACATGTTTCTGGCTTCACATCCAGTAAGTATAGCTTGCTGGTAAGTGAACTAAGTAAAGGTCTTTCTCCTTTCTGAATATTTGTGAGAGCATTTAGAAGCTCTGGTCTGTTTGTCTCATCGAGGTACCTCTGTGGCTGGTGTCTAGGAAAAGCTGTTTCTAGCCACCTCAAGGTGTCTTGTAACAGGGTCCTTCAGAGCTTCGAGAAAAGGTTTTGTAGGTTAAGTGCTTTCTTTCAAAGTTGCATTTTCCATCAGAAGATGGAAAGTGTCTGAAATTGTGTTATTCAGTTCTCTTTCTTGCAACAATTCATTGAGAGAAGTCTCCCCAAAAATCTAGTATTATTGAGCCATCATAGTATACTTCTTTGGCATTACTGGTCATATTGTTCAGTATACCAGAAGTTATGAATATATATGGTCATAGACACTCCAAAATTGACTTTTTCACTATCATATGTTGAATATAGGGGCACTCATGTGCAAAGAATTTCTTTTACTTCAAGCAGATGTAGTGATGATTATCACAGAAGAATAATTCTGTTTTGGATTGCTCACAGGAAAATTACAAAAAGAAATACAGTGTGGAACATGATCAAGACCATCTGATTTGCTTTCTCTAAGTGAGTAAGAATTCAAACCAAAATAACTTCTTCTTTTAAAAGATTAGGTATAACCTCAAATTTCCCAGGGAATTTGGATGTGGTTATTTCCATTTCCTACATTAGATGGGAGACTTTGCCCAAAACCCATGTAAAGTTAGCAGTATTTAACTGAGTCTTCATCTGTGTACTTTTATGAGGATGAAAGTGTTAAATGTATACAATTCTCTATAACTGGAAGGCTTATAAATAGGTAAAGCATGAGCTGATGCAGATGGTACAAGCTGTAAAGCAGCTACAGGTCTTTCTGAAGTCCAGTGGGAATCAGCGCTCCACAATCTAGCAGATGTCAGTGTCAGCATTTTCTCTGGCATAAACAAAAACCAGCTGATGCCCTTTAGTTATAAGTGTTGTGTGGCTGTGCTGCAGGCTCGAGAGCCACGGCTCTGTGGTGCAGGGAAGCACAGCCTGTAGGACATCGGTCACACTTGTGGACAAGGCTTGGCAGAGGGAGGCCACACTGGAGTCCGGTTGAGAACATCACACCTCGATGCCTAACCTGGATCTCCTCAGTCTTTTCTAGTGAGTTCAGCACTGTCCATGCATACAGCCTTAAGTCTCATTGGAAAGTAATTTGATTCTCTGCACTAATGTCTTTTCTGCATTTTTTTCCCTCTAAATGCTGGCAGGAATTTGGGTCTTGGCTGTAGATCAGCTCCTGGCAGCTGATCAGTTCGATGTCCACATTATGGAGGCCAACCTAGAGTTAGAAACTCTCTCTGCAGTGTTTGACATAAATCACATAAGCAACTGAACTGCAGAGTAAGAAATAACAGCAGCAGCTCATCAACTATGCAGTCATCTTCCTTGTTCCTGCACAGGAATTTCAGTTCTGTAGGGCAAGCTAGGAAGCATTCATTTGGGTTAAAAAACACCTGGCAGACTTGTTAAAAAACCCTTAGCTCTGTGTTGTTCTACTCCTGAAGCAGTATTGCTGAATTCACTTACATGCAGTCACCTAACAAATCACTGCTTTTCCTCTGACACCCACCGTTACAAAATGAAGTTGCAGGGTGTGGGGGAGAGGAGGAGGAGGTTTGGGAATAGGTCCTTTGTTGTCTGAGAAAGCCTTGGTTAGAGTCAAACATTCATCAGTGAACCCCAGAGCAAGAGTCTTCCCATCCTGATGCTGGTGGATGTTATTTCATTGCTGGGATGACACTTGCAATCTGTCTGTTACACACAGAGTAGGTTTTTTCAGCTCCATAAAATTATCTGGAATATTAGAAATGTTTCAGTTTCAGTCATTAGCTGTGTGCTGGTGCCGTGAAAATTACTTCTCTTCCTGTGTCTCTGATTATTCGATGTTAGAACCTGAATGCACGCAATCATTTTCCTATGGCTATTCCTAAAATAGCCATAGGAAGCACTAGCAGTATAGAAACGTCTTTGTCTTGCTTCAGGGTTTTGGGCTGCATAGCTGAGCGTGCCCTAGTGTGGGACCTGGAAACAGGCTGCAGTCTCATCTGGGTGACAGTCTGGGTCGTCCTTTTCAAAACCCTGCACATGGTACCGAAAAAGCAGAGGTTATTTCCTCAGAAGAAGAGAATGACTTTGCCTTGCTCTAGCAATGAGCCAGAGAACAGATTAGAGGCTTTTCCTATCCGCAAGGAAGCTCATCCATCATGCCCCATTCAGGCAGTCATACTCAGTGGGCTTGTTCTCTCTTGCTACACTGAACCTTTTTCTCCACAGCTTGTCCAAAGAAGCAAAGCAAATAATAACAGAGCTACTGCTTTTGTAACTTGTACTACAGGCATTTGTCAGTGCTGCTTTGACTTCCTTTTCTGTGTTGGTCTAATTCACTCATGCTGTGCTAAGGAGCAGGTGTGAACAAATGTGTAAGGATGCTTGTATTCTTCAGCATGTGGGTGAATGTGTGTCAGTAGTGTATTTCTGTGGTGCAGGGCTCATCGTAATCTAACTATAATCTCTTTTCTTACTTTTTCTGACCCATACTACCTCAGTTTTAAGTTTGCCCATGCAAATCACATC